>NC_140587.1:716717505-717917505 GCF_964204655.1 Triturus cristatus
GTGATGTATCATGTGTTGCAGCTTTCAAGTCATTGATAATTTGGTTTGTTTACAAGAAATGGAATAGTCAATCAATAGAGGTTTGAGTTTGTAACTTTAATGAAAGGCAACAGCTCTTGGCTCTTGTTAGGTCCGGCTAGTGGCACCTTCAGGTTTTATTATTACCTGATTCCATCACAATTGTTGCCTTTCTGCCCTCAGCTTTTTTATGGTATTCGATGGTTCGAGGAGACAGTTTTGTCAATGTGACAGCATTTCGTGGATGTTCCATTATCTCATTTGGGTTCCAATAGGTTTTGTTGCGAGGACATCAAGTAGTCCCTTTATTAGACTGCTGATGACATGAGGTAGCTTGTATTTGTGAGCAAATGCGTGTTCTTTGATGCATTTTAATTTTCTCACACGGCATTTTAATTTATGAATTAATGCTTTTTAAGACGTGTGCACTATTCACTAATTATAATTGGTCTTGCTGTTTCATTTGTTTTACTTTATCATGATGACATGTTGTATTTACAACTTTTTCACAAAGTAAGCACCTATGCAAATTGACTTTCTCAAAGATGCGGCAAAAGTACTGCCATGTTGTGAAAAGCATCTGTTCTGCAAGATTTCGCTGTGCATACCTTTCAATGTGCACTTTCAAAGTAAACTTCATTTTCTGACTCTCTTATAAGAGGATTGCTTAACTCTGCTAATGCTATCTGTTCAATTAGGCAGCTGTAGTCTCCCCGTCCTTATTGTTGCGGCCACTTTCTTTCAGCTGCAGTGGCAAAATACCCAAGTATTATAAACACTAACCGTGACAAAAAGGCAAATCTGTTGTCTTTGTCAATCCTTTTTTTTTTTTTTTGTTTTGTAGTATAGTGTTACAAGTTTTCTTCACCCTGCTTTCAGCTTTTGTGGATTGTGTTGGCACAGTGCTTAAAAGTTAACGTGATTTCCATTATTCGACTAAACTGCGCCTTTGTTGCCTGTAATCAACAAGTCATGCTTGGAGTAATTGTTACATGCTCCTCTCGGCGCTTCCGTGCATTTGGAATCAACACAATGGAGTGTCCATTGCTCAGGTTTCAAACATTGCAGTCTACCTGTGTGGGCCATTCTTTCTCAGAGCAATGCACGCACTCAGGTATCATCAAGAAAATGAAATATTCCTCAAAACGCACAGCCAAGTATAGTTTTATCTATTTAGTTGGGCGACCTGGAAGCTTAATGGTGGTTATATTTATGTTGGAGTACCACACGTGTGGTTATCCTTAACCAAAAGCAACAGATAAATGTTGATAGGCTATCATGAGTTATCACCATGTAAAGGCACAGTAAATTATATTTTGTCTTTGTCAGTTGTGCAAATATGTATATTTCACCTTTATTTGCTGCAATATTCTGACTTTAAATTCTCCTTTATCTTTGTGTAGGAGGTCCCATTGATATTAATATGAGTGAAATAAGTTTAGATGAAATTCATCAGTCGTTAGCTAAGAGTATGAACATCAAGGCTGGTGGGCATTGGACGCCGACGGATTGCAAGCCCAGATGGAAGGTGAGCATTTCTACTCCTTTTCCCTGGAAACAACAGTTCTTCATAGGACTGTTACTTCTAGTTAAGCAGCAGTATCCTGAATTATATCTACCTTGGGTATTTGCTTTCTGTAAGATATATAATGGGCCTTGGGCAGTCTAAGGTGAAGCCTGGCTCTCCAGTCCTCTCTTTGATGTTTCAGTAATAGGTTTGCTTTACTGATGTTTTCTCAAACCTTTGACAACGAAAATAGCATACATCTGTTATGACTCGTGGCAATGTTGATTAAAACGTCCAGTATTTAAAAAAATAAAAAAATCTGCACTAAATATATGCCAGCCATGACGTATGAGTAGACCTATGTTCTTCAGGTGATCTATTTGTTTTTTTGTTCCACAAAAATATATGCCTACTGCTTTTATGGGGGGTAGTGATTGTATTGTATTGCATTGTAATTGCACGTGTATAGTGCTTACCACCCCCTGACGAGGTGTAAATAAACTACGGCTTTCAAGTGTTGTACTATAAATTCATTTTATTTATGATTGCATATATTTTTTTGTAAATCAATAGTGAAGCAGCTGTAGATAGTTATGATAAAAGATTTAATTTATGCAGTCCCTTATATACATGTTAAAAAAAATAATTTATGTAACTATCTGTAATCTGTACATTTGTTAAGCAGAACTAATGAATTTGTTTTTATAAACCTAATTATTCTACATGTTTATACAAAGCAATAAACATATATAGGTACATATCTATAGTACCAATAAATGCTTTTATACAGAGATATGCTGTATATTTCTGTTTGTGTATGGTGGTTATGTGGGGAAGAACCAATTCTTGAGTAGTTTTCTGAAGATAAAGTGATTATCCGTGGATCTTATGTTGGTGGGTAAAGAGTTCCATAGTTTGGCTGCATAAACAGAGAATGATGTACCACCCATGTTTTTTTCGGTTCCTTTGTTGAATGTGTTTGGTGATTTTATACGTGATGAAGAGCGGTCCCGTTTCATGTATCGCTTTGTGGGCGATACAGAGCAGCTTGAGCGTGGATCTTCTGGAAACCTGTAACCAATGCAGGGCTTTCAAAGCAGGGACGATGTAGTCTTGGTTTTATATGTAAGAGTAGTCTGGCAGCCGAGTTCTGAATCCATTGTAGTCATTTCATGGGCGTTAAAGGTGATCCGTTGTAGAGGCTATTGGCGTAATTGAGTTTGGACAGATCAAGTGAGATGGTAGCCTGGACCGTGTGTGGAAATCCCAAATGGGGGAAGATTAGCCGTTATGTTATGTTAGGAATGCTTATAAAGCGCAATGGTTAGCCTAAGGTGTCCTGGCCCTAGCTGCAGTACTCCGAGAGCCAAACCTTTTATGCCCAGTATAGTTAAAAACAGCCATGTTTTGAGGGCCTTCCTGAAGACAAGTAAATCATTAGCGTTCCTCAAATGAAAAGGGAGCGGATTCCAAGCCTTTGCCACACCAGCAGCAAAGCTTCTGCCTCCCCACCTACCTTTTTTTACGGGTGGTACTATCACTAGTTTTGATCCTGAGGAGCAAAGTGATCTTCTGGGCACATACAACTGAAATTGTTGTCGCTGATGGTCGGGACCGGTACATTGTAAGGCTCTAAAAACTAAGCACAGGGACTTGAACTGCACCCATTTCCTAACGGGCAACCAGTGAAGTCTTTTTATTTCACTTGATATCAGTGTGAATCGAAATTTGCCTAGCAGGGTAACGGTAAGTTTCAATTCTATTAAGGACACGGAGGCGAGGATTATGCTTTTCCTTTCTCCGCTTTATTATTATGTAAAACTCACAGCAGCCAGAAAAGCAGAACAAGAGTGAACTTATAACCAGAAATAGGAAAAAACATCCTTTGGTCACCAGAAAACAACTCAAAGTTCATTGCGTAAAACATCAACTCCCATCAGTCCGAGGGATAACCCAGCGTCCAAGTCCTTTCACGCTGTCCATGACCCTTAGAAAGCTCCTCCATTCCGTGAAGCCCTCCTCTTTCTTCGCGCAATTCACGCCTGGACATCACTGATCTTGCTTAGCTCCATCATTCCCTGCATGTAAAGAAACACGAGACTTTACTACTGGTTACGCGGCCCAGCCGGCAACACAACATCCCATAAGAAGGTCACAAAGCGGCAAATCAACAGCTGAGTGAAAACTGGAAACTGGATTACTTACAGCAGAACGGGGGGGTTCGCACCATCGTGCAACGGGAGGGATAATCCTCGCCTCCGTGTCCTTAATAGAATTGAAACTTACCGTTACCCTGCTAGGCAAATTTTGATTCTATGGCAGGACCGGAGGCTCCGATTATGCTAGTTCAAAGCTTACTTACCACCAACTGAGCCACATCTACCACCGGTTTAAAATAAACCTCTTGAAGGTGGAATCGGAAGACCAATCTGCCGCTCGCATAAGATCCTCCAAGCGAGCTCCCAAAGAAAACGCCTTAGACGCCATCGCGCCCCTAACCGAATGCGCTCCAAACTGCTTAGTATCAATACCCGCCTCTTGCATGACCCACCGCACCCACCTGGCTATCGTGGGCGAGGAGACAGCTTTGTGCGGTTTTCTCAAGGCAATAAGAAGTTGCCTTTCGCCCGGAGGGCGTAATTCAAGAGTCATGTCCTCATACGTCTTTAGACAATTTACCACACACAGTTTGGGCGCATCCGTAAAAGCCGGATAAGAGATAGTCCTTGAATCCGATTTGGTACGTCGACCCAACGTAAAAGTAACCCCTTCCGGGGAGAAGGTTCGTGCCGTAACGTCCAACGCCCGGACGTCCGAAACTCGGCGACAGGAAACTAGACATAACAACATGGCTAGCTTACCGGAGAGTTCCTTCAAGGAAAGATACTTCTTCCGCTGCCAGGATAAGAAAAGATTCAAGACCAAATTGACGTCCCAGAGGACCGAGTAGCGCGGTTCCGGGGGAAGAGACAGACGGATACCCCGCAAGAGGCGACAAACAAACGGGTGCTCCCCGATCGGGGCTCCGTCTACCGGATAATGAGCTGCAGAAATCGCCGAGCGAACCGCGTTAATAGAGCGGTAAGCCAGACCCACCGTGGCCAATTCAGCCAGAAAATTCAACAGGGGAACGACGCCTGCGACCATGGGATCAAGACCCCGTCGAAGACACCAACGCATCCACTTAGTCCATGCGGACCGATAGCGTTTAGAAGTACTGTCGGCCCAGGCCCTTGACAAGAGACCTTGAGCCGATCCCGAAAGGCCTGGGAGCGACCAGCGTCTCCTGAAAGCCTCCATGCCATGAGGCGGAGAGATCCTTGGCGAATGAGGTGGTGCTGCTCCCCTTGCGGATTCAGAAGGAGATGAGGAATCGGGGGGAGTAGGATTGGAGAATCCCAAGAAAGTTCCAGAAGAACTGGAAACCAAACTTGAGACCTCCAACAAGGCGTCACCACCACTAAATCCGCTTCCAGGAGCCGGACCCGGGTTGCCGTTCGTATCACCATCAAACGGTGGGAAGGCATAACCGTTCTCGTGGCTCCAGTCCTGGAGAAACGCGTCCGTGGCCTCCGCTAGCGGATCGGGCCTCCAACTGAAGAAGCGTGGGAGCTGGTGGTCGAGGCGGGACGCAAAAAGATCCACCGAGAACGGGCCCCAGAGGCCGTTCAACCACTGAAAGACCAGGACATCCAGCTGCCATAGGCTGGAGTCCCTCAGATGCCTGGAATGCCAATCTGCCACCTGGTTGGCCTGGCCCGGCAGGTACTCCGCCGTCACCGAAATTTGGTGTGCCAAGCAATACTCCCAAAATTCCTTCGCGAGATGCGCCAAGGTCCGGGACCGGGGACCTCCCAGTCGGTTGACATAACGGACCGCTGAAACGTTGTCCATCTTCAAAAGCACACACGCGGTCGCTTGGGGCTTGGTCCAACAACGGACAGCGAACGAACCCGCCAAAAGCTCCAAAGCGTTGATATGCAACTTCCGCTCCTCTGACGACCAGACGCCGCCTGTAGAAAAATCTCCGCACCGGGCACCCCATCCTGACCTGCTTGCGTCCGATTCTATGACCAAATCCGGTGCCGAGCCGAAGATTGCACGGCCGTTCCAGGCCTCCATGTGTGTCAACCACCATGACATTTCCTCTTTGGCCTCCTCCGACAGGGGGACTGCCTGGTCGTATGAAAGCCCCCTTCTGAGATGATGCGCCTTCAGGCGCTGCAATGCCCGGTAATGAAGGGGTCCTGGAAAGATTGCCTGGATGGAGGAGGAAAGAAGTCCTACTACCCGGGCAATCTGACGGAGAGAGGTTTGGGGTCTGGAGATGGTCTGCCGCAAAGTATGGCGGATTTTGGCCATCTTGCGAGATGGGAGGCTCAAGGAGGCCTGAACGGAATCCACGACGATACCGAGAAAGACCAGACTGCGCGTTGGTGTTAGGACCGACTTCGTCCCATTGATGACAAACCCCAGGCTCTCCAAGAGGGAAACCGTCTGCTGCAATTGAGCCGTCAGCCTCCGGGGGCACTGCGCCATGAGAAGGATGTCGTCTAAGTATACAATCATCCTGATTCCTTGCCCCCTCAAAAACTCTATCACAGGATGAAGCACCTTTGTGAAGCACCAAGGTGCGGAAGAAAGCCCGAACGGAAGGGCAGTGAACTCGTACACCTGGCCCCGCCAGAGAAACTGGAGAAATCTGCGATGGGGAGGATGGACCGGAACTACCAGATACGCATCTTTGAGGTCTAGCCTCACCATCCAATCGTGCGGCAGGAGTACATCTCGAAGAAGGTGGATCCCTTCCATTTTGAAATGCCGGTAGACCAACCACCCGTTGAACTCCTTGAGGTTGATCACCGGACGCCGCCCCCCATCGGTCTTCTCGACCAAAAAAATATTGCTGAGGAAACCGTGTGGATGCAGAGCTGATCGACAGATGGCTCCCTTCCCGAGCAGGGCGGATACCTCCTCGTCGATCAGCTGCGCATCGGGGGCGGAAAAAACAATGGGACGTGGAAATTCCGTCTGAACAGGCAAGTCGTAAAATTCTACGTGAAATCCCTTTACAGTCTGCAAGACCCAAGCATCCGCCGTAAGCTGCGCCCAAGCGTCCTGAAAGGCCGCCAAACGGCCCCCTATACGCACGTGCTCCGCTTGCATGACACTCACCGCTTGATTGGCCTCCGCCGGAATTGTTCTTAAAGCCACCACGGCCCCGGAAGCGTTGACCTCTGGTAGGGTAGAAGTTGTTGTAGTTGGCCGAGGAGTTGTACTGCCCTCGCCCGGAGCCTTGTCCCCTGTTACTTGTCTGCTGACCGCCACGGCCGGTCGCGCGGCCCCTCCCGCGACCGGCCCCTTGGGAAAAACGAGTTTGGAAAACTCTTTTAATGTTGGATTGGGCCTTATCTAAGGAGGTGAAAGTGGCCACGAATTTTCCCAATTCTTTCACAAAGGGATCCCCAAAGAGGCCCCCTTGAGCCACCGCGCCTGCCTCGGAAGATGCCAAATCGCCCAGTTTTGGGTCGAGTTTGATCAGTAATGAACGGCGGCGTTCCGTTGAGAGGGCTCAATTTGCATTTCCCATAAAGATTATCGCCCTTTGCGCCCAGTTGGAAAGCACCTCGGGGGAAATAATAGAGCCCGTGACTTTTGCCTCCTCCGCCATATCAAGAATCTTGGTGATAGGACCTATGGCATCCAGAAGCTTATCCTGGCACGATCGCCAGGATCGGTCTATACCCTTGCGGGGGTCCTTCACATATTTAGCTAGAAAGGTAGCCATCTTCGAGTCTAACTCTGGCGTAAGGGCTACCTTCCCCTCCAAAGTGGGGCGCGGACACTCCGCTCTTAGACATCCCCGTGCTTCCTTCTCTAGAGGCTTGCGGAGGCGTCCCGCCACGAACTTGGCCACCTTGTCCCCCGGAGCCCAGGCTGCGGAGCGCGGATGCATGATCTCATCCGGATCCAACATACCTGTATCATCCTGGGGCAATGCGCCCTTGGAACTGGCCGGACGCCAAGAACGCGAAGACCCCTCCTCATCATCGGTATCCGCCGGGGAACCCCCAGTCTGGGATGGCGAGGGGGGGGCGGTGGGAACTGCGGGCACCGGCGGTGGAGGAGGCGCCGAAGGTGGTGGACTGGATTTAGCCAAGAAAGCCTGCCTCAAGCGTTCAAAGGCGTCCTTGTCCACTCCCTGCGACTCCTCCATGGCGCCCTCCCTACATACTTTCTTGGGGAACGGCCCAACCTCCTCAGGTAAAGGACCTGGTACAGGAGAAGGATCCCCCCGATAGGCCTGCGCCAACCTAGCGCATTCCGCTACTATGCGGTTAGACAGGCGGTCTTCCATTGGGGCTACCACCTCACTAACACACCTAAAGATAGAACTATCTACCGCTTCATAGAAACCGTCGTCCAGAGGTAAGTACTGCGTCCCCTCTTCCTCCTCATAATAGTTCCCTTGCTCCATACTGCTTCCAGATACTTTAAGGCAATGCCGTAACCTCAGAAGCTGGGAACCTCGTAACAGGTAAGCAACAGTGCAGGCTGGGACCAACAGACAAGTGTTTAGCAGGGCAGACGTGTACTGGCAGCGCCAGGACGAATTTGGGCAGATCGCAGGAACTGCAAGGGTTTAAGCGCGGCCTAGCCGCTGTGGGTGGCACACACACCCCAAGCGCGCCGGCCCTCAGCACCTGACAAGGCCACACCGCCACCCAGCGCGCTGACAACCAAAAGTGCCAAAACTTGCCCTCAGGCGATAACGGGGCTCGGAGACCTCCGCTTATAAATACAGACCCTCGCGGGCGTATAATGTGGAAAATTCGGGACAATACTGACCCCGAAGGGCGTCTTGGTGAGGCGGCAGGGGGACAGGCTCCGGCGGACTCGGTTCTCTCGCAGCGGCTCCCTTTGAAGAGACAGCCGCGCTGAGAGCAACGAGACGCATGGGCTCCCCCTAGCGGCCAGCAAAGGCCGCCGCAGGTGGGACGGCCGCGAAAGGAGCGAAAAGAAACGCTCCCGCGGCCGTAAAGGGACTCTGTGGAAGGAAAAACCAATACAATAATCTAAACACACAAGCGAGCTCCTAATATATAACCACCAAAGCGTCAAAGCATTCAGAAACAGACAAATCCCCAGAGAAACAAGTAAGGGACTTAACTGGCTGCCCAGCAGCGAAGAAAGAGGAGGGCTTCACGGAATGGAGGAGCTTTCTAAGGGTCATGGACAGCGTAAAAGGACTTGGACGCTGGGTTATCCCTCGGACTGATGGGAGTTGATGTTTTACGCAATGAACTTTTCGAGTTGTTTTCTGGTGACCAAAGGATGTTTTTTCCTATTTCTGGTTATAAGTTCACTCTTGTTCTGCTTTTCTGGCTGCTGTGAGTTTTACATGATAATAAAGCGGAGAAAGGAAAAGCATAATCGGAGCCTCCGGTCCTGCCATAGAATTTTGGAATCCCAGTGAGCAATCTAGCAGCCGCATTCTGCAACATTTGTAGTTTGTGTAAATAGCGCTCCTGCATATTCAGGTATAGACTGTTACAGTAGTGTAATCTTGACCTAATTAATGCTGTCACTACTGTGCGCTGGCTGTCTTTTGGTAGAAAAGGCAAACGTTTCTCCGTTGTTCTGAGAATGTATGTTGTAGCAGAGACACCTGCATTAACTTGACTGCCCAGGTCAAGCTGGTCTTCTAATAGTACTCCCAAGTTTTTCACTTTCCTAGAGGGAGTCGGGAGAGACCCCATAGTGTCTTGCCACCAGCTTGGGGTCCCAAAATTAGCGTAATTCCCAAACAGGATGACCTCAGTTTTACTTGAGTTGAGCTTTAGGCAATTTCTGGACATCCAGCTTCCATACAATCCTGTAGCCTCTTACCTGTTGCCTTTTCTTGCCCCGGTCGAAAAGACACCACAATTTGAGTGCTTTCCATGTAAGAGGTAAGGAGAAAGCCAAAGGACTCAATCAAGGGGGCTAGAGACGACATGTGCACATTAAAAAGTGTGGGACTCAAAGAAGACCCTTGCGGTACTCCACAGGGCAGCGAGCGGTCTAGAGTAGAAATCGCCTAATGCAACTATCTGTCGTCTATCTGAGAGGAAGGATTTCAAAAGAGTCCATTCTCTATCCTGAACTCTGCAGGACAGTAAACGGTTCAACAATAATCCATGATGGACCGTATCAAAGGCCGCAGAGAGGTCAAGCATGATCATTACAGCCTTTCCTACCTGGTCCAAGACCACTCTAATATCTTCAGTAGATTTAAGGAGTGCAGTTTACGTGCTATGCCCTTCTGTGAACCCGTACTGCGCGGGGTCCAGAACTTTGGCATCACAAAGATAAGTACTTAATTGTGTGTTCATACGTCTCTAAATCATTTTAGATGGAAATGGAAGACGTGAGATAGGTCAGAAACTATTTGGGTCCTTTAGGACCAGGCTCGTTATTTTTTGAAGCGGCATGACTGATGAGATTTTCCACAAGGTGGAAAAATGTCCTTCCTCAACCATGGAATTAAATAGGAAGGTAAGTGACGTGGCGATCGGATGTAGAGCCAGTTTTGCCACTGCTACTGGACAGGGGTCATATGGGGAACCTGATTTTACTGACATGAGGAGCTTACATGTCTCGTTAATGCATATTGGTGCAAACCTATCCATAATGGGCTGTGGTCCTGGGCCCAGCCTGTGACCCTCTGTTAAGCCGCCTGTCCCGTCATTGATAGAACCTTTAAAAGTAGCGGAGATCACTTCCACCTTTGCCAGGAAAACATTTTGTAATTTCATTGCATAATTCCTGGCTACTTTGAACACTTGCTGGTTGCGGGTGTGCCTATCTCGTGTACTATTTTAAAGAGCTCTTTAGGCGAATTTATGGCCTGATTAATTTCCCCATCAAAGAAATCTTGTTTTGTCTTAAAAAGTAACTGTTTATAGATCAACAGACTTTGTTTGTACCTGATTCTCTGTTATTTTGTACTCCTTTCTTTAGGCTTGTTCCAATTGTTTACATTTACATTTTTGCTCTTTAAGTTCCTGAGAGTACCAAGGGGCCGATTGTTGTGATCCTTTGGGATAGAGTAATTTCTTAGGGGCTAACTTATTACAAGCATCTTCCAGCCAAGAGGTGTATGCAGATGAGGCCTCCTCCACATCTAGTAGCATTTGACCTAAGGTTAACCCTAGCAAATCTGTTAACTCTTTCCCTCCAATTTTGTTCCAGGATCGAATTTTCTTCATTTTCCTCGGGGGCGGGGGGGTTGGGGGGGGGGGGGGGTTGGCTGAGTCCTGGTAGTCTGGGATGGCCACCTCAAATTAAACAGCTGTATGATCTGACTACACTAGGGGGCAGCTGGCCGGTAAAAGAAAGATGTGTTTGGTTTGAAAAATCCCATCCGACGTGTGCCCTGCCACGTGAGTGGGCCCGATTACTTGCTGTCTTAGCTAAGCACCATTCATCAGATCTAAAAGGTTCGCTCTATCTAGTTCTGTGCCTGCCTCCAAGTGAAAACTAAAATCACCCAATATAGTGTAGGAGTCAGTGCTCAATCCCTCTTCCATAAGATTTCCCATAAGATTTCCCATAGAAGTAACGAAAGGTTTCCGAGGACCTGGAGGTCTATATACTTGGATGCCCCTAAAAGTGTGATGATGTGAAAGGGAAAAGGACAGTGCCTCGCATTCAGCGATAGAGGCTGTTTTGAAGATTGAGCTGTGATAAATGCCGCTAATCCCCCTCCTTTCCTATTATGCCTGTTGACTGTGTGGCAGAAAAACCCAGGGGGAGGGGGGTGTGGCTTTGACTAAATCCGGACCACAAGCCTCATCTGTCCATGATTCGGTGATGAATGCCAGTTTTGTGTCTCCTCCCTCTATTAGTGATGCACAGTCAACACTGTGTTTCACCAGAGAGCGTGCATTCAGCAGTAAACACTTTACCACAACTTTTGCTTCCTTGCCTTTAGATACCCTTTCTGGTGTCCCACCAATGATTTCCCTGAACATAATGTCTGGAAGGGTACCGGTACAGTTGGGACAGAACACTATACTTGATGTCGGCCTTATGTCAAAGGTGAGACACAGACAACCTGTTCTTCACCTACAGCAGCCCCTCTCTGGTATATTTTAAAATAGCTGACTTATCTATGCTCAATCGGGCTGGGGTGCTGGCACAGAGCGCGGATGGGCGCAGACGAGCTTGCCTTAGGCAGGCATTCGACGCCCCAGCGGCGCTCCCGCTGCACGCTCGCGGTCTCTAGTTATAGAGTCAGGGTCCAAAAGGCTAGATCGCTGACCGTAATTCTCCCCAATATGGCGACCTCACTGTATCACAAGCAGTCCCCTGATATTGGAAGTCAAAAAGTGCCGTTAGTGCAAATTAATACAATAGAGTACAGCGAAGCAGCAGATTCAAATTAAATAACAATTCGAGCAAAATGTTTAAAGTTTATTAATAAAATTTTAAAAGTCGTAAAACAGAAGGCAGAAAACAATTAGCAGCAATTAGTATTCTAGATCAAGCAGCATGAGAACTCCTGGCTCAAGCCTCAGGAGGATGCAGAGTCGTAGAGTTGTTATAGTAACAAAGCGTGATCTTGCTAGTTTGGCCACTTAGACATTCATCGATAGCTTGGCGTCCATGGTCATGCCGAGATTTCTTCCTTCCTTCAATACTTTAGACTGTGTTCCTAGATCATCAAGCCATGCTGTGAGTGGGTCATAATCTTTCCAATTGCCACACAAGAGTATTTCCGTTTTGGAAGCATTCAATTTGAGATGGCTCCACTTCATCCATTGAGCCACGGTTCTGAGACAACTGAAAATTGGCAAGTTTCAAATGTCTTTGGGTCATTCCAGTTGAAGGAGTATTTGCGTGTCATCTGCATAGTTATAGCATGTGAGGTGAAATTAATTGATCTGTGCTGGGAATGACTTCATGTGGATGTTGAAAAGCATGGGCGAGGTAACCGAGCCTTGAAGGACCCCTGCTTTTTTAAGGATTGTTTTGACGAGAAAGGTGGGGTATAAATGACATTAGTTCTCTTGCGAAGGTAGGATGCAATCCAGTCTAGAGCAGTCTCCTCTATGCCGGCTTTGTAGAGTCTTTGTATCAGAGTGTCATGGCCAACCATGTCAAAGGCCCCCGAGGTCAAAGAGAAGTAGCGCAGCAACCCCGTTGCAGTCAACTGTGTTCTTCAGGTCATTCCAGATGACAAGAAGGGCAGATTCTGTGCCTCTTCCTGGACAGAATCCTGTTTAGAAATCTGAAAGTATAGCATTCTCTTCAATGAATTGTGATATCTGGGCGAATGCTACTCTTTCTATCAGTTTGCCCAGGAAATGTCGATTTGAAATCGGTCTGTAGTGGTCAGGGTTCAGCAGGTCCAAGTTTGTTTTCTTCAGTAATGGGCGTATGTATGACTTTTTGAGTTCTTCTGGAAATAGTACAGTAGTTAAGGAGTTGTTGATGATTCTACTTACTGGAGTGGCAGCAGAGGTTGTTAGAAGAATTGTTTTGAAGGTTTGTGGTGGATACGGGTCCGAAGGGCTGCCCCCAGGCCTGCTTGCTTTCACCAGGTCCATAAATTCATTGTGTGAAATTTGTCGGAAGGAACGGAAAGGCTGGGTTAGAGTATTCCCTGGATTGTAACTTTGAAAAAAGGGTTAGAGTTGATGCTTTGTCTCTGTTTTTAAGTAGGAGTCCAATATGTCTGTCTTGTCCGTATAATGATTTGCCAGTTTGCCTGTGAACTCTTGAGTAATGGGATTAGGTTCTTTTACGCATTTTGGTTTACTAAATTCATTAAGAATTTTATACAATTCTTTATTTGCACATTTTGAATTCTGTCTGAATAGTATTTTTTTTTCCGCTTTTTTGATACCTGATTTATATAATCTGTTAATTTTCCTTAGGTGAAGTTTGTCTTGGTTGGCGTTTGTTTTGAGCCAGGCACGTTGCAGCTTTCTAATTTGTTGTTTTATGTCTTTTATCTCTGTATTTCTCCAAGATGCTTGTTTCCTTTTGTTCTGTTGTGTGGCTTTTAGTGGTATCAGGATATCAAAAGCTTCATGTAGCACCCCTATACTTTTTTAACAGAATTTATTGTTTCTAGATCTGTACTGCATGTTAGTTGTGTATCCAAGTTTTCCAAATTGAGTTTGTTCCATGGCCGATAGGTGGATGCACGTAAGGTGGTTTTAGGTGCATTGCTTATTGTGGTTTTGTGTTGGAAGGCAAGCAGATGGTGGTCTGACCATGTGACTGGAGTCATCATTTGAAATTCACTAGTTCTGTATTAGCAAAAATGACGTCTATGATGTGTCCAGCGATGTGTGTCGGTTTGTGGATGGTCTAATGCAGGTTCAGTGCTTCTAGGCCAGCAGTGATTGTTTTGGGATGGGGCATATTGGGTTTATCAAACCAAATGTTGAGGTCACCAGAATGCATAGGTTGGAGTGTAGTGTTATCAGGTTTGAAACAGTGTCTAGAAGTGCGTCTGGGAATGTTGTCTTGATAGGTGGAGGTCTGTAAAGAAGCAGGAAGTTACAGGAGGAAGACGGTGTACGATTGCATCTGGTGAAAAGGGCCTCACAATTGTTTATGTAGACGTCAACAACTTCAGTGATCTGTAATGTTTCCCGGAACACAACAGCTATGCCACCTCCTTTTTTGCCTATACGATTTTCGGTGATCGTTTGATAGCCTAAAGGAATTGCTTTATGCAGGATTGGAGCCAAATCCTCTTCCCAACCATGATTCAGTTATGAATAGTATGTCTGGTTTTACGTCAGTGAGAAGGTCGTGAATGTGATGTTTGTTTTTAGAGAGCAATCCAGCATTTATTAGTACAGTTTAGAGAATGTGTTTTGCAGATAGTGTGGCTTTGTTTTGTAGAGGAATGAGCAGTATCTTGTGGGCTTGCAGCTGGTGTGTTGGTATTAGGTATATGAGGATAGAAATCGTGTAGCTTTTCTGTATCGTATTCTTAGTCTAGCAGGTTAAGAAGGCATTTGGATGGGTCTGCGTGTGTAGGTGGTGGAGACGGTGTTTGAGAGTTAGTTGTTGCGCTGTGTTTTTATTGTGTAACCTTGTTGTGCAGTAGACATGAAGAAGTGAAGTTGAGGTGTGGCATGTTGCTTATTTTGTTTGCATCAGTTTAGGGCGGAAGGTGAATGAGTTGGGGGTGGTGAAGCTTTTGGGTCATGTAGTAAGGTTCTACATTTTCCAGTGGATGAGAGGCGGTTAAAAGAGTTGCTGTAATGCTGTATATGGGTTGGGTGTGATGGAAGAAAGAAAGCTTAGTATTGGAGTAAGTTCATTTGTGTAGTTTGAAAGGTGGATGTATGATTTTAGTTTGTTATGGTGAGTATTATGAGGTGTTGTGCTTGAGAGATTTTGTTGTGCTGGTGTGTGATATGTTTTGTTTTTGAGGAGTAGTGAAAGGAGATGCTGGTGTATTGGTTTTATGAGATGGATTTGTTAGTATAGTATTGTTTTGAGTGGAAGTTGGGTGTGATGTGTTTGTGAGCAGAGTGTAGGCTGTGTGTAAGAGGGGATGAAGTAGGAATTAATGTACTTTGAAATATTCTCTTAAAGTCACTTAACCACACTGCATTCCTAAATAATTTAGTATGCACCTTCTCAACCATAAACGACGTAACTGGTATTTTCCTTCATATAGTGACTAATTTGGTTTACTCTTACTGCTGTATGCGAAGCCGCTGGAGGTGGGGAGCTGCGTTAGCACTTATGCAACCCTTTTGTTGGCCTGCCAGCAAAGAATAGTGCCTGGGGTTTTCATAATTTCAGAGTTGTCGTGGACATCAGTAAATCGCTGCTGATCCTACCACATCCAGGTTGGGGACTACTATAAGTTTGTGCCAATGTCAATTAAATTTTGGTATTAATGCGGATCTTAATGTTTCTGGAAGCAAATTGTGTTATTAATTGGCACTCGGTATGATCTAGTAGCTCGGATTCCAGAAGTCTTCTGTGAGTTTGGGAGACCTTGTTGCATGATGGTTAGAGTTTACAGATAATGTCTCCTCGTCCTGCAGTCTGTAGAGTAGTGCGCAAATTTCGATTTGTGTTCATGGACTGGTCTTTCTGCTGGTATTTTGTGTAATTCATGTAAAATGTACTCGGTGTTCATTGCTACTGCATCTAAAACTGAATTGTTTGAAGTTCTAGGTGATAATCCCATTCAGATGTTAGAAAGGTAAACAACTTTTACTGCACAGTTGAAAGAGAGGCAAATAATAGCATCAGATTTTCATTGGAATCCTGCTTTGCACACTGGGTAGCCTGTGTATTGCTTTCTACTTATTTACATTTTCATTCTGTAAAAATACTTTCAGAAGTATTCACCAATGCTTTGTCTTGGGGAAACAATTGTAATCTTCGAAGTCCCAAGTTTGTATTTGCATCCTCTTGTTCCATCTTGTTCTTTACACACCTGTCATTCAAGGGTCTAGGTAACGTTGCTTTGAATTTTTGTGCAAACGACAACAAATTCAGTCTTTTTGTCTCCTCTACCTATTTGTTCTCTTGCTCCCTTGAAATTGACTTTTTCTTTGTACCACCACTTGTACCTTTTAAGTCAATAGAGAGCTGGTAGCCCTTCTGCATCATTTCTATGATGATCTAAAAAAATAAAAAGAAAGAAACCTAATCATGGTAGTTTTTTTTTTGCAACAGGGCTATTTCGACTTACATTCACATTCCAGCTTTGCCTGCTCTCGTGTATGGACATCATCTATTATCCTGCTCTGTCCCATTCCTCCCCTACAAACCACTTTCTGCTACACGTGAGCTACCTTACCTCTCAACAGTCTGCCACCAAACCCAACTGGAAGAGCTTGCTCAACTTATGGTCTACAACCAAAATGGCAACAAGCACGGTCTTTGGCTTAATGCTGCCACATTCAATAACTGCCAGAGTCTACACCAGTCTGTAATTAACTACCCTGTTTAAACCTTTTCACCTACAGTCCCTCTGCCCCTGGGTCTCACCTCTCACATGTGCCTTCAAGACAAAGATGTATACCCACCCCTGAAGCTCGAGGGAATCCCACTCTCTGGGCTCTTACAGCCCTCCAGGCCAAACTCTGGCACTTGATCCAGCTAAATCATCTTGCATCAATTTCCGCTCTTCATTCCAACCTCAAGCATGTCAGCTGCCCTGCACTTTGTCATGTCACACTGCCAGTGAATTCCAAATCTTATGTTTTTTCAGCGATATTTGCCATTTGAAATATCAGGTTGTCCCTTCACTACCCCTCTTGTTGTCCTATTTCCAGGCACTACATTCTGCTGAGCTTAATTGTTTTGTCATTTGTTACCTATGAAACATGTTCCACATACTTCAGTCTGACAACCTGTATTGCCGTCCAGCTTTGCTTGAGGCATGACCCTGCTTTTTATTTCTTAACCTCTTGCTAATCTCTGGAGCCTACCTAGAATGTTTAAAAGTATGTTATTTTATACCTGCTTAAGAAAAGATACCCAGATGCGTTCTTTTTGTCCAAGTAGTATTGTGTATCTGAACCCCTTTTTCTCCAGAATCATGAGGCAACCTCTGTTTAATAACTTTACGAGCTATGTGTATGCCTTTAAACTGATCAACCCAGTGCCATCTGCCTTTTGTCAACTCAGCTCTTTAGAAATGCTCCATCACACCTGTCCAATTTTTTCAGCTGTGACTCCCCCATGCCCTTCTTTTCTTTTCCCATTTTTATAATTTCCTTTCATTGATGGATAGTCAATCATAAAGCCATGTTTGCACACTCACTTCCTAAAGCATCGATGACATGACTCTGAAGTGATTTGTATCTCATCTCTCAAATCACTCCTTCTGTTTCTTGTTACCCAACAGACTATATCCACATGTCTCTCTACCATTTGCAATTCCCAGGAGTTCAATGCGGAGTTTTATTCGCAAGGGACCATGGTGTGCAGTTTAGTTCCAGCATATGACTATAGTCTTAAATCTTCCCAGCCTTACAGAAGATCCAGGTTCCTAGGAACATTAGACGGTTCCACCATTGCCCAGAATGTACAGCTGTGCTTGAAGGGGGCCCTCCAACTTATCGGATGGGACAATGAGCCCACTTGAATGACTCTCCTGTGGTGGGGTAGATACCGCCCCCATCTGGCTGGCTTGCAAGGGTTTGAGAGGTGGGACAAAATTGGTATCACTCTCCTGGGGGATGCTTGGTGAGGTGAAACCTCTATGTCCTTCCAATTATGCAGGAACACTACCAGCTCTCCCTCACGCAATTCTAATACTTGCAGCTGCACCTCGCTCTCTCTGTTCACATACCACCACGTATGGAGCTCACTGGAATTAGCCCCCTGGAGGCCAAGTTCTTGGAGGAGAAACTAGGCAGGGAGCCATTTCCATGGTTTACTGCTCCCTCATTCCGAAATCGCCAGATCGTGTTCCTGGGTTGCAGATTCAATGGGAGGCATGGGTGGGAGACCTTGTCGAAGATGACTGCTGCAAAACCAGAATGGTCCTGAGGAACTGGCCATCTCCTTACGCCTCCTCATGATCGAACTAAATTATCTCCATATTGCCTACCTGACTTCTTACATATGACCTGGGCCTGCCCCAGGCTGATCCCCTTTGGAAGAGAGCAGGTGGCCTACTGGGCTTGCTGGAGGCGGTAGGTGGTGTGAGGAGGGAGAGTGTCTTCATTGGGGTTGCAGGGATAGTGGCCAAATGCGACATTGGCTGTAAATGGAACTCCCTGGAAACCACGTCATTGGTGGACTAGAGGAGAGGTAATTTGGTCTTTCCTGGCGGGAGCACCATCAATGCGAGTCCCGGGGTTGCCCTCGGAAGCATGAAAAGATTTGGGGCAAGTGGTGGGAATAGTTGATACCACTTACATATGTATCGGTCTAATGCATGTGATGTTGAATTATGGAACTGAAGGATGTGTGTTATTACTGTTCATTGCATCAAAACGGATGACAATTGGTTATCAATAAAGAAGGAACCTTTGAAAGATGTATCCACATTTCCCTGTCCGTACTACTAATTGATTTAATAATGCTGTACTGATGAGTAAGTTGAATTACTGCACAGCGTATTCGTGCGTTTCCCCAGTGCCTTCTCAAAGGCGAATTGATATTGCCTTATGAGTGTAAACCTGGGCCACTGGAATTATGCGATGCTGCTGCGATTTTTGCATAGTTATAGATTTGTCTCATAATCCCTCATCTGCCGCATGATCTGCAGATTTTAGCATACCAAAAAATTGTTTCTAACTCCAGCGTTTCAAAAGTTACTAAAAACGCCGCTGCACATGTTGCCACGCATTAGAAGGATTTCATCAAAAGGTTCACTGTTAATCTTTCTGTTGCTTATTGCTATATTTCGGTGTTAAACTGCCACTAATGAGGTGCAACCAATGTCAAGACACTGTTAACAGGTGTAAAAATAACAAAATAATGATGTAGTACTAGCACAAAATGTGCCACATTATGCCACATAATTTTCCTTCCCTTGCTGCATAATGAAAAATTTCCTAGCTAATGTAAAGGAAAGTTTCATTTCTATGAAGGACACGGAGGCGAGTGTTAATCTTTACTTCCTTCGCTTTATTACATACATGCAAACTTCAGCAGCCATTTCAATAAGGCAAACATGATGAAAAAACTACATTTCCCATGAACAACAGGGAAGCAACACAATCCAGTCAATCCTATCAGGAGCCAGTCAGCCGTATAATGTCCTGTGAAGCCTTTCTAGCCTCCTCTTTCTTCCTGTGACGTCTGTAATCTTCTATTTTCGTTACTCTTGCTTATTGGATTCTGCCCCTAGAGACAAGAAATTAGCACATTATTGCCATTAAACCGGAACAATATATCACAATACAGGTTGACATTACAATGTCCAATATAGCACAACCAATCTGAGTGCTCATAATCTGATGACCATTAACATCAATACAATAACGCACCATCTGAAATGGGAAGGGGAAATTTAGAGAAACCTTTTTTTTTTCGGGAGGGCTAATCTCCGCCTCCGTGTCCTTAATGAAATTGAAACTTTCCTTTACGTTAGCTAGGAAATGTTTCATTCTACGGCAGGACACGAAGAGGCGAGGATTAGGCTAGTTCAAAGCTTATCCACCACCACGCCTGCCGGTGAGGAAACAGGCTTAAAATAAAAGGTCTTAATGGTGAGATCATTCGACCAATATGCTGCTTTAAGGTTATCTTTGAGGCGAGCACCAAGACAGAAAGCTTTAGAAGCCATAGCCCCCCTCACTGAGTGAGCTCCACATCTGGAGGTGTCAAGTCCAGCTTCTTGCATGACCCACCTGACCCATCTGGCAATCATAAGGGACGAAACCGCTTTGTGAGGGCCACTAACAATTGTCTCTACTCATGTGGACGGAGTTCATCGGTCATAGTTTCATATGCTTTAATGGTGCGAACCACACACAATTTAGGGGATTGTCATAGAGATGGATAAGATACCAGTCTAGAACCACTTTTTGTTCTGCGCAAATTGTGAAAAGTTACCCCTTCAGGGGTGAAGACTCTACCTGTTCGATCCAGGGACCGGACATCTGATACTCGACGACATATTAACAGACAAAGCAGCATCGCTAACTTCACTGACAACTGTTTCTGGAAAGATACTTATTGAAGGGCCAAGACTGAAACAGAAGAAGAACCTTGTTAACACCCCAGAGAGACGTGTATCTGGGCTCAGGAGGAACTGAGAGTCCGATAACCTGCATTAGCTTCCTGACTAGCAGGGGCTCACCAACCTGGTGTCCATCCACCGGAAGGTGTCCCGCCGAAATCGCTGATCTGTAGGTATTAAGGTGATGGCCTATGCCGAAGACACCCAGCTGCTTTTTACCTGGGATAAAAATGCGGACTCTGTTCTCCCGGTCCAACACTGTCTCTCTTCTATCTTCAAATGGTTAGCGGATGCACAACTCCAGTGCAATGAAGAGAAGTCTGAGATTCTCCTCTTTGGGAAATTTCCTTCCGAGATTCTCTTTGGCCACCTGAGTTCCTCTTACCCACTTCTACAGGTGCGCCTGTTAAACACCTGGGGATGTGGTTTGATGAGTCTTTCTTTTTTGACACATATTAAGAAGCTGGCCGGCTGTTTCGGTCTTCTCAAAACCCCAAGAAAATGTTTTCCTCTCCTACCCCAGGCAGTGAGGGAAACGGTTACTTGTGCACTGATTTTGTCTTGGCTGGACTATGCCAATGCCCTTAATGCTGGTATTCCGGGCTACCTGTTGAAAAAGCTCCAGGTGGTTCAAAATACGGCAGCTAAACTTCTCCTGGGCATCTCGGCCAGGAACAGGGTCCACCATCAGTTGTGCTCTCTTCACTGGCTCCCCGTGATTGATAGTTACATTTAAATTACTGGTTATGGCCCATCGTGCTCTTCACGGTAGTGGCCCTTTTTATTTGCAAAAACGTTTTTCTTCTTATGTTTTATGTTCCTTTGCGATCCTTGCTGTCTATGTCCCTACGCTTTGCTCAGGTTCCTCGCTTTAAATATCAGAGGTTAGGGGGGCAGCTCTTTTGCTCTGAAGGCTGCTGCTGCTTGGAATGCCTTTTCTCTCGCCCTGCGTAATATTTAGGACCCAGTGGCTTTTAAGAGGAATCTGAAAACACATTTCTGCTTAATGTCCATTTTTCTTACCCGCTAGGCGCCGCGACACTCGTGAGTATCTGTGCGCGCTACAAATTTATGTAACATTAACATTAATCGACCAGTATGCGAAACCTTGAGAAGCCAGGTTTGCCAGAAAGTTCACAACCTGGATATTGTCTGCCCCCAGGGGATCAATCTGGAGTTTGAGACAGCAACCCAACCATCTTGACCAGGCAGATCCATATTGTTTATTCATATTGTCTGCCAAGGGATTAGCAAGCAAGGAGGAAGCTTCTGCTGAAAGGCCTGGGACTTTCCGATGACTCCTGTAACCCTCCAAGCTATGAGGCGGAGAGATCCCATTTGGACCAGCGAGTGGGGATTGTTCTGGGGATCCCTGAGGAGATCAGGAACCAGGGATAGAGGGATTGGAAAATCCCAGGAAAGTTCCATCATCGCTGGAAACCAAGCTTGGGATCTCCACATCGGAGTGATCACTGCTACCTCTGCTTTCTGCATGCGAAAAGATCCATGGAAAATGGACCCAATCTGTCCTGAATCAGACGGAAGACCTGGGTATCCATCTTCCTAAGGCTGGCATCCCTCCAGTGGCAGGAGTGCCAATCGGCCCCCAAGCTAAGTCCGACAAGGTCTTCGACCGTGTCCCTCCTAGGTGATTGACGTAGCGTACTGCTGCCAAGTTGTCCATCTTGAGGAGGACCAAGCATTTCACCTTCTCCAGCTGATGAAGAATGAACCTGCCATCAACTCCAGACCATTTGTATGCAGAGACCATTCGGTGGAGGACCATTTTCCGTCGGTGGAGAACTCTCTACATCGCGCGCCCCATCCGGAGCAGCTGGCGTCTGACTGGATTATTAAGTTGGGTTGAGAGCCGACTTGTGGACCCAAAAAAAACCAAGTTTAAATGGTATGTAAAAGGGACGTTAATAGAAGAACAAGTGGCATACAAATACCTCGGTTTAAAATTGGGGTGAGGCCCAACACACAAGGAACATAAAATGGATTTAAAAGCAAAATCTCAATCATTAATATTTGCGTACAAACGGCTGAATAAAAAACTAGGTTGCCAGAACCATGCGCAACTTTTAAAAGTGATTGCAGCACCAATTGTACCGATATTGTCATATGCCCTAGTAGTTTGGTGCGGCAAAGAGGTGGAATCGCTAAACAATCTTCAGATGAAGATATATAAAGCTGTTTTTAATTTACCAAAGTCCGCCGTCCCAGCTCTGGTTCAGCTGGAATTTGGCCTTCAGAACCAGAAATTCCGGAGCATGAGCAGCTTCGTGAATTTATGCCACAAATTTTGCGCATCCGAAATCTATGCTGGAAAGAAATCAAAATCCAGATGGACCAAGAAATTCCAAATTCATGGGGAGCATATCTGAGAAAATCATTGGCGGAACTTGACATACAAACAACATGGGACAGCCAACTAGACCAGGCAGCTTTTGGTAAACTTGCAAATAAGACAGTAAAGAAGTCTTTCATAGAAGACAAAATAACAACCTCGAAACGCAGGCATGAGTTGACTGTGATTAACTCTTACACATCAACAAAGCCTCAGGCCTATTTAGTAACACATTTCAGCGCTGTGTTAAAAAAGAGTTTCACCAATTACCGTTTGGGCATGCATGATTCGAAAGACCTACAACCGTCCTGGCAAAGCAACCAACAGGCACTACACTGTCGACTATGCGGCTTTCGTAACGAAACATTAACACACCTACCGTGTGCTTGCCCCACAGTTAAGGAAATAAGGAGGAGGCTTTTAAAACCAATTTTTAATGAATTGAACATCCATACTTGCAGGCAAGCCATGATATGTTGGCTGGAAGGCTCCTCTACAATCTTGGCTTGCCGGGGTGTTAAATACCTGGCAAAAGTAAGGAAACTTTTAAGGCAAGCCGATCTAGAGGATGCCAATAAAGTATGAACAAGGACGGCAGGCGCCTCCTAAAACATGGCACTTCTTTACTAGCCCAAGTAGCAAGCGGAAAAAAGCCCTAATCCACAGGATAACTGGAACAATAAAGAAAATAGCAACCAACTAAAACTTATTGCATAGTTGGCATTTTATATGGACATTTTATGTCACACAGGATCTAGTCAATTTACTTCTAGACCATTTTTTTTGGTTGACAGTTTTAAATAGAACTTTCACAGATTGCTTAAACCGTTAGACAACATTTTATGTGCATTATAACGTTATTCAGATTTTAAAATATTGTAAAACGCATTGCTGAAATGTGGTATTTAATGGAAGATTAAGTTTATTTATATATATATATATATATATATATATATATATATATATATATATTTCAGTGAAAAAACTATAGGTTTCACACACGTTATAGTTAGGTATTAGCATTTAAAAAACCTTAGAAATTCAGTGAAAAAAACCATAGGTTTCACACATGTTATAGTTAGCTGGACATTTTACTCGTAAAAAACCATTGAAATTGCCACGTTATAGTTAGTTCAGCTAACTATAACTCGCGCGCCCGCAATGCACTGCTGATGACGTCACATATTACATCACTCATGACATGGTCAGTGACATCACTCATGACATCACTGATGACATCTCAAATGACATCACTGATGACATCATCCAGTGAATGTGTGTTTTCCTGAAAATTAAATATGTTTTATTTATGTATATCTCAAGGTCGATGGAAGAATAAATGGGTATATAAGTGTCTAAATGGATGATTTGTTTTTGAAAAATTGATTGTGTAGCTGACTGATTAAGTGTATCATAGTGAATACATGGCTTAGTGAGTAATGTTTAAATATGGAAATATCTGTATCAGTCTCTCACTTTGTGTATATGTGGCTGCATGGGTTGGTGAGTAGCTACATGGGTGTCTATATGGGTTATTAGTTGGTTTTTTGAGTATCAGTCTGAGTGTCTTCATGGTTCGGTGGCGGGTATTACGTAGTGCATAGGTGCATGAATGAGTGGCTCACTCTTTGTATATGTTGAAGACAGCATGTGTGCAGGACTGTATGGGTGGATGAGTGTGTGTATGGGTGTGTTAGTGAGTGAATGACTGTCTCAATAGTGTCTTTATGAGTAACTACATATGTTTTAAACTAGTATATGTGACTATTGGTGTAAATAAGTGAGTATATGTGAGAGTGAGACATTGGAAGAGTTCCTGTATGAATAAGTATGTGTTTCTATAAGTGATTGTTTAAAAGACTAAGTATGTGTAAGTTTCCGTAGAAGTAAGTGTGGTGGTGTGTGAATAACTGTATATGCAAGTAAATGTATGTTTTATTCTTTATTAGCATGGGTGACTATGTGTGTGAGTAGCTCTATGGATAAGTGGCATTGTGTAACAGGATGTATAGGTGTATGAGTACATATGATAAGTGAGTACATGTATGAGTGACTGTATTGAACTGTTGGTGAATGAATGGATGTGTATGTGGATCTTAGAATTACTGAAGAGGTTGTTGTAACTGTTATTGGTATGTCCATTCTTTTGTAAATTTTAGTCTCTATTTTTGTATGTGTGTATCAAAGGTTATATTAGGGTGAGAGGAGGTCTACCACTCTATCACAAGGATGATGTCATCAGTGATGTCATTTGAGATGTCATCAGTGATGTCATGAGTGATGTCACTGACCATGTCATGAGTGATGTAATATGTGACGTCATCAGCAGTGCATTGCGGGCGCGCGAGTTATAGTTAGCTGAACTAACTATAACGTGGCAATTTCAATGGTTTTTTACGAGTAAAATGTCCAGCTAACTATAACATGTGTGAAACCTATGGTTTTTTTCACTGAATTTCTAAGGTTTTTTAAATGCTAATTCCTAACTATAACGTGTGTGAAACCTATGGTTTTTTCACTGAATTTCTAAGGTTTTTTAAATGCTAAGTCCTAACTATAACGTGTGTGAAACCCATGGTTTTTTCAGTGAATTTGCAAGGTTTTTTAAATGCTAATTTTTTTTTTTCTTCTATTTTTTCTAACATATTTTTATTTTAATTTTCTTACCTTTTATAAAGACTATGATTAAATTTTTAAAATTCTTTAATATGTTTTTTTTAATATATTTTTTAAAATAAACATGTAAAATTTATTTGCAGTACTTTTTTTCTATTTTTTTTATTATTTTTTTAGTACGCGTACCGTAAGCTCACGGTAAGCGTACGGTTTACGCTACGTCCGTAATTTATCCACGCTGCTTGCGTATAGTTACGCAATTTGCGTAGCCGCGCGTATTCCGCGTGGGACGCGTACGCGTGTACGCTACATGCGCACGTTACGCGGAAGTGCCGGGGAGTGACTGTTATGCGCATGCGCGCAAGCGCGTGTCTTTTTTACGCGCATGCGTACTTTTGCCATAAGCGTACCGTAAGCGTACCGTAAGCGTACGGTAGGTCATGTGATCATGAAACACAACTTTTGATTGGTTGAAACTACTTTCAGTTCTAGAACTCTCCTACACCAAGGACACCTTTGCACAACTGTTTTCACTTTTCCCTAAAACTGCCTTTGTGTTTTCCAACATATGCCAAAGGCAAAAATGGAACTGGTCCAATCATTTCTGTCCGCAGATTGACAAAGCAAGAAAGCACGTCAACAAATCTGTTTCTGCTTTCCTCCGTGACTATGGTATGGGTGCCATTTACCACAACAACTTGCGTTATGACATGCAAGACATTTATAGAGGAGATGGTGTGCACTTCAATGATGAAGGGAACAGAGTCTTCCTTTTGAACCTTAGACTCTGCATCGGTACTTACTTGTAAGTACCACTTAAAAAAATGACTTCATAAACACAACAGCTCTTTTTAGAGCTCCCTAATATCTAAACTCTTAATTCTGCATTTCATTTTTTTTTTTTTTTTTTTTTTTACCGTACGCTTACCGTACGCGTACCCCGTGATTTTTTAAAAAATCAATAAATGTTTTTTTTGTACTTTTCTGTCCTTCTTTGACCCCCTTACAAATGTTAGGGGGTCTGTAACTCTCCTCATTGCCCCCTTTTCTTGTTTTCACTCTTTTTTTTCAGAGTGAAATACACAAAATGGCGGCCGCCGCTTCCTGGTTTCGGCCGATTCGAATGTTTACTAAGATCTAAGGGCCAATCAGAATCTCGCTCGCGCACGCCATTTTTCTTCCGTACGCTTACCGTAAGCTTACCGTACGCGTACCCCGTGATTTTTTTAAAAAACAATAAATGTTTTTTTTGTACTTTACAGTCCTTCTTTGACCCCCTCACAAATGTAAGGGGGTCTGTTACTCTCCTCTTTGCCCCCTTTTCTTGTTTTCACTCTTTTTTTCAGAGTGAAATACACAAAATGGCGGCCGCCGCTTCCTGGTTTCGGCCGATTCGAATGTTTACTAAGATCTAAGAGCCAATCAGAATCGCGCTCGCGCACGCCACCGTACGCTTACGGTAAGCGTACCGTAAGCGGGCTCAGATATATATATTGATTTAAATTTGAACAAACAGGGGGTGTTATTGATGTGTCAGGCTTTTGATGGGCGCACTGGGAATCACGTAAGTGAATGGACCTGAAAATTTGTAACGGTGCTACAGAAGAGGGAAAATACCCCTAAAACCCTCCAATGGTGGACGAAGGTCCACTAATATCAACAGAATACCAATTGTGCACACGTTATAAGTAAAATTGCATATTAGCATGAAGTATCCACAACATATATCGAACCAAAAAAAACTGTATAGGCAATGGATGACAAGAAAACAGGGTTGTATTCCGTTTTGCAGTTTTATGTGAAATTCTGTAGATCCAACCAGCCAACACGTGTTTCGTCAGAGGGTATAAACCCCAGACTTCTTCAGTGCTGGAGAAAAAGCATACATGAGGTGCGTATCACTAACACAATCCTATAATCATATTACAGACATGTCATTTATAGTGACTCATGTGATTCCGGTGGGGGAAAAAAAACACCATGTCAAAACAGCAGTTGCATCCAAAGCTTGGATTCTGCATCAGCTCTACTGTTAAAGTGAACAATAAGCACTGTGAAACAGAGAAAAGTGATGGCAACATGGTTCAGAGAAACAATCTTCTGAGTTCACATATAAGCGCGACTTTCGTATAAAAACAGGAGAAATCGAGAATTTATGAAAACAAAAAGGCCAACCTGACAACCACCAGGCAGAGTTGTGAGAATCTGCATGCATTAAAAACGCAGAATCTGAGACCAAAGTGAGCTTGGAGTGCGGTTCAAGGTGATTTATACGTGTCTAAAGTGACGCTGGTAATCGAGTCTATTTTGCCGAGTGTAGACCAAGGGATATATCTAATTCACGTCATGTGAAAGCGATGCCAAAGTGCAAGTCCATCTCTAGGTACGCATGCGGATGGTTTACTGAAAAACCCCTACCTTTTGGCATTATTTTGGGTAACTGTGCTCCCGACTGATAGTTACACATTCTCCCCTTCTCTACCTCGGCAACACAGATATAACTCAGAACTTTATTGAAAGGACAACAATTTTGAGAGGACACACACGAATATAATTCCTTTAAGACCTACCGGGTCGGAATTATCACCGGTTCAAAGGTAAGCCGGAATGGGTTTACAAGCGTGTTGGGACACATCTATTTTACCTCTAGATTCAGCAAGTAACTACCATTAATCTTTCATTTGAATAGGTCTAACACTCCTACAATACGCGTAGAAGGTAGGGGTTTTTCAGTAAACCATCCGCATGCGTACCTATAGATGGACTTGCACTTTGGCATCACTTTCACATGACGTGAATTAGATATATCCCTTGGTCTACACTCGGCAAAATAGACTCGATTACCAGCGTCACTTTAGACACGTATAAATCACCTTGAACCGCACTCCAAGCTCACTTTGGTCTCAGATTCTGCGTTTTTAATGCATGCAGATTCTCACAACTCTGCCTGGTGTTTGTCAGGTTGGCCTTTTTGTTTTCATAAATTCTCGATTTCTCCTGTTTTTATACGAAAGTCGCGCTTATATGTGAACTCAGAAGATTGTTTCTCTGAACCATGTTGCCATCACTTTTCTCTGTTTCACAGTGCTTATTGTTCACTTTAACAGTAGAGCTGATGCAGAATCCAAGCTTTGGATGCAACTGCTGTTTTGACATGGTGTTTTTTTTCCCCCACCGGAATCACATATGAGTCACTATAAATGACATGTCTGTAATATGATTATAGGATTGTGTTAGTGATACGCACCTCATGTATGCTTTTTCTCCAGCCCTGAAGAAGTCTGGGGTTTATACCCTCTGACGAAACACGTGTTGGCTGGTTGGATCTACAGAATTTCACATAAAACTGCAAAACGGAATACAACCCTGTTTTCTTGTCATCCATTGCCTATACAGTTTTTTTGGTTCGATATATGTTGTGGATACTTCATGCTAATATGCAATTTTACTTATAACGTGTGCACAATTGGTATTCTATATTGATTTAAAGGCTATTTTCTCAGAATCTACTGAACAGATTTACACCAAACCTACAAAAGGCACTTCCTTGACCTAGGGACTACCTCTCTGCCAAATTTCGAGTAATTCTGTTCAGCCGTTCGGGCTGTAGCTCGTTCTAAAGGTCCTATGGAAAAATGCATGGGGAAAACGCGTTTTGGGACCCCCCTTTTATCTCAGCCCCCGCTTGACGAATCCCCCCGAGACTTTCAGGGTAGGAGCGGAGCGTAGCGCCCCACCTATTTTGAGAAATTCGCGAGGATTCGTCAACCGGCGCCAAAGTTATTCAAAATAGAATGTTGCGGATTTCCTATGGAAAAGGGGTCCTAACTATAACTACCTACTGGCGACCGCCAGTAGGTAATATATATATATATATATATATCTCTTTGGCGCCAATTGACGAATCCTCGCGAAATTTTCAAAATAGGTGGGGTGCTCTGCTCCGCTCCTTCCCTGAAAGTCTCAGGGGGATTCGTCAAGCGGGGGCTGAGAAAAAGGGGGGGTCCCAAAACGCGTTTTCCCCATGCATTTTTCCATAGGACCTTTAGTCCAAGCTACAGCCCGAACGGCTGAACAGAATTACTTGAAATTTGGCAGAGAGGTAGTCCTCGGGTCAGGGATGTGCCTTTTGCAGGTCTGGTGTAAATCTGTTCAGTATTTCCTGAGAAAATAGCATCTAAAAGCATATATATATATCTATAGGCGCGCTCCGTGCGCGTACGGTAAAACTTACCGTACGCGCACGCTGCCGTGCGCGAGCGCGATTCTGATTGGTTGTTAGATCTTAGTAAACATTCGAATCGGTCGAAACCAGGAAGTGTAGGCTGCCATTTTGTCTCTCGCAGTCTGAGGGGGTGAAAAACAAAGGTGGAGAATGTGAAAAGGGGGCAGGGTGGACAGTTTCTGACCCCCTAGCCTTTGTCAGGGGGTCCCAGAAGGACCCCCAATGGCCAAAATTTCCTTTAATTTTTTTGCGAAAAATCGCGGAGTACGCGCGGCGTGCGCGTACGGTAGAAACGGAAAAATTCTGCGAACTGCGTAACGTGGGCGCGCGGTGCGCGAAGCGCACCGTGCGACCACAGGTGAAAAACCTTAAAAAAAAAAAAAAAAGAAAAAATACATAACTTTGCATTTAAAAAACCGTACAAATTCACTGAAAAAACCATAGGTTTCACACACGTTATAGTTAGGAATTAGCATTTAAAAAACCGTACAAATTCACTTAAACCATAGGTTTCACACATGTTATAGTTAGCTGGACATTTCACTCGTGAAAAACCATTGAAATTCCCCCGATATAGTTAGTGCAGGCAACTATAACTCGCGCGACCGCAATCCTCTGCTGATGACGTCCGATATTACATCACTGATGACATATGTGTCTTTCTGAAAAAAAAATATTTGTAATATATGTATAGCTAAAAATTAATGGAAGAAGACATGGGTAAATAAGTGTCTAAATACAGTGATGTAATATCTGACGTCATCAGCAGAGGATTGCGGTCGCGTGAGTTATAGTTAAGGGGATGTCCCTTCTCCTCTTGGAGACTGTCTGTCTGTGGTTTGGGTCACGTTTGTATATACATTTTCAAGAAAAGCGATATGGATCAGTTGTCTAATGCTTAAGAATCGATTTGGGTTGGCTGTCATTCAGATGCCATTTTGTGTCCTTGCCTTAGACACCGCATGTGTGCAGGGTGATGGCTCTCACAAAAGGTTGCAGTGGGACTGGTTCAAAACAGGAGTATCCAACACGGAGTGCAATGAAGTCTGAAATATCTGCACCTTGCTGTCATGAGCCTTTCTAAAGCAGCAGACTATCACAGACAAAAGGGCAGGTCCTGTATAGAAAGTTCCTCACCATGAACAGCAGAAACGGCAGTACCATTCCTCACATCTAACATCTACTAAACAGTAGTGCTCAGGAAAGAACCAAAAAGAAGCCCTTTTTTGAATGAGGTCCTCATTGAATTTCTAAAGGCTGCCTTGTCTCCATATTATCTCATTTCACAGTCAGAATCTCCACACTTCAGCCACACGAATCCAGGCAATAAATGATAAATTGTCTGGCTCATTTAATGAAATATTTTGTGTAACCCTATGTAGTTCTTAAATGTATCACATAAACCCCACCTAACCTGCAATCTCCTGTGGCCGTGGGACACTTCAACAGTGACCTCACGTTGTGACAGGAAAACTGAAGCTTTCAAGTCTACACAGTCTGTAATTGGACTCATAACAGGCTTACCTGAAGTCCAACATTACCATCTAGTAACTTTTCTCCAGGTGCCCTCACAGGGTACACAGTGCTTTTGGTTGCAATAAGGATAGATGCAACTTGGTAGAGAGACTAAAGCTGTACTACGCTATTTTAAGGATCTTAAAGTAACCCACAAGTTTCTTATACAGAGAGGAGTCTATGTATGTTAATAATTTGGAGCATGTCCTTTTGAAATTAAATACTGACTGCCTCCAGGTGGGCAAGTGAAGCTTGCCTGTCCTCCTATATGCTGATGAAGCTGTCCTGATGGTGAGGACAGCGAGGGGTTTAAAATGCCTACTGAACTCCTTTGAACATTTTATGGAGAATGTGGATTTGTTGGTCAAGAATAGCAAATAGTTTATTATGCAGGTCGGCCAGTGTCCTGCTAAGGCCAACACATTTTTGTGGAGGCTACGCCGGTCCCGAAGACCAACGTTTTTTTATACCTAGGGGTGGTGTTTGATGTAGCTTCGAATTGGCGCCCCTTGACAAGCTGAAAGAAAGGGGATTTAATTAGAGCTATTGCTGTTCTTAACTTTTCCTCCAGACTAGGAAATAGACCGATTGGGGAACTATTTTAGATCTATAAAGCTAAATGTAAATCGAAGGTCACTTAAGGGAGTGAGATCTGGGCTACATAGAGCATGATGTATTGTAATCTGTTGAAAATACATTTTTGAGAAGGATTCTCTGCCTACCGCAGTGTATTGCATCATTCACAGCCCATGAAGAACTTGAGATGGATTTCCTCTCTGATGTTTTGGCTTATCGTCCTCTAGCACTGTGGATGAAAACCTGGATGTAGAATGGAACTGACCTAAGTAAGATCATTTTAAGGGATTGTCTCTCCCTTGACCACTCTAACTGTGTTTGCTGGATAAAATATGTTGGGGAAAGTTTTACCAGCATAGGAGGGGCTGATCTCTTTGAACACCCAGAGGGAATATGTAGAAGGTATAGGTACTGGGTGAAGGAGAACTTCTTCTACATGCGTACGTGGGCCAGGGAAGAAGTGGGGCTGAGGAAGCCCAGTGTTTGTAGGTACTCCCTGCTGAATACCGTGTCATCAACTGAGCCCTATCTTTTATGTTAGAAAAGTAACCACAGCTGTTTTATTGACTCTATTTCGTCTGACCTCTTATTATCTTTTGGCCCATCCCCGCCGTGCATACACAGGGCAGTACCTCACCCTGTGGCTACGTCAAAGTCTCCACAGGATATGATGCACTTCTTAATGTTTTGTAGTTTTTACGAGGTTCCAAGAAATTCTTTTATTATTCCTTTACTCAAGAAAGCTAGCTTTAGGCAGGTTAGACCTGCTTTGATCTTGTTGCAATTGCTCTCTAGCAATTCAGTACTACATGTTCTTAGCTTTTTAAGGGCTGCAATTTGTCTTAGGTCCAACTGTGATGAACTTTTAGGGTTAAATTTGGGACACTGGGGTAATATGAACTGCTTTTAATATGGATCTGTCAAAAGTGTCCGTTTATCTTTGTATCATGAACTGTTTGGTTTAATTATTTGATGGTGTTTTTTAAAGGTGTCTGTTTGACTTTATTCGTTTTTTACAAGAAAACCATAAAAGATGGTGATGATGATGGATTCAACTCAAGGTTCTTATTAAAATTTACTAAAGTGACAGGCGTGTTTCCTTTAGCGGCGCTGCTCTTTTCTGCCCGCTTTATAAAATAAATTAGATTATCATAATGGGCAGTAGTGCATTGCAGCCATTACTTGTGAGCAGTTCATAGCAAGGTTTGGCTTCTCAACATATCTTCACAACTTTCGAGGGGTTGACTTTGTTTAATTTTCAGGGATGTTTAAGGGTTTTTTTATGTGAGAATACTAAAACTGATCATAGTAGCTCTGAAGTTAGATGTTAGTAGCATGTGTGACGATAAATTCACATGCTTTGCTTATTCCTGCCATCTAGTGTTGAGCTCAGAGTTTTGGAAGTAGTTCTTCTTCAAAGAAGTCTTTCAAATCCGCAGAAGTGCTGTGGGCAATGCATATGGGCATGGACTCCATCTTATATTGCTTTTCCTGCCATCGAGTTCGGACATACACCAAGACAGCTCGAAGTTCATTATGTTTACTTCACATTGTTCAAGTGCACACTATCGCATTTTGACTCGGACACATCAGAAAAACCAGCTTGTGTTTCGCCAGCAGAAATTTGAAGACTGACGACAGATGCCTGACACCCTGGACCCTCCATTTGTCCTCCTTTGGATTTCGGCTCCTGAGAATGAAAACCAGAAGTGGGTGATGGAACGGTCACCCTTTCAACATTGCCCCAATGTAACTCTAAATATCAGTGGTTGGATCATCACGACGGCGTCTCCTGCGAGTCCTGCCGCTTTCCACTTGAAAGAGATGCTAAAGTACCAAAGGGAAAAGCGCTGAGCTTATTACAATATCGCTAAATGGCATCCTCCAATACTCGAGGCATCCTCAGAGTAGAAGATTCCTTCAGTGACAAGGAAGGTGTGGATGCTGGCCTCTGCTGAATCCCAGCAGCCCAGGGATTACCCAGTCCAAAAGCAGTTTCCTTGAGTACCTGACACCGTGAGAAGGAAAGTGTCATGCCGAAATCGAAGAATAGCGGTCCTCGAATGAAGACCACAACTAGAGACTCTCTCCACCAAGCTAAGGTCACACAAAATGTCCCACCCTGTGGTAGAGCAGCACTTCCATGAAAGTAGGGCATTGAGCCTCAAACATGGATGCAAGACACTTGCCGGCTTTAGAGACGACCAAGGCTCCAACCAAGAGCAGCAACCCACACCAGTCATCTAGTCCCACCCACTCTAATGGTGTTGAGTTTTCACGTTCTCACCTCAAGCCGGCACTGAAGGCCCCACCAAAGCAAACACCAAAAGCTTTGTCGATAGCCTGATCTGTGTAACCGGAGTGTCCAATCTTCTAGAGACTTCAGGAGGAGCTCTGATAGACAGAAGCCTTATGTCCTCCACCTTGTCCCCAGGCCCATCTCTGCAAAGCCACCTCCACCAATGTATTTGAGACTCTGCTTCATAAAAGAAGGCTTGCTTTTGAGGGATTTCCAAACCAGCACTGAAAAAAACACAAGCCCTCTCCATTCTGTGCTATACCCACCTCCTTCTCCACCTACCTCACCTCTGCCACCAGCTCCATTACCACCACACTCATATACATAACCATATCTGCCTCCACTAGAGTCACCAGAGGGGTCTCCAAGCATCTTTTAAGACCTGGGTGGACCATATGAGCTGTTGACCCAGATGATCAGCCCTTAAACCCAAGGTCATGCAGGAAGAGGAGAACTTCCTTGTGGTAATGCACTACAAATGTATTTAAGCAGACAGTGCAATTCCTGCACTCATGGGCATGCACAGGTTTGCCCCAGACAACTTTAAGAAGCCAGTCAAGGCTCCGGTTGTGACACCTAGGGTCGATTTTTAAAATAAAATACAAAAATAAACAATATATAAATCTTCATTAACCAGTATTAGGGTATCTTTCATAGATTCACAATGCCTGAATCATTCCCCGTCGTCGGGATGGGAGTCACCGGTAAATAACAAAGGAATGTCTTAGTAGACATATATAGTAACAGGCCCCAAAAGGCCTTAGCTTAGTAAGCTATCCACGTCCTTATGTAAAAAGGAACGAAGTTTGGCCAGTAGCCAATCAGCTAGCACAACCCTCTAGAACCTTCCTGGAAGGAGCTCTAGTCCCTCAGATTTTCTACTGCACGTCATGCTAAGGGAGTCTCCACTGAGCTCTGCTCATTGCTTCTGGATTTCCAGTGCAATTCCGATCATAGACTACATTTGGGAACAAGGCATAAAGATTCTGCAAAATCCTTCCTCGGTCCCTCCAGTGTTACCACGGCTGGATAAAAAATATAAAGCGCCGGACACTGCTCCAGCTTGTCTCACAGGCCATCCAAAGCCGGACTCTGTCATTACCCAGGCCGCACAGAGGAGGTCAAACAACCCAGCTGCTCTGTTGACAGCTCCACCAGATAAGGAGGGTAGGCGACTGGAGAACATAGGCAAACGTTTTTCCTCGATGTCTGCTTTAACAGTGCGTGCCTCCAACGCCCTAGCACTGTTGGGAACGTTACAATCCTCAGATGTGGGCGGACATTGCGCCATACTTGGCAGACTTACCAGATGAGTCAAAAGAAGAGGCAAAGAAGATCTTGCTAGAGGGGGAAAGATCTGCCTCTGAACTTAGACTGCGCAATGGATATTGCTTCGACCGGATTTCGACAACTAGCTGGCGCAGCGGTCCTTCGACGCCAAGGTTGGCTAAAGGCAACCTCCTTCAGGCCGGAGGTCCAAACCAAAGTGCTGGATATGCCATACGATGGCCAACTTCTCTTCGGCGCACATATTGATGAGGCATTACAGGGTATTAAGAAAGATACTGATACCGCTAGAGCTTTGGGTACCTTACAATTTCGGAACCCTTCCTTTCGAGGTTCAAAAGGGAGAGGTCAAACTTCAACTAGGGAAGATTTTCAACAACGTTCTTCCTTCCCTTCCTCCCAGCAATACCGTTCGCAATACCAACAGCGACAGCAATCCTCATACCCAAAATCTTCCTTTCGTGGCAAAGGAGGAAGACAAAAGGGCGCCGCTCGGCGGCAATGACTTTCAACTGCAGCCGGTCTCAAACTTCTCTCCACCCTCCAAAATTGGCGGAAAAATTTCCCACTTTCTCCCAAATTGGCAACAAATAACTACGGACCGTTGGGTCCTACAATTAGTACAATTCGGCCATTCTCTAGAATTCATACAGATCCCTCCTCAAACCCATCCCCGCCAAATGCTTCACAAAAATCTACGTCCTTTACTCTTAGAAGTGAAGCTTATGTTCCAAAAGGGAGCTATAGAGAGAGTTCCCCCCCCAAGCCAACGGGGAAAAGGGTTTTACTCCAGTTTCTTCCTCATCCGAAAAAATGGAGACCGATATTGGACTTGAGGAATCTGAACAAGTTTCTGAAAAAGCAGTCGTTTCGTATGGTCACCATTCAGGAGGTTTTACATCTACTCAATGCGAACGACTGACTGCATGGTGTCGTTAGACCTGCAAAACGCCTACTTTCATATACCAATACACCGCAACGACAAAAAATTCCTACGATTCATGGTGGCGGGCAGACATTACCAGTTTCGGGTTCTGCCGTTTGGGCTCAAATCGGCGCCACGCATTTTCACCAAATGTCTAGCTCCAGTGGCTGCATATCTACGCCATCTTCATCATCAGGTCTTCCCATATCTAGACGACTGGCTTGTCAAGTCTCCATCTCTAGAAGACGCGTCCAGGTCTTCCAACGCTTGTCTGAGGCTTTTCAATTCACTGGGGCTAACTCTCAATCACGACAAGTCCGTCCTTCAGCCGTCTCAGCGCATGAATTTTCTGGGCACTACACTAGACACCATTCTACGGAAAGCATTCCCATCACAGGAACGCAAAACAAACTTCAGTCGTTAGCGCTCCGGATAATGTCCAAAAAGACGCTGTCAGTGCGTCTCTTCAAATCCCTACTTGGGATGATGTCTTCTTGCATCCTATTAGTACCGCATTGTCGTCTTCATATGCGACCCCTTCAAGAAGCACTGTCGGATCAATGGGTCCAGTGTACAGGGTCCTTCGACGTCATCCAGGTGACCCCTGTGATCAAAAAGGCTCTACGATGGTGGGTTTACCCCCAGAACCTTTCTCAAGGCTTGGCTTTCTTGCTTCCTGCTGCTCCTCATATAATCACCACGGACGCCTCCTTAGAGGGCTGGGGGGCTTTCCTTCAAGAATTGCAGATAAGCGGGAAGTGGTCCCCTTCCGAGAAGGCACTTCATATCAATCTTCTAGAGCTACGCGCAGTCTATCTAGCACTGGTGGCCTTCCTTTCAAGAATAAAAAAACTCCATAGTGCTTGTCCGAACAGACAACACAACGACAATGCACTATTTGAACAAGCAGGGAGGAACTCGCTCGCTAACACTCTCTCACGAGTCGCAAAAAATTTGGAACAGGCTGCTCCGTCACAACATCTCTCTCCGAGCAGATTATGTTCCAGGCGCCCACAACGTGTTGGCAGATTCTCTAAGCAGAAGACAGGCAGCATGCCACGAGTGGGAGCTGGATCACCTAGTTCTCAGCAACATATTTGCTCAATGGGGCACCCCTCTTCTGGACCTCTTCGCCACCCAGCAAAACGCCAAATGCCAACACTTTGCAAGCTGGCATCCCCAACAAGGGTCTCTGGGGAATGCCTTTTCGATCGCATGGTGCAACGTCTTTGCGTACGCCTTTCCGCCGTTTCCCCTGATTCCCGGGGTGCTACGGAAGATGAAAGCGGAGCCCTGTACTCTCATATTGATAGCTCCAGCTTGGCTACGCCAACACTGGTCCACGGAGCTTCACCTCCTTTCCCTGAAACCTCCAATCAAATTGAAGCCGTTTCCATCTCTTCTAATGCTCAACAATCCGCAAGTTCAGCATCCGGATCCGGCATCTCTCAAGTTATCAGCATGGCTCCTGAGTTCAGAGAGTTTCAGGGCTTAGACATTCCTCCGGATTGCAGAAAAATTCTAGCTCGGGCTCGAGCAGATAGTACCAACAAAACGTATTCATTAAAATGGAAGAGATTCTGTATCTGGTGCAAAACAAACAGGTTACACCCTCTTTCTTCCACCCCGGAACTAATCTTGCCGTACCTCCTGCACCTGGCAAAATCTGGTCTTGCTCATGCCTCCATTAAGGTCCACCTAGCAGCAATATCACGCTTCAGGAGATCCTCTACAGGTCCATCTTTGTGGTCTAATAGACTGATTAAGCAATTCCTTAAAGGACTGTTTAGAGCATTTCCTCCAGTAAAGCCTGTACCACCGGCTTGGCATCTCAACACGGTTCTGGCTCAACTAATGAAACACCCGTTTGAGCCAATACACAGAGCAGACCTTAAGTATGTATCCTGGAAGATTGTGTTCCTGCTGGCCCTTACCTCGGCAAGGCGAGTGGGGGAACTCCAGGCGTTCTCAATCCAAGACCCGTTGCTTCAGTTCAAACAGGATAGGGTCATTCTTCGCACAAATCCGAAGTTTATTCCTAAAGTTCCATCTCAGTTCCATCTTAATGAACCTATCGTGCTACGTTCATTCTTCCCGAATCCACAAACTGTGGCGGAGAAAACTCTACATTCATTGGACATTAAGCGCTGCCTAAAGTTTTACATTGATAGAACGAAAACATTTTGTAAGTCTAATCAACTCTTCGTAGCGTACAGTTGGCCTAGAAAAGGGCTACAGCTCACCAAACAGAGTATCTCCCGCTGGATTTCTTCAGCCATCGCCTTCTGTCACCAGCAGGCAGGACGTCCACTGCGATCAACAGTTTGTGCCCGTTCCACAAGGGCAATGTCTACTTCCATGGCACTGTTTGCAGGGGTGCCCATTGTGGACATTTGTAGAGCAGCCACATGGAAGACGCCGCATACATTCACCAAGCATTACTGCCCGGACATGGACATCATGAAGGATGCTGCAGTGGGTCAAGCGGTACTCAGTCATCTATTTCAGTAGACGTGAGCCCTTCCTTTCATCCCACCTTCCTTGCCTCTTTACGCACATTTCGCACTGTAATGTATGCATTGGCTGACTCATTGTTTTTTCGTGCTTTTATCTTTCACATGGATATTTTATTATCTAGTGACTGTATATTTACTGTACCTTTCGAAATGTGCTTATTATTGCTTACTACTCTGATTCAGGCATGTGAATCTATGAAAGATACCCTAATACTGGATAAGGAACGCATTCCTTACCTGTAACTGTGGTTATCCAGTATTGGTATCTTTCATAGATTCACATGCAACCCACCCACCTCCCCTGGAAGGGCTCTCTTGGATCTCTCAGTGATACAACTACTTAGCACTGTGCTTACGAAAATCTGAGGGACTAGAGCTCCTTCCAGGAAGGTTCTAGAGAGTGGTGCTTGCTGATTGGCTACTGGCCAAACTTTGGTCCTTTTTACATAAGGACGTGGATAGCTTACTAAGCTAAGGCCTTTTGGGGCCTGTTACTATATATGTCTACCAAGACATTGCTTTGTTATTTACCGGTGACTCCCATCCCGACGACGGGGAATGATTCAGGCATGTGAATCTATGAAAGATACCAATACTGGATAACCGCAGTTACAGGTAAGTAACGCATTCCTTTCGTGGCACGATCTGCATCAGAACCCAGGTTTCCTCTGACCCCTTAGTAGATCACACTGCCTGTAGAAGGGCCTCTACCCAAGCTGCAGGCGAATTTCTGCCTCCTGATAAAGTAAGTAATAAAAAGATTGATGCTGCAGGCTAAATTGCAACAGTAGAGATAACTTACCACTGGTGGATAGTCCAGTTGTACTCCTCCTTGGTAGGACACTTCCCAGTTGAAGAAGATATAGAAATTCATCAAACATCTCCCAGAGGAATACAGTAAGAGAGGGGAGGAAATGGTGTCTGAAGGCAAGACTATCTTGAACGTCAGCATTCTTTGTGCACTCCATGCCATGCATACAACCTCCAGAAGTATTAACACCAGTGTCGTCCTCTGGTGACACACATGGCTCTGCCTTTCTGGGTTTAAACCCAAGGTCCAGTAGCATCTCCTCAACCTCCTGTTTGACGGGGAGCATCTCTTTATCCCAAAGTTTGAGAAGATGCTTGACAAAACAAAGAAGAACAAGAAGATTACAAAGTCTATGGGTGCCCTGCAAACTCCAACCACTAGATTTTTTTTTTTTCAGAAGGAACAACCCAGGGGAGGATCCAAGCCCACTTCACCCAATCAGCCACAGTCCTACCAAGGACGAAAGCTGATCTTCTATCAGCAGGGTGGTAAGGGTGCATATAGGCATAATAACCTTAGTGGCTTAAGTAAAGGAGCTTCCACCTTCAAACAGTGTTTTGCCCCCTCTAACCCAGATAACATTTCATCTCTCTCTTGCCTGAAGGAAATCATATCAGATGAGTGGGTTTTAGCGGTGGCCCACCATGACACTGCTAGAACTTCTCTATGTCTCATTCCCACAAACACACCCTCAGCATAGACCATGTCCACCTTCTCGTGGCAGAGGTCCAAGCACTTCTCTAGAAAGGCGCAATAGAGAGAAAATCCTTCACTCCTGCAGGGAAAGGGTGTCCACTCTCTGTACTTTATCATCCATAAAATAGACCGCTCTCTCTGACACCTTTCTTGAACCGCAAACCTACTAACAAATATGTCCTGTCAGGATAGTTCCATATGACTACCCTACAAAACATCATCCCTCTACTCCGACAAGGCAATTACATGACAGGACTCGACCTCAGGGACGCCTACTTTCACATACCCGTCCACTCTGCTAATCGCCGGTATCTTTTATTTTGTGGTAGATGGATATACCTCCCAATTCAAAATACTTCCTTTTGAGGTTACTATGGTGCTAAAGGTGTTCACTAAGTGCCTAGAAGTGGTGGCTGCTCACCTATGAAGGGAGTGCACTTACATCTTCCCCAACTTTGGTGATTGGCTTATCAAGAGCTGCGGCTGATAATAGTGCCTCACCCTTGTCCGACAAAATGTAGCTATGGGATTCTCTTGCGTTACTTCAGATAGAATGATGGAATACAGACATTGATTGGTGCATTAGAGGTGAGCGGTTCATATATGAAGGTAGTACCTTTTTTCGACATGGATATACTGTGAATCTGGTACGGATCTGGCCCTTGGAGACCATTTCTGCAGACCTATGGTATGGATCGTTGTGCTGGAATAGGCATGCATCGGAATGGATGCAGGTGCTTGTAGAGGTACCATAAAGGGTGACCTCAGTGGAGTAATTTTATGGAAACTTTATTGAAAAGGTTTGTGGCGGCATTAGATGAGAGGCCTGAGTGATGCTGAGGGGAGCAGCCAAATAGAGTTGTTTCTACAGGAGTGGAGGAGTCAGCGGTGGGCATTAATTTCAAAGATTCATCTATCCAGTGAGAAAGCCTTGCCCTTCTCTCTCTAGATCCTATCATGAGTATTGGGGAATTTTCATTGCAGTATCTGTCATGACCTACAGCTCCTAATGGGACACCTTATAGAGTGGGCAACGATTTTGCAGACCTGCTGAGCAGGATGTATCAACAACTCCATGAGCGGGAACTTCAGCTGCAAGCGCTCTAAGTACTTCCAGCATTATAACTTGCAAGTTTGTCATCCCTCCATAGGCAAAATGCAGAAAGTTCGCCTCCACAGTCCATGAGCAATGTATTATAGATAGATTAGTTAGCATCTTTGCCTACACTTTACTGTCTCTCCCACTTCTCCCGCACGTGGTGAAGAAGATGGGACAAACTTGATTGACACTCATCCTGGTGGCTCCCACCTGGGCAGGCAACCCCGGTACTCCATGGTCATGCAGATGTCTGTGAGCCCTGGTGAGAAGTTGCCACTCAGGCCGGACCTTTTGACACAAAGACGACTCCTGATCAGACACCCAGACCAGAGACAACTCAACCTACCAATCTGACACCTGAGGTCTTAGAATTTGGCTATTTACACTTTTCTGTCCTATATATGACTATTGTACGAGAAGCGCATAGGCCCACTACATGGAACTGTTGTGCTGCGAAGTGGAAGTAGTTTATCTGTTACTACATCTCCATATACCTCCACCCCTTGAAGTCCAACTTCCACAACATCATCTGCAGAGGTCAAGCTTTGCCAGTACATCTACACTTAACTGCTGTTGTGGCCTAAATGCAAAACAAGGAACATTCATCCTTATTCAGGATTCCATTAGTCAAGCTTTTCATTGAGGGTCATACATCCCACCTTAATATAGTCCTCACAAGGCTCATGGGGCCACCCTTCAAACCTTTACACTAATGCCCACTCCAGTTCCTTTACTGTAAGGTTGCCTACCTTGTGGCCATTACTTTCATCGGTCACTTTCGCGAACTGCAAGCACCCCCTTTACAGGAACTTTTCAATCAGGTTAACAATGATAGGGTTGGTCTCCGAATCAATCTTACGTTTCTACCCAAGATGGTTTCATGTATCCCAATGACGAGACAAAGGCCTTTCATAAGTCTGACAAGCTGTTCGTCACCTTTTTGTAGCCTAACCGAGGCCAGCATCACAGGATCGATTGTCATGTGAAATGCCTTTTACCACAAATCTAGGAAAGTCCTGCCCAGGGCACACTCCCTTTAGGAAAGGGGCATCCTTGGCTTTTGTAGGCAACATTCCTTTGGCTGACATCTGCAAAACTTCACCTAGTTTCCCTATGCAAGTTTACCAAGCACTATTGTGAGAATATTCTGCCCTGCAGACAACCTGTGGTTGCGTAGACGGTGTTAAGGACTTTGTTCCAGACATCTTCATCAGACACGCTAGCCACCGTTTTTCAAGGGTACTGCATTATAGCCTGTGCCGAGCATGTATATCCACAGCCACACGTGCAATGAACTGAAAATGTTACTTGCCCTGTAAGTTTCTCTTCGCAGCATGTAGTGATGTAGAATCTGAGCCCCCCCACCCCCACCTTCCATCCTTAGAGCCTGTATTGATTGGAATGCTCTTCTTCTATTAGCTAGTTACCACTACACATGCTGTGCTCACTCTACACTCTATACACATTCCCACTGCTGTGCGAAAAGCAATCTAAGATGCCCTCTAAATGAGGAGTCACATACCCGTCCACTCTGCTAATCGCCGGTATCTTTTATTTTGTGGTAGATGGATATACCTCCCAATTCAAAATACTTCCTTTTGAGGTTACTATGGTGCTAAAGGTGTTCACTAAGTGCCTAGAAGTGGTGGCTGCTCACCTATGAAGGGAGTGCACTTACATCTTCCCCAACTTTGGTGATTGGCTTATCAAGAGCTGCGGCTGATAATAGTCCCTCACCCTTGTCCGACAAAATGTAGCTATGGGATTCTCTTGCGTTACTTCAGATAGAATGATGGAATACAGACATTGATTGGTGCATTAGAGGTGAGCGGTTCATATATGAAGGTAGTACCTTTTTTCGACATGGATATACTGTGAATCTGGTACGGATCTGGCCCTTGGAGACCATTTCTGCAGACCTATGGTATGGATCGTTGTGCTGGAATAGGCATGCATCGGAATGGATGCAGGTGCTTGTAGAGGTACCATAAAGGGTGACCTCAGTGGAGTAATTTTATGGAAACTTTATTGAAAAGGTTTGTGGCGGCATTAGATGAGAGGCCTGAGTGATGCTGAGGGGAGCAGCCAAATAGAGTTGTTTCTACAGGAGTGGAGGAGTCAGCGGTGGGCATTAATTTCAAAGATTCATCTATCCAGTGAGAAAGCCTTGCCCCTCTCTCTCTAGATCCTATCATGAGTATTGGGGAATTTTCATTGCAGTATCTGTCATGACCTACAGCTCCTAATGGGACACCTTATAGAGTGGGCAACGATTTTGCAGACCTGCTGAGCAGGATGTATCAACAACTCCATGAGCGGGAACTTCAGCTGCAAGCGCTCTAAGTACTTCCAGCATTATAACTTGCAAGTTTGTCATCCCTCCATAGGCAAAATGCAGAAAGTTCGCCTCCACAGTCCATGAGCAATGTATTATAGATAGATTAGTTAGCATCTTTGCCTACACTTTACTGTCTCTCCCACTTCTCCCGCACGTGGTGAAGAAGATGGGACAAACTTGATTGACACTCATCCTGGTGGCTCCCACCTGGGCAGGCAACCCCGGTATTCCATGGTCATGCAGATGTCTGTGAGCCCTGGTGAGAAGTTGCCACTCAGGCCGGACCTTTTGACACAAAGACGACTCCTGATCAGACACCCAGACCAGAGACAACTCAACCTACCAATCTGACACCTGAGGTCTTAGAATTTGGCTATTTACACTTTTCTGTCCTATATATGACTATTGTACGAGAAGCGCATAGGCCCACTACATGGAACTGTTGTGCTGCGAAGTGGAAGTAGTTTATCTGTTACTACATCTCCATATACCTCCACCCCTTGAAGTCCAACTTCCACAACATCATCTGCAGAGGTCAAGCTTTGCCAGTACATCTACACTTAACTGCTGTTGTGGCCTAAATGCAAAACAAGGAACATTCATCCTTATTCAGGATTCCATTAGTCAAGCTTTTCATTGAGGGTCATACATCCCACCTTAATATAGTCCTCACAAGGCTCATGGGGCCACCCTTCAAACCTTTACACTAATGCCCACTCCAGTTCCTTTACTGTAAGGTTGCCTACCTTGTGGCCATTACTTTCATCGGTCACTTTCGCGAACTGCAAGCACCCCCTTTACAGGAACTTTTCAATCAGGTTAACAATGATAGGGTTGGTCTCCGAATCAATCTTACGTTTCTACCCAAGATGGTTTCATGTATCCCAATGACGAGACAAAGGCCTTTCATAAGTCTGACAAGCTGTTCGTCACCTTTTTGTAGCCTAACCGAGGCCAGCATCACAGGATCGATTGTCATGTGAAATGCCTTTTACCACAAATCTAGGAAAGTCCTGCCCAGGGCACACTCCCTTTAGGAAAGGGGCATCCTTGGCTTTTGTAGGCAACATTCCTTTGGCTGACATCTGCAAAACTTCACCTAGTTTCCCTATGCAAGTTTACCAAGCACTATTGTGAGAATATTCTGCCCTGCAGACAACCTGTGGTTGCGTAGACGGTGTTAAGGACTTTGTTCCAGACATCTTCATCAGACACGCTAGCCACCGTTTTTCAAGGGTACTGCATTATAGCCTGTGCCGAGCATGTATATCCACAGCCACACGTGCAATGAACTGAAAATGTTACTTGCCCTGTAAGTTTCTCTTCGCAGCATGTAGTGATGTAGAATCTGAGCCCCCCCACCCCCACCTTCCATCCTTAGAGCCTGTATTGATTGGAATGCTCTTCTTCTATTAGCTAGTTACCACTACACATGCTGTGCTCACTCTACACTCTATACACATTCCCACTGCTGTGCGAAAAGCAATCTAAGATGCCCTCTAAATGAGGAGTCACATCACCTCTTGTGTTTCAAAAGACCTCTTTGAACACAACTTACACACGTCCAAGACTAGATAGTAGTAGCAAGCAGAGCATGTGAATCTACAAAACTGCACACTACGAGCAGATGCTTGCTGGGGGAGTAACATTTTTCTTTCTTCTTGGGCCTCCTGGTGGTCAACCCACGAGGTAGATATTTTGAGTTTGAAAACGTATTCCTCAGTAGTACTTGCATGCTTATTTGATTGATATAAATAAGAATTCCTTTTTTGTTTTAATTATTATTCTAAGAGGCTTAAAGCACACACGAGGTGGTGCAAATCTGTTATTTTCCAGCATTAAGGCACTGGAGAAGTTTAATGTTTGGTTTGAAAATCAAACAAACTGTAACTCTATTACACAACTGTCAACTGTAGGTTAACCAATTGCTTTCTAAAAGATAGAAGAAAGGGTTCCTCTTTGCGTTCCTTGCATAAACATGAAGTCCAGTTTGCTTTGCTGATTTTTATGCCTTGGCTTGATTGTGCAGTTGTCTGTATGACCTACTGTTTCCAAATCTTTAAAATGTATATAGTGTGCTTTGACTCCACTCATCACTAAATTATATTTCTCCTATGCACATTCTTTAAAGAAGCAATCCTTTTTACGTTTTTCCTGGTTCCGACAAAGCCAATAGTCTGCTTTATTCTTATTACATTTCTTTGGCTATCTCTCCGTGATCTGATCCCCCTCCACACTATCCACCTTTTCATAAACCACCTTCCCATCCCCGTCCCGGGATCTGCTTGCGCTTTCAGGGCCTCCTGGCACACTTACATAAGTTAACCATCCTAAAATGTTTATTCCAAAATGGCTGCCCACAATCTCACTCATCTGTGGCAATTATTTTTTAGTGCATTATTTAACATTTTAAGATAACCCATATTACGTCTTCACTACATCTGTTCATTGTAATGCTGTTAAAATGCTGGTAATGGCTTCTGTACTTGAAAAAGACAAACACCTAATATGGTTTTGTTTTCCGTTGTTCACATTATGTTTAAGCCTTTCTGTGCCTCTCAGGATAGCCTGTCGCTGCTTGTGTGAATCTGAAAAAGATAAGGAAGTAAATGTTTAAAAAGTCGGTGAAAAATTAATTGGTTGACATTAGAACAAAAAGCGCTGTAGTTTATTTTTCCAGTGGGATAGAAATCTTCTATTTAAATATTTATTTCTCGAAATAAGGCGTCTGAAAGTTCACCCTTTCAGGAAAGTGTTTAAACCTGCAGCTAGACACAGGAAATGCTTGTTCTGGCAATATACGAATATAAATTCTGGTACCATTTTCTGATCTCTGGAATTGTTTTACAGAAAGCATGACCTTTAACACAAATGGTATAATTTCCATCAGACCTTTAAGATTTATCGATCAGTGTATGAACATAGTGGTGTAGTGGTACCCCTACCAGGTTGCCTACCTCGGGTTCACTAATGGAGATAATTCTAGTTTGTTTGGAAGAGTGAAGGTACCAGTTTATTGGCTGCTTTCACTTACAAAACATCCATTGTTGGTTCAATGTATGCTCTGCGTTCAAATTGATAGTTGATATCTTGCCGCCTCCACGCCTCAGCCTCCATCCTCTGCCCCCAAAATGAATGCTGACTGGGGTACCATCCAACATATTCTCCAGTCATGCATGGCAGGTGGCCATGCAGGAAAGGTCATACACTTGAGGTATCTCTGCTTAACTCATTCTTGAACAATCCAAGCGTAACACGTATTCACAATCTTCACATAGCCATGGCATACACCCAGTTAATCGGCATGTTGTGTAGCCATCCACTTCTGGTTATCTGTACCTGTCATTGCAGCACTTGGGTGTGGTAAGGGATAAGAAATGCTTCCTTAAACCTTTCAAAAAGGACTTCCCTATCTGATGTCTTGGGCTATTGTTGGAGGGTGCCGAGGAGAGCACAGATTATTGTGGCCCTAATTGGTGAAGTCAGTGTTCCTTGCCTATGGTTGCTCTGGGAGAGGTGCTCCAATGCCACCTTTTGTGGGAGGTTTGTGGCAAGCAAAGGAATGATGGTATGCAGTGTAGATAGCGCAACTATATTGAACTCTGCTGCCCCCCCCCCCCCCTGGAAAATTACAAGCATAGTACCTTTTGTAAAAACTGTCCTCGCTTTTACAGGGCATTGCTTACCTGGGACCCCGATGATTAGAAAGGTGATACAAATGGCTGCCCGGTGGTCTGCATTTGGCCATTGAAGATCTGATTTGAGGGTATTTTTATTTGTAAATGACTTGTGTTGACAGTTTGAATGGTGCCATTTGTGTGTGAGTGGAGCCCACTTCACAGCTGTTGCTATGTGTATCAATAACAGGTGTGATGCATTTGACACACATTTCAGAAGCCAAATAGAGGGTTGCAAAGGGGGACAAGGGTTTGTGTATGCGTCCCCTCTCTCAGCTTATTGTGCTTTAGGCTGTATATGCAGTTCTTTGACTGGCTAGAATTTGGGGGGTGGTTGCCGGTCCTTCCTTCGCCGTTGTTTCATAATGGATCCTGGGTGAGAGCTGGTCTCTCTCATGGGATTCCCCACTAATATCATAGCCTCTTTACGTCCACCCCATAGCAGGGATTGCACCAAAGCATTGAAAGGTAAATATGCCTGCATCATTGCATTTTGTACTTCCATTTCTATATTTCCTATGCACTGTGAACCATTTTTGGATATCGATGGGGTTAGCTTTCTGACTGATTCTTCTGAAAGCTTAAATATATCACTATTTTCTTAATTTTATATGCCCATTTTCTAGCACTGTACCAACTGAATATGTAGAAAAACTAGTATTGCTATATTTCAAACTGTAGATCTTTATCTGAAGACAGAGCACATGCTTGGAAGAGTGGGACATATTCTAAACCGATTCACCTATAGTATATACAAAAAAAATATATGATCAACAAGTTAATACAAGTACATTCTAGTATGAGAGTCAAAGTATTGCAGTATACAAGAATGAAATTACTTTGGAACATGGTAAAAACAACAATCTGATGGAGACATCTAGCTATAGATTACTCACCTTAGAATTTCCCAGGCATCAGGCTGGATCTGGAAGACTTCTGCTCGAGCAACATCCTTGCTCGCTTGTAGGTGGTGTCTGTCTGCTACGCGTGACGTCTTTGGCTTCTTCTGTGCTGGCAGTGATGCCCGCGCCACCCATATAGGGGCCACCTTGGCACGTTGAGGTCAGTTATTTTTGTTTTCCATGCCCGGTAGCACAGAACAGTGAAGAGAGCTATCCTCTGTCAATGGTTGACAGACTTATATCAACATTTTGACCATGATTTTTGGTGTTTAGATTTTTCCACAATGTCGAAGAAGACTTCCGGATTCACCCTGTGCAGCACCTGCCAACGCGCCATATCGGTGACAGATTCACTTTTAATTTGTCTATGGTGCCTTAAGCGCTACCACGACTCGAAGTTGTGCTCCGACTGCTGGGCCATTGTTCCGAAGGCTTTGAGGGAGCGGTCTCTAAAGCTACTTGCTGCCCGGCGGTCGGTTCCAAGCCCTTCACCCCGTAAGTCTCGTTTTCGGTCCCGGTCGAGAGTAAGGTCCAGGCACTGCTTCGGGAGTCCTACGTCTTCGTTCTGCCATTCGAAGTAGTCTGTTCGGTGGGGTAAGAGGCATTAGAAACACACGGTCGAAGTGTACTTCAACTTCTCCCCGTCCATCGGCCAGCGTGATGGATGAGACTTGACGCTTTAGGCCTCGTTCTGCGGAACCTGTCCCTGGGTTGGCCCCGCACGTCCCTGCCTTTCCAGGAGCCAGAGCAACCCACGGCCTGGTTAAAGAATTCTGTGATGCCATGTGCCTCATATTTGGGCTATCTGACCCTCCCGGCTCGCCTTCGGGCCCCAGATGCTCAGTGGGGGCTCAATCGGGTTCTGCACTGGCGACCTGGGCGCCGATGTCCCCCAATGGATCCGGTAGTGGATCCAGATTGGCACTGGTCGTTTCACTGTGACCTTCCCTGGCGCTGGCCCCAATGCCGAGTTTCCCAACGCACCCCCTGGCTGCTCCAGCCACATTCCCAGTGACTAGAAGCAAAATCAGTTCCTTCCGACACAGATCAAGGTGCCAACAGTGCCCTTGGATCCTAGGTCAGTTCCTCAGCCTTATTTTGAAGGGTTAGGAATGGAGGAAGATTGGGAGGGGTCGCTGGACCCTTTACAAGATCTGCCTGAGCACGAAATGCACTGCTATGAGGAATTGGGTGAGGCCAGTGGACTGGATACCTTTCCAGGTTCTGGCCTGCTTTCTCCCTCCTACCGTGGCTACGGAGGAGGGAGCTTCATGTGCTACGGTGGTGAGGAAGGCAGTTGAGGTCCTGGACCGTCAGCTCCCTTCGGTGGAAGTCGAGACAAACATCTTGACAGAGGTCCTGCAGCTGGGTGTCTCCTCCTCTGAACCCCCTCCTGCCTTTAAATGAGTCCTTAACAGATGTCCTTCTGGGAACCTGGTCCAAGCCAAGCACAGCGACTCTTGTGACTAGGACATTTGCCTGTCACCATCTCCATCGCCCTGCACCTGGTGACCCATAATTAATCAGTTTTTTAAATATTCTGTAAAATGTTTTACTGTTTGTATTGGAGCAATTGGGTTGCAAAATTCACCAGTAATTATGATAATGAAAGCTGGTTTTGAAATAGTTTTCATAATTTTGAGTTCTAAAGTCACGTTGAATTAAGATAAACTCCTGTATTGCACATCTGTATACAGCCAGTAATCTCTAGTCGTTCTTCACATAAACTGTTTGACAACATGAAACCTATGTATTTAAAGTCGCATTGAATTCACATAAACTCTTATATTGTATATCCGAATAAAGCCAGTAGTTATTCTTCACATAAACTAAATTTGATAACATGAGACCACAGACCACCTTCTTAAAAAGGTGGGCTTCTAGAATATAAAAAAATATTTGTTGCTGCCTGTCAACCAAGTGCTCAGTTAAGCACATTCCATAGGATGGCGCTAGAGCCTCTTCTCAAGAAAGTGTACTCACAATCATGGAGGCTTCACATAGGTGAGGGCAGTAGCCTCAGAAAGGCCCAGTATCATCCCATGGTCATGGATCCATGAAGCAATGGCACCTTGTCCAGCCATTTCTTTTAAATCACCAAAATTCTAAGGTTGGCTAACTTACCCTGTGATGTGCAAGTATCACACCAATCCAATGAGCCTGTAGGACATTAGCCTGTGTGGTGTGCAGGTAAATGAGTAGTAACATACCTCTTTGATTTTGGTACCACTGTACATGCTTCAGGTTTCCTAAATCTTCATAGTGCAAAAGTAATTTCAGTTACTGTCATAAAAGCCAGACTTTCTGGAACCGCTTGGGCTTATTTTTTTTAATTTTCCTATGTTGAGCTGGTGAAGGTTTATTACTGGCATTGAGCCCTTCTTCAATATAAACTTGCTACCAACAAGCCATTTGTTGACACCATTCTTCTTTTGATGTAAAATATTCAATTTCCTTCTGTACTAAAGCTCATGATTAGTGTTTGGAAGATAGATTAGCGTTGGTCTTGGTGGTCAGCTGTAATGTTTTTTCTTTTAGGTAATCTGGTATTCTGTCAGTATTTTAGAAGAACGTGTTAATGTAGCATACTAGGGGTAAACAAAGGTCTGGAAGATGAAGTCCAATCAAACGAGTGAAAAAAGGCAGATAGTTAAAAACCTGAGTAAATTACTGCTTGATGAACAAGAATTGGCATAGCCTTTTAGACCTTATAAGTGTTTAGCCATGCAGCATATTATCCTAGGATTAATACAATATGACAAAGGTTTTTTTTGGGGGGGGCGGGGGAGGGGGGAGCGGGTGTACTGAGTTCCGTTTTGAATTTTTTAATAAATAATTTCACGATTTCTATAGCACATATTATTTGTGTAAGAGTTTATATAACGACCCCTTACTTTTTTTTTGTTCGCATTATTTGGTCAAATTTGGAAATCCGTGCGATTTTTCATACTTCTATCAGAAGAGATGTTTTTTCTAAGCTAGGTTTTTGTTGAACTGCGCCAGCCTATATTTTTGTTTTTAGATTAAGCTACATTAAAAAAAGCTGTAATAAAGCTTAAAATTTAAAACACATATATACTTTTAAAGTTCGATTTTGTTCCCAAACAATAGTGTCAATTTATTGTTGTGAGGAGCACAATAAAAGACTGGCAGCGATTCAAACCGCCACGCCCAATGTATCCAATTTTGCTAAAAACAAAAAAAGGAAAGCTATAATTGCACATTTACATTGGCCAAATCTGTGACGTTCACGGTTGCAATTGTGACTAATCAGTTCGTAGTGGTTGTGATTTCATTGTAGTTAATATAAAAATTGCAGTTTCGATTCCTTTTTAACCCTTTTGTTGAGCCAAGAGAAAAGAGTAGTCTTCCAGGCAGGCTGGCTTTGAAATTTCGCTATTATGGACCAGAGGCCGAGTGTTCCCTCACCTAGAGTCTATCAGTGATGCTCAAAGTACGGCCCTCATGACACCTTTACATGCAGCCACCCCGGAAAAATGTTTCCGAGTACCCATACAATAGAACTCCACAACAACCGAGAAAAGCAAAAGTGGTAAAAGTTAATACATGTGAGCATTTAGCCAAATTGTTGTGTCAAAGTTACCGAATATATAGCTACTTTTGTGACTTTCCGCGTTCAATGCAAATGTGAGGGAGATGTTCTTGCTATATTTCGTTGATTCATGCAACATATTGCTAAAGACATTTCAAGATGAATACAGCTGCAATGCAGGAAGTTTCCTGTAAATTACAAAATAAATACAACATTGGCTGCTTGGTTATTTATATGTAGTTGCTAAATGGTATTGAGTGCTCTAAAAATAACTAAAATAGTCAATCAAAAACATGCACTGGCCACTTCACACGAGCAACTTCAATGTTGTCGTTTTTGCATTTCTATTTTTCTTTCTCAGTGTTTTGCCATCGGTTTTATGAGAGGGAGGGCGAGGGTGAGACAGGCAGGGAAGAGAGTAGAGCAATGTAAACAAACGCGCACACGGCCATGCTAATGCGGAACAGATTGCCCCTATGCGCTGCTGCTTGCTCCCGCAAGGTGGATGCCAGCACAAGCATGAGTGCTTGAAAAGAGCTGAACGATTTCTAAAGGTCACTCCTAGAGCAGCGCTGCGCTAGGCTCGACCTAAAAAGGAATAGAAATAGGCTTGCCCCCAATTACTGTGTAAGAGAAAACATTAGCATGGACTATTTTTGCTCTCCATGGTCAGTAAGTGCGGACAGAGCAGGAGAAGGAATGGATGCTGGCTGCCAGCAAGGTACACTGGCAGATGTTCTATATTGAAAGGGAAGTATAAGCCTGGGCCCAGGTAGGAAGGAGAGCAATGTGGCATAGAGGAGGGGGTTCGGGAAGTGAAACTGGTCTAGGCAGAGTGCAGTAGTAGATAATTGGAAAAATATGAGTCTTGCAACTGGGTTAGGAGGGAGACAAGCGGACAGGCCAGTCAGAGGAACCCAAGATAGTAGGTCATCAATGCAGTACGGGATGTAAGAACATGTGTGATACTGGAAATGGAAAGCATTATTTTAGACTCTCCCTGTTTGGGGTTCAAAGAGTGCATATTTGAGTTGTCACTCATTTTTTCAGTTTAGCTTTTGCTGGCATTTTTTATTCTGGATTCTGTGAGACTATCATTCAGTCTCAACGTGTATGTAGTTGTCCCTAAAACAGGAGGCAACCTCCAAAAGGTTATTTAACTTTAAAGTAAGGCCACAGTAACTTAAGGACAAGGGTACATCTTTGGCATAAAATAGAATGTAGAGATGGGCTGCCGTGTATACTGACAGCACCTACTTGTGTTACTGGAAAACAATTGCTTCAGGTCCACCAAAGGTGGCCTGACTGGATTCAGCTCAAAACTCTGTAGTAACCCATGTAAAAAAGAAACCGTTTTGGCTTGTAGAAACTTGTTTCATACATTTTATAAGGCATTCCTAATTAAGGTTTGCAGCCAACAAAGCTGGGTGCTTAAAGTGTAAAAGTGAAGCATGCTAAATATTAAGTATAGTATGTCCCTACAGTGACTAAGTCAAAAGTGCCATTTTCCCTTTCAGATGAAAGTAACTTTTCCCCAAGGAATGTCATGTTAGTGATGTAAAAAGTTAATTTTACACACTGCAGGTTAGGACAAGCTTAAACTCCATTTAAAGTTTATTGTAATATGTTGTCAAAAGTGTAGTTAAACAGTGAAAGTTGAATCCTGATTAAAGTACTGGAAAGGTAATTTTGTAAAAATCTAATATATGCTGCCTGGAAGCAAAAAATAATTCAGTTCCACTGGTCTTCCCTCCTGACATTGATTAAGCCTTTCTGACAGAAGATGATAAAGCTGCGTCTCTGAGCAAGAATGACTGGGAGTAGCAATACATGATCATTTATTCTGGAACATGGAAGTTGGGAGTAGGCAGGAAGCCTGAGAACATCATAAAGTACAATGCTTGGTGTAGTCCTTTTTACATGCTAACTTTAAGCAGGTTTAATATGAAGGTATTAAAGACACTGAAAACCCTGAGGTCTAAAATAGCAAAGAAAGAAAGATGAAAAGGTGGTGTGTGAAATGAGAAACAAAAGCCTAATGCACAAGGTGAAAGGGCAATCCCTTAGGAACATAATCACTCACTCACCCCGGGTAACAAGCCCCATCACATGGGATTTTCATCCCAAAGAAAAATCTCAAACTCTCAGGGGGCCGCAAGCCCCTCTACGAGAGGTAAGAGCTCAACGATATTTATGTTTTGCACTGAAAGGTGGACTAAATCCACATATGAAGAGCTGGGTGTGAGTAGGGGGTGCAGTGCTGATGAAATAATAGTGCAATAAGAGTGTGTTAAAACTAGTTACGGGACGGCAAGGAGGAATCTCTTAGACACCGCCGTACCGATGCTAGATTAAAAAAGTGAGAGCCCCACTAGTTCAATATAACCAATGGAGCAATGTATAAGACAGTGGTCAACATGTTTCAGCCAAGGCGCCTAACTAGGCTCGGCTTTCATCAGGACCTGGTTAGCTACTGCAAAAAAGAAAGAATTACGTATCAAAGGATATCGTGGGCACCCCAAAGTTGCTTGTAGGGTGTACGTCTCCTTAATGATTCAAACATCACCTAAACAAAAAAGATTCAGTGTAAGAATGTTGGTCACAAATGCTAAGTAATAATAGATGTGAATGTGTAAACTTAAAGCAAGGACCACTCACCCGTGAAAACTGGGTGGAAAATTGACCTCCACCTGGCAACTGCTCAGGAAGGAACACCGCTCTGAAAAGAAGATGTAAGACTACTGAAGAATGGGGTGCTTACATGTCATGAGCGAGTGTGAGAAATGTGAGTAGGTCATCTAACAGCGAGGGAGACTGACAAAATCGGTGAATGCACAATGTGCTTATAGATACAGAGATCACCGTTTAACAAAAGGATAGACCCATGGTGAAACCATAACCTATCCTGTTCAAATCGGTCTAAACAATAAGAAGTTAAAAATGACTGTACGAGTGTACAGCAATGCCATGATGTATGCCCAAACATATCAATAGAAGGTAGGGGATTAGCCGCCTTCATGAAAACATAATAAAAACTAAAAAAGAAATAAAAAAGGACGGTGTGTGCACAGCGTCAGAAATCCTACCTCTCCGTCGGGGAACCGGGCTGGAATGAGCCTGCAGCCGGAGGTCCCGCGGGGTTGGACGGAGATGGATTAAGAAAAAATGTGTCATCAGATGTAAGCCAATCAGGGGACTGGTTTCTCATGCTGTGAGTAGGGAGAACCAATCGAAAGTGCTGATCCGCCCGTGTGGCAGTTACCAAGGAAACTGGTATGCAGCTGACGGGTTGGAATTACGCTGTCAGAGAGCCAAAGGAATGCGCGCCACGGTTAATTAGGGAAAAAGGTGGTTGCGCTCCTTAACAGGGTGTGCGGGTTAAATGAGGGAATCTAGGAATTAGAGGCGTAACAATGCCTCGAAGACGCATGGAGATTCATAATGGGCAGAATCAAAGTATGCACATGCTGAGTAATTCAAAACGGAGACGAGCTAGTTGAAACGGCACTAGCTCCAAAAACGAGAGTCGCTCCGTGGGTGTCAACTCACAGGGATTGGTGTGAACTGATGCTAAAACAACGATTTCTACAACGCGGTCGAAACTAGTTAGGAGTGCACTAGGTTCGCCGGAAAATTGATAACAAAATAAAATTGAAAGCTATCGATATGTAGGGAGGGCAAGACAGCAAAAGACTGTCAGAATAGATAGAAAGTACAGTCGGTGGTTGGCCAGCAGCCTGGAAATGTGCGTGCTAGTATGCGGTAGCCCAGCAGAGCAACCGCGAAAAATGTGTACAGCAGCAATAAGTTAACAAATATACTTAATAGGTGATGCCCATGAGCACGGTGTGAAACATGGGCCAGAAGGTTAACTCAAGCCACAAAAATTACAAGGATAGCCATGGAATATCGTCGTTCAGTCCCTGAACGTGTGTCTTCAGTTTGTACACCCACCTTTGCTCACGTTTGAATAGAAAGGAAGAGCTATCTGTAAGATGTGGTGGTATGTAGGGTTTATCAAGGACTGTCCAGTGTAGGTCATTGGGAGCATGATTGACCTCTAAAAAGTGGTTGGTGAGTTTGGTAGAGGAACGACCACACCGTATCGTGCTTTTGTGTTCCAAAATACGATTTTTAATACGACGGGTGGTCATTCCAACATATCTCAACCCGCACGGGCAGGTTATAAGGTAGATCAAATTTGAGCTATTGCAATTGCTGTGGCTTCTGAGAGTCCACGGTCTGCCAGTGCCAATGTCTATCTCTTTGGTCACAGAGGTGTGGCTGCATGCCACACAAGAACCACATGGATAGTGGCCCACAACTGGTGGTAGACCCCACAGAGTATGTTGGGTGCCTGTTTGGTTAGTGCGTGGGCGAGTGTGCACCAACTGGTCTCTGATGTTACTGCTGCGTTTGAACGCAAAAAGGGGTCTAGGCAGCCCTACATAGCCTATGTTCAGAATTTTCCAGTTAGATAAAATGATTTTTTTGAGTTGGTTGGAAAATTGACAATAGGTGTGCACGCAGGTGAGTCTGTTCTCAGATGTCTTGGGGACCTTAGGTGCCAGAAGAGTCTCCCGATTGTTATTCGCGGCGCGTTTGGACACTCTGCGGATCAAATATTTAGGATAGTCTCTGGCCAATAGTTGTTTAGATAGATTACTTGCATGTTCCTTGTACTTATCAGTTGAGGAACAATTCCTTTTGAGGCGCAGAAACTGGCCGAAAGGCAGATTGTCCCGTAAAGCCCGTGGGTGAAAGCGATCATACTTCAAAAGAGCGTTCACCGCCATGGGTTTCCTGTATAGCTCAGTACTCAAGCCACCATCAAACGGGTTTATCAAAATGTCAAGGAATGGTAGCTGAGTCTTAGAGTACTCACAGGTAAAGTTCAAAAATGGATCACAGTTGTTAAGCCAGTTCTTAAAAGCCAAAAGTGAGGAAAGTGGTCCCTGCCAAAGTACGAACACGTCGTCTATGTACCTCTTCCATATCTTGATTTGATTTCTGTATGGATTGTTGGTACTAAGCACATGTTGTTCCTCAAAGACATGAACATACAGATTTGCCAGGCTGGGAGCAAAAATGCTCCCCATTGAAGTGCCTGACACTTGCAAGAACAACTGTTCCTCAAATTGAAAAAAGTTCTCTTTCATGGCGAGCTTCGCACATGACATGATAAATGAGACAGGAGTGATGGAGTCTGGTGGATTAGCCAGCAGGAGAGATTCGATGACATCTAAAGTCTCATCCTGCGGAAGGCATGTATACAATGACTCTACATCGAATGAGACTAAGAACTCTGTTTCACAATCAAAAGACAAGTCTTTGAGTAGGATCAGGATGTCCTTGGTGTCCTTGAGGTACGTTGGCATTTTAGCCACAAAAGGGCATAGGAAGTGGTCTGCAAATGCCGACAGTGGTTCCAATAGGGACCCTAGTCCTGAAATTATGGGGCGGCCAGGGGGAGGATTCACATTCTTATGTACCTTGGGTAGAATATAGAAATAAGGTACAATAGAAGTGGTGTTAACCAAATATTGAGCTTCATTGGAAGTGATCCAACCATTGGTGCTGGCTTCATTCACTAGGATCTGAATGGTCTTTAGTAAGCGTTTGGTGGGATCTTGAGCAAGAGGTTGATAGAAGTTGGTGTTGCCCAACTGTCTCAAGCATTCGGAGCGATAAGCGGTGGTATCCATGATAACGGTGGCACCACCCTTATCAGCCGGCTTGATCATGATGGTGTCATCAGAGGTGAGGGAGCGCAAGGCTAGGCGCTCTGACTTGGTCAGGTTTTGATATTGGCGGTTTTCTGAAGCACAGGAGGAGGATACCTGTGAGGTCACCGCTTTCTCAAACGTGAGTACCTGTGGAGGGACTTGACTGGGCAAGGGATTAAAGGTGGATTTATTGCGCAAGCCCGTATTCAAGTCGTGGTCATCGAAAGAGGTACTGGGTTCAGCACGAAAAAAGAAATTCAAGCGAATCTTTCTGAAGAAATGAGCGAGTTCTTGATTTATGGAGAACAGATCTCCTTTAAAGGAAGGAACAAATCCTAATCCTTTGTTCAGGAGGGACTTTTCATCCTGTGTAAGAACTCTATTGGATAAATTGATGACTAGGTTGTGCTCGTGCTCGGGACCACTGGAGTGTCCCTCGAGCTCGATGACGGGGTTACTTGTTGTTGATCTGCCCAATGGACTTGGTTCCGTCTCCTTCCCCTTGACCTTCCTCGGCCAAACCCTAAAAAAGGCTGACTGGAATACATCTGTGGAGGAGGGGGATAAGGACAAGGTTGTCCAAAGGGAGGGGGTTGTCCAAACGGAGGAAAGGGGGGATAGTTATAAGGGGCAGGGGGCCACCATTGAGAAGGATACATAGGGTTAGGTGCGCCTCTCAGATTTCTCCTGTTGCCCCTACCTCTCCTTTTGTTACCTTTCAGCGAGGAATCTTCACCCGAGGCAGTGTCTGACCCACTTGACCAGTCATCACTACCTGATGTAGAGTAGTCGGACCCATTCCTGCGGCCCTGGCGATTGAGTTGAGGAGGCACGTAGTCAGCACTAGTGTATGGGTACACTTTCTCTAGTGAAAAACGTGCCAAATCTTTTTTAAATTTGGTAATCTTAGTCATCAGTACCGAGTCCTTGAACTCTTTGTTGTGTTTATTGGATTCCTCTTGTTGTTTCTTGAAAAGAGCGCCTGTAAGTGTCACTTTAATTTGTGATTCCAGTGCCTGGATCTCAACTAACACAGCATCGGCAACTCGTTTGGCAGTGCTTATGATGAGGATTAACCAATCTCTGGTACACTTCCAAGCTATTGGGGACCAATCATTGAGAAAAGTTTTGTCGTCCAGAAACAATCTGGGAGCATTTGTCACAATGAGTCCTGTAGGGGCACAATTGGCTCTCAAATATTCGGTCATAATTGCTCCGTGGATATACACTCGTGAGTGTGATTTTTTTTTAAGTTAAAACCTTAGTCCAATCAACCTCAGCGCTGATTGAGGGGCCTTGAAAGGTATCCATGATACTTGGTGTATCTAAAATGGCCTGAGCTATGGTATCGTCAAAAGTTAAACCAAGGCGTTCTGCCATGATTGTAAGAATAGCTATTAAATGCAAACAAGGTAAAGTCAGTCTCAACCAAGGAATCAGAAGAAAAGAACCCACAAAAAGATATATATATATGTGTGCGAACTGCGCACACCGGGAGAAGAAATCGGCCTGCAGAAAAAACTTATTTCGCAAAACAGTTAAGGCACTAACTATGTGCCGTACTTAAGACCCACAGCCATAAGCTGTACATTAAATCTGTCACAAAACGGTTAGATACCGGAGGGTCAGAGGGAACATTTTTAAAGACCGCACAGGATTATATCCCCAAACAAAGTATTAAAGACACTGAAAACCCTGAGGTCTAAAATAGCAAAGAAAGAAAGATGAAAAGGTGGTGTGTGAAATGAGAAACAAAAGCCTAATGCACAAGGTGAAAGGGCAATCCCTTAGGAACGTAATCACTCACTCACCCCGGGTAACAAGCCCCATCACATGGGATTTTCATCCCAAAGAAAAATCTCAAACTCTCAGGGGGCCGCAAGCCCCTCTACGAGAGGTAAGAGCTCAACGATGTTTATGTTTTGCACTGAAAGGTGGACTAAATCCACATATGAAGAGCTGGGTGTGAGTAGGGGGTGCAGTGCTGATGAAATAATAGTGCAATAAGAGTGTGTTAAAACTAGTTACGGGACGGCAAGGAGGAATCTCTTAGACACCGCCGTACCGATGCTAGATTAAAAAAGTGAGAGCCCCACTAGTTCAATATAACCAATGGAGCAATGTATAAGACAGTGGTCAACATGTTTCAGCCAAGGCGCCTAACTAGGCTCGGCTTTCATCAGGACCTGGTTAGCTACTGCAAAAAAGAAAGAATTACGTATCAAAGGCTATCGTGGGCACCCCAAAGTTGCTTGTAGGGTGTACGTCTCCTTAATGATTCAAACATCACCTAAACAAAAAAGATTCAGTGTAAGAATGTTGGTCACAAATGCTAAGTAATAATAGATGTGAATGTGTAAACTTAAAGCAAGGACCACTCACCCGTGAAAACTGGGTGGAAAATTGACCTCCACCTGGCAACCGCTCAGGAAGGTACACCGCTCTGAAAAGAAGATGTAAGACTACTGAAGAATGGGGTGCTTACATGTCATGAGCGAGTGTGAGAAATGTGAGTAGGTCATCTAACAGCGAGGGAGACTGACAAAATCGGTGAATGCACAATGTGCTTATAGATACAGAGATCACCGTTTAACAAAAGGATAGACCCATGGTGAAACCATAACCTATCCTGTTCAAATCGGTCTAAACAATAAGAAGTTAAAAATGACTGTACGAGTGTACAGCAATGCCATGATGTATGCCCAAACATATCAATAGAAGGTAGGGGATTAGCCGCCTTCATGAAAACATAATAAAAACTAAAAAAGAAATAAAAAAGAAGGACGGTGTGTGCACAGCGTCAGAAATCCTACCTCTCCGTCGGGGAACCGGGCTGGAATGAGCCTGCAGCCGGAGGTCCCGCGGGGTTGGACGGAGATGGATTAAGAAAAAATGTGTCATCAGATGTAAGCCAATCAGGGGACTGGTTTCTCACGCTGTGAGTAGGGAGAACCAATCAAAAGTGCTGATCCGGGAGGAGGAGCCTAGCGCGCATCCAAGATGGTCGCGTGAGCACAGGGCTCCCCGGACCCTTGCTGCTCCTCGGAATTTATCCTGAGAATATCCTGATGTGGTTTATGGAATCTGGCAGATGAAGACCGGCTGAGCACGTATCTCTTTTCAGAACTCGAATTGGACCTGGGAATCCTGAGTTGTCGTTGTTCGAACTTTTGGGACCCACCCGACGGAGCTGCCCGGGGCGAAGGTGAACCGTGGAGCCGTGTCGTAATTGAACAACAGCGGCTGCAGTGCGGTGCCAGTGGCCGCTCTACCACTTTCGGTTTCACTTTCGGACTTCAGGGGGCTGGCCTGCGAACGCACTTGATGTGGCGGGGTGTTTCCTTGGCCTCTGCACGAGGCCTTGTCTGCACCTGCCACTAGTGTGCCCATCGCCTTGGGTCCCCCCGCACCGCTATATTGTGGTCCCTGGTGAGGCGCTGGTCTGCGGTGCCGGTGCCCCTACGACTCTTGATCGGCGGTCCCCTTCGGTGTCCGTGACCACATGGGGGGCAAGGGGGGCCCCGAGGGGCGTAAGACTAAGGCCTCCCTCCGCGGGGGACCGGTCCAGGCCAACAACATGGACCGCTACACTCAGGGCAGAGGGTCCCCTGGAGCGACCGGCCCCCCCCCCCCCGGATGCCGCCGGCGGTGGCACGACCGTCTCTCCGGAGCTTTCCCTGCAGGACATCATGGGCGCCATTGATGGCATCAGGGAAACCATCGCCACGCAATACGAGGCCCTGGCCCGTAAAATCGACACGGTGGCAATCGATGTCACCTTAATTCGGGCAGATCTCTCCAAAACTAACGAGAGGGTTCAGGCTCTCGATGCGCGGACCTCCACCCTTGGTGCGGATGTGTCGGACCTGCAGGCCGCGCTTGGTGACATTAAGGCGGTTAACGATCAGATGGCTCGGCGGCTGGAGGACTTCGAGGGACGGGCCCGACGCAACAACATCCGTGTCATAGGCGTACCGGAGTCCTCCGACAACCGCCCGGTTGACCTCCTGGTCGAGGAACTCATCCTCCAACAGTTGGCCCCTGCAGGCCTAAGTAAGTTCTTTGCCGTGGAGCGGGCTCATCGAGTTCCGGGCGGTCGGCCACGGCCGGGGGCCCCCCCGAGGCCTATCGTGGCCAAACTGTTCCACTATAGAGACCGAGATGCGATTCTGCAGGCCTCACGGGTCCACGGCCCGGTTCGTCATGAGAACTCATCCATTAACTTTTATCCGGATTTTACCCAACTTGTCCAGAAACAGCGGATGGGATTCCAGGGGGTGAAGCGTCGTCTCCGTGAACTGGGCCTAAAGTACTCTATGCTCTACCCTGCAAAACTCCGAGTGGAACATGAGGATCGGACTGCCTTTTTTGACTCTCCAGTGGCCGTGAGTGACTGGCTGGACTCGCTGCCGGACAGAGGTGGCCGTCCCGGGCCCTCTGCAGGCGCAGGAGGTGACGGGTCCCCTTTGGAGTGACTTTTGGTCCTTGATTTTGCCATTTTGCACTGTTCAGCTGGGTTTTACTTCTTTTGTTCATTTTGTCTCACTAGGACCTGTGTGGGGGGCGGGCGGGGACGGGTCCCTTTCCTCCTCCGGGGTCTTTTCGTAGAATGGGGTTAGTAGGGCGATAGGCACACTGCAAGTTGGGGGGGTTTTCTGGCCCGCAGGGGTGCAGGGTGGGGGGAGTTGGATTTGGGGGGGGGTTGGGGGGAGGGAGGGGTTGTTTTGCTGTGTGTTTTTTGTTTGCAGGGCGAGGTACTGATTTTTGTCCAGACTCGGGAACTGTGCTACTGACTGGGGGGCCTTTGATCTATTGGAGGGGATAGGGGGGGACGGGTTGAGGCTGTTGTCATGGAACGTCAATGGGTTGGGGGACCGTATCAAGCGGGGTGTAGTACTGCAGTATTTGCGTCGTTTGACTCCTGATGTGGTGTTTATCCAGGAGACGCATCTGGTTGGTAATGTTTGTCATGCAATGAACAGGGGGGGATACCGCCTCGTGGCCCATTCTGGTTTCACAACTGGCTCCAGGGGGGTGGGCATTCTCCTGCGATCCTCACTTCCGTTGGATATCACTAGGGTAATCTCGGATGACAGAGGGCGCTATGTGTGTCTGATTGGGAGGTGGGAGGGGCAGCCCCTTTCCCTGGTCTCAATTTACGTCCCCCCGGGCCTTCAGAACTCCACCTTCGCGGACTTGGGTCGAATGCTGCTTGAACTTCCGGATAGTCTTTTGCTTATGGGCGGGGACTTTAATTCGGTGGTTTCGGGTGCCTGGATCGTCACCCACCCAGGGCCCTCCCCGCTGCCCAGGCATGGCTTGGTGGACTGCTGGAGACCTTCGGTCTGGTAGATAGTTGGAGATTAATGCATCCGACCCAATGTCAGTACACCTTTCATTCTGGGGCGCATGGGAGTCTTTCTAGGTTAGACTATTTCCTTATGCCCGCGGCACAGACTGGTCGGATACGAGAGGTTAGGCACCTGGCGCGGGGTATCTCCGATCATTCCCCGCTGTGGCTGCTCTTTGACACCGAGTCGCGGTCTGCAGGGCGGATCGCTCCCATCAACCCGTGGTACCTGCGAGACCCTACGACTCGCGACAGCCTGGTTAAGGCTATGGACCAATACTTCCTTGAAAACGAGGGGTCGGTGTCGTCCGCAATGTCCCTGTGGGAAGCCTTTAAAACCGTAATCCGCGGACACGCCCTCTCCCAGATAGTGGTGGCTAAGAAGCTCAAGAGTGAGGCAGTGGTGAAGCTGGAGACTGACATCTCGGGGCTGGAGTCGGCCTTGGAGACGGGTGTCACTCCGGACGGGCTCCATGCCCTCAGCCTGAAACAGTTTGAATACAGGTCTCTTGTCACTGACGCTGCCAAAACGATGTATAGGGAGCAGCAGGGTCGATTGTATGATGCCGGGGACAAGGCGGGAAAGTTGATTGCGTGGCTGGATAAGAAGGAGAGAGTGAATCGTGTGGTCCCGGAGCTGCGTGTCTCGGATGGAGTGTGTGTGACTGAGCCTGGTGAGATTGTGGAATGTTTCGCTGACCACCTCCGGGCCGTGTACTCCCCGGTGACTGATAGGGATGAGGAAGACTCTTGCCTTCTGCTGAGGGATATTGCTTTGCCCTGCCTGTCCGTCGAAGACCGTGAGCAGCTGGACGCCCCCTTGTCTGTCGATGAAATTGCAACTGCGATTCGGTCCCTTCGTTCGGGCAAGGCGATGGGTCCCAACGGTCTGCCTATTGAATTATATAAGTTGCGCCCGGATAAACTCGCGCCCTTCCTCCGTCGTATGTTTCAGGAGTCCCTTGCGGCAGGCTCCCTTCCTGACGACCAGCGTCTGGCTACGATAGTCGTGATCCCCAAGGACGGTAAGCCACGTGACCGCTGTGCCTCCTATAGGCCTATTTCACTGCTAAACGCAGAGCCTAAAATCCTGGCTAAAGTCCTTGCCAACCGTTTGTTGAGCGTCATCTGCGATCTGATTCATCCTGATCAATGCGGCTTCATCCCTCACCGTAACACCGCTCTTAACTTGCGGCGGCTTCACGGCGCCCTTGCCAGGGCGGAGTACCTCTCCGAACCAGCCGTGCTGGTTTCTTTAGACGCCACGATGGCCTTTGATACCATCGAGTGGCCATTCCTCTGGGCTGTCTTGACCAAATTCGGCTTTGGGGACGGATTTCTTGGCTGGGTGAAGCTTCTTTACACGGGGCCCATGGCTCAGGTGGTGGTTAATGGGCGGGTCTCTCGGCCCTTCGCTCTCGGTAGGGGTACGAGGCAGGGGTGCCCGTTGTCCCCTCTGCTCTTTGCTCTTGCCCTGGAGCCGCTCGCTGCTTGGCTCCGCTGGGAGCCCTCGATCAGAGGGATCCGGTGGGCCCCGGGCTTCGAGGATCGGGTCTCGTTGTATGCGGACGATATTCTCCTGTATCTCACCTCGCCGCGGCAGTCGCTGAATGTTCTTTTTGATGTTCTGACTTCCTTTGTGAGAAATTCGGGTCTAACGATCAACTGGTCTAAATCCTGTGTCTATCCCATCTCCGGCGACCCTCCTCTCTTGCCGCCTCGGCTTCCGATCCAATTATCTCTGTCCGGCTTTAAATACCTGGGAATATACGTCTCGAGGGACCCGGTGGCTCGCTATGAGCAGAATCTCCTGCTTCCACTTCGGCGTTTGAGGGAGGACACGGCTCGGTGGTGTAAGCTGCCCTTGTCCCCGCTGGGTCGGGCAGCACTGTTTAAAATGATGTCCCTTCCCAGATTCCTCTATGCACTTCAGAACTCCTTCGATGTCATTCCTGTGTCCTACTTTCGGGAGGTGGAGAGCCTGCAGAGGAGACTGGTGTGGGACGGACGGGCGCGTATCGCTCTGGCAAAGCTTACTCTCCCCTGGTACGACGGGGGCATCGCGCTTCCCGACATTCGCAGGTACTATTGGGCCTCACAGCTATCGGCCATTAACCATGCCACGTATGCGCCTGGCTTGAATCCGGCGTATGAGATGGATAAATTCCTGCTTCCCGGCGGAAACTATAATAGGGCACTTTACTCCAGCTCGGCTGGACGGACCCTTACGGGCCCTACTAAGATTGCGGTACGGACCTGGAGGGCGGCCAATGTAGCCATGGGCTGGAGTGAGCGGTTAACATGTGCTACTCCCCTGTTTGCCTCCGACCGACTGGGAAGCCTCTGGACAGCGAAGGGGTTTGAACGTTGGGACACGATTGGTATTAGTAGAGTGGGAGATTTATGGATTAAGGGTGCGGTTAAAACATTCGCGGCGCTCCAGAGCGAATACGAACTTACGGAAAGGGAGTTTTTCCGCTACGCCCAGGTTCGGCATGCCCTGCTCTCTGTTTTTGGGGAGGGGACCAAGATCCCGGCTTCTTCGCCCCTCGAGGACCGCATACTCGATGGTCATGTCCCCGACAGTACTGTCTCTTTAATTTATAAAAAACTTATCAACAATCGGGCTGACCTCTTGGTGCGCCTTCGGGAGGCGTGGACGGGGGATGGGGTGGAATTGGACGACGAGGACTGGCAGTCCGCACTGTCGTCTCCCAAGGAAGTGGCCATTCCAGCCCGTCTCCGCCTGGTCCAGCTTAAGATTCTCCACCGGGTGTATGTGACGGGTCCCCGTTTGGTCTCGATGAGATTTTCTGAAGACGGGCTCTGTAAGCGGGGTTGTGGGCTCAGTGCCACCTTTCTCCATATCCTTTGGGAGTGCCGCGAGGTGGCGGAATACTGGCGTCGGGTTCATGTGGTCATGGGACAAGTCACCGGGGTTGCGCTGCTGCCCGAGGTGCGTCGCTGTGTCCTGAATGTGTGGGAGCCCAATGATTATAACGCGGCTCAGACTCGGTGGGCGGCCCTGGGGAACATGATTGCCAAGAGAGATATAGCGCAGCTTTGGGGCTCCCAGCGGCCTCCCACCGTGTCCGTATGGAAGGAGAACATGGACTGGTGCATGTTCAGGGAGAAGACTGTGTATGTGGCTCGTGGTAAACCGGGGGCATGGGGTAGAATCTGGGGACAATGGAACGCGTATCGTGGGGGTATATGTACCCCCCCCCTAGTGGACACCGATATTGCTTTGTCCCCCTGACCCTTGATGGTTCCTTGCGACTTTTGGAATAACCGAATATAGACGTTCCTCTCCCGTGACCCCCCCCCCCGACCTATCAGTACTCCTTCCTCTTGATAGCTATTTGAAGGTCTGAATTAGAGTCCCCCAGATGTAGCCTGACCCACACTTTTTGCCCTTATGCCTCGCCTTTTGTTTTTAGTTGTTATTTATGTTAAATCTATGTATCCTGCTTCCCTAGGACTATCCGGAGCCATGTACGGGGCTGGGCCCCGGGAGTCGACTACTGCCTTAACAACTGTATGATCCTTTCTGAATCTAGCGGCCGGCCCTGGTGGTTGTAGGCCCATGCTTGTAATTGATTTATTGTTCAATAAAATTTCATTTAAAAAAAAAAAAAAAAGTGCTGATCCGCCCGTGTGGCAGTTACCAAGGAAACTGGTATGCAGCTGACGGGTTGGAATTACGCTGTCAGAGAGCCAAAGGAATGCGCGCCACGGTTAATTAGGGAAAAAGGTGGTTGCGCTCCTTAACAGGGTGTGCGGGTTAAATGAGGGAATCTAGGAATTAGAGGCGTAACAATGCCTCGAAGACGCATGGAGATTCATAATGGGCAGAATCAAAGTATGCACATGCTGAGTAATTCAAAACGGAGATGAGCTAGTTGAAACGAACCTAGTGCACTCCTAACTAGTTTCGACCGCGTTGTAGAAATCGTTGTTTTAGCATCAGTTCACACCAATCCCTGTGAGTTGACACCCACGGAGCGACTCTCGTTTTTGGAGCTAGTGCCGTTTCAACTAGCTCGTCTCCGTTTTGAATTACTCAGCATGTGCATCCTGTGCGGTCTTTAAAAATGTTCCCTCTGACCCTCCGGTATCTAACCGTTTTGTGACAGATTTAATATGAAGGTAACATTTTAACAGAAGATCATCTCAGACTTCTGCCTCTGCTTCTTGTTGGGGAAACCCGTTTTTCAGACCAGTCAAAGGGAGTGACCCTTGGTGGAAATTGAGAGCTTGCTTTGTACCCCGAAGACTAGTTCCTGCTATATTGGGGAAATGGCTTCTGGAATAGTTTGAATTGTTGCTGTTGTGGACATCTGTAGGCATTGGAGCAGGGTTGTTGCCAGTGACTGCCTAGTTTACACTATGATATTGCCTTTAACTTCCAGTTCATCTAAACACACCTGGACCTGGCGAAGTCTCAGAAGAAAGTACTACTGTTTGAACCTAACTGTGAAGAGAACCGCGGTGTATCCTGCTGTCCACCTGTACCTCAGGACTTGAAGTTCTCTCCAAGGGATTGTTGGCTGGCTTCGTTGTTTGCCTCAGCTGCACAAAAGGTTAAACAAGGTCTCCAACGTCTTTTGGATAACCATCTGCCCAGTTGAGGTTGAATTTAGAGGGAGAGAGACCAGGAAACTTTCCCTGGAAGCCTGGGGAGACACCAGGAGTAACGTTTCTAGAATCTTCCACTAATTGCTGCTTTGCCTGGTCTTTTTGCCTCTGGAGAACTGGAATAGGGAGCCAAGGCTCCCAGAAAGAGGCAACCTTGATGGCAATGAAGTTCCGGATTGGAGCATCCTGCCTTCCCACACTAGAGATTTCTGAGAACCAACAAAATGTGACCAAGCCTGAATATCAGACCTGAGGCCTGTATAAGGTGGCAAAATCCACTGAGCGGCTTAGAGCTTTTGGCACCAAGACTGAAGGTTTCAGTTGGAGCCCAGACTCGACATATTTGACTTTGAGGTTCCTGTGTAGGCATCACATCTTTCCTTACCCCACTGGAGATGTTTGACCTTCTTGCTTGAATCTTCTCACCAGTGTGATCTGTATATGGTGTATCCGACCCTGCTCCATACATTGTGTGAAATCACACATAGGATGTCTGTCAACAGACCACTATTGACTTCAATTTACAGTTTGTGTTCATGCTATTTTTTTGCCTTTTTAACTTTGGGAGTTCATACCTTAAAGTCCCTTAATTACATTTGTAGCACACTGTAACCTTTTGCTTTTTACATTTAGTTTCATTTTTATACATTTGTTTGGGTATTGAATTATTTTTTCTTTCTCAAATACTGTTTGCACTTCGTGAATGTAAAACACATTTGTCTGGAGAAAAGCCAACCGCTTATGCCATAGCTACCACCGGTTGAGCGAGTTTTAGGCGTGAACTATGTTTTGTCCCAATAAGGTATGTCTTATTGGAGTTTGGGGGAGTAGCTACCTCTCAAATTATCAATTCAAAATGCCACATGTTTTAAGACATTTTTACATACCGCGGTTATACTCACCGTTATATGATTGCCTCGTCTTCTCTAAACAACTGATAAACAAGGCAGCTAATTTTTGAAGTGTTTTCTGCCTTCTCTTGGAGCTATGCTCTGTGGTTCAAAGTTGGTATGCCTGGACACTTGTGGCCCTTCTGAAAGATTACACAGTTTGAAGTGCTGCTTTATGGTTTGGTAACATTCCATATGAAATTAAACTATTTTTGAGTGGGATTTCTCAAAAGCTGTGCATACGTTTTAGAATTGTAATCCACTGTGGACAGGCGGATGTTTTCAGTAGTGTGACAATAACATGCTGATCCTGAAGAGAACCCTTCCTACTGAACGGGAGTATGGATTAGACTGCTGATTGATCCTACCACTGTTGAAATGGGGTCACAAATGTGTTCCTACCTTGGTGGGCAGTGCGAGTGCCACGTCTACTAATGGTTGTTGACCAACACATGATGTGGTGCCTTAATACCAAGGCATTTGTTTTGAGTGGGGAATTGATCCCCTTGAGGGTCATCAGCACTGGTTTCATCTACACCACAAAACGCCTACAAGCCGCTTGCCCTGTCTTGGCATCTGTATCTGGCTGAGAAGTATCAGGTTGTTCAGCTAAGTCGTTTCAGCTACTGCCCTATAGCTAGCTGAATCACTCGTACCTTTACCCATATGTTTGTTTCAAAAGAACTTAAATTCACGTCTTAATCGTCGTCCTCCAAATCTTATTCTGTTGTAATCAATATCCCCAAATGTAGCTTTTTTCAAACACTGTTTCCTGTGTGCTACTCTTATTACATTTCGTTATTGTATTTTCTTTCATGGTTTCATTTTTTTCTCTGTTTTCATCTTATTTTAATGTATGTGTTGTATGTTATGTAGAGGGATGTGCTTTTAAGCGCAGTTTGCCTTTCAAAGGAGTTATGAAAAAATGGGATATCTAGAATCTATCAGTTGGCACGAGTAGGTGGAAAACCTGTCTTTTTAAATTTTTTGATTAAGAAAACATTCAGTTTTCCTGCGCCTCATGTTTGCATCCATCTACACTGGTGATGTTAAAGCATTTGCAAAATATTGCATTATACAAATAATTGTGTCACACTTATAAGCCTCACACCCTGACGCAAGTTGGGTGTGCTGCTGTTTGCAAAACATTTAACTTGTTTGTACTTGCGCCATTGACCTACATATTCCTGCCTACAAGGTGAAAACTAACTCTGGTTCTACTCACCCACTGTGGCTGCCTTCGGCAAGTACAAGTAGATACTTGCGTATTTTCCAGAAAGCAGTATCCTTCCGGCAACATTGGTGCGGTTCTAGGCTTGTTCCAAAAAAATAGGTTTGCTTCCCGCATGCAAATACATTCTTTTGGTTTTCTCAACTGTGATCATTTTCAGATTGTTCATAAGGCAGTGCCTTCATATCATGACTGACAGAAAATGGTACTGTTGCCATTGAATTAAGTTGATTGAGTCATTCTTCCTTCAAAATGTTAGATATTCATATTTCTCTCCTTGTAGAGAGGTGTGTGTGTATGGGGGGTTGATTTGTGTGTGGGGGGGATTGTGTATGGGGGATTGTGTATGTCTGTCTAATGCAGTTGAACACTCGCATATGTTGGTAACATTTTTGCTGGTAGGCCAAAGCTGTCTGATGTTGGTCCACGATGGCTGGTTCCATCTTCCTGATGTGAACCCGGCTTTCACCTGTGAGGGAGTAATACATTTTTGTTATCCATCAGAGGGATGTATTATTGATGGGGAAAAGGGATATTCATTGTAATCCACTTCATGTTTCCCCTACATGTCAGAAGTGGCCTAGAGTCTTTTTTTGTAGCATATTGATCAAATACATATTTTCCGTATTGCCATGAACCGGCTTTGTGGTGTATCGGTAATATTCTTTAAAAATCTACTGAAGCCCTAAATAATCATTCCCCGTTAAAGTATGGATGTTGATTGCCTTGACAGTTGCCTTTGTTATTAAGGTGCCATTGTGTTTTAATAGGTGGCTGTGCTTATCCCATTTCGGAACCGTCATGAGCACCTTCCCATTTTCTTCCGCCACTTGATACCAATGCTACAAAGCCAGCGGTTGGAGTTTGCCTTCTACGTTATTGAGCAGGTAAGAAAACAGTCACTTTCTTATGCTTGTTGACCATCATGTTGGTAGGCTTACAAAACAGTGATGGCCTCCTGCATTGTGGTGTCTTACTGTGTCTTCTGGAAGCTCTTAAGTGAACAGCAGCGTTGGTACAGGGAATGGGTGTCAGTCGCACAATCCAGCCCAAGCAATGACAATCTGATGTGAATATTTATATGCATCTTACTGGGAGTCAAAGTGGTTTCCTTCGTAGATGTTCTACTTGAACTATCGCTTCATGCTGCTATTGCCTCCATATTGCCTACCTAGGTGTAAATTTTACATCTGCTGACCCCTACAAAATATTTTCATTCAAGACCAGCACATGCATATTTTAATGTAAACAATTGTCCACACCGTACCCTTTGAGTGTTAATCATCATTTTTTACTTTTAAGCAAGTGGCTGAAACATACAGGTCGTATTTTGCTGGACCAGACTGCTTTTACATGTTTTCTTCGTTCAAGGGGGCACATTAATAATAATAATAATAATAATGTGATTTATAGAGCGCGAACAGCTACCTCACAGGGAGGTGTCCCGGCGCTAGAAGAGGGGAACGTACCACAGAGGTCCAGGGGCAGGAGAGGGAGACCTAGCGAGGCTGAGAGAAGAGCCAAGTCTTTAGCAACTTCTTAAAGCAGGGTTCAGATGGAGCCTGCTGGATTGCTTGAGGTAGGGAGTTCCATAGCACAGAGACATTTGCTGAAAAGGTGCGACCACCAAGGCGCGCCTTTTTTGCTCGTGGGACAGCCAGCAGGATACGGACATTAGACCGTAATGCACGGTGTTGGGTATACCTAGGAAGGCGTTTTTTTAGGTAGAATGGGCAGGAGCCATGCAGAGATCTGAACGCGAGTGTCAGGGCTTTGAATTTTATCCGGTTGGCGACAGGCAGCCAATGCAGGGTTCGAAGATGCGGAGAGACTGACTGTTTGAATGGAATTCGCAGTAGCAGCCTCGCAGCCGCATTTTGAACTACCTGCAGTCTATGGATTAAGAATTTAGGGAGGCCCAGGTAAAGACCATTGGCGTAGTCCAGCCGTGAAGTGACAGTTGCGTGGACTACCATTTTCCTGCAACTCTCGGGAAGGAGTTTAAGAAATTTACGGAGGTTTCTTAATTTACTTAGGCAGCCGCCGGCCACTTGTTGGACATGGGAAGAGAAAGACATCTTATCATCCCATCTCACTCCAAGATTTTTTGCCGAATGACTGGGCAAGGGTGAGGGACCCATTTCCACCGGCCACCATAGCTCTGGGGCTGGGACAGGGCCTTTACCGAAGAAGATGACTTCGGTTTTATTGGCGTTTAATTTTAGTTTGTTGGTATTCATCCAGTGTGCAATGTCCTGGAGACAGCCTTTGAAATTTGCAAAAGATTCCTGTGTCATTTCTGTGTAGGGGAATACCAGCTGGGTGTCATCGGCATAAGAAATTGCCTTAACACCCCAGTTGGCAATGAGCGTGAAGAGGGGGGCCAGGTAGATGTTGAACAAAAGAGGACTGAGGGCTGAGCCCTGCGGGACTCCACAGTTGAGGGTTTTAGGTGTGGAAGAGATCGTCCCGAGTGCCACCTTCTGTGTTCTCTGAGATAGATAGGAGTTAATCCAGCTCAGCGCGTGGTCTTGAATGCCTATCTCTGCCAGTCGACAAAGTAATCTGGCGTGGTCCACCGTGTCGAAGGCGGCCGATAGATCCAGGAGTACCAGCATAGCTGAACTTCCTGCATCCATCGACCACCTCACTGACTCGGCCACCTCTAAGAGCGCCGTTTCAGTACTGAAACCGGGCCGGAAACCAGACTGAGTTTCATGGAGAATGTTGCTGATTTCCACAAATTTACTCAGTTGGCGTTGTATCACTTTTTCCAGCATTTTTCCTGGTGCGGCTAAAAGGGATATTGGGCGGAGGTTCGTCAGATCATCTGGATCCCCATTTGGTTTTTTCTTTAGGGGAAGGAGCGTAGCATGCTTCCAAGCGTCCGGAAAGATTCCTGACGTAATGGAAGAGTTCCAGATGCTTTGGAGTGTGGGCGCTACAGGGCCCGCTAAGGTGCTCCAAAGTTTAGCCGGACAAGGGTCATCGGGTGAGCCGGATTTACAACGGTTAAGCTCTTGCCTCACCTCGTTCAGAGAGACATGCGCGAACTGGGTGAGGGTTTCTTTTTTTTCGCTGTTGTACGCTATGTCTTGTTTCTCAGTATTTATCGCTGGACCAAAGGAATCATAAACTCTCTTGATTTTATGGTCAAAGTATTCTGAAATTTGCTCACAGAGTAAAGGTGTGGGGGTGACTTCTCTCTCAATACATTGAGGTTTGAGGAAGGACTGTACAACTTTGAACACTTGTTTGCTGGATTGTTCTGCCTGCCTAATCGAGTCCGCATAGAAGTGTTTTTTATTATTCCTAATAGCTTTCCGGAATTTTTTTAATGCATCCTTATATATAGCTTTTCCTACTGGATCGTACTTTTCTCTCCAAAGTCTTTCCAGTTTTTTACAGGCCGCTTTCTCCTCTCTAAGTTCCTGCGTAAACCAGGGAGCTGAGGGGGCTTGTCTTTTAGATAGGGCACGAGAGGCCGGGGCGATAGAGGATACCATTCCTCCTATCCATTCATTAAGGAGCACTGCGTCCCTATTGGGATTATTTGTCAGGAGGGGAGTGGTACTCGCCAGTGCCGGGAGCATAACCTCGGGGGTCAGTTTGTTCCATTGTCTTTTCATAAAGTAGCGCTTACTGGGCACCTTAGTATCACTACGGAAGTCCAAGGTGATTGTGATAAGTGAATGATCTGACCATATCAGAGGGAGAGGTTTTTCAGGTCGCACGTCCTTAATGTTGGTAAAGATAAGATCAATCGTATGGCCCCCAGTATGTGTGGGGCCCTCATTGATCAGTCTAAGGCCGGCCGCATCTAACGTTGTTCGGAGTGTCTCTGCCAAGACACAATCTACTTTATCCATATGGATATTAAAATCACCCACCACAAGAAAAAGGGGATGAAGAAGTGAACTCTGTACTATTGTATCTAATAGGGAAGTGAGGATGAAGTCTGCGCTGGCCGGGGGACGATAAATCACTAGCCCTGCTAGTGAGAGCTGAGGGCTCACTTGAAAGCAAAAGTGGAGACCTTCCATACCTTGAATCGTCGTGGCAGCCGAGGATGTCAGTACTATGTGCTCTTTAAAAATGATTGCTACGCCTCCGCCTCTTTTTGTCCCAGGCCGGTTGGCGAGGCATATTTTGAATCCCAGAGGGATAGCCAAAGCGGTAGAGGACAGGCTGTCCTCTTTGATCCATGTTTCAGTTAGGAACAGGATATCCCAGATCTGTTCTTCTAGTAAGATCCAGATCTCATCAGTGTGTTTGACAAGGGATCTACAGTTGAGTAGACCCGCTTTGATGTGGGTTTGAGGGGGGGTTTTAAGGATGGGCTGTATTGCGGGGGCGGCGTTGTCGAATGTTATCCCACAGTTGTTGCAGGTTAGGGCGGGGTCAGGAGTTGCTGGATCTATAGAGTGGGGGCAGCAGTTGGATGGTGGGTTGAATACCTTTAGGTCCTCACCGGACCATACTGTCCGTCCGCCGGATGTACCGTTTTTGGCAGCATGTCTGGCCCCGGCCGCGGTCTGGTCGCGGACGGGCGCAGACGGGCTTGCCTTAGGCGCGCCTTCGGCGCGCAAACGGCGCTCCCGCTGCGCTCGTCCGCTGCGCTTCCTAGCGAGACACATAATTTATGACTGAAGTGGAGGGCGTCACGGGGGCGTGGCCAGCTGAGGTGGGCGTGTCCGATGACGCGCCTCGCCCTCGGAGTGGCGGTTGTCAGGGGAAACGTTGCAGCGTTACAACACGCTGTTCAGGCGAGATCGAGCAAGTTTTTAAAAAGGTATTTCTACAGGGTATCACACACAAAAGTTAAAACAATAGTTAAAACAGTGGCAGCACACTCCCGGCTTCCGCCTCAGGAGACTCTAGGATACGTGGGAGTCGCGCTTTTGAGCTGCGCGCTCTTTTGTAGTCAGGGAGGGGGCGTGGCCAGCTGAGGTGGGCGTGTCCAATGACGCGCCTCGCCCTCGGAGTGGCGGTTGTCAGGGGAAACGTTGCAGCGTTACAACACGCTGTTCAGGCGAGATCGAGCAAGTTTTTAAAAAGGTATTTCTACAGGGTATCACACACAAAAGTTAAAACAATAGTTAAAACAGTGGCAGCACACTCCCGGCTTCCGCCTCAGGAGACTCTAGGATACGTGGGCTACATTATATAGCCACATTTGCTTTTAAAGACCGGTTTTGAGTTTGAACTGAATGCATAGCTTTTAAAGTCTTCTTTCACCAGATCGTGGTGATTATAACTGCGTTACATGTATTTCCGTGGGACTGTGGTGAACCTATAGATGAGTGTACCAACAGGCGTCTCCTGGTGTCCCAGCTCTGACATTTGTCACATTCCTCCTGCAGTATTTTCACTCACACCTGGCAATTAACTAATATTGCCGCAGGCTGACAAGGAAAAGAGTCCATTACGTCAGTGCTCCTCAGAGGTGGGAAACCTGGCAGGTCATGTGTGATACTACTCTCAGTCCGCCTCTCATCGGCAGCTCGCCTCCTGAGACACAGGTTGGTTGAGTGAAACTCACCCGAGGGTTTCGGGAACCTTGTGCCTCTCTGGGAAAGCCTGGGAGGCCCAGGGCACCTCCCACTGTGAGTTACCTCAAGTGCTTTCTGCATGAAGGCTTTTATCAGGGTTGCCTGGAATAAAATTGAGCTCTTAGCTTCTGCCTCTTGCCCCTTCAACTGCTGACTCTTTTCAGTCTCCTACTCCAAGCTGACGCACATTCTCCTCTCGGCACCATCAGTCTCTTGATAACATCACAGCTGCTTCAGCATTGTCTCACTCTCGAACTGTCTGCACAACTGTAGCCATCTTTCAAACAGACCAGTACAAAAAGAAGAAAAGAAACGCATACAATTCCTATTGGCAAACAAACCCCAACTCTGCAATAAATACAGTTCAGACGAAACCCTGGCACACTGCTGGTGCAGGAGCAGCAGCATTACTCCTCACGTGACCGTTAACTACCTTGTAAGCACCAGAAGCTTTACCCCAACAAAGGTTACACGCGCAGCCTAATTTGTAATTGTGTTTATTGTGGAACTCTTATAATTAAAACCGTTTCAGTTCATCCTGAAGCCCTTGCAATTTTATTTCTTTTTGAATTATGCGATCTCTTCCTTCTGGTGTTATATAGTTCTATTGCCCCTCTTGTCTTTTGTGTAAGTACAGTTTTACCCCTAGAAACATATTTATTTTGCCTTCATTTGTCTCCTTCTAGATTACAGAAGGGCGTCTGTACTGTTTGTTCAACAATTACGTTATTGTTTCTGTTTTGCATGGCTGTGTGTGCATGTTAAATAATAACCTCGCCCCTAATGCATGATATCTTTAAAAAAAATGTTTTTTACCTAGAAGATTGATTTCAATAAAATTGCCTGGCAAAGCTCTGGCTCATGCAAAAGGGCTGGGAGCTCTCTCCACTTAAATTGTTGGTAGACATTTAATTGCCACTTGCAGAGCATAATTTCCGCCCCGCCTCACTCACACAAGTGACCCCACCCCTTTCGCTTCCTGGACTACCAGAGCACACACTTTTTTCCTCTGTGACTAGTTTTTATTATGTAATGCATCTGTGCAGAAAGGTCATCCAGGGTTGTCTTCTGTTTCCTGGCAGACTCTTGTCTCCCATTAGACGTCATACCTGTGAGCCCACATTAAGTGCTCCTTTCATTTTTGTTGCTCTACCAGCAGAGCACACACGTCTGATGGACAAGGGCAGTATCCTATGTGGAGACTGATTGTTGGTCTTTGTTGGGTTTCTAGTGGTCTTTTATGTATATCCACAGGACAGTAGTCTGCATACTTTGTCCATGCTAAGTCTGTTACTTTTACCCCATTCTGGGCTCATTCACTTCACCTTGCATCTATGTCATGCGGTTGTGGAATCCTTGTGCATGTTGTTGCATATTATATGGCTAGAAATGCATGTTCTTTGTGGATAGTGACCTTCACGAGGGGATTACTACTGCAGTAACTTCCATTTTGCTGTTGTGGACGCAGTGTACCATAATCTAATCTCGCACAACCCATCAGTTCACTGGGGGACTTATCGAATCAAATCTTTGTGAAGGCTTTACCAAGCCTGAAAAAGAAGATTTCTCTTGGGCGTGGCAAATGAGGAGTGGTATGAACTTGTGTGGCTTTGATTGGTGCAAGAAGGTGTGGTGATTAGTGAAATCAAAAGTTATAGCTCTGAGAATAAAACCCAAAGGAAATCTTCTTATTTTTAGCGACGTTTGAACTCTTCCCCCCCCCCTCCCCCCCCGCCCCCCGTTTAATGTTATTTGCATGTATTCCACAGCTAGGCTAACTGTTATCGATCAGGGGCATGAAAGAAAATTATATATTCCTATGAAGAAGTGTACTATGTCCTGACCAAGAATTAACTAGAGATTAATGAATCAGCCTTTGGCAAAATCTTCTTGTCACTTATGACTTATTATACATATTAATTAAAAATTTGAATATCAAGTACAACACTTGGATTCAGTGGACTTCGAGACAGCATAGGTTTTATCTTTGGTGTTTAAACAGTATTCCCTTGTTAATGCACATAGTCTGTCTCTTGATTTCACAAAAGCCAAACACCGTACAAAATTCTTCCAAAAGTGATTTTTGCTAAGTGATATATGCTATTTTCACATTACTCCTGTTCAACTACTGATGTAGCGGACAAGCAAAATTCTACTAAAATAAATATTTTGCAGGTTAAGAATTGTTTGCTATTAGCTACATTTTATTACTTTTTCTAAAATGATAAACGTGATTTGGGGTTGCGGACTGTATTGAATCTTGGTATTGAGAAATGTTAATGCTTATATATGTTATAGAAATTATAAGAATGTACATCACTGTTTTAAGTAATTAAAATTTCTTTTTTTGTCTCCATAATTTGCAATGTGTATAAAATTTAGATAAGAATTTATTTCTTAGAAAATAGTATTTCCGATTCTAGGAAAAAAACTTCCCTACTAAAATAAATACTTTGCAGGCAATGCCAGTAGGTCTGTGTTGGTCAATCTGCCACCCCGGCATTGCCCGGTGGACCCCAGCCTTGGGCACTGCTCTAAGAGCATGATGGACTAGCTTGTCCTAATAGCATCTCTATACCCCTTTCAGTTGCAGCCTCCTATGGTGTGAGCATAGATGCCCTTTGCCTCCTGCTATCCCCTTGCACTGTACTTACGACCAATGGCCTTCGAGGAAAGTCATAAACTTTAAAAAAACAATTATTTATTTTTGCAAGTGGAGCTGACACCTTTTAAAAAGGCATCTCTGTGCCCCCTTCTGACCCTGTTATCAAAAATCGCAGGAGTAGCCCGTAGACCCAAGTGGATTGGGGTGTCTAATATTTAGATACTAAGTGATACCCTATCGGACACTGTTATAACATACTTCAAAATTTGTCAGTACCTACTAAGGGCCCCATTACGATCCCCCCCCCACCACCGTAAAGGATAACGGGATCGACCACCAGAGGTGCGGCAGTCCCGCAGGGACAATTAGGATGCGACCGCCACCCTGGCGGTCACATCCCCCATCTCATCGTAAGCAGCACCCGCCGAAATGTAAAAGTTGCATGTTGTGCATTGACATGCACAACATGACAGGCACCGCACGGTGCCTGCCACCTTGTGCATGCCAATGAAGGGGGGTAACATGGGTACCCCCAAGTGCATGCCCCCCCCAACACCCCCAGGGCCCGCTACAGGCCCCCAAAGCCCTCATGCCTTTCCATGGCGGCATCGCCACCATGGAATGGAGCAAATCCGCACACATCATATGGCAGGCTGTGCCTGCTAGGCACTTCCACCATATTATGGCCCAGGACCGCACGCCAGGCAATCGTAACGATCGCCTGCCCGTGTAATAGCGGCAGACGGTATTTCTGTCCACCGCATTACCCCCCGCCATTGTAATATGGCAGGGGGTAAATAGAGGGTGGGCGGGGAAAGATGTTGGGCGGATCCGGCGGTGGCGATCTGCCAGACATCATAATGGCTCCCTAAGTGTTTTCTATAATGCTCCGAAAGGATCAACAAATGAAAAACATGCAAGGTATGTCCAAAAATGTTATATCCCACAAAAAACGGGATTCTAGAAATCATTTATTGTCAAATGCAGTAAATATCATCATAAAATCAGTAAAGTGCTCAGCGAAGTGTGTGCGCACAAACCGTGCTCAGAAAATTCAAGCAAATGGCTGCAGAAAAACTGAAAAGTGATCACAATAACTGTAAAACGGGGTAGAGTCCCACTCTTAGTGTACACTTTCTAGAAAATGAAGCTCAGTCTAGTCAAGTTCCAGTCCCAAAAAGGGTCAATCAATGAGTGTCCCCCTCAACCTCAGGACCAGAAAGATGCAAACTTAGCAGAACCAATTCCGGATTCATAGTATCTCTATAGAGAGGTACTTAAACCTTCAGTTGGCCCAAAATGGATCCTCCCAGTAATCTGTCAGTGGGCGAACTATAAACAAAATGTCAATCAGCATCGAAAGAGGTGCCAAGATCTTCCCCCATGCAGTTGATCAATCAGGCTGCGATCCTGCTGACTATGTAAAGGAAGCAAGAAAGACAGAAGAGCGAGTGATTAGAGGGTAAAGACTTTGAAGTAAATGGTGGGGTAGGAAGAGCAGGAAGAGGATACTACAATGAGACGAGAGAGATCGAGAGACAAAAGCAGGATGTGCGAGTAAGAAAGACCGATGGAGGGTTTGAGAGAGGTGCAATAAAGAGACCGGTTAGAAAGAAAGCAAAAGAAGTGGGGAGCTGGACAGATGATAAAGTGATGGATGAAAGAATTGAGACAGTTGAAAGAGTAGTGAGAAAGTGACTGAGCTGAATGGGAGACATAGTGGTTAAACAGTTTAGAGAGTGACGGAGGCAGTTTGGAAAAAACAGCTGAGGGACAGGTGGTACAGGAAATGGGAGTGATGTAGAGGTGATTGTACTACTGATTTAGAGACAGGTGAGAAAGAGACAGACCGGGAAACAGGAGGTGAAAGAGTCCGAACAGGTGAGAATCAGTTGAGGGGGAATATATGTGAGATATAGAGCGATTCGGGAGGAGGGCACAGTTGACTTTGAGGAAGGGACAAACCGGTGAAAAAGACTAGATATAAATAAGACAAACTGTTAAACAGTCAATGGGTTAAAGGTCATATGTCGTCACATTCTGCGCGGTCAGTGTGGTCGAAGGACATCTGATGTAGTTTTTGCTACCCCTGGCATTTTGGTGAATCTACTTCCATGAGTGAGGCTGGTTAGAATATTTTTACCAGTGGCTGATCCCGGTTTCCGGTCTTGCCCAGCAGTCTGAGGTCACAGTCATCAAATCATTCTTCAGTGCAGTATGTCCTGCAACTTTAGCCACATGTCTTCTGGAGGGAACTAGAAGTCACTAGCATGCCCTGCTCCCACCACTCTAATCCTTCAGACAGTGAACAGCATGCTTCCCCGTCTGTGAAGGGCAAGACCCGAAACCCCTCCATCCCGCTCACAGCAGTGCTCCTCGATGAGCAATGACGAAGTTCATTACAGACGGAGCGACTGAAATAGTGCAGCATTGTAGGAACAAAATGTGTGCCTGCCTCGACTAAATCATACAGCAAGAAAAAGGCAAATGCGGTTTTGGTTAGAGAGAGAGAGGGATTGTCTGTCATGCTAGACCGAGCACAAGGAAGGAGGGGGGCCTTTTGGTACATGCAGAGAGTCCTTCCTATTAAGAAATTAATGATAAATTGTTTGCACATTCTCTGTCATACCGTGCGGCGATGACCCGCCAATAAACCTAGTTATTGGTACAAAACAGATTGCAGTTTTTTTACATAATCAATTACGGCAGTACGAGAACGGCAAATTTTGATAAAACATATGCAACAGTAATCAATGATATTGTCAAGTACTGAAGCATCAAGATCATAATATCTTGTGTTTCTCATGTTATAAAACATATACCGTCTGATAGGCGCGCAACACAACTTTCACAAGCACATTTCTTTTGCTAAAGATCTGCAAACCTTAACTCTGTTTTGAAACCCATCTTTTGGAGCACAGTGCTTGGCTTTTGGCGTATAGGTGCATTCCTTTGTAATGAGAAACTGTCCTGCGCAATGGCATTGTACATTATGTATTTATTGTGTACATCGGAAGACTCACAAGCGAACACTTGGCATGTAAACTATGTGAAAGGGAAGGAAGGAATCCAAATGTAGCAATTTATAAAAGTAAAATAATTTCTTTAAACTAAGCTAGCTTGATGTTAGGAGAATATCTGCTTTAAGACTATCGCAGTTTGATTTACAAATAAATCACAAAATACACGATTGCGGAAAGTCATTGCTTTTAATTTCAATGTAAAGTTTCATACACTTATCATTTTAAAGATATCTGAAAGCGTTACCTTTTTTATTCTCCTTTAGGCTGGAACACAGACATTTAACCGAGCAATGCTCTTTAATGTTGGCTTTAAAGAGGCAATGAAAGATCGAAAGTGGGACTGTGTAATTTTTCATGACGTGGACCACATACCTGAAAATGATCGAAATTACTACGGATGCGGCGAGATGCCCCGTCATTTTGCAGCTAAACTAGACAAATATATGTACATGTAAGTAAATGGCTTTCATTACTCAGTTGTTTAACCCTTTGTGTTTTTTGTTTTTTTAGATTGAAAATTAGCTTTGTACTCCATTGTAAAGAACTATGGAAGGCAGTGTCGTCAGCGGTTTCCCCTTCATATGATTTATTATTGTGCACTATGTGGACAATGGGAATAGTTTGCCTCCTTGTCCCAAAAAGAATATAGATCCAGAAACTAATCAGCTGGCACTTTGTGTTCGCTGACGAAAGTTTGTGCTGCAGACCTTTTCAAAGTAATTTTTAGACGTAGACCTTTTTATCACTTGCTTGAATCTGACCGTGATCACCTTGATTCAGCACCCGATACTCAAAATGTCACCAGAACGGGTCTTTTTTTTATTTTCTTGCATTTAGCTCATTTCCCATTGTCAGGCTGGGAATCCCTGGTAAACCCAAATATCAGTAAGCCGGGTCAAAATGGCCATAGGCCTCGGCAACAGTGTTTTAAGTAGCACATCCACCTCGTTTTAAGTAACCCATCCACCTCGTTTTAAGTAACCCAAACTTCACCATCACCAGTCAGGTGGAGATGCCGTGCTCCACTACTCCCCCCTCCCCCCCCCCCCCCTGGTGACACAAGAACTGATTTCTACTGCATGTCATGTATGTGACGAGCTCTGCTCCAACCAGCCAGCCCTATCTTCAGCTTTCATCATAAGTTGTTTTGGGGAAATTTCTGAGATTTTCACCACATCAGTGGCCCAGGGAGGCGCTCACTTAGCATTAACTGGCACCATGACTTACGAAATGCCGCCCATTGCCACTATAAGTCATATCTGTAATGTTATTCATATAAAAGTAAAAGACTGTCCCTGTTGACTGACTGATACATTTCAAATTTGCTACAGTCATCAATAAAGTTTGTTATAAAAAAAAACTGGCACCATGACTGTAAAGCAGAAGGTCTTTCTTCAAGTCCTGCCCAGGCCAAAATACGATTTAGACTGTTGATCCTTATGCCCGGTATATTATCCTGCACAGCAAATATCTTGATGTGACATTTGTAAAACATTTCCCTCACACTGTAATAGGCAGGAAGAGGAGTTCATTTCTTTCTGTGACGGAAAGCAAGAAAATGTCCCCTTCCAAAGAGTGGCCCCTCCTGTCCCTCCTCTGGGATGAATCTGTGAAAATTGCACCACCAGGCATTTCTGCGAAGGCGGTTCAAAAACTGAGCCCTCTGATAGCTTCTGAGCTAGAAGCCCACAACGCCTGCCAACATGAAGCTACAGCAACTGCTTTTAGCGCCACAGCGACGACCTGGTCCCAGTATCGGACCAGATGACCTGGTCCCAGTATCGGACCAGTGCTCTATCGCGGTTGGCCTGAACTTCTGATGTTTCCTGGTATAGTGCAACCAGATGACTGCAAGTTGCACTTTGTGCTTTTAGACAATATTTTCACTAAAAACTTTGAAATTGAATATCTCCTGTGTTAATGTTTGGGTTTTTGTTGTTCTGGTATAATTTTATTTATTAAAATGTACTCTATTGTTCTAGATTGGTTTGGGTATTTTTGTTTTGTTTTGTTTTTATTACTATTTTTGTCCTTCATAAATACTTTATCAATTGCCTCGAAGTTAATCCTGACGACTTTGGTGCCAAGCTACCAGAGGGATAAGCACAGGTTCATTTTGTGACATTTGTGCTTCACCCTGACCAGGATTGTGGTTAGGGCCGGGCTGAGAACCAAAACTGCTTGGCCGGCCCCCATGGGAGGTGCGGCCAAATTGTTTGTTAGTGCCGGTTTCGGACGATTTTGTTAGTGGGCCCACATATTGCCGGCCCACAGTAACAAAAACAGCCCCCCAGGGGCCTAAAAACGGCCCCCACCCTGGTGGCCCACCGTGGAAACGCCCAGTGCCCGCTATGGCCAGTCCGGCCCCGATTGTGGTTATCTGAGTGGGGCTTCCACCCCACTCAACCAATAACCCATTTTCTATCAATCACAATTAACTTTTGTAAAAAACAATACAAAACACATTTATGATTGCATAATTAATGCTTGTAACCAATATATGCCTAGCCATAGAACAAGTAGTTGAGGGTGAGGATGGAGGCTTATAGAGCAAGGGGTCTGCTGTGTAGAATCATTGCATTTTCCAAATAAATTGCTCAACAACATCTATGATGCTTAGAGGCTGAATCACTTGCAGTAAAGCTGCGGTGCATGCAAGCAGTCATAGAGTCAACACTTTATAACCCCCACTTTCATATACATTGAATTCTACCAGGAAATTACCTAAACAAATGTCATTTATTGCACCAGTTCCGTGGGATGCTGTCAACACCAATTAGAATGAGGATGTGAATTTTTATTTTCATCATGGGTAAGAGTGGCCACTTTTGGCCCTAACGTTGTAATGAAGTAGATCAGCAACCAGATACCTTTATTAATTTGCACTCTGGCTATGTTTTGCACCTAATTCTCTTGGCCGCTCCACTAAATGTTTGGCAATTCCTAAAAACGGCTGAATAAATGGTGCAAAGTGTGTGCCAAATTCTCGCTTTCCATGCCAGCAGGGACACCCGATCTTTAATGGGCTAATTTAGCTGATGAACAAAACTTTAAGTAGCATAAATGCTCCTGGTTGTGAGATACTGGCGTAGGTTATTTACAGGGAATCACACATGCTGCAACAGCCTCCCACTGATTGCTCTTTAGATAATCCAGCACCTCCGAAGTCCTCCGAAAATATCTGACATAGTGTGTTTATTAAAAAGAAGGCCTGTTCAGGTTGATTCTGGAATGTTTCAGTTCACACTGGGCTGCTCTTCATATTTTGCAGTCTAAGTTGTCGCGAGGACTCTGTATGAATTCTTCGTTATAGCCCTATTGTGCATTAGTATCAAACAGGCCTTAAAATTTCAGTTGACCTGTCAGACTTAAGTGTCATAAATTTAAGTAAATCAACACAGTGACTCGACCTACAGTTCCGTCATAATTCTTTTCCATATTTCAATAAATGAAATCTTGTGTTACATGTGTGAGTGTTGGGACATTGCTTTTGAAAGGGTTGTAGTCCTATATATCAACTAGAAAAATATAGACTATCAAAAATATTGAGGCCAAAAGATCTACTGTAAGAATATCGATTTTCAATACATGCTATTGAAAAGACAAAAATATCCAATACATTATCAAAATAGAAAAATAAAGAACGTTTTTAGAAAATTGACCAGCAAAAAGAGTACATTAATATAGAAAATGAAATTGGCATTAGAATGATATAAACTATCTACTACAAAATAGTGTGGCAAATATTGATAGTATAATTAAAAAAATATGTATTTAATCTACACAATATTTACTGATTTTCCAGTAATTAATACAATAAATGTCTAAAAACTGTCTTTTTTTTTTTAAACATCAAAATCTGAATATATATTAAATCTCTGCATAATAAAAAAATGGAAATGTGTTTTTAGGAACTAAATTAAAAAAACAATCAATTATAAAATAAATTTAATTTTAAATCAGTTTATTCATGCAACATAAATGTTTCAAAGTGCATTTTAATAAAAAAATATATTTAAAAAAATCTAATAAATGCAAATATTTATTTTTTAATACATGTAGTTTTAGAACAAACATGCATTATTCTCAAAACATACATTTAATATCCATTCAGCCAATAAAAATAGTGTAGTTTATTAAATATCAAACCTTTAATTATTTAATAAATAACAAACATCGCAAAAAGTACTCAAGTCCAGGATCAACAAAAAACACCCAAAATGACGTTTTAGCAATCTCCATCATATAAATTCCGAATTATAATTCTAAAAAACATTTTTGAAAAATTGTATTTATTAATGTGAATGGGCTTTTTTTCCACCTTCAGTCCTACAAACATTGAGGAAGTGCATATGTGTGTGTCATATTTACTATTCTGACCACAGTCCTATGAACATGGGCGAAAATATATATAATTTAGAGGAACCATATTTACTATTCTTACTCCGACCTTACAAACATTAGGAAAAGTGTATACATTTGAATGAGTCAAATTTACTATTTCAACTCCAGTCGCACTAACATTGGCAAAAGGTCATATGTTGAACAAGGGCATATTTAAAAATCTAAATCCAATCCTTCCACCGTTGGGGTAAATCTCTATATTTAGGGGTGTCAAATTTTCTGTTCTAAATCCAGTGCTGCTATTATTTTTCTAACTCAAGTCCCAGTAGCATTGGGAAAAATGTGTATGTTTGGAGGGTGAATGGGTAGGTCAGATTTACTATTACAACTCCAACTGTACAATCATTGAAGACAGCTCATGTATTTAGTGTGATATGACATGGATGAGGGATTTATATTACTGGATCCCTAAGGCCCAATTTCATTGAAGGGCAAGAAGCTTTTGTGTCAGTTTCTCTCTGATGGATAGCTAGCCATGCATTACAGGGAAAGCTTGGACGTGCCCGTCCCCCGAGTTTCAGACACACTAGGCTGAGAGCACTGGAGAAGCTTCACATAATGGAGCCGGAAAACACAGTTTCCCTACAACACTATTCCTGATCAGAGGCTGGGGTCACTTCATGGCTGTATGGCTTCCTGCTGTGAGCCCTTCGATCTCCCTGGACCACTTGTAATTGTCATTTCTTTGAGTCATCTTCACGGCAGCAGCGGCCGTCGCAGGTAAGGGCGGAGGGGAGGGGCAGGGCATGGGCTGGGCGAGATAGGGGAAGAAGTCGACAGACGACTGAACAGGTCAAATTAAATAAAAATAAACCTATTCAGTCTGTCGACTTCCCCACCAGCCCTGTCCCCACCACCGCCCCACTGCACTTATCTGCCCTGGCCGCGACAGCTTCCAGAGCGCTTTTTCTCCTCCTTAGGTAAGTGTTGAGGCTGTTGTTTTAAGGGCCCATATTGACCTTTGTCGTTTCGAGCAAGTCCGTCCCTGGAACTTACTGCAGATGTGCTGTCATTGCACCATTCGGTACATGTTGCACCAGGTGGTGGGGCACTGGGAGGTATTTAAAATAGCAGTGCAGCACTCTTGTGAATGTTTCGGGCACAGATGGATAGGCCTCATTGGTTCTGCACCATTAAACAAACACTTGTTGCTGCTTCCGATGGGGTAGCACACATTCATACAGACCTGCCGGTGTATCTATTAACACGCCCCCGGTTTTCCACCTACTTGCAGCGCTGCACACTGGTTTCTGGTAATGTAAGGAAGCAGAAGTAAGCAACAGGTGGTGCTCGGATGATGCAAGCCTGGAGCCAAGTCAAATAAGTGTGTCTTGTGGTGCAACAGGCAAACCTGTGAGTGCTAGTAGCCCACATGATGTAAGCCAGTTAGATAGTGCAGACTGTCAATGCACCTGCTGTGGACATCTGACTTCTGTATCCCCTCCTACCGCCCATTCACTGCCCTAGAATCTCCCCCTCCCTCCTCACGGGTTATCCTTATGGCCCGGTTTCTACTGGAACATCCATGACAATACAGCAATGTTCAACATGTAAGATTGTTCTGTGAGGTAATGCGCTAACTACCACCCTTAACATGAGTGCCTAGCGCCTCCTCCCTCAGCAATGGAGTTTACAGAATCACCGTGTATGTTACAGGGAAATATAACTGCAGGGGCAAGCTATAAAAGAGAAGACCCTCATAAGTTGTGCGGTTGCTTTGCCTGTGAATGTGTGGTGTGCAAACATCAGCTTTAGAAATCTGGAGGTTCGCTCCGAAAGATATCCCGAGCCAAGGCACATGCATGTCTAACATAATATAAATGAGAATCTGGTACATGTCCCATTCTTCCCCTGCCCACCCCATCCCCTAAATCCCCCCCCCCACATGTCTGCAAAAAATATCCCTGAAGTTGCCATTCACATGCTGCATGCTTAAATGGGGTATAATTGCTCAAATACGTTAGATGAACCGTTGATGGATTAATGCCCCTGCTACAGATGTCTAGGGCAGATGTGGCATAGCTCATAGCTTTCACACTCTTCAGCCAAAGTCTCTAAAAAGTTATTCTGCGCGTGCCCGTCATGTGCTGTCTCCTCATTCTCCTTGGCGCCCACGGGTACCCAGGGGCAATAACGAAACTTTGAATGTGCAGTCCCCAGCAAAGCATGAAAAGATGGTTAATGCTCCTCTTAAAATAATAATTGTGCATTCTGCAGGTCACAGCCCAGATCTGAATAGGTGTAATACTGAGTCACATAATGCTGTTACCAATTGCATTCAGCACCCAGAAGCCATAAGACTTCCATCGAGCGATACGTTATTTTTCAAACCTGCCTTTCTTTGAGCAGCTAATTTGTATTTATGTAAATAAAATACTTTTAAGCCCCTAGTAGAAGACCGCAATGAGAACTAAGCCTGTGCAAGCTTATGTAGGCATATCATACAGACCTCAAGGAGCCGTATGATGTAATGCGGTGCATTTTCCTTGTTAGTGCCAGGGACATCTTTCAAAAGGTGTGCTCTGCGCGAACAAGGAGAGTGCGCCATATTACATTGAATCTGTTGCCCCCAGGGCACCGCGAACTTGTGCTGCTCTGGGTACAGCACAATCAAGTGAAATATGGAGCGGATTTGAAGGAGCCGCTCCGTATTTCACTGTGCAGGCAACAACCTGTCTGCAGTTTTAAGGGGGATTAGAGATACCCTTGCAGGTGCGTGCAGTGAGTGACTGCACCTTTCTGCAAGGGGGATGGCTGGAGGGGGGTCCATAGGGCCCACTTTCCTCCTACAAGAGGGCTGCTATCAGGGGGTGCACTATGCACTCACGTCGGTTATACGGCGCGAATGCAGAGGCAAAGTGATTCCCTCATTTGCATAAATGTAAATGTAAATTTGATACTTGTATAGCGCACTACTCACCCGCAAGGGTCTCAAGGCGCTTGTACGAATACCGCTGTGGAACCCATCCTGGCTTTCCCTGTGAGGCGTCCACTCCTGGGCACCCCCAAGGTGGAGGCCAGGCATCCTTAGCGTTGTGGGGGCCGTTGTGGAGATTAAGCAAGCTATTGCCCAGAGTTGCAGAGTGGGCCTCCATGATTGGAATAGGCACCGAGGCGAGAATTATCAGGTCCGTGGATTTTTTAAGCCCAAAACCCGCCGAGGCAGGGAATTGAACCCTGGTCCCGGGCTAGACCTCTGCATCAGGGTCTGCCGCTCTAATCATTGAGCCACACTTCTCCACGATGCCCATGCCCCCATGCAAATGAGGGTACATCCTCTGGGGCTGCACTATCTGTATGACAGAAAGGGCCGCACAAGCATCTCCGGCCCCTTCTGTAATACAAAGGTGTCGCAGGGGCATGCAAAGCGAGCGCACATGCCTGTTGCACCCCCAGAGCACTTCCTATAGTTCGCTGCAGAGTGCGCATTTTCCTCTGTATTCTTCCCCAGTTACTTAGTATAAGGTACGCCTGTAGGGGGTGTATGTGTACACTGCCCCAAACACTGGCTGAAAACCCCTAGCACAACCAAGTGGTTTCATGCATCTTGTGCAGCTTTCTGTGTACATGTAGCTCCCCAGTTCAAATGATTACTATTCGCCATCTTCATAATTGAAGCCTTCGACCTAGATTCTTAAATTCCCTGGTCGCAGAGAATATTCCATCAGAGTTCAGACTGTACCCAGCTACATCACCAGCTGTTGCCAGCTTTACAGGCAAGTGTTTCTGCTGCCATTTTTCCCCAAACCAGTTCTAGGCAATGGTATGCTCTCTGAATCTGCCATTAGCTTTGCGGCAGTAAAGGGTGTGAGCTACTCCTACGGTCTCTAGACTATATACATTGCTTTATGCTCCAGTTATTGCTGTTCATGCATACTTTGTTGTGAGAAACAGGTTTGTTGTCAGTGATAGATCGATAGATAGATCGATAGATAGAGATCTATCTATCGATCTATCTATCGATCTATCTATCGATCTATCTGTCGATCTATCCCTTTGTTTTGTGTTGTGCTGAAGTAATTGGGAGGTTTGTGTTGGGGTATTGCAGACCTGTGTGCTTCAGTTTCAGAGGTACAGATTGTACCATGCGTAAGGAAGAGCACATGTAGGGGAGAACACTGCAAATATCAGGACTTTTATATTGAAAGAACATTACAAAGCCACATAACGCAAGAGGAGGAGGGTGCAGAAAATAATGCTGTTTGTACAGTGTTCTGGTGCATTTTATTGTACTGGTGACTGTGGCGGTTGATTGACTATGAAAGTGGTGAGGCATCTCAAAGCCCAAAAGTCCTCTCCAGTACCGGCCTTGTGCCTTTCCAACCGCTTCGCAGGTTTTCAAATTGAACACACACGCACACTCGCTGAGGAATAAATGCAAACATATACACACATTTGTGGCCTGACAGACCATCACATAGACATACACATGGACTCCCCAGCACACAGAGAAAAACCTTCTCGGGCTGCTAAAAAAAAAAACGTACGTGGGGCAGGCCCATGATTTCCGACTCCTGCAGCATACCAAAGGCAGGCCCACAAGCTTTCTCCCAATCAGAAGCCAGAATAGGGGTGAGGGTATTGGTGCAGACCTTTTTGTTTCTCCATTTCAGCTTCCGATAGGCCAGAGGGGCATGTAATTGACAAGCTCTGAAACTGCACTATCTGACTTGCTGCACTGCTTGCTGTTATTTAAAAAAAATATATATTCACTGAAAAAACCATAGGTTTCACACATGTTATAGTTAGCTGTACATTTTACTGATAAAAAGCCAATGAAATTCCCCCGTTATAGTTACTGTAGGCAACTATAACTCACGCGACCGTAATCCTCTGCTGATGCTAATACTGTATTTAGACACTTATTTGCCCATGTCTTCTTCCATTAAATTTTAGCTATACATATATTACAAATATTTTTTTTTCATAAAGACACATATGTCATCAGCAGAGGATTACGGTCGCGTGAGTTATAGTTGCCTACAGTAACTATAACGGGGGAATTTCATTGGTTTTTTATCAGTAAAATGTACAGCTAACTATAACATGTGTGAAACCTATGGTTTTTTCAGTGAATTTGCAAGGTTTTTTAAATGCTAATTCCTAACTATAACGTGTGTGAAACCTATGGTTTTTTCAGTGAATTTGTACGTTTTTTTAAATGCTAACTTACTTTACGCCATCCGTGGCGTGCGCGCCCAGTTAACGCAGTTCGTTCCGTGCGCGCACGGTGCGTTTCGCGCACCGTGCGCGCACAGTGAGCACGCGGTGCGCTTTGCGCACCGCGCGCCCACTTTACGCAGTTAGTGCCATGCACGCACGGTGGTCACGCAGTGCGCTGCGCGCACCGCGTGACAACATTATGCAGGAGGGGCCATGTACACACGATGCGCTTCGCGCACCGTGCGCACATGGGGGACATATTATGCGCATCGTTGTGAAATGTTTTGTTTATTATTTTCATTCTTTTGATATGCCATGCACAAATGGTGTCCTTCGGGCACCATTTGCACATGGGGTGGGGAGAGTGTGGATAATTTTTTTTTAAAAAAAATTTTTTTACCGTACGCGTACGGTAAGCGTAATCGGCGATTTTTCGAAAAAAAAAAAAAAATTTTTTTTTTGGGCCTTGGGGGTTGCTTGGGGGCCCGTATATCACTGCTGGGTGATTGTTATCTCATTATACTGCCCCTTTACACATTTTTGGGCTTCATTTATGCTGCCCCACTCAGAGTGCGAGAGAGAAAATGGCGGCCGCCGCTTCCTGGTTTCGGCCGATTCGAATGTTTACTAACATCTAAGAGCCAATCAGAATCGCGCACGTCACCGTACGCGTACGGTAAGCGCACCGTAAGCGCACCGTAAGCTGGCTCAGATATATATATTGATTTAAAGGCTATTTTCTCAGAATCTACTGGACAGATTTACACCAAACCTACAAAAGGCACTTCCTTGACCTGAGGACTACCTCTCTGCCAAATTTCAAGTAATTCTGTTCAGCCGTTCGGGCTGTAGCTGTGTCTAAAGGTCCTATGGAAAAATGCATGGGAAAAACGCGTTTTGGGACACCCCTTTTATCTCAGCCCCCGCTTGACGAGTCCCCCCGAGACTTTCAGGGTAGGAGCGGAGCGTAGCGCCCCACCTATTTTGAAAAATTCGCGAGGATTCGTTGACCGGCGCAAAAGTTATTAAAAATAGAATGTTGGGGATTTCCTATGGAAACGTGGTCCTAACCATCACATAGACATACACATGGACTCCCCAGCACAGGCTTAGGCAGCTTAGGCAGACACAGGGCATTAGTTGCCCTGTGTCTGCCCAAGCTGTCACCAACAATAAAGAATCGAGGAAGTATCGTATCTGCGTGACCTTACTCTTGGGGGCAACTCTTTGGTTTTGGATATTTGCGGCTGTGCCCAGCCGCGAGTAAGGCCCACTGCACGGAAGCGGGCTCGAGATGTAGCAGGATTTGGCTGCATCACCTCATCGGGATTTACGCTCGAGGGGCCAGCTTTCAAAATTGTGCAGCGGAGGTGAGCAGGACTTTCAGCAAACCCACTGTGGATGTTATCAATATTGTATCACTGCACTTCACCGAGCACTCACTTGAGATAATTATCCTGACACTACCAGGTCCAGAATGCCGAAGGTTGTGGCTCCGCCCACTGGGGCTGTCCTGGGTTTAAATATGTGCAGGAACAGCAGAGTGACGTTTTGCAGATTTAAGCCACTGAGGAAAGGAACGAAGGTTCCTGAAACGCGTCTGGCGATTAACTTTGCATGAAACTAATGCCCTGTGTCTGCCTAAGCTGTCACCAACAATAAAGAATCGAGGAAGTATCGTATCTGCGCGACCTTACTCTTGGGGGCAACTCTTTGGATATATATATATATATATATATATATATATATAACACCTACTGGCGGTCGCCAGTAAGCGGCGGCCACCATTTTCTCTCTCGCACTGAGAGTGATGTTTAAAATATAAAGGACAAAAACATGTAAAGGGGCTGTTTAGACAGCTTCCACACACATAGCCATGTTGACGGAGTCCCCAAAGATCCCTCAAGGGCAAAAACGGAATTTTTATTTTTTCGCTAATTTTGCCGATTACGCGTACGGTAAAAAATTATAATAAAAAAAAAAATTATCCACAATCTCCCCACCCCGTGTGTAATTGGTCGCCGAAGGCCACTAATTGAGCATGGCTTATTATTGATATGATAAACTATAATATTTAAAAAAAAAATAATAAAAAAAAAAATTATCCACACTCTCTCCACCCCGTGTGCAAATGGTGCCCGAAGGGCACCATTTGTGCATGGCTTATAAAAACGACGAAAAATTAAAATATTACCTTTCAAAACGAAGTGCATCATATGTCCTCCATGTGCGCACGGTGCGCGAAGGGCATCGTGCGTACATGGGCCATCTAGCGTAACGTGGGCACGCGGTGCGCGTAGCGCACCGCGTGCCCACCGTGTGTGCACGGCACTAACTGCGTAAAGTGGCCGCGCGGTGCGCGAAGCGCACCGCATGCTTACTGTGCGCGCACGGTGCGCAAAGCGCACCGTGCGCGCACGGAACGAACTGCGTTAAGTGGGCGCGCACGCCACGAATGGCGTAAAGTAACTTAGCATTTAAAAAAACGTACAAATTCACTGAAAAAACCATAGGTTTCACACACGTTATAGTTAGGAATTAGCATTTAAAAAACCTTGAAAATTCACTGAAAAAACCATAGGTTTCACACATGTTATAGTTAGCGGAAATTTTACTGATAAAAAACCAATGAAATTCCCCCGTTATAGTTACTGTAGGCAACTATAACTCACGCGACCGCAATCTTCTGCTGATGACATATGTGTCTTTATGAAAAAAAAATATTTGCAATATATGTATAGCTAAAAATGTATGGAAGAAGACATGGGCAAATAAGTGTCTAAATACAGTATTAGCATCAGCAGAGGATTGCGGTCGCGTGAGTTAGTTGCCTACAGTAACTATAACAGGGGAATTTCATTGGTTTTTTATCAGTAAAATTTCCGCTAACTATAACATGTGTGAAACCTATGGTTTTTTCAGTGAATTTGCAAGGTTTTTTAAATGCTAATTCCTAACTATAACGTGTGTGAAACCTATGGTTTTTTCAGTGAATATATATATATATATATATATATATATATATATATCTATATATATCCAACCTCGGTAGTCGCTTCAACTCGAGCCGCTTAACGATGGCGGGCCGTGATGGGTTAGCGAGACCCAAATATTCCAAAATTGCATTGCCGAAAATCCATCAAGGAAAAAACGCTACACGGCACCCGATGCTTTTAAGGCAGAGTTTAATTAGGCCACACAAACTCTACGCGTTTCGGGAAACTCGGTCCCTTGATCACGAGTAAACGGACATAGTCAAATCACCACTAAGTAACAATGTATCACGTGACCTGGTTCGTAATTCAAGAACAGTGAAAGCAGACTGCACCACAAAGTAAAGACATCACCAGCGGATTCGTGTACACATAACATCAAAATGCCCCATTGCTAATAAATAGATACATTTATCTCGTAATTGTGAACGAGTTTACATTGTACAAAATGTGCCCCCATGAATTTCCATAATTAATCATGCCAATTCAATTTCTCAACTTTGTTTTTTTCGTTTTTTTTTTTTTTTTTTTTTTTTTCTCTCAACTCGATTTTTTTCTCTCGATTTTTTTTTTAAATCCAATATGAAAAAACTTTATCAACAGTCAACTAGAACCCAGTGGATTTTCACGTGCCAGTGCTGAAAAATACAATTCTGTTTGGTTTTATAGCAAAGTCAGCAATTATTCGACTTTGTGTACTAGTTCTGGACTCAGTTGAGTAAATAAAAAGACCAAAAAATACAAAAAATACCGCCCAAGTGGGCACAAAATTAACCAGGTTACCCTTTGCTCACTATGTCTGAGCAGAGGCAAGAAAAGGAAAAACAGGTGGGGTAGCCAAATACTCCAAATAATTGAGCATGGCTTATTATTGATATGATAAACCATAATATTTTAAAAAAAAAAATAATAAAAAAAAAAATTATCCACACTCTCTCCACCCCGTGTGCAAATGGTGCCCGAAGGGCACCATTTGTGCATGGCTTATAAAAACGACGAAAAATTAAAATATTACCTTTCAAAACGAAGTGCATCATATGTCCTCCATGTGCGCACGGTGCGCGAAGGGCATCGTGCGTACATGGGCCATCTAGCGTAACGTGGGCACGCTAACTGCGTAAAGTGGCCGCGCGGTGCGCGAAGCGCACCGCATGCTTACTGTGCGCGCACGGTGCGCAAAGCGCACCGTGCGCGCACGGAACGAACTGCGTTAAGTGGGCGCGCACGCCACGAATGGCGTAAAGTAACTTAGCATTTAAAAAAACGTACAAATTCACTGAAAAAAACATAGGTTTCACACACGTTATAGTTAGGAATTAGCATTTAAAAAACCTTGAAAATTCACTGAAAAAACCATAGGTTTCACACATGTTATAGTTAGCGGAAGTTTTACTGATAAAAAACCAATGAAATTCCCCCGTTATAGTTACTGTAGGCAACTATAACTCACGCGACCGCAATCTTCTGCTGATGACATATGTGTCTTTATGAAAAAAAAATATTTGTAATATATGTATAGCTAAAAATGTATGGAAGAAGACATGGGCAAATAAGTGTCTAAATACAGTATTAGCATCAGCAGAGGATTGCGGTCGCGTGAGTTAGTTGCCTACAGTAACTATAACAGGGGAATTTCATTGGTTTTTTATCAGTAAAATTTCCGCTAACTATAACATGTGTGAAACCTATGGTTTTTTCAGTCAATTTGCAAGGTTTTTTAAATGCTAATTCCTAACTATAACGTGTGTGAAACCTATGTTTTTTTCAGTGAATATATATATATAGATAGATAGATATAGATAGATAGATAGATATAGATAGATATATATAGATAGATAGATATATATAGATAGATATATATATATATATATATATATATATATAGATATAGATATAGATATAGATATAGATATATATAGATAGAATTTTTGTATTTATTTTTTACTTTTAGTTATTCCTTTCTCGGCCTCAGCATAAATGATAACCTCCATATTGTACTGATGTACAAATCGACTGTCAAGATCCCATAAGGCATTAGCTCGAAAAAAAAAGTAAAAAGTAAGAACAATAACCGAAACAAAAAGAAAATGCCGTTCCTGCTTCCCCCCCTCATGATTGTTCTTCAATCATCAAGCTTTATTTACAGCATCTAGACAGCCATCTTAACAGTATATTCCAAACATAATCTCTCTCTTGTCCTCTAATGCTACTTACTCTTTTGTAATAGGCCCATCGCCCACCACCTGGGGAACACCGCATAATTGCTTCTCCCATACTCTAGCAACGGTTTCCACAACCCCTCAAATTTCATATTTAATGTGTGGGGATTTAGGTTACTTGATAGTCACTCCATTGCTAACAGAACCCAACATCCTTGGTACCAGTGTGTGTTTGGGATGGGGGGGGGGGGGCTATTCCATCTGTTTTAAATTAGAGGCAACACTTGTCCTAGCCGCCCCCAAACATCGGTACATTATGTACCACTCTTGCTTGAAAAAACCTTCCTACTCTTTAGGTCACAACTCCTGGAGAATATTTTTTGGAGTCGTTGGGAGATGGTTAACCCAAAACATTCTGTATTCACGATATTATAACCTCAATATTATGGTTAGATAGTGTTGTAGAGTCGAAATGTAGGATTACCACTTATTGAAAGCAGTTACTGGGGTAAAAAGCATTGGCAAAGCCAATAGATCTCGTCTTTTTGGGATCTATTCGTTTTGCCAATGATGTTTAGCAATGCTCTGCAGCGTGGCTAAAGAGGAGAAAAAACAAGCCGGTGACACGGCCATCTATCATTTTGTAGGCGCTCATATCCTGTATGCTTGCTCCTACAAAATCACGCAGGCATGTGTTGGTCTTTTTATTTATATATCCGAGTTGGATGAATAAACACAAAGTAGCGCAAAACCTTAAAAAAAAAATGTTTTCTGTATATATGGTGGAAAGGAAACAAAGGGCTAGGGTAGAGCAACAAGGGCTGGGGAGGGGAGAAATACACAATACAAGAGCAATGGGGAGTTTGGGGAGCGAAAAGCACGAGTGACATAGTAACATAGAGCTGAGGAAAAGCACACACGTGAGATGCACATGAGCGAGCACATCACAGAGAGGAATTGGGAGGAGGAGCACACGGGGAAGAAAAGTACAGGAGGGAGACAGCTAGAAAACACATGCACTCTCATGGAGCCCTTAACCCAAAAAAACAAACTAGTCCTTAAAGTAAGCTGTGGAAGGACACAAGTAATGATCCGATGGTGCAGGCTAGGGAACAAATGCAAGCAGATGAAAATAGTTACTGAGCCAACCAATGGTAAACTTGCACTGTCTGATATCTAAGACCTAACCGGTTGGGATGAAAAAAGGCACAGTCAGGTTGGAGAATATTTATAAATTGAATGTTTTTGCATCCGCAATTTTGAATATTTTGTTGTGGAGCGTGCAGTTGAATTCAGTCTTTTGTTTCCAAACCACAGACTTCCGTACAATGAATTCTTTGGTGGTGTAAGTGGACTGACGGTGGAACAGTTTCGAAAAATCAATGGGTTTCCCAATGCATTTTGGGGCTGGGGAGGAGAAGATGATGATCTTTGGAACAGGTGAGAAGCTTTGCTGTACAGATTATCTGAGCCTACCTTTTACACATATTGAATTTGGGGATGTGTGAAATTAAAATTCCTCTGACTGAATTTCATAAAGTGGGCAAATTAAGTATTGGTGAAGTTAGAAACTTTGCCTACAAAGTTTCCCACAAAAGCATTTGCAGAAGAATGCTGCTGCCAAAATAAAGATTTCAACTAACTTCGCAAAACTTTGACAAGGTATTTTTAAAAACTTCATAACATCATTACTATAAAGCCACTCTTTCTAAAACCAAATCCCGATGCGCGCATTTTATTTGGCAAAAAAATATGGTGGGCTTATGCTGTTATAAGTTTAAATATTTGTAGCTTCATTCTCAAGTTTGACTTTTTTATTATTGAAAAACTTTTTTCGAAATTAAGTGCTAGTGTTGCACATCTCTTACAGCCCCTTCCTTTAAACTATGGTGAGATACTTCTGTTCTGAGTCTGCTTGTAGCTGTGAAAGGAGAGAATGTCTGTAAACTCACACCTCTACACAGTAGGGAGAAAAGCTGCACTTTGATATCCTACGCAAGTGTTCTCTGGTGTCTCTAATCTACAGAAGTATTTCTCTGATGTATTGCTTTGTATGTAATGTTCAGATCTACTACCTTAAATTAATTTGTGCGTTAGTGACTGTATTGGAAACGCAAAGAATAAAGCAAAAGTGGAGCATTTTGTGACCTAATCTAATACTATAAGTTCATGACTGCTGCTTACAAACTAAAAATGTGTCGAAATAATTTTTGCCACCCAGCTTCACCATTTCTAAGTTGTGAGAATGACTGTCCCTCCTAGACAGTACACACGTGCTAATATGAGGCTTCATTTGTAGACCCTGCATTTCCACAAGGCCTCTCTCCTATTTCTCCATTTAACGCTCTCTTCTCATTTTATGTGTTATGTATGCTTAGAAGGGAGGTATGGTGCTGTAGTCATGCTTTTGTATACACTACACAAAAGTGATGTTTTTATTTCAAAAGCAATTTGCTGTGCAGGAGGGCTCTTCGTTAGAACACTCGATATACAGTGGCATGTCTCCCAAAAGAACAGAAAATTACACCAGGTATGTAGGAAGCTGGCTCTTTATACAGTGGACCAAAAAAGAGGTACCAAAAAGAAGTACTCTATGTAAAGAGGCAAAGCAAACCCGAGAGGAATTACAGAGGCATGAATGACACCCCAAATGCTCTCCTTTGTGGCAATGTGGGCAAGCAGTTAGACATATCCGAGGGTAGTGCTAAGCATTTGTTACACACTCAAAGGCAGTAAGTGAGACCACACAATACAGAAATCCGATTCCAATTTATAAACAATAACACATACTTTTATATAAATTTAGATACCAAGATCATCCGAATTTGGTAAGTACTTAGTTATGTATTTTTACAGTTTTCAGAAATGGACACCGCATTTTCTGGATCTGTAATGTTATCCTATGGAAGAAGAACATGAATTGCATTCGGCCACTTGTCAGCGGCTTACGGGACTGCTCTTCTGCAATAAGTGATGGGCATGGTCCAGTGCCACACTAACAGGTCACCTCGCGGAGCTCTGAGGTGTCCGAGGGCAGAAGTGTGTCACGGCGTCGGGTCTCCCATTCACTTCAATGATAGAACTGGAGTACCAGTCCAGGGGAACCCACAAGGGGGCTTGACCTTTGCGATCTTCGGGCACAGGGGGCTACTCTTGGTCCACTTCTCCTCGGGCTGTGGGGTCGGGTGCAGCAGTGTCTTTTGGCATCTGATTCCGGTGGAGGAGTCTTGCGATTGGAAGAGGCCTGCAGAAAGAGGCTGCAGGCGGCGACTGGAAGTCCAGCCTGGGCAAACCCAAGCATGTGGGTCTGGGGAACCCATTGGCACTGTCAACTCTTTTGGACTATGGCTCTGCAGCATGGGTGCATAGGTGCTTTGAGGCGTCAGGTGACAGCAGTCAGACTCGCTTCTTTGTCTTTGTTTTCTGCAGGAGGGGCAAACAGGGCAGCTGGGCCACTCACTATGTGGGTCCAACTGTCCCTGGACGTGCAGGTCGGTCTTCTACATTGTTGGTGTCCGAACTGTACACAACAAGCCTTGGCTGCTGCAAGGGGTTCGGTAACTGGATATTGATCCTGTGCGGCTCTGTTTGTCCTGGTGTCCTCCCATTCGGTGGAGAGACCGATCTGACCTTTAGGAGCACAGGCTCCTCTTCCTGGGGAACTGCTGCTTCGGAGTGTCTGGAGAGCTACACTCTGTGGACCACGCCTTGTATCTTTGGTGCCTGCTGCTGCAGGGGTGTAGGGCCTCTACTCCAAGGGAGTTTCTTCAGGCAATTGACAAAGCACTGGCAGTCCTCCATATTTCTTGGAGACTGTGCAGCGGCAGTGTGAGTCTGCTTCTTCCACGATTGTTGGTGCAGCAGTCAGACTGGAAGGGTTGTTGCCAAGTCAGTTGTTGCTCCTTGGTACTTGTGACAGGGCTCTTCTTTGTCCACTCCTTCACCTGATAAGTCGACATCTGAAGTCTTGGTATCAGGCGGTCCCCTAAATGCTCAATTTATCGATGTTCAGGGGAGTGACTGGTAGTAGCCAATGGGCTACGTACCCCTGGGTTCACTACACTCCCTTGATGATCACTTCTTTTGGGGAGTGGGTAATGCCCTGTACCAGAATTCCACCACACACAATATGATGAAAGTTCCAAAGTTGTGTTCACGTCAGACTGGGTTACCTTAGAGGTGTGCCCAGCCTGGCAGTGCAACACGCTTCCTGCATAGCTAATTTACTCACCTGTCCAGGTGCCGAAGGGCTCTAAATAAAGAGGCTCAGCTTCCTTTCTTGTGCGAGAAGCCAGATTTGCTTTTCCAAGCCAGTTGGCTCTGTGAAACCCCTTGCCTTGGAATGTTAATTTACAAGTCTTTCCTGGGGAAGGAGTTGCCTGAGGGAGGAGGTGATAGCACCTCTCCCCAGAGCAGACATTGTTCCTGACCTCCCGAGTGCGAAGACTCTCACTAGTGGGGGTCGGAAACTAGTCTGTGGCAGCAGGCTGGAATGAACGTATCAGCTAGCACGCTAGAGGGCTTCTAAAGTACCCTTCGGGTGTGTATTGATTAATAAATCAATGACTGAAATCATTTTGGGTTTATTAATACAAGGTGTTTGATACCAAACACCATATGTTTCAGTGAAGCCAATATGTAGGTGGGTAACTCGTTTTGACCTCAAGATGGCTTCCCTTCCCTGTTCCTGCAGATATGTCCTCACATAAAACATAATGCACCCTGCCTTAGGGCTCAAGGCCTGCTGTAGGCGTGACTTACATATATTAGATGCATTGACTTTGGCATAGCACACAGGAGTGTCATGTCGTGTTTTTTTCCATGGTTTGCACCATGTTACGCAGCCTGCAATGGTAGTCTGTGTGGAATGTGTATGTGGGTTCCTTGGGGTGACATAAGATATGCTGCAGCCCTTAGTTTCCCTCTTTAGTACCCCAGCCATAGATAACTGGAGCACCACTTACTAGGGACTTACAGGGGTGCTAAAGTCCTTAGGAAATTGTAGCACAATCAGACTTTACCCTGTTTTAGGTAAGGAGCACCTGCACGGAGGTCTGGTCAGTAGGCCTCACGGCACATTCAGAATCGAAAATTAGCATCTAGTAGCTAAAAATAGGGCAACAAAAGCCCAGTTCTCTACAAGGTACTTCAAGCGAGGTGATCTAGGAAGCAGCCTAGTATGTTCTGAGCTCCTGTCATTAATGCCATCCTTGTAAATTTTTGGCTAGGATTTTTCCAGGGGACAGTTGCTTGGTATGGCAACCACTGCAAAATGTCCAGACTTTACATTTGGAGTTATGAGGAATGTGCTGTTAATTTCCAGGGTTGTGAAAATGTCTGTACCCATTTCTTCTTCTTGTAATACCTTAGTGAAGAAATTCAGGTCTGAAACCGGAAATATTCTGATAACCTCATGTGGCTATATCTTTGATGCTACTTAGAAGTAACTCGGTCATAAATATGACCTCCGACGTTTCACAAAGTTTGTAGCTCTTTGCTGTGGCATAAATAGGTCACTCTTGGTATCCCAGGCTTTCTTAGACTACACTCAGCCCTTCATACAGACACATGTTGTAACAAGTTCCATTAGACGCACACAAAGAATTGAGGAGTCCGATAACAAAATATGGCCTTCAGTAGGATGTATGTTAGTGTTCACTTTAGAAAGTAAACACATTTTGTGACTATTCTAGGTGACTATAAGATTCATACCCTGCTATGTGCTAATAAGATCTTTGATCAAACCCATGTTTGGACTACAACATGAATTTCAAGCTTTGCAAAATTATTCCAATCACTTTTTTTAATGTAAACATAAATAAACTAATGGTCTTTCCAAAATGTAACAAAAAAGAATACTAAGTGGTTCATCATTCCCACCCAAATGGAGGGGTAAAAGTTACAAGTCCCTGTGGGTAATAATAAGTGAATAATTATAAGCTGCCCTATATGAAACCACTGCAGTGGAAACACCACTCTTGGAGTTGGGATTCCGAGATTCTATAATGCCACTGGGAAACGACTTTTAGATAATCTAATGACGATATGAGCATGAAGTCCCTTCATCTCTAGTCTATGGAGTAGAGTGTATACCAGACGATAATTTGGACTGTCTGAACCGAACTGAAGGGACCATATTAAAATTTATTTTCGCAATACAGCTGTAGTAAGGTTTTAGAAACCTGCAAGTCAGTGCTCTCGGGTCAACACACTGAGATGAGCCTTATACATTTAGCAGGCTTCTACAAAGGCTTTACATGAAGTAGTCGTAAAGAAATTATTTTCTGCAGCAGCCACCTACAGATGTTAAAGAATATGAAACAAGCTAAACTCTCTCTACTTGTCTAAATCTGTGAGTACTAGAGTTGTTTAACTAAGAGCCATATCAAGAAATGGGTTAAAGATACACTTATGAAATAATATTTTATTCAAGATAAAAAGCACTGTGCTTCATTAGAACTGTGCAGCATACAGAAGACCATCTTTGATCTAAAGCAGTCTCCTCTTCTTAACATAAGTAACCACTAAATGCTTTGTTTCTTTTTCCTTTTGCAAACAAATACCCTTTCCATAAGATATTCTATGCGGGGGGGGGGTGGGGGGTGGGGGGGGGCTGAGAAGGTTTAAGCTGTGAAGGGCGTTTTTTCCCATTGTGTAGGGCAGTGGTTGTAGGATTTTAAGTTGCACTGTTTACTATCCCTCTCTTAAGTCTGACAGTCTTTATTGCTCGAAGGATGTTTGTGAGGGAAAAGGAATCCAGTTCCACCAGTGCTCCTGAATTTGTTTTATCACCCCCAAATGATAACTGATGCTCATTTAATGTACAACTATTTTAGGAGCTTTAGCTGGGTTGATATTTAAAGCACCATTTTAAATGAGTTGTATTGGAGAATAGTAATGTATGAATTTATTGATGTCTTTATTCTTCAAAAGACTTAATTATGATTTATTTTATTGGTTTCTTGCAACATGTTTTATTGATTTATAGTCCTCCTTGGAGGGTAGTATCAATTTTGCTTAAATGTGATTGGCAGAGCTCAAGTGTTGATCACTGCTGCAGTATCTGCAACTTTAAACGGTTATCAAATTGAAGCTTTTGCATTGAGCCTTGCATCTGTTTTAATAGGAAATGGGCTGTCTTTCATGGCTACTCCTGGATTCTTCTTGAAAGTGTTTGATTGTCATTTAAACTTGGGCAGTGCAAACTTCAGTATTGAGCGCTTCAGCTTTCCAGGCCATCTTCACTTACTTACTTGATGTTGACTCTCTCCGACGTCATGGCGCCCGATATCAAGAAACATCACTGGGTCTCCTTTGATTTAATATATCTCATGAGGCGTTGCGAACTCCTTCAACAACTGGAGCTCAATTGGGATTTTCACCTTTCACAGAACATATGTACAAATCTCTCAGATATGCCTCAGTCGTGCCTCCAACTAAAAAATATCAAACCAGGAGGCTATCCCTTCTACATCTGTAAGGGCATTGATACAGAGGAACTCACTATTTTAGTGCCTTAGAACCAATTTGCCAATTTGTTCCTAGTTAAGAAGACCTCTGTGTGTAGGAGAATGCCTCGAGAGACTAGAACTTCTTTCTTATGGCTATGTCTCCAGGCTGTCCTTGAAGACTTTCTCTTACAGACGATATGTTGTTCAGTGATGATGTAAGTAGAGATGATCTAAAGCACAGCACCTGTTGCCCTACAGTGCAGATTGTTTTTGAGGGAAATCTTTTTATTTAGATTTATGCGGCAATTTACAACAATTAAGGGCACAAGCCCACACTCAGAAGAAATTAAAAGAAAGAGAGGAGATAATCGCATAAATGTCATCGTTCACAAAAAACAAGCATTTGGCAACAAAATAGTGTCAAGACGAATAACCCACAAAATGAAATAAGAACGACATCACAGTGTACACCAGGAAGCAGGATCATAGCGTCACCCAAGGGGCATAGATTGTGGTGCTTTATCCATCCTCCTCAAACCATGAAGAACTTACGAGGGCATCCCCTACTTTTGTACATGGCCTTTTCAGCAGAGATCCAGCCCCGGTTTCCATTCTGTAGAGTGCAGGTTTTTATGTTAAACTCTGAAACCAAAGCTGCCTGATGACCCTCTGATTTCTACGCAAGTGCTTGGATTCAAGATCACGTAGGGCCCTAAATGCAGATTAGTATTTTTTTCATTCTGAAGAAGCGTGTGCAAATGTTTCAAATGTCTAAAAGCCAAAATAACTTGAAATTGTGAGTGGGGACAAAACCCAAGAGTGAAATAAAGAAGAAAGTTGGTAATCAGGAAGTGGAATAGACCGATAGATGGAGAGATAGATGCTTACTCTACTCATCTTACTATTTCAATTGGACATTTTTGAGTGCATGCATTCTCGCATAGAACCCGTGAGGTTTCATGCTTGTAAAAATAGTTTTGTCTGCAAAACTCAAAAAAATGTATGCTTCAATGAGGTTTTTGTGGTTCTTGTCTGTCATGTGCTGTGCTTGATGGTAGCACCATGTTTCACAGTATGATATACATTTGTTGAAGCAGTTGTATATCATTAAATGGGGTTTACCACTATTGTAAAATACATTTCATTACTCTGGGAAACATTTAGCCCTTGTCATCAAAGAGGATATTAGCAAAGGGGAGAAGTGTATGTCAAAAGCAGATTACTATGTAATATTTCAGAAATCCCAAGAGTCCAACTCATTGCATTTTTCATTTCCGAAATGGGCATATCCATCACGTCTTGCAATCTATAACATTTCAAAGTGTTCACATTTTTCAATATGAAGGACAAATAGAAGCCACAAATGAAGCCTGAAATAAAATGGGTTTCTCAAGTTTGCATGAATAAAATCTGAATTTTCATGCGAATAGAGCTGATTGACCTTTGAAATACAGATGGTGTGTTCTGCATGCAGCCAGTGGTGCCCACAAGTAATGTGCAGTATTGCGCAAATCAGGTTCAAAAGGTGCAGTGTGTGTCTTTAAGGGGGTGCGCTAACAGAATATGAGATGTGAATTTATTTTAATTGATAAACTAGTTTCAGAAAAAAATTAATGCAGCAGAACATTACAAATTAATGTTTAAGGGTTTGGTTCCTACAGGTTAGGTAAAAACCAAACTTAAAATGTGTTTCTCTAGCTTTGCTCCCTTGTTTTTTGAACACATATCTGAGTTTATTAAATTCTTGAATTTCAGGACTACTCCTGGTAAATAAACCGAGAGTCTGTTTTTCAGGAGTTCTCACCCGTATACAGAAATTAATGTAAATGTTCATTTGCCCTACATCCAGATTACTTTTGATGCTGTTCCGCACCACTTCCACCTTCAAAACATCCATTCTCCTTGGCACTTGAGTAAATTTGCGTGTATTTCTTGGATGGAAAGTTGTCTGCATAGTATAGATTAATACTTTCAAACGTACAAGTTTGTGGTTCACCAACGTTCAAAGGTGCACTCCCCATGCCAGCTTCTATATTTGTGGTTGAAATCTGCTGATTTGCAGTTTGTTTCAGAAAAACCTCCCTGTCCTGATTTTTCAGACTTGGGAGTTTGCGGGAGAAATGCATAAGAATTACGTTTGTAAAAGTCAACGCGCTTTAATAATACAAAAGGTCTACTTGAATGAAGCTTTAATCGTCAACCGTTGTGACACCATTGCAATCTGTGTCACACACTTAAGCAATGTTATATATTATTACTGTAATAACACTTCACATTTGGGATTGGCTATTGAAAAGTAATTACAGCTTGTTATCAAATAACACCAATCAAGGGCACAATACGTAAGCTCAGCCCTTACATCATCAAGATCAGAGCATGACATTTTCTCTATCCATGTAAAACTAGGGCAAAATGTATGAATCATCAGCCTGTGTCAAATAACTTATTATAAGGGTTAAGTGTGAATGTAAAGGGAGATTTTGTGAAGTTCTGATGATAATATGAACCTTAATGTGCCTGTTTTTTTTTCTTTTTGTCCCCAATGAAACTAGAGTTCATTATGCAGGGTATAATGTATCCAGGCCAGAGGGGAACATAGGAAAATACAAATCAATTCCACACCATCATCGAGGGGAAGTCCAGTTTTTAGGACGGTAAGTAAAAATGTTAACCTGTAAAATTGCCTTATTGAGATGTAGCATAAATTACCTCTGGCATAACCAAATGTGTAAAAGCTTTTTGCCTGTCATTTCCAGAAAATGAATCGAAGGAAAGCCGCCGTAATAGCTTAACTCTAAATTCTGGAGTCTTAGAGGAAGAAGCGTTAAAAACCTGTAAATTAGTTCACTGCAATCAAATATTCTCACTCTGTTTTTAACAACGAGCATATGTTTTTAATAACACAGTGCTTGCCGTAATGTATAGTGAAAGCACAATTGAACCTTTTAACAAAGCTGTATAGATCGTAAATTGTGTACAATAAAACAAAAATGGTGGCTGAAAAGCATAGCAGCCCTTGTGTTAAATTTGATTTATGTGGAGATAAATATATTCAAATTATTTTAGTTCTGCTTGTTTTCTTGAGTTATTGTTCAATTTGTCAAGTAACAGCTGTAGGCCATTCTCCCTTGCTTGCTGGATCCAGCTGTCTACAAGAATAGGCCCTCCTTAAACTGTAGAGTTCAGTAGACCACTGTAAAAGAGCACCATCTCCCACTCAGCCACGCCTACCTTACGTATTGTAAAGGGGCATTTATGGGCCATCCTGACGTCATTCAGGTTGGAAGACTTTCTGCATCTCTAAAATCGTTATTTCCATAATAATATTCCATAGAAAAATCAAAAATCAATGAACTCTCTGGTATTTAATCATGTGCAGGTATTGTCCTGACTTTTACTACCATCAGAATTTGGTCCTTCCAAAATAGCCATTCATTTCTTATGCCTTGGAGAGTTTGGTGGTGTTGCTTGACTTCAGATCATGCCAATGCTGTAATTCGTTTTTAATCCAGTTTAGTAGAAATATATGTATTGGAATCCCAAGAAAAAAATGAACGCACAAGAAAACGAATCTTATGCTTTATTTTATTTGGTGTGCTAAAATCTAAAAGCAGTTATTTGGGATTGAGAGAAAGTGAAGAATAGGAGGACTTTTTTTTTCATGGGGAAAGGCTATTTTTTCAGCACCAGTCTTTGTCTGACTTTTATTTACCCATATAGAATAAATATGTCCATCATGTATTTAGTGTGTGGTGCCACATTAGTAAAAGTAGCTTTTCCAGCTGGTCCTGGTGTATTTGGGCTCCCACTAACTGTAGCACCCAATTTATACACCATTTTAAGAAATGTGGACTCCAATCCTGATTCACAGACTGCAAATTAGTGCAATTTTGTGTTTGGTATGTACGTTTTAAAAAGAAGGAAATTTCACTTTTATAGTGGAATTATGGCATTTGCAAGTTTACTGTTACTGACAGGTTATGGAGTGATCCTTAGTGGTGCAGTAGATAGGAGAATTAGTATACTCCTTGGATATAGTGTCTCACATTGGAAAACAGTGTGTGTGTTTCCAGTATCTGAATGCAGGCTAAACACACCCACATTTCATTGAGGTGTAGGAGTCTGTTTTTCTCCCCTGAGAACAAAAATCTTTCAAATCCTAATGCACCTTTGTCACTGTTAGACCTGCAGAACTTTATTGCAGTCATAGATTTCCTGGAATACTTCTTAAATTCTTTGTGATGTAATAAAGTCAATAATTTGCTCTAAACATAAGAGTAACCCAATGTGAGCACATTTCTCAATTCTTGCCTTTGTAAGTCGAGAATGAATAAGACATGTCTGTATTTTGTCCACCTTGACAATTTGGCTTGCTTGTTGAGAAGTATAGTGTGCTGTCTGCAAAGGGTGATGCTTAGCAAGGGTAGTTAGTGGTGTATATAAAATAGGATAGCCTCCATTTATTTATGTTCTATAGTGCCTGTGTTTTCTGTCCTTCAGAGTGCTTTTGAGCACCATAAGTATACAGAATTGCAAAAAGTCAAACTAATTTAGCAGACACTGAAAAAAATTGGTGTGCGTTATAAATTACGAGAGAAGGTCCGTGATCTAATTACTTGCATCATGGTACATTCTTGTCAGCAGAGATTACGTCATTTTCAGAGTGGTTAGTTACGACTAGTAGGAATTCGGATTTCTGCTTTTAGGAGCAATCCCAAATACCTGCAGAAGGCACTTCTGTTGGGACATGATGTCCACTGACTATATTGGAAAACTTCAGTGTTCTAAAAATATTTCACTATCTGTGCTCTTACCCCCACTGCAGGTACAAGCTATTGAGATATTCGAAAGAGCGGCAACACCTTGACGGACTTAACAACTTGATATACGCCCCGAACATACACGTCAACAGATTGTATAAAAATATAACTGTACACCTTGTGCCAGAACTAGCACCTGTAAGAGACTATTGATGCTCAGCTGCATCAGCCACGGACTATTTAGCACGCACGTGAAACAAAATGCACTGGAACAAAGTTCGGCAGAGCCGCACGCAAACAAGTGGGCTGTTCGGACACTTGACTTGAGGTGGGAGAAGACTGTAAATCGAAACTTTGAATGTGTGAACATGCATCCTGTTTTCAGAAGACAAAATGCCAGCAGCCCCTGAGATGTTTACAGCAAGTCACTATGAAATATATGAGCCTGATTTTGCCACATTCTTCAGTCAGAGAAGCTGCTTACCCAAACCATAACAACATCAAAACTAGACATGAAGTTTAGAATCTCCAGGAGATTATTTTCTCCAAGGACATTTTAATACTTATCAACTGTAATTTAAGATGAATGCGTTGTTTCTTTTTTAAATTGAGTTGATGTAAATATATATATATATATAAATATATAAAGTAATATATATTATGTAAATCAATGTGCTCCACAGGTTTTTAAGACACATTTTAAGCCTCTGCATGTACTTTATGCCAGTTGTATAATTTCATGGAGATGCGTGCATTTGTGTGTGTGTGTGTGTGTATGTTATATGTATTGAATAATGAAGGACCTTCCACAGTTGACGGGCAGCAATGACCAAACTGTAGTTTGAGAGCTTCAGGCCTTGTTCACCTCACTCTGACACCATTCGTGAGTTTCATACTTTAATACTACACAGAGTATGGAACGGTTATAGTTTACATGACTTACCAGTACAATTCTGTGATATTGTCTTCATGTACTGTATTTATGATATCCCTTCCTATTGTTTATGTGCTGCATATACATTCTGAATAGCTTATGATGCGCATCATGACACACGGTACTTGTAATTAAATGTCTCCATACATGTGCCACAAGTGTGAAAATGTTGGGGATGTTATGCCCTCATTAGTTTGCTCTTAAACGTTTGTTTATGCTGGTCAATGGGTGTCCTTTTTTGTTGGTTTTTTTTGTTTGTTTTGCATTTGGCCAAATTTAACGTGATAATGCCAAAAAGTTAATTTCCATCGAAGACGACCCAAATACTTTGCAGGGTATGAGCATAGCTCGTTTTAATTTGCACTTTTCACATTGAGGTTGAGTTTTGTTCTGACTTTTTTCGTTGTTGGTATAGTACTTTGCATGCCAACTTGTGTATACAGCACTTCTTTTGCTACAGATTTTACTTGCAAGGTATCCCTTTTATTTTTGTGCTGGGAAACAGTGTGACGCTATGATTACGTAACTAAGGAAAGTGCTGTCATCTTAGCTTGTTTAATGTTGACCCAGACAGTAACGTTTTGTTCTCCTGGTAAAGGATGCAATTTTTTTAAAACTATGTGAGCTGTAGGCTCGCCTACCATTACATTTGTTGCTTGGGTTGCTGTAGGAAGATCATAGAGCATTATGGCAAGGCCGCATTCTTGCAGTTTGCGCAATAGAGGCCTGTTGAGATTTGAAAGCAAATTTGACTTTCAACGTCTGTATGATTCGGGGTAGAGAACCTCTTATTTGGTGAACCAAACTTTTAATTATAGAGTGAGCCAAAGAATAGTTTTCCTTGTTCGCGGAACATGCGTTTTGCTAAGATATTTGCCGCCTTCTCCAAAAAAGTACAGTACGGTTGGACATTTTGAAATGTTTGGTTACACTTCCACCAGAGGCTTTTCTGTAGTATGCACATGCGCGTATCATAATCTCTTGTCTTTCTTGAACAGGCTCGCCAGTGGATTTATGGCGTTGTGCATTTACACTTGACGTATTTACGTTTTGACCATTAGTATTTCCATTTTAAATCTTCAATAATCGGGAATCCCACTCAGTTTCCCCATAACTTATCTAATTGTATAGATCTAAAAGGCTAATGAGTAGTACGGTTTCATTTGTTCACGCAAACTAACTCTACTAAATAAAGATGTCGAAAATAAATGTTGATTGATCACCACATAATGATTTAACTGAGTAGTTAGAATTGTTATGTGGCAAATTACTGCTCTTAACATTGCACGCTTCAGTCAGAAGACCCATCTAACAATGGTGCCTCAGCCTTTTCTGAAGGACTTCCCTTTAAATATTGGTAATGTATGTGATGTGGGAAAATTGTTTTGGAATTTTTCCTCACATTTATTTAAAAATTGGATTTGCATAAAATTAATATTTGGAATTGGCATCACATCTAGGCTTTGGGAAAGGCAAAAGTATTGCAAAAGTGGGCATATCTATCTAATTCCAGTGTAATTTTAATATTTTCTAAGGCTTCGATTGCAGAATCCAGAGCATTTATTCGAAAATGTTATTTTGTGTAGTATGACATGCTCTTTATTTGGTGCCAGTATCTCACCACCACAGTTCCAATGCTATCCCCTTGTTGTGATATCTTCAGTAACATAGCAACTTCCCTGAAAGTTTGAAAACTTGTAAATTATAAACAGACATTTTAATTTTGAGCGATAGCGTAACAGATGGGCTGTTACCGAAAAAACTCAGAAATTATTTCCAAAGTGGGCTTCCTTACAGGGAAGTACTTTCTTGGGTATGTCCTGAGGCAACGCATTAGCTGCCTCTTGCAAGATCTTTTATTTTCTAACAGTGGGCTTAAAGATAGCCCATTGCTTACCATTGGTTGTCTTCATTGTCTCATTTGCTTGCTTCTTACTCGTCAGCTGATTTAGTCCTCCTTCATGTTGGTCCCTACCTGGAGCATGAACATGTGTCATTCCTCAGCTTCTTTTTTCGGCGTGACTTTTATTTTTTGTGTTTAAAAACTCTGAGCGCATGTTTTTCAGGTATCTCCATTGAGTACTTCTCCCCCCCCCACTTCCCCCCGTGCTCCTCCTGCCCAAAGACCATCTGCTGTCCATCTGTTTGGTCCCAGGACGGACCTCCCTCCCTCCCTCTTTTCTTTTTGCTTGCTTGCAGACCTTCCTTCTAAGCCTCCATTGTCTGTCTGCTTGCCCCCACACTACTATCCTCCAATGTTAGTGTTAAGTTTCCGAACCAGCCCTCCTTCTGCTACAACATGGCTAAAAATCAATGGCAAAGCCAATACCTCACATAGGCCAGACATATTGGCTTTGCCAATGCCTATGCTTGGTGATGTGGGTCTGGCCTGCAAAGTAAAATGCATTTTTGCCCTAAATATTTGCAATATTTTATTGTTCTGTGGGTTGTTTAGCTGTGTGTCGCTTCAAAGGGGACACCATCGTGATAATTAGACTTTACTTCTCACTCGGGCCTTTTTCTTTGAATCTCGAGAGACATTGCCGATGAAAAGACATAGCATTTCCCACCAGTGTTCTACTCATTGGGTGTGTGACTACATCACCTTTCAGAACGTTCATAACGGATTATTGATTAATCCTTGTGGAAGTTCCAAACAGTAAGTGGAGGTTAGAGGGCAGATATTTCTAGTACCCCATCAGAATGTTACTTTAGTTACTCTTTTACACTAAAGTTAAATATTTACACTGAAAACACTGTAAAGTCACTAAGAACACGGTTCATAAATGTACAGTATACATATGTCCCGTGACCGGTAGCAGAGCAGTAAAGTAGCTATTCTTGTCACTAGTTCTAAGTTGCATTTTGCTAGAGATAGGAGCTTCCAGTGAGCCATGTGCACTGCCCCCATTTTCAGCAAGTACAGAATATTGATCTCTGCACTGCTCACTGATGCATTTGCACTATATCATGTAGCTATAACATTGTATAATAAAGCATATTTACGTCATTACCACCCAAATATATCAAATTAATCTGTCATACCTTATCATGGCTTTCAACCTGGCAGCCTTATGATGAATTTATTTTTATAGGAAACACACCTTCTATTCACACTTCATAATTAGTAGCATAGAGTTGGCTAATTTTTATGTATTTTTGTTATCTTTACAGAAAATATTGGGACATTGAGCCTAACACTGCTTTTAACCATTGTTGCTGTCTTTAAAAAAAAAAAAAATGGAATTTCTGTGCAAAAGCAGATTTTTTGAAAGCGGTGTATGAAACTCTTGGGGGGGGGGGGTGGAATCCCTAAATCTTAAGTGTTGAGATGAAATGGTGATCTATTACTAAAAACCATAATGTTTCCTTAAAAGTATCGTCAGTTTCGAACTGTGGTCCTGACCCCACATATCCCTCACTTTCGTTTTTTCTCGTCCATGTTGAAAGTTGTGTGAAAGTGCTAGTGCATTGCATTAAAACATGTGTAATCAGATGAATGTTGGTGGTGTATTGCAGAAAGTGGAGCATATGGATTTTACTTTGTACTTGCATTGTAAGAAGTAACGCAATATGCGTTTTCCTCTGAAATAAGGATTGACCTTATTACCTAGTTTTGCAAATTTCGTTCACTGAATAGGCAGCAGAACAAACTACATTTGAGACAAACCAGTTTGCCCAGTGAAATCTGTATATAACATACATGGCTGTTATTGTTTACTGTAAAAAAAAAAACAGTCAAACTTTCCAAGTGAGGAAGAACTTTGAGTAGTCTTAAAAAGTAAATTAATGCAACGGGAACCACAACCATGTTCAATCGAACTGCACCCACGCTGTATTTATTCACTGGGATTTAGGGAGATTAAACTATGGCAAAAAATAATTTAAAAGGCACAAGAAGTGTGAAGTGTAACTTTCCTGCCAGTTACATTTGTACTATTTGCAAACATCGAGTGTTTCACACTACACTGACGACAACAGGAAGTGGAGTAAAAGAGTTAAGCAGGTCAGCACGGTGCTTTATCTGGACCACGCTTTCTGTTATCTGTGTGAGCGAAACTCCTTAACCTTGTTACTGTATTTAAAATCACCCAAATTAGTACAGAATAGGCCGAGAGGATGTGGAATTCATGCTAAAACCAATGCAGTAAGCAGTGCCCGACCCAGTTTGGTATTCAAGGGTTGAGCAACAGTGTAGACTGGCCACCTTTGATATATCCGATTAACCTCATGTGCTCAAAACATGTATAGCCTAGTAGTACTTACATTTACTATGCCTTGTATCAATAATCGTCAGTTATTGAATCAGTAGGTAAAATATCTATTTTGTGTGTCCAATTTAGTTCTACCAATGTGGCATAAATATTTATTGATCATTCACATAAAGTGTGTCTGCATACTGTGGGACTGGTGATTGCTCAGCTAACCAGAGATAGGTATCAAGAATAAGGGTTTGCCTTTCTTTATTCTGAATAAGAACTATACCCAGTAAGTCATATTGTTTGAATGTTAAAGGGATCCTCAGAAAGGCTGGCATCCGTATCCTCTTTTCTTAGTTTTCCACTTGGAGAATTTGCGGGGCGGGGTGGCTCATGCTGAAGTGTACATTTAGAGAGATTGAGGTCAATTTCATGAACCATATAAGGTGGTTCAAGGTTAATTGGCATTCTGCTAAAATTAATCTGGAATTTCTTTAAACATTCTTATAGTCGTTCTGCCTTTTTAATAGCCCATTTGTTTGGCCCTCTCATTGTGATGCAGCCTCTGTGAAGAAAATTTGCAGTATTTATTGTTCTGTGCCTTGTTTCTCAATCTTGTTTTTTTAACATTGCCATTTTTTTTATTTGAATGCGAGATCATATACTGTGGAATTCTTTTGTGCACTTTTTGTAAAAGAAATAAATACATTCAGAAACTTCTAAATATTGTGAACCGCAATTTGGTTCATCAGAAATGTTTGTTTTCGCTAGAGTAGTGTTAATGTTTATGGTTGTATGCATATTTAGAAGAGAATGTTGCATTTGTATCCATTAGCAATATTTTGATGAACTAAAATGCACGCCTATTGTAAATTCACATGCCAAATCAAAATTGATAGTGCTTTCTTGAGATGTTCCTTCCTTCCTTTAACCTGTAACATATCTGGTAAATAATTAAATGAAGCTGATTTTGCAGCTGAATAAATCCCAAGGAATAAACCCGACACAACCCATGTGTTCAACATGAAAAATAGTTTAATCATTCCTACTCGCGCTTTAAAAAAAAAAAAAATATATATATATATATATATATATATATATATATAATATAATCCGTGTCCCACAATGATGCCGGTCAGACACAACCCATGTGTTCAACATGAAAAATATTTTAATCATTCCTACTCTCACTTTAAAAAAATATATATATATATATATAATCCGTGTCCCACAATGATGCCGGTCAGACAAAATTTGGTGCATATCGAAATTTGAAAAAAAAAAGTGTACTTAATGTTTTATTTATAGATGATGAAACTCACTGGAAAATGCACTGAAATTACCACTGCGGATTTGTGTATTGTCATTCTATAGTTTTGTTTCTTTTCATGCATTGAAATGTTTGTACTTTTTTTATCATCATCTTTTATGAAATATACTGATCAAAATGTTTTTGCGTTGTTGTGTTATTGGTGCTTTCACGATTCATGCATATTAGCAGGTTCCTGAAAACTGTTTCCTATGCACGTTTTCACAATGTCGTTAATATTTATATTACATTTTGAGTTTATCTGCCTACTGAATTCTATGTATTGTTTTTTTATCGCTCCCATACTACTTCATTATAATTAATATCAAAGAAAACATTCAGAAATGAACACTTGCTTCATATATCAAAGCTGTTACTGTTTCTTCTTAACGTCCAAAAATTGACGGTCTGACTGAAAATAATCTTGGGTATCTTGATAGTTTTTATGTTTCATTTTTTACACGCTGTAGCACGCTGGCTCATTGCACGATATAAGCACCTAGTGGTAGATCCTATAAAGAGACCACAGATTTCTGAGAAGTGCACAGAGCTCAGTTTACACCCAAAGTGCTTTATTTGTGGTAGTGTGGTCGAGCAGTCTTAGGCCTAACACAGAGGAGTGGTATACATTTGTTATACACGTATTGACTAATAAATGACTCGCACCTCAAAAAGAAGATCGAAACCAATTTTTGAAGAAATAAGCTTCTCAAGTCTTATTTTAAGATTAAAATGTATTCAAAATGGTAATTATGTTTTTTAGGAAAAATACTTTACACTTTAAAAAGTGGACACAAACCAATTTTCAGGCTTTGCAATGTTAACCTATAGGAGGAAAACATGAATGCAGTTTTGCAGGTAAGTACTCTACTTCAAATTCAGCCTTCGGTTTCTGGGGTCAACACCAGACAAGGTTCAAATCCGCACCATAACTGCAACACCAGTGGCACAGGGGCGGCCGGGTCCAGAGTTAAAATTTGGGGTCTGGCGCCCAATGTTGATCAATGGAGACTAGGGTAATCAAAGTCACGCTTCTCACAGGTGAGGAAAGCGGTATCAGGGTTCAATCTCTTGGAGTTAAGGTAAGTACGAGGGTGGAGGGTACAATGCAGCACCAAACTTACACCCTCCGGGCTGAGTGCCAACACAGCGTCAATGGCTCAATTCAGTGTGGAGGAGCTCGGTCTTAAAGAAAGGCTGTAGGCTCAGGCCAGGAGGCTGGAGTAAGAAAACCCACTGCTCCCCACGTAAACACAGCTGCTAGGGCACGTAGGGACAACGTTGGTCAAGCTCCCCATGACCCAGGGGCTTCGGGTGCAGGGGTGTCCTTAGACGTCGGAAAATTCTTACCAGGCTGGTCGCGGACAGGGGGAGTCTTCGAGTTAAGGCTGGAAGGATTGAGTCTAGCAGGGGTCGGTTCATGGTGGACTCTTGCTCAGAAGTACTGGTGAACCTTCACAGGTCCGGTAGGCCACTTGGTGGCGTTTGGTGTAGAAGTGGGTCCAGCGGTGGTTTCGCAGTTTCTCAGGGCAGAGGTCTTTGTTATTTAAAGTTGGTTTCTTCTGGACGGGTCCGCTGTCCACAAGAGATCTTGATCTTTTTTTGAAGGCAGGCAGTCCTTCCAAGGTTTTGGAGGTCGCTGGGATGTAGGACGGATCTTCTTTGGTGCAGGATCATCGAGGGCTGCAGACAGGCTGGTAGGGCTGGGGCCAAGTCAGTTGGTGTCTGTAGTCTTCTCTGCTTGTGCGACGTCATAGTTTCCGCCTCTTCATAGATCATCAAGAATCTGATTTCGGGGTCTGGGGGTGCCACCTAAATACTGGATTTAGGGGTGTTACAGGGAAGTGGCAGGTGGGGAACAATGGGTTTCTCACCTGGGGTGTCTACCCCCACTATTATGCCACCCTAGCCCTGATTGGATACGTCCCACCATCTTCAAGATGGTGGGCACAGAAAAATTTACTTCACTTTGCCTCCTTTTCCTGAGGGGTGTAGTTGGCAAAGGGGGGCACACCACTTGTTCTCACTTAGTGTCTCCCATCAAAAGTGGGGGTTTGAACAGGGTGCTGCCATCTGCTGCTAGCAGCAGAGGCTGGGGTCACATTACAAAGGCGGGAAGGCCTTTTGAAGCTTCCCTCTCGAGCACTGCGCTCCTTCTGGGGTAGGAGGCGTGACCCTTGCTCCCAGCATGGGCTTTGTTCTGGCCTCAGAGCAGAGGCTCTCGACCCAGGTGTCCTGAAACATACCTGGTGATGGCAGGCTGCCTACAGCCATTCAGAGACCACACCACGGTTGGTAGGTTTTCAGCGGACACCACTGGGGACATATTTCAATAATTCCCACACTGGCGTCAGTGTGGGTTTATTGAGAGGAGTTGTGTGGTACCAAACACTTATGGGTTCAGTAAAGCCATCATGGTGCCGGGGAACCTGTGTTGTCGAGTTTCCAGCCCATGTACTCTCCATGGCTTCAATGGCAGTTACAATATTAAGAATAGACTTAAATACTGTAGAAGCATATCTACTCATGCAGGTATGCTCACAACTGAGAAATAATGAACCCTGCCTTAGGGCTTGTAATGCCTGCTAAAGGGGTGGCTTATTTTGCTAAAGGCAGTGCTGCTTGGCATGGTAAACGGGCAGTGTGCCATGTTGACTTTGTTTTTCTTTGCACCAAGGCAAGCAGGCTGCAGTGGCAGTTTGCATGACATTGGTGAGGGGTCCTGGGGGACCTTCTTCAGTACCAATAGTACCATTAACTAGGGGCTTACAGAGTGGGTCGGGGGAGGTCTGAAGTTGTACCAATTGGTACAGTTTTAGGGAAAGAACACTAGTACTAGGAACCTGGTTAGAAGAGACTCTTTACTCCAAGGTAAAAGTTGCATTTAAAGCCACACAAAAAGTGCACAGAAATGTACTCTCCCCACATGCATTTAAAGGAATCCATGTAGCCTGTTTCCTTACTTCCCTCGCCCTGCCTACCTTGGTTTCTCTTTTCCAGTGACTTTGAAGAACACAAACCTCTGGCTTGATTTCTGAAGTTTATATCTTTGCCTTTTTCTGTCTTCACATGGTGAGGGATGCTGATTATATTCAAGTATCGGGGAATGGGGTTTGGCTGCAGACCATTACAAATTGTCTTCTATTTTCCACTGTGAGCTGTTCTCTGAAATGCTGGTTGTGATCTACATAATTATATGGAGTAGATATGTAAATAGTATTGGCCAAGCCAGTAGGTTCTGCTGTAATGTCTGTCTTAAAATTAATGTAACATATAGCACACAAAAAAATGAAAAACTAAGAATCACTCATTTAAACATAGAGACCAAATACTGGCAATAAAAATACTTATATATATATATATATATATAACAGTGGTGGTTGCTTTTTGGATGGCCGTCAGGCGTACGTGGAACATGTATTGAACCCATTTCAGATTTTATGAACATCACAAGAAAATCTATTTCTTGTTGGCACAAAGAAAAGGTTCTTTGGAAGAAGTTGTATGATTTAAAACACACAAGAAGATGGACGGAATGTTGCACGTTGGCAAAACATTCACCCCCAGTCACAGATCTGGGTTTAATCCATCATTATTTTGCTCACCACGGCACCCCAGATCAGACATGGCCATATGCAAATCAGTCTTGACCCTGTGCCTCATGGGAACAGTCCAGCCCGAACTGCCAAGCCATGTCTTCCCTGGACCGGAATCAAGCATCCTAGGACCAGTTTCGGGGTTTCACCCCTCTTCAGCCAGGATAGCTTGACTCCAGTGGTGTAGTGAGCACGGGACCCATGTCTGGGCATACCCTTCCCACATAGGGGGAACAGCAAAACACACAAGAAGATGGACGGAATGTTGCACATTGGCAAAACATTCACCCCCAGTCACAGATCTGGGTTTAATCCATCATTATTTTGCTCACCACGCCACCCCAGTTCAGACATGGCCATATGCAAATCAATCTTGACCCTGTGCCTCATGGGAACATTCCAGCCCGAACTGCCAAGTAGTATGATTTAAAACACACAAAGATGACTAAAAAAGTAAAAATGAAAGTGTTGCAGGAGGGAATAAGGAACGCGTACGCTGACTCGAGGGAATGAAGGCTTTATTTTTCCTAATGCACGCCTTCTATGGGAAGCCAGGGTTAAGGGTCAAGAGTCCAATCCAGGAACTTCTTTCTTCGTTAGGGGGTCTCTCGTTTCCTGGTCTTTACGCTGTCCTCTTGTCCTGATGTCTGTAGGGGAATAGCTTCAGCTCCGTCTCATGAAAGGAAGGAGAGAGGAGTTGTCAGTGTCGTGAAGCGTGTTTACTTTGTAAGGGAAAGGGTGTGAGAAAGGCACTCGTGAATCACTTCTACTGTAATAGTGAGGGTGCACAGTAGTAGGAGTGGAGTGAGCGTGCAGGGGGAAGGACACACGCAGGTTCTAATAACAAAAGGGACCCCCGACTATTACGCGGGGTTCTCCCTCTTCCCGACCCAGCCAGCGAGACACGCTCGTACCTGGGTAAGCCACGCTCCTCCTGGAACGTGGCTGGGCGAAGAGCGATGCCATTGGCCTCCTGGTTCTCCCGGGGCGTTCGATGTTCCGACAGCACGGCTCCAAACGTCTCTCTGTACGGGTCAGCTCTCCTCGTTCTTGGCGTCTTCCTCGTCTTCTGCTTTCCTCTCTCCGGTGTAGCCACACACCAGCGGTGGGGAACTCCAACCCCTTATTGGCCTGAGCGGGATGACGTCAGTGGGTGGGGGAGTGTCTATCTCCTCCAGACAATCCCAGTTAAAGGGTCTCTCGTATCCTTTTGTGTGTTGAAACTCCGTATCGTGGGTTGATGAGGTCCAGTCATCCGGCTGCAAGGGGAACAAGAGGGGAAAGTAGGGGTGTCGGGCTCCACCATTCTACAATTGTTCTCTCTTCCTCCCGTTCTGACCCCCCCCCCCCCTCCCCTTGTCACAGAAAGCAAAAAGCATTGGCAAAGTGAAATATTGGCCCTTCACCTCTGATTCAGACATATATTTCTTTTAAAAGGTGATGATGATGTGATTAAGTCAAATGGTGTCCCTGTGCAAGAAAGTCTATTGCTAAAGTGGGTCGGTGGAAACAAAATAGGAATAACAGTTGTGTAGATCAAAAGGTAAAGAGGGTTCTAGGAAAGTGCCTCTTTTTACATGGTTAGCCCCCACTTTTTGCCTGATGTGATTTCAAACTGGTAAGTGCACCCTGTGCCTGCTAACTAGGTTCCCAGAGCCAGATCTCTCTCTAAAATCACTGTACTACGATTGGGACAACTTCAGCTACCCCTGTAAGTCCCTAGTAAGTGGTACTCCTGGTACCTAAGCCATGGTACACAGCCTTGTGTGCCATGCCTCCCATGCACTGCATAAGATTTAGGAAAGTCACCCCTACTGCAGGTCTTTAGCCCCAAGGCAGGATGCACTATATCCTATGTGTGAGCATATCAGCATGAGCGGATATGCCACTATAATGTCCTGTACATTCTGTGATGTAAGTGAACAGGGAAGCTCTAAAGAATACATGGGCTAGACACTTGGCAACATTAGTTTCCTTGCTCCATGACCGCTTCACTGATATCTAAGATGTTTGGTACCAAACAGCTTGTCTTAATACATTTCCCTGATGCCAGTGTTGGATTTATTAATACATTCACACAAGAAACCATTTTAGAGGGTCCCTTGAAACTTAACCAAACACTAGTGGGGTCTCTTGCTGGTTTTCACCAGCCTGCCACCAACAGACATGTTCTGACTTGATGGGGTGAGAGCCAGCGCTCTGAGGACAGAAACAATTCATGCTCTGGGTGTGGGTGTTTCACACCTCCTCCAGGACAAGATGACTTTCCCAGGTGGGAAGCTTCAGAGGCAATGCCGTCCTTAAAACTAGCCAAGGAACTTCCAGATACTGGGGAGACCAAGCCCCTTTCTGTGCTCCACTTGTGGTGGGAGGAAATGTTGGAAAATTAGTTAGATCAGAAGGAGGGTCCCCCCTTAGCCTGCACCACTCCTAGGGCAGTGCAGGCGAGGTGAACACATCTCCTGAAATTCTCCATCCTGAGATGGTGTGAAAACCTCCATTCACAGCTAGGGTAGTGCCCCTTCCCACAGGAGGTGGTCACTAAAGGGTGTAGGCACCCTAAAGGTAGATAGCCCATTCGCATATACGTGTCTCCTATTGTAACGTCCCTAAATTCAGTATTTAGGTGGCTCCCCAAGACAAGAACCTCAGATTCATCAGACCAAAGAAGACCAGGACAAAGAAGACCCGCTGCACGAGAACTGAAGACCTACTGCAAAAGAAGGAGCCAAGCACTGCCAGCTACATCAGTGACTCGACAATTGCTGCCTGCCATGTCGTCCTGAACCTGCAAGGACTCCAAGAACCCTGCAGCGCCTACATCTTTCCAGCAAAAGCAGAGAAGCTCCCTTGGAGTGAAGGTATACCTCCCTTGCACACCGCAGGCACCAATCCCGTGAAGTCCAGTTTGTCGACTTGCTGCTCTCCTACAAACTCGGAGCAAGAAGAGGTATGACAGCTCTGGAGGGTCACATCTGCCTCTTTGGCAAGTTTGGAGGCACCATGACTTACTGGAGCGGCAGCGTACCAATACCTGGGGTACCGGATCCCCAACGGTAAAACCAAAGAAGACTACTGCACTGGCATCTGAAAGCACCAGAAGCAAGCACCAGTTGAGGGACATCTGGACACCCGAGACCCATTTCCTGAGTGGCCCGCTGTCCCGAGATCGCCTCTCCAAGTTGCCTGCTCCTTACTGCAAGGACCACTAGACGCACGATGCCCAGCTGACTTGTTCACTCTACACCCGGCCCTACCAACCAGCCTACCAACCAGCTCTGCTTCTTTGGTCGCCAAGCTGTTTGCTACCTCCTCCCTCTAAGGAGACCCACCGGACTTACCTGTAAGTCCACTTATGCAGTGCTTTTTAAGTGTCCCCCTTGTCTTTGCGCACCAGTTTACAAGATCCTCAGCACTCTGCTCCTGCCCGATCCGGGATGGTCCTGTACTTCTCCTGCTTGAACTTTGGACCTGGTCCTGACATCGGCTTAAAACGAGAAGCTGAACCCTGTGAAAGCATTGCCTGCTTTTGTATGCATTTTTCTCTTTCCCCATTCATTCCTATGGTGCGTAATTCCACACAAAAGTGATATATTTTCCAAACTGTGAAAAATCTTAACTCCTAAAGTTCTCACCTTAGACCTCTGTTCTTGGCCATTAACAATACATAAAAATCCACTATATTTTTATAAATTGGTTTCATATTTATTCTTGTGTGTCTGAGTACAGCAAATGCTTTACATTTACACTACCCTCTGATAAGCCTAACTGCTTGCCCGCACTACTACAAAAAGAGCATTCGATTTTTCTGCTTTTAAGTCTGTGTAACATTTGAGGATTCTCTGTACTCTGCACAGTATTTCTTTTTAGGTCTCGCCTAGCGTTGCTGCGCACATGCTCAGCTCGCTCGGCGAGATTTATTGCAGATGAGTACTTTCTGAAAAGGGCTTTAAGCCCCACCCCTTATTCTCATTTTCTTGTGTCACTGTTTGTTAAACGGTGCGCTGCCAATGGAAATAAGGTTTCCAGGGTGCCTGCATTTTTGGCCAGCCCACCCGGACTGGCTGGCCTGCTTCCTGGCTGTTGGGAAGACTTTTCTTATCTGCTTGTTTATTTAACAAGCAGATAAGAAAAGTCTTCACAACAGCTGTGAAGCAGGCATGGAGCTCAGCGGTGCACAGGGAGGACAAGGGATTCCGACTCTCTGTACCCAGGCATCGATGCTTAGTAAGTAGCTGTGCCCTTGCTACTAGCTTTCAGTTTATATATCTAATTATTGGTCTCATTTGTCTCCATATCTCACTCGATTGGGAGGCTTCAATTATTGTTTTTGGTATCTGTTTTCATTTCAAGATATTTCTGAGTTTGTTTTGTACCCGTGTGTGTCTGTGCTTCGTTGTCTGCCTCTACATGTGTCCGTGGATCTGTCTCGCTGGAACTTTCGTGGTGACTTTATCTCGATGTTTCGCTTAATAGTTTAGTCTTGGAGTTTATGTGCTGGTATCTGTCTTGAAATCGCGGTCCTAATATCCATGCATGTCCAGTCCTGTGCTTCTGTGTCGGTGCCAGTGTCTCGGTGGCCGTCTGTGCATCTCTCTATCTCTATATCTACATCTGTTTCAGCGCCTGACTTTGGTTTCCGTCCCCAGTTATTCTCTCTGGTTCCTTGTCCGTCCCCAGGTGCTTCAGAGTTTCAGTATCTGTCTGCTTCTGTGTACTCAGCTACCCCTGTCTGAACCTCTCTGCCCCCTCCCCCTTACCTGTGCACGCAGCGTGCCCTCTGTCCCCCTCCTGCACATCTGCAGTGTGACATCTGCGTCGGAGCACCCTCAGTCTGCCCCCTCCTCACCCCTCCCCTGCCCGGCTGGCTGCCGAGCGGTGCCGGAGTCCTCAGGCTCAAACTTCAGTCAGTGCTCAGCGTGCTCAGCCACATGTAAGCACCAGCTGCGAGGGAAGCGGGCCTGCACTGCGGTGAATGGACGGCAGCCCCCCTCTCTCCCTGGACAGCCTCTTCCGAGCCCCTCCAGGAAAGGACCGTGGCTGGCGGAGCGCCTGTGCCGAGCAGGGAGCTCAGGGGGCGGGAGCATCACTGTGCACAGACCACAGCACAGGCACCTTCTCCCTGGAGCTCAGGATGAACATGGTAAGGTTGGCTGGTGTTCACTGTCCCTCCATGCCGTCGTACCCTCCATTGTATACTCCCAACCCGTGCATATCCAGATTGTGCCCGTTCCGCATACCCTCGTCTGTCAGTTCTGCACACCCCATACGAGTTCACTAAATAGACTACTTCTGTTCCCACTCTGCTTGCCTTTCCTGTGCCAACTCTACATGCCCTTCCAGTGCCCACCTGTGCATTCCCTTCCCATGTCTGTTCTGCACATCCTACTTGCACACCCTGCCGTTTCCTCTACATGGCTCTTTTGTACCTACCATTTATACCCTCTGAGTCATTTTCATAGCCCCTCTTTGCCCATCCTCCAAAACACCTCACATGCACACGTATCTATTCTGAACTTTCCGCTGTGGCAATCCTGTATACACCGTTGTGCCACAGTGCATGCCCCTTGTGCGACCAGCATGTGAAGAACGCAGGGTACGCCTTAATCTCCGGAGTTCACCTGCTCAGCTACACAGAGACACGGGACACTCTGTCGGCGTTAGAAGATCAGATTTATTTAGCTGCAGCTAGTACAGTTATCCCAGAAGTACACAAGGTAGGTTCTCAGGAGACTGCCATTTCACTCTGTGGCGCACAAACTTATATACCCTATAGGTAACATATACATTAACCAAATACACACCCAGAACACATAAGAAAGAGCCAATAAGAAAAGTTGGAAAACAGAACAGAACCAATAGGAGAGATTGGAAAACAAAGTGTCAGATGACTCGAAGAAACCTCTCCTCCAACTATGTTTGTCACCCCTCCCTCAATCTAATTTATTAACGGATTCGTAACTAACTTGCAGGTGGCGAGATAAGTTTGTGTGTGTGTTGGAGGACAGTTGTGAAACGAGAGAATGCTAGCAGTGAAGGCCAGACGATAAGATAAAGTCAGAAAAGAATAGTGTGAACCAACAGATAGTTGAGACGGGGATTAGAAAACCAGACGGGGATTAGTGTACTCGGCCAGTCCTAACACCAGCTTTGTAAATGGAGGCAGAGAGGCTGTTTTTTAACACGAAGCTGCAGAAAAAGCGGAATAGACTTTGTTCGTCGTGCTGCCTGAGTGATGGCAACACAAAATGGCGGCGGAGCACAAAATGGCGGGTCGATTCGATCGCGATCGAAAATCGAAGTTCCTCAGACCCTCCTTTTGCCAGAACTCAGGCAAGATAGACTTATGTTAATCTGAGTCAATGTCGATAGCCATGAGGTGATCGAGCTGTTGCTGTAACATCATTCTTATGTTTTCTGTTACTTGTGGTTTGGGTTTAGGGATGCACAGAGTAGCACATAGGTCACAGATGGTGGGACCACAGTGTATACAAAGGCAACAAGAAAAGATAATGGTCCGAATTATTCCAAGGAATGTCAATATTTTCCAACCCCATTTGGACAGTAGTCCCCAAAACCACTCCGTAAAAGACCAATCTCCTTCGTCTTGGTGAATCGACTCAGAGATTATGTGCAACTTGGAGATAGCTTGGTATACTGTCGGAGCATCATTAGGTATGAAAATACAGCAACTTGACCCGATCAATTTGCACACTCCACCACGATCTGCAAGAACAAAATAGATTCTGTAAGGTCATAAGACGATCCGCCTGTAGTTCTGCCATGATATTACTTAAGGCTCCTACAGTGATGTCTATTGTAGTTTCTACGACACGGACCAGTTGCCTTATATTTCTGCTGTTAGCCATTGGACCCCAGAAGGGAAGAAATCCTTTAAGGAAATCTCCTCCCTCTTGTCCTGCTGTGTCCTTCGAATCAATAATCCCTCTGCCGTATCTGTTTCGATGATGATTTGCGGAAGCGGTGTATGTAGGGGGAAGAAGGAAAGCTATATAGCAAGTACCAGAGAAACCCGTTGGCAACCACGTATAAGCCCTATTATAACAAATTAAATATGTGCCTGGAGACGGCACTAGAGGAGGCGAGTTCTGAGAGGAATAAACGTATGTATGTGAACAGTTATTTCTTTGTGTGGTGTCAGAAGAGCGATCGTTAATTTGTAGACAAATTGCCATGATGTGGTATAGTCCAAATCGGTGAAGACTTTCCTTTTTTAACTTTATTACTAAGGCTAGACATATATTGGGTGACGTTCCAGTTAGTGTACGCTTTCCTTTCGTCAATGGAGAGCTTACTATTTTCCATGATTTTAGCCATAGCTACCATTCCCTTTATCAAAGAACTATGACTAAAATCCGGATCACTAACATGTGAGCTAACGGATCGTCTGAATTTGCTTTGATAAGCATTGGAGAAGATGACAAAATAAGCCCAAGCAGAACCCTCATAAGAGAACGGAAGAACTAAATATGGCATTCCTTTCTCTGTAGTATGTGGCATAAGTCCACACACCCAACAGTCAGTCGTGTTGACCACTAACTGGTGCTGATTTAACAGCTGGACAAAGGAATTGTTATAATATTCAGTTCTTCTAATGAGTTCATGTTGAGGAAGGGTATGAAAGAGATGTGGAAAGACAGTAGAAGAAGACGAAGAGGAAGAAGGAGAGACAACTTTTTGCTGCAGAGCATAAATAATCCAACCTATAAACGCCAAAGCAATACACAATAATATAATAATACATAAGGTTATAGTGAAACGACTGTACATTATTTTACAGGATTCTTTCTTCATTTCATCCTTTCTCTCTCTTTTGCCTAGTGTAGTTTCCATCTTGCTAATGGATGCTCACGGCAATCTTCCTCGATCACTTAATCACGATTGTCTGCCGTCCTATGACACTGCAAGTCCTGTAGGCCTATTGCCACTACTCAGGTCGCAATTAAGACTCCTACCGTGACCCTGCAACCGGGACAGAATACTGCACAAGAGAGAAATCTTAAGAGTTCTTTGTTCTAGGTCTTAGATTGTAGTGTTCCTTTCCAGAAGTGTTTTGATCTTGGAACAATGTTCGTGGACTAGTAGTATCCAAGCGACGATGTGATGGTATTGCTTCCTGCAGAATGTCGTCGTCCTCTTTCTCAGACAGTGTCCCACTCAGGCGTGCATCACTAAAGGGCACGAATCGTGGAACCTTTTCACTTTCAAAGTCACCAATGCCCCTGCGCACCCATTGATCGTAAGGTAAAGGCAAAGGCACTTTCTTACAATGCACGCCGTGAATCCAATTTTTCTTTCCTTCGACCTTAACTGCTGTTCTCGTGGTGAGCAAAACCATCCGGGGCTCTCTCCACCTGGGTTCCAAATTTCTCGTCCTTTGGAAATTCTTGGTACAGACCCAGTCACCTTGTCGGATGGAATGACCTGGGTCTGTGGAGGCCTCCGGCAGAGCACTCTGAACCTGTTGATGGAGAACACGCAATTTAGTCGTAAGATCATGCAAGTAGTCAATCAACATTGGATATGGCAAGTCTGAGTATTTCTTAGGGCGAGGGACTCCCCATACATTAGCAGGGCGTCCAAAAACCACTTTGTAAGGGCTAAGTCCCAAACGAGAGTGTACTGCAGTTCTGGTGGACAGCAGAGCTAATGGCAAAGCATCGGGCCAATTGAGTCCTGTACTAGCCTGAACCTTCGCTAGTTTTAACTTCAAGGTTCCGTTGTAGCATTCTACTAAACCTGCTGACTGTGGATGATTTGCCGCATGGAACTTTTGCTTGATACCAAGACCTGCACAAACTTTATGCATGACTTGGCCAACAAATTCGCTCCCATTGTCACTCCAGACAATGCGCGGCAAACCAAACCTGGGGAAGAACTCTTTTAATAGAACTTTAGCTGTTGATAAGGCTGTGTTGTCTCTTAAAGGGTATGCTTCTATCCATCTTGAAAAGGCACATACTACCACCAGAACGTATTTAAGGTTGTTGCATCGTTCCATATGAATATAATCGATTTGCAACACCTCAAATGGATTTGTCGGAGGAGCAAAGTGACCCGCTGGAGTTGGGGTTCCCTTTCCCGGATTGTACATTAAACAAATAATACATTGTCTGCGCATTTTGGGATTTGTTCGTTTTGCCACACTGGAGCCAGAAGTTTGCATATACCTTTTGCACTTAAGTGGGCTGGACCATGTGCCATAGTAACCACTGGGAGTACATAGGCATCTGGTAACAGCCATCGTTGGTGTTCAGATAATTCCACCCAACAACCCATCTCATCTAACATTCCTGTACTTTCTCTCCACTTGCTCAACTCTTTCTCTGAAGCCTCTTTCTGAATTGCTCTTACACTTTCCACTGTATCCTCATACATTCCTCTTTCTCTAACCCATTTTGCAGGACCCGCCACATACATTCGACTTGTTGCATCTCTCGCTGTCTTTTTCGCTATTTCGTCTGCAAATGCATTTCCTCGGCCAACATCATCTGTGATGTTTTTGTGTGCACTACACTTCACAATCGCTATTTGGGTGGGTAAGACAAGCAATTCAAGGAGATCAGTCACTAACTGGCCATGTTGTATTTTGGTGCCATGTGAAGTGAGGAATCCCCTTTCCTTCCAAAGACGCCCAAAATAAAACGCTACACCAAAGGAATACTGACTGTCGGTGTACACGTTCACTCTCTTCCCCTTTGACAATACACATGCTCTCGTTAAGGCTATCAATTCTGCTGCTTGTGCTGAATTGTGTCTGATACGTGCTGTTTCCACAATTGTATGTAAAGTAGTTACAGCATAGGCTGAAACTGTATCTCCATTTGGCATTTTAAAACAAGAACCGTCTACCCATAGAGTTCCATCCGAATTCTCTAGCGGTGTCTTTTTTAAATCGATTCTTCCTTTTGTCTCTTCCTCAGTACGGAAGAAACAATCATGTTGTTCCTCAACACTTTCCTCATCTGGAAGGGGCAACAGAGTAGCTGGATTTAGGATATTACATCGTTTGATGTGTACGTGACTAGCCAAAAGCGTCCGCTCGTATCCAGTTAAACGAGCACTGGTAAGATGCTGCGTTTTCGTTCTGTTTAACAAAGTATCCACTGCATGTGGTACCATGACAATGAGAGTGTTATCCAACACCACTCCAGCAGACTGTCGAATAGAAATTGCTGCTGCCGCTGTCGCTTTGAGACAACTAGGCAATGCTTTAGCTACAGGATCTAACGTAGCCGAAAAATAGGCACATGGCCGCTGTTTGTCTCCAAATTACTGTGTTAAAACTGACAATGCACAACCTTCTCTTTCGTGAACATAGAGCGTAAAAGGCTTACTGTAATCAGGAGTACCCAATACAGGGGCAGAACGCAGAGCAGTACGTAAGTCAGTAAAACTCTTTTGGCACTCATTTGTCCAAGGAAGGGGCTGAGGCGTATCTTTCAAAGTGAGTGCCAACAAAGGCTTGGCCAACAGAGAGAAGTTAGGGATCCACTGCCTACAATAAGAAGTAATACCTAGAAAGGCACGTACTTCCCTTTGTGTGGATGGCACAGATATTTGCGTAATCGCCTGAATTCGTTCTGGGGTTAAACGCCGTCCCTCCTTTGATAGGAGATGACCCAAATAGGTAACCTCTCGACAGACACATTGTATTTTGGAAGGTGAAACCTTCTGATTCAGATTAAATAAATGGCGTAACAATGCAACAGTGACATTTTTGCAAATATCTTCTGAATCTGCAGCGACTAACAAGTCGTCCATGTGCTGTATAAGAGCAGCACCAGACGGCAAATGAAAAGTATCAAGATGACATTTTAAAGCTTGGCTGTAAATGGAGGGACTTTCACAATAACCCTGGGGTGCGCGCTTAAACCAGAAGCTTCGGCCTCCAAGAGAGAAGCCAAAAATGTCCCTACTCTCTTCGGCAATGGGAATACTAAAGAGGGCATTCTTTAGATTAATACCAGAGAACCAAGTCGCTGTGGAAGGTATCATGGTCAACAGAGCAGTGATATCTGGAACAGGAAATTGTGGCACAACAATTTTGTTTACCTCCCGCAGATCAATTACGAAACGATATACAGGTGGTTGAGAAGGATCAGTGCGTTTAAGAACAGGAAGAATAGGACTATTGCATGTGTTTCCTCTTGTTTCTTCAACCACACCCTTCTGAATCAAATCAGAAATGATTTCTAAAAGCGCCTTTTCACCTTCAGTGGAAATTCTATACTGCGGAATGCGCGGCAATTCAACATTGGGCTTGAGGGTGACAACATAAGGTGGAATCTCAAGACAACCCACATCATTCGGACCCGTGGCCCAAAGCGTTGCTGGAAGAGAAAGCAATTCAGGTGGAAACTGATCTTTGGACAAATACATTGGGGAAATCAATTTCTGTCCCAAAGTAAGATGTACACCAGAAGGAGAACAATATATCGTAGCATGCATTCTTTTCAATAGGTCTAGACCCAACAGATTCTCACCGCAACCATTCGTCAACAGAAGTGGAGCTTCCAAATCGTAAGGACCAATTGAAATAGGCAAAGGGCAAGAAACTGGATTACGAACAGGGGCGCCAGAAAATCCTACAGCAACATTTGTTAAGCCAGACAAAGGTGCCCCAGGGAGTTTAGAATGAATGATAGAACTTCTCATCGCCCCAGTATCTAGAAGAAATGGCTCTAAAACACCCATTGTAGTGACATTAACATAAGGTCCATTCTGATCTACTGGAACCGACACAACTCCCTTACTTTGTCCATGGCTGTCCTAGTTGGCATGAAGACTTTCATTCTCGCCTTCAATATAATGGTCTTCATTGTAGTAGTGAGTAGACCTAACATTCTGCTGATCGAAGTAATTCATGGAATTGGGAGAAGGAAGGGCACGCTGTTCTTGAGTCAACACACCCCGACCTCTACCTCTGTTTGCTGACTGGAGGCCAGCACGACCTCGTGGAGCAGATAATGCTCCATTGCGCTGCAATAAAACCGGACAACTATTCTTAAAATGACCTTCCTCTCTACAATAAGCACATTGATTAGGTCCTAACAAAGGTCGCAGAATGTATGGCTCAGGCTTTTGATACAACCTCTAAAACTGCGGAGGCTGTTGAGACTGAGGCTGGACATAACGAGGAGGATAAGCTTGTTGCAAGAGAACCTTTGTTTTTAATTCTTTCGTCTTTTTCTCTTGCTTTTCTGTTTCTTCTTTATCTCTATTTTCGTAATATTGTGCAGTAGCCAATATCTGGGCAGAAGAAGAAACAGCCCATGAACTTTCAGAATCTTTCAGTTTATGTGACAGCTCGGGAAGCAAATTGAATACGAATTTTTCCACAAATAATCGCCGTCCACCCTCTGTAGCCATGTCTTGACCACTGTGGTCAATAAATGTCTCCTCGAAACGAGTAAAGAAATCGGAGACACTTTCATCTTTCTTTTGTTTGCATGCTGCTAGTTTATCCCAATTAACTCTCAATGCAGGCATCATAGTTTTCATTAATGTAATAATCCTACCAGGGAGTTCCGAAATCAAAGCGTCAGGCTTTGCACCACCCACTTGGTCTCCATCAGTGGTAGTTATAACATCCCAAGTAGCACCTAGTTCCTGCGCGTGATCCTCTCTACGAATCTTAGCCCATATTGTCTGTGGAACTACATTTCCCATTAGCATATCAATAGCAGCTAGGTTCATGATGCAGGTGTCAACTGTCTGTGATAATTCTTTATAACCCGCAGGGTTTTTACGAGGATCCGGTAGAGTCTGCTTAAGGGCCAAAACTTCAGATCTCTTCCAGGGGACATGTACCCATATACGTTGAAAATGAGCAGGAATAAGTGGATTAGCACCTGCTGCCGCAACCTCTTCCTTCCATACTAGAGGAACCTCTCTCATGGGATCATTTTTCAGTGTCAATTTAACCGACGGATCAGAATCAAGAAAGGCTTCAGAGAACAATAAGGATCTATAGGAAATAAGTATCCTTACAGCTTTCTCAACCTTAGATCCCACAACAAGTCCTTTATCAAAATCAGTCTGAACATCTAACAGATCTTGTGGGATCGAACTCAAATTCACATCTTCCCATTCTTTAATGAGAGTATCGCACATTGCATTAAAAACATATCTTTGCGTAGGCGCATTCCATTGCGAAAAAGTAGGCATAATATCAATCACACTGTATTGAGGACACTTTTTGATCCATTTACGTGCAAGCGAGTCCAACCTTTCTCGTTCTTCAAAATCTGGGAATTGACTACGAGACTGTCTTCGAGCAAAAGCCGGAGACCTATTTAAAGCTTCGAAGAAAGGAGATAAAATACCAGTGACAGTGTCTGTGAGACGCTTACGCACAGACGGAGAATTAGACCTAAGAATTGGAGACAAAGTATTAGGAGAACTGACAGGAGAAGAACCAGTAATTGCAGGAGGAGCGGAAGGCAAAGGAGGTCTAAGATCAGGAGATGAGGGCAAAGAAGTTGAAGCTAACGGTAAAACCGGCAAAGGCGGTAATACTGGAGGAGGCAAATGCGGAAGAGCCGGAACAGGCGGAGGTACCGCTGGTGGCTGAACAGGCTGTAACATTTGGGGTGCATTGGCACTTTGTGCATAGGGCGGAGGTAACCTCAATAAATGGGACATTAGGGGATGATCTTCTATGTCTTTCTTGTTTTCAGAAGGGGAAACAGGCAACATCGGATAGCATTTATCTATCGCCGTACGATGCTGTCTTTCTGAAATTTCAGTCGCATTATCAATTTCATCATCTTTGAATTGTTTGGCAGCCTGTATAATTGTCATACCCTGTGCTTTCCTATCTCGTTTTGCTTGCTTAATTTCTTTCAGTTTGGCTTCCTTACCCCAAAGGCAGAAAGAGTAAAACATTGCCGGCCGGGCTTTTCTTTTGAATAAGACTGCTTCTAAATTATCTAGCACATCGGGATCAAAACTACCATTTTCTGGCCATTTTAAAACACCATCTTTCTTCGTGTATCGGGTCCATGTCTTGTTAAAGGCAATGGGGCCAATACCCTGTTTTGAATAGAGCTTATATGTGGGAGTTCCAACCGAAGGAATCGGACAAGAGTCCTCAAGTCGGGAATCCCTATTACAACCAAAGCAACCGATTCTTCCAAACTTAGTCAGACCAGGCATCTCGTGATTTCACCGGACTGTTCACAAACTTCAAGGGGGTAAAACTCAGTTTACGCAGCACAAATGCACTTACCCTCGGCTTCGGCTATTGCAATAGTCGAATCTAAGGACCACAAATACTAACTAAATCAAAGAACAAAAAATTGTGGGCGCGACCCACGAAGATACTTAAATAAGGACGTCTTCTCACACCAACAGAGGCCCGTCTATCGTCTTGCTTTACCATACATCATCAAAGGAAGGGCCAAGGCAGGGCGGCAGTCAGGGCAGCGGTTGTTAGTAGCTGTCAGGAAGGAGTAACCGCGCTGCAAAAGACCTTCGGACCACTTTCGACATACAGGGGTCGCTTAACGTGGCTCGCGAACCCTCTGGAATTTTCTTGCGGGGTTCCTCACGACCTTCTGGCAGAACCGGTACCACTGAAGCCGCCTCACGTTGGGCACCAGTTGAAGAACCAGAACCTTTTGGGTCTGGCGGCGCAGGGTATGCCTTAATCTCCGGAGTTCACCTGCTCAGCTACACAGAGACACGGGACACTCTGTTGGCGTTAGAAGATCAGATTTATTTAGCTGCAGCTTGTACAGTTATCCCAGAAGTACACAAGGTAGGTTCTCAGGAGACTGCCACTTCACTCTGTGGCGCACAAACTTATATACCCTATAGGTAACATATACATTAACCAAATAAACACCCAGAACACATAAGAAAGAGCCAATAAGAAAAGTTGGAAAACAGGACAGAACCAATAGGAGAGATTGGAAAACAAAGTGTCAGATGACTCGAAGAAACCTCTCCTCCAACTATGTTTGTCACCCCTCCCTCAATCTAATTTATTAATGGATTCGTAACTAACTTGCAGGTGGCGAGATACGTTTGTGTGTGTTGGAGGACAGCTGTGAAACGAGAGAATGCTAGCAGAAGACAGTGAAGGCCAGACGATGAGATAAAGTCAGAAAAGAATAGTGTGAACCAACAGATAGTTGAGACGGGGATTAGTGTACTCAGCCAGTCCTAACACCAGCTTTGTAAATAGAGGCAGAGGGGCTGTTTTTTAACACGAAGCTGCAGAAAAAGCAGAATAGACTTTGTTCGCCGTGCTGCCTGAGTGATGGCAACACAAAATGGCGGCGGAGCACAAAATGGCGGGTCGATTCGATCGCGATCGAAAATCGAAGTTCCTCACATGTGTCTCTCCCTATTCCACTTGCCCCCTACATTTCACACTAATGTACTCTGGAATGCCACTTGTATTCACCTAAAAGTATTCCCATGCACATCCCTGACCACAGTATGACCCATGCTCGGACTCTCCTTAAACCGATGTGTGGTTTTCCTGCATATCCCCGTGGTCTTGCACATACACCTTTGTGCCAACGTGGATATCCCCGATTGTCTCCACTGTGCTTCACCCTCTGCAACCACCTGTTTCACACTGGATTTCCCCATGTTCCCTGTCTATCCCTGTATAATCTCCTTTCCTTACCCCGCATAGCCAGATTCTTACTCTGTATATCTCGCTCTGCTCCCCTGTAAATCTCCCTCTGCTCCCCTGCATATCTCCTTAGCAAACCCACGCCATAATCAACTTGCATATTCCCCATTTACCCTTAAATATCTTATTCGCACCCCTTGCGATGCAGACTATTCATAACTTTGCCTCTGACCCCTGATACTCTTGTCTGTGACCCTTCTAACTTTCTTCCGTCCCCCTACTGTGTTGGGGCCACTGTGCAATTTTCCGTTTGATCATGCGTACCTCCTTCCTGCACCCTAGGCTGTAATTTGCCCTCCACACATGCGTATCTCCCTGTGTCACCCCTGCATGCCGCCCTGAGTTCCTACTGTACACCCGTGTGCCTCCTTCCCACATGCCTCCCCGTGTCCCCCTCTGCATGTTTCCTCGACTTCCACCCCGCTCCCCCCACCCCCGCACAGCCACCAGTGAACCTGCTGCCTTTGCCCGTCGCAGAAGTGCTGTTGTTCGCAGTCCTGCTTTCTCTGCCGTCGTCGGTGTCTGTCAGGGTCTTGCCCCCAACTCCAGACAGACAGGTCTTCAGGGGTGCCAGACTCTGTTCGGAGCCTGATCTGCTGATACCTGCCCCTTTCAGATCACCATCGGCTCTGCTCTGTTCTCCAAACTCGAAAGCTCAACTTTCGCAGTCTGTTCTGTCTGAAAAAGTCTGCCGGGAGTTGCGGGTGGGGGATGTACAGCCAGGCGAGCGTGTGGCTGATACGACACCGACACCAAGGGCATGGGTAGTGTATGGTTGGATGTGGCACAAGGATCGTGGCCAGCCTTGGTATCTAGGCCAGAGGTGGGCAACATTTAACGCGCCATGCATGCTTTCACTTTCCCAGCAGCCTGGGTCAATGGCGGCCGCTTCTTTGAAATGAAATAGGTCTCTCATTTACAAGAGTTTGAGCTATTGTCATTGTAAATAACAATGCCTTTTATTTGTGTTAATTATCAAAACAGATAAATCAAAAGCATTGTCATTTGCAATGTCATATGCTTAAACTCTCGCAAATGCGAGACCTATTGCATTGCAAATGCTTGTTAGCACATTATATAGAGACCACTTCCTCCAAGGGTTGACTAAAAGCCCCTCTATGCATGCATGCATGTTTGTGTGTGTGTGTGTATATGTGTATATATATATATATATCTTCCAGTAAAGTAAATAACGTGCGCTCTCAGTGGCAATAGACTCCATACGACAGAATGATTCCAAAGGTTACAACACTGGCACACGTCAATACGAATTAATTAATAATTATGTTGGCAATATGTCAATAACGCGGGAAATACAAGTATATGTGTGGCCAGTGTAATTACGGTGAACCCGCTGTAAGACACACAAAATCACATTAAGGTGTATTGTTTCTGTTGACTGTTCCAAGATGTCTGCCATCGAGACGTGATATACATACATGCATTCTTCTGTTGTCCTTTTTTCATTACCACAGTCTCACACTTTTATTAAGGCATTTGTATAAGCACAATTATTCACGTGAGCAAGGCCTCGCAGCCAAAACGCGTAGTGAATAAAAATCTTTGGAATCATTCTGTCGTATGGAGTCTATTGCCACTGACAGCGCACGTTATTTACTTTACTGGAGGATTACGTTCCGGCGTGCCCCGCCGGAGTGTGCGTCACTTCCCGAGGGTCCTGCAGTATCCGGAAGGGGCGTTTTTTTTTTTTATAGACTACATGAGGCTGACAGCTAAACCTGTCACTAGGCTAGATATACAAATGGCAAGTGCCCCTTCACATGATTGAGGTGCCAAAGATAACTCTTGTGCAAAAAATATGCCATGACATTGATTAGTGATTTCACTGCCAAGTACTCAGGCTTCCCCCACATATCCTAATCATGAAAGTGTAAAGAAGCCTACAAAATGAGAACTTACAATTCTGGCCCTGTAGCATTCCTAAAATGGTAGAAGCCAAAAATAAATAAGGTTTATCTATCGCTATAGTGTGTAACTTTATTCTCGATTACTGGCTATTAATCCTGGAAGGTATGTGTATTTGTGTTTACATATGCGGACAAATATTTAATTTGAATATTATGGTTATAATACATAATTTAAGATTTTCTGAAATTTGCCGGTTAGAGAGCTAAGCAATGATATCTAACTTCCTCCATAAGCTCGACGCATGAACAAACACATAACCGCATATGACCTCTCCAATGGTATTTTGTGATTTGGATGCGATGGATATTTCCTCTATTTAGCAAAAGAGGGCTTAGCCTTTGGTCTGCTATGTATGGTATCACCAAAGGGCGCATTTGTTTGCACATGAATGTTTTTTTTTTTTTAGTTCACATGCTATGCATCATTCGACCATCTAGTGGTTGTGTCTGGAATTGCCTTTTACAGATCTCCCTGTCACCTCCCCACACCCCCTCCCTCCTGTTCCCCAAGTGGTGTTGACACTTTGGTGTAATGTTCACCCTCTTGTGATGTTGCAACTCTGGTCCTGGAAGCCTCTGTGTGGTTGCCTTCTACAGAGTATTTTTCCACAATAGGGTATGGAAGGACAGCCAAGGCATGGAAGTCCTTGGAAAGCCGAAAGCGTTTTGTGGAGGAATCACCGGCAAAACACTGAAACAATGTGTGAAGGGAGCCACAAGTTAGACGTCTGCTGTTGAGTAGTAAGTAACGCTCGATGGAATATATCTCCTTTAGATTCCTCCCAAAGTCCCACCATAAGTTTGCCCAGAATGGCAACCATGAGGTTTGCAACCTTTGCCTGCTGAAGTGCCATAGCTTGGAGGGCTGTGAGTTCCTGCCCAAGACTCTGAAGACTAGTGAGGAGCAGAGATTGGCTCAATATGCCATCACACAATGACAGCAGAAAACATCACTGAGGTCATGAACTGTTGAAGGCTCCTATGCTGAGAAAACCATTGAAACCATGAGAGAGAAACAGTGAAAGGAGGTGTTGAAGGTCAGTGAGATGAAGTGGCAAGTAAGACCACAGGGCGCAGTGGGGCTGAGATGAAGAATTCAGACTCGAAGTCCTCCAAAGATACCCCAACACCCATGATTGAGCATAAGCAGAAACACAAAAAAACTCACAGCTCGAGGTCTAAAGACACAGTTGACAGTAAACCCTCTGAACTGGCTACAACTTCAAAAGAGAATTGGGAGCACAGAACAAAGAACCTCAAGAGAAGGAGTCCTTGATTCTGAAGAGTAAGGCCTGAAAGTCCTACAAAGAGCTCTTGATGTTGCAAGGTAGAAACGTAGACTTATGCCGAAATGGACGCCTTCAGGAGGAGGAATAAGGAGTTCAGTGACTCGCACAGGATATTTTGCATTCCACCAAATCCTTAGAGGAAGAAGAAACAGGAGGAGGAACTCACAGACTTGGAGCCTCTGAGAACTCTGGAGTTGCAAGAAGAGTAAATCCTCTTTAGAGAGGGGGACCTCGAAGAAGATCAGTGTGAACAGGGCTCATTCAATAACCAGAAATCAACAGAAAATGGGATGTCAAAACCTGAAAACATTTCAGACCTTCACCTCCCAACAAGACTCCGGTGTAAAACATATGGAGTCTAGTTCGAGGATGAACAGGCAGAAGGCTGCTTATTTCTAGAGTTCTTGCTACACTGACAGGAAGGAAAAAAGTTCCTCTCATTCACCCTTAGTACCCAGGACCAGTTGTGAGAAACCTTTCAAGGAACAATCATCAGTTAATGTTGTGTAGTTCTGTAAATCTATATAGGATCTGTGCATTTGGACAACATAAACTGAGGGATTGCTGTCCAGACTGATTCCATACACCCCCAAAGATATGTTATCCTTTAGACCAGCTAGCTCACAGTGCCACCATAAGCTCCCTAACCTGACCAAGGAACAAATAGTTTCTGGCAACTATTGAACATGGCAACCCTTGATCCTTCAGGGATCGTTGAAACCGTACTTTTCGCGGAGTCACTCATGCTCACTTGTTCTCAGAGAGATATAGAGAATGAACAGTGGGGATGTTTTCAATAAGCATTTATTGAACCAGCATCATTCAAGTATAGAATATGTGTGCTGCGACAATCATTAAACAGAAGCAGATGTATATGATTACAAGCACCAACAGAATAAATAAAAGTTAGAATTCTACCATGGTGCTAAAACAGTGAATATATGCAGGCATATAGATACGTCAGTAATCGAGCGTACTCCTAAGATGCTAACCCTATCTAAGTGTACCTAAATGTACCTAGCATGTATGTGGGTGTAAACCAAGAATCCCTTAGGAAAGAGCCAACCCCATTACCTGATGGGAGAGAACGAAGGACCCCGTCTTGATCTTGAGTTGGACGCCCCTTAAAGGATGTCAGACCACTGCGTGCTGTGAGTTCTGCGTGCAGGTATCTCAGCGTCTTGAGTCAGCATGGATGCTTCTCTTCTTACCCTCTGGAAGATGTGGGTCTTATATACCCGAAGGGTAACCTCAGGGGATCTACCTCGATGTGTTATAATGCTGTGGGCCTGTAGTCCAAGGATGACTATAGCGGTGACTTTTGTACAGTTATTATACAGGAAATGATGATCCTGCTGTGTATGTCCTAGGCAGGGGATTAAGATATGATACTAAGAATCCTCATGCATAATTAATGAGGCTAGTTTTTGGAGAAAACTACACAACATTTATTCAGCACGTAACTAGGCAAAAGGTCAGCGCCAAAGCCGTTATGTAGAGCAAGGTAGGACAAATGTAGGTAAAAGGTCGTGCAGCTACCTAGGCCTATATTGTGGTACATTGAGGCTCATAACATTAAGGGGGTAACACCCATGGTGGAGGAGAAATACAGGCATTTCTCCCAGGACCCTGCCTATATCCAGTGTAACGCAGCACCAGATTCCATCATTCTCACCACAGCATGCAAAGGGGCCAACACACCCACCACCATAGGACCTCCACCAGACAAGGAGAGCAAGAAGATGAAGCTGGTGGGGCATAAAATGTAGAGGTTATCCGCTACAGAATGAAGCATTGCCAGCTCCAATGCACTCCTCAGCAAGTACATGGACCAAAAATGGGATGAGGTGGGGGAGTTAATACACCATCTCCCAGAGGAGTACAGTAAAAGGGCAAATACTGTTGTCCAGGAGAGCAAGACTATTTCTAACACTTGTGTAATATCTACACTGGATGTATCAGATACAGCCAGCAGGCAGCTGTGTGCAGGCACCACCCTAAACAGGCATGCAACTGCAATCACTGACCACACTTATTTACAGATACACAAGGATAGGGTGTTAATGGGAACTAATCCACGTCTGCCAAAGTTGTTTCTCATTTTCATGTCAACTAAGCTGTAGAGCTTTTTTTTCCTCCAAAAACTAAGATCACAAGGTGGAAAGAGGCCCTTTATTTGCTGGATGTGGAAAGGACAGTCATGTATTACTTGCAGGAAAGTGGACAAATCAGGAAGGGAAGCCAATTCTTCATCTCCTTTTCAAAAGAAAGCAATCGCTCAAGGGGACTTCAAGGTGTATTGTACAGACATGCTACATGGCAGCATGAGTAGCATTGGAGCAAAAACTAAGAGTGCACGCAACATGGAATAAGCATGAAGAAAGCCAATAGGTCTTGGCAAAGCTAGAGCTACTGGCATTGTCTATGCCTTTTAGCCATGTTGTACACCAGTGTGGCTGTGCAGCATGACTAAAATTAAAGTTATGAAAAATGCGCAATGGCGCGGCCAGCACTAGTGCCGCATCATAGCGCTTTTTATTTTTGAGTGGAAGAACAGGACAGGTGAGCACAGATCATGAGCAAGCAAGAACGAAGGGGTGAGGCGAAGGGGACTGCAGCATGGAGACTTTGTGGGTGGGAGAAAAAGCAGCAACACATGTTAAACTTTTTTTTTTTAAAAAGCACTTCCATCATGGCGCGATTAGCGAACAGACATCTAAATAAAATCAATCTGTGCTTGATCCATGAGCCAGAGAAAGGAATGGAAGTGACCTTGACCTCTGCTAGCTATTTAGAAGGTAGCAAATCAGAGTGACACAGACTCCAACTGATGGTAAGCAATGGCTGGTTGCAAGCCCTATATTGTATACGATAGTCTTGCTACCAAGAGCACATATTCATCTGCTGTTGCAGGCCCAACCCTAAAAAGGGAGAAATGCTGGCACTCATAGTTAATGCTTCATAATTGATATTTGTATGGCAGCCACTTGGCCTTCTGTGCACACCTGCACAAAACATTATTGTGTAGATATCCAAGCTAAGAAGGGGGAACAAGCTGGGCAAACGGTATTAAAGCACCTGTTCTCAAATGCACACTTATTTCAAAACAGCCTTTCAAGAGCAGACAATACTACTATATAATCGATGCACAGGATGTGAATCCAGGAAGCATTCACACTGCAAAACAAATGGTTACTTACCTATATGAGTAGGTTTGCAACTGGAAGAATGTTCTCAATTCAAATGTGATTATCCCACCTCCCCAGGATGTTTTGAAGACAAAATGTGTAAAGGAAATACAGATGGAAATAAAAAGCCATGACAAAGAGAAGAGTTGCAAATGGGATAAAAAGAATCAGAAGATGGATGATAATGCAGAGAGGCTTCTGGGTTAATTGCCTGATGTCACAGGGTGATGGACATGACACCAAATAGTAGATGACACCCAGGAGAGTGGGGGAAAGTGGGATTTTATGAGCAAAGTCCGATTCAACCACTAGATGTCTGAGTGATCTACAGCATGGGAATCCAGAAAATTTCTCAAACTGCAAAACTACTACTCCTACAGGTAAGTAACCATTTCATTATTCTTAATGCACCTTTTAACGTATTCACACCTTGACAAATGTGGAAAAAATACGTAATTTGATAGAAACTTCTAGCCGCAGATTCCTTACCTTAGAACTTCCAGACTTCAGGCTGGATCCGGAAGATTTTTGATAGCTGTACCCCTGCGTGGCGATAGGTGGCTTTGGTCGACTCAATGTGACATCGTAGGCGTTGTGTTTGTTGTTGTGACGTCTGCGTTGTCTATATAGGCACCACCTCGGCGTGCTGACCCCCATTCTTTTCTTTCCGCGCCAGCCAGCGCAAATACGTCAGAGAGCTAACCCCTGTCACTTTTTGACAGACTTTTTCAGCTTTTTTCAATGTTTTTTGGTGTGTAGGTATGTCAAGACCTTGGGGTATAAATCATTCAGCGCCTACCACAGCGCCACATTGGTTACAGACCCCCATCTGGTGTGTCTTTGGTGCATGGAGTGCCACCATCCCTCGAAGTTGTGCTCCAACTGCCAGGCCATGGCGCTGAAAGCTTTGAGGGAGCAGTCCCTGAAGCTGATTGTAGCCTAGCTTCAGGCGCCATGGGGATCTCCCTGAAGATCTCGCTCCCGGTCACGGTCGAGAGGAAGGTCCAAGCACCAGTGGATCACAGTCTCCTTCGTCTCATCGAAGTCGTTGAGGTCAGGTACGAAGCATCATAAAAAACATAAGTTGAAGCATGCTTGATGTGATGGAGGAGTATCAGTGTTCGAGGGCCTGCTCCACGTTTCTCTAGTTTCTGGGGTCGGAAGCAACCCCCACCCAGTTGAAATGTTTTTATGACGCCATGTGCTCTATCTTCGGGCTGCCTGCCTCTCCCGGCGTGTCCTTATGCCCCACAGGCTCAGCAGAAGGAGGAGTTCCCTTGGGTTCTGCACCATCGACTCCGTCATGGGCTCCGATCAAACTGATTTAAACTTCCACGACCCCTAGATACTCTACAGCACTTCCCCCATCTTTATTCCAGATGACACAGAGCCGGTTGGGCATCTTCCACTGCCGAGTCCTGTGCCGACAGAGCAGTTTGGCCTCATACCATATCCTGAGCCTTCTTCTGAAGGGCTATGGTTGGATGAGGATTGGGAGGGGCAGCAGGATCCCTAAAAAATTATGCTCATTTTCCAATGAGGAAATTGACTGGTATGAGGACCTGGGTGATGCGAGTGGCATGGACACCGCCATAAAGCCTGGCATGCTGTCTCCCCCTATCCTGGCTACAAAGGAGGGGGCTTCCTTTGCAATGGTGGTACGTAGGACTGCGGAGGTCTTGGACCTGCAGCTTCCTACTGTGGCAGTCAAGACAAATGTATTGATGGAGCTCCTCCAGCCTGGTGTCTCTACCTTGGAACCCTTGCTGCCTTTTATTGAGGCCTTGACAGATATTCGACTGGGCACCTGGTCCAAGCCCAGCACAGGCCCTCCTATGAACACAGCTAACGCCCGTTGCCATCACCCAGCACTGGGCGACCCAGCTTTCCTCTGTAACCACCCAACCCCCGAGAGCTTGGTGGTCCAAGCCTCTACTTCACATGGCATGTTCCCTTCCACACCCCCGGATAGGGAATCCTAACCCTGGACAGCTTTGGTAAGAAGATATTCTCTTCCACCAGCCTCTCATTGTGGTCGGTTAACGCCATATGCCTCTTGTGCCATTTTTCCCATTCGCTCTGGGAAATGATTGCGCAAATGCTGCCACTAGTCCTGGAGGAGTCCTGGGCTGTCCTTTCCCAAGCTGTTGCAGACAGGAGGGACGCAACAAAGTTTGCAATACGCTGGTATCTAGACACTACAGACTGGCTGGCAGAGCTATTTCCTCGACTGTAGCCATTAGGCGCCACGCCTGGCTGAGGACATTTGGCTTTTCAGGGATTGTCCGCCAATCCTTCCCAAGCCAGCGGACCGCGCAAGTTAAGCAACATCTGTATGACCCCGTGGGTCGGGAGGCCAGACGTCTAGTCAGGCCACAAACCCCTCCCCCTCTGCCTCCAACCTTCCTAGTCTGGCCCTACCAGGTCACGGGCATCCAATTGGTGGCCGGATACGCCATCACCTCCACCACTGGTGGGACATCACCTCAGACAGGTGGGTTTTGCAAATAGTCCAAAGGGGCTACTCCCTCTCCTTCAAGACTACCCCTCCCTCCATGCCTCCAACGTACAATCTGCTGATGGAGGATCGCCTTGTATGCCTTCACGAGAAAGTCAAAACGTTCTTGGCCTAAGGGAGCTATAGAGAGGAGTCCAGGGCCAGAAATAGACTTTGGTTGCTATTCCCACTACTTTCTGGTTCCAAAGAAGGATGGAGACCTTCGTACTAGCCGTGACCTCAGCGCCCTCAACTACTTCCTTCAGTCTACCGTGCTCCCCTTCAGCCTCACCAGTGCCCTCTGGTGCTCACCAAGGTGATAGCGGTGGTCGCAGCTCATCTGCAGAGATCAGGGGTTACAGTCTTCCCTCATTTCGACAACTTGTTGTTGAAGGCGGACTCACCCCAAGCTGTTATCTCCCACCTCCAGACTGGCGTATCTCTTGCATTTGCTAGAGTTCACTATCAATGTGCCGAGGTCACACCCAACTCCCTCTCAGGTACTCCCTTTCATCTGAGCTGTTCTGGACATCGTGCAGTTTTGGACTTATCCTCCCGAGTGGCAAATCCAGGATATTCAGGCTGTGATACAGATGTTTCAGCTTCTATCCTGAGTTTTGGCGAGACTGACTCAGGCTTCTATGCTTCCTGTATCCTGCTGGTTGATCATGCCAGGTGGCACATGCGGGCTCTGCAGTGGGATCTGAATTTCCAATCTGCGCAGCATCGGGGGAGTCTCATAGACCTAGTCTAGATCTCGGCGGGAACTGTGAATATTCTGCAGCGGTGGTTGACAAACTGCAATTGGGTCGGAGGCAGACACCCCTCCCTTCCCCAACCAGAGCTCACAGTGGTTACAGATGCATCATATCTGGGATGGGGCAGTCACCTTGGAGAGGTGGAGTTCAGAGGACTCTGGTCTCCAGTGGAGGCCGGGCTCCTCATCAATATGCTGGAGCTTCAAGCAATTCACTTGGCACTGAAAGCCTTCGTAGCAAACACAAGGAGATGATGGACAGAGCGCTGAAACTTTTCAGACACTCACCCCCAGTCACAGATCTGGGTTGAATCCATCATCGTTCTTTAGCTCACTTTGCCACCCCAGTTCAGACACAGCTATATGCAAATCAGTCTTGACCCTGTGCCTCATGGGAACAGTCCAGCCTGACCTGCCAAGCCATGTCTTCCCTGGACCGGACACAAGCATCCTGGGACCGGTTTTGGGTTAACAGCCCTCATCAGCCAGGCTAGCTTGAATCCAGTGGCAAAGTGAGCAAGGGACCCACGTCTGGTCATACCCTGCCAACTATGAAAGCCATCTTGCCATCTCTCAAGGGAAGGCTAGTTCAGGTGTCTACAGACAACACCACCGCCATGTGGTACTGCAACAAACAAGGTGGGGTGGGGTCAGGGACCCTTTGTCAGGAGGATCTACGCCTCTGGCTTGGCTGGAACAGCAGTGCATATCCCTGGTGGTTCAACACCTGGCCAGTTCCCTGAATGCCAGGGTGGACGAACTCCCCCCAGCTAGCGCCTAGCATATCACGAATGGCGTCAAAATCCAAAGGTGGTGGAAGGTCTTTTTTTTAGCAGTCGGGAGAGCCTTGATTAGATCTGTTCGCCTCCGTTAGATCGGGTTGCCTCCAAAGAGAATGCACAATGTCAGCAGTTTTGTGTGTTGGAGTTACCAAGGAGGCTCTTTCTCAGCTACACTTTTTGTCTTGAGCGGTGCACAGGCCCTCTGTATATCTTTATGGCCATGCCACTTCTGTCCAGAGTGCTCAAGAAGATCAAGAGTGACCTGGCCCAAGTGAGAGTTTGGTATCCTGAGCTTCTGCAGATCAGCATCAATCGTCAAATCAGGCTGCCCCTTCGGGAGGATCTTCTGTCTAAGCAGCAGGGGACAGTCCTCCACACGAACCCGTCCACTCTCTGCCTCCTTGCGTGGAGATGGAGGGGCGACAGTTGAGAACTTTTGACTTTCCTCCTGAAATCTGCAAGGTTATTCTGACAGCCAGGCGTCTCCACCAAGTCGTTATACACCTGCTGACGACACAAAATGTGTTCATATTGTACAGTACAGTCTGTTGACCCCTTGTCTGCCTCCCTCTCTGATATTCTTTTCATTCTTTCTTTGGCCCAGCAGGGCTCTGCTCTGGGCACTCGGAAGGTTTGCCTTTCAGCCCTTTTTTCTTTTCTACTGGTGCCAGCTCAACTGTCCCTTTTTAAATCTCTGATTGTGCATATATTCTTGAAGGGGCTTACACATTTGTTTCCCCCATCACCATTTATCATGCCCCAATGGGACCTTAACCTGGTTCTCACCTATGTGATGTGTGAACCTTTCGAGCAACTGCACAATTGCCCCCTCCAGCTGCTTACTATCAAAACAGCCTTCCTAGAGGCAATAATTTCTGCCAGTAGAGATAGCGAATTGCAAGCTCTGTTCCCTCAGCCTTCTTACCTGACCGTCTTTCCGGACCAAGTAGTACTCTGCACTAGGGCTTCTTTCTTGCCTAAGGTGGTTACACCTTTCCATCTAGGGCAATCTGTTACCTTGCTGACCTTCTATGCTCCTCTGCATCCCTCCAAGGAAGAGTAGCATAACCACTGTCTGGACTCAAAAAGAGCGTTATTGATGACTGCACTAAAGATTTCCGTGTGGATGACCAACTACTTTGTAGGGTACATTAGAGCAAAGAAGGGTTATTGTATGAGGTTGGCTTAGTATATGGTGCACACTTATTTAAGAGAAGCACCTTGCACTAATCCAGGCAACCCTTCTGGTGGTTTTAGTCATCTTAGACAACCTTAGAAAGCTCTCTAAGTGGTAGCTATGAAGAGCAGTTTTCAGGCTTAGTCCAGAAGGAATGTTAAGCAGCTTGTTTCACCACATCTAATCATGTAGTGGAGGTTAGACAAAAAGGTACCAAACAGTGTAGTTATAAAAATGTCTGTTTATTACACAACACAACATAAACATAACGTGCATTTGTAAAGCGCACATTCACCCCTAAATATCTTGGTGCTGAATAACAGATGTTTATTGTCACCCGACTCAATGGTACTCATTTTATCGACCTCAGAAAGGATGAAAGGCTGAGTAGACCCTCCGGAAATTGAACCTGTGACAATGAGGTAGAACACAGGCCCCTGTCGTGGATGCATTAGTCCACTAAGCCACCAGACCCAACACTCACTAACACATTGGTATATCGCCGACCCGGAGATATCAACACAAATACACACAATACTTCAATTGGAAACAGGTAAGTATGCACAATACACTGTGGTCTCCAGGGAGAGACCAAACCATATACCAAAAAAGTGGAATATGAACTGCGATCGAAGTCAGGACTTGGACCAAGACACTCCGAAGAGTTGGGGACACAAGGAACCACCCAAGGTAAGTACCCAGGAAGCCCACAGAGGCTGTGTACAGAGTGGAAACACAGCTGCGTACTCAAAAGAAGTCAGCAGAAAAGTCGCGGTTGCAGTTTTGACGAAGGACCCTTCCCGGTGGACCCTAAAGAAACCCTATGGAAGACAGAAGGTTGGAGAGTCACTCCACCCGTTGATACCCCAGGAACCAGAAAAACTACACCATGGACGCCGGGTGCATAGGTGCGAAGTGACATTGGAAACCGCCATAGACCACAATGAAAGGACTTCAGCAAAGATGCCACTGGCAAAGACTGCAAGAGTCAGGTGGAATCCAAGGGTAGATTCTTGAAAAGAAGAACCTACAAGCAGAAGGGAGTCTATGCCACTCGGAGGTGACCAGGAGACATAGAAGAGGACTGCCCTCCGATGAAGGAGTGATGACAGTGACCTTGCCGCTGCAGCTGTGAGGACTAGCCAATGAGAAAGACCATGAGCCGGGCACGAGCTGTCCCACGTCAGAAGTCAATAACCAGGGGTTGGTGCCCGGCGGGAGCACCAACAAGTCTTGACAGCAGCAACAGACGTGGAAAATGATGAAGGAGCAATGTTGGGACTAGCAAGATTCAAAGAACTCTCCAAGTGCAGGAGAGTCGGAGCAGGCCCGAGCAAGCAGGGGAGCCCACAGAAGCAAGAGAAGACTCTCGAGCGGACCCACAGGCCAAAGGCACAGGAGCCACAAGAGGACCTTGAGCAGCTCATCAAAGAAGGCGGCCCACAGTGCAGAGGATGCATTGAGGATGATCGTCTTGGCAGGAAGAGATGCTGGATCTTTTTGTAATTCAAAGATCTTTGGAGTGTAGAGCCAACAAGCCTTGGCAATGGCAAGTCAATGTGGTTCACAGGGTTTCTGTCCCAACGGTTCCGACTAGGGATCCTGGCCTTAAACTTGATTAGAGGACAGGGCAGGCCTCAAGGGAGTTAAAGAACCACCATCTGTGATGCTGAGCCTTTCAAAGTCTGTGGGACGTCAGGAGCAGCAGACGACCGGTCAGCTTTGTTACGGTGCCTGCAAGGGAGTGATGCCTTCACGCGAAGGGAGATTATATAGGGTACCCTTGATACCCACAGGTCTGCTGAAAATCCTGGATGAAGCACAGACGACAAAGAAGACTTGCAGAACAACGAGACCAGGAGCAGCAGGAATCTTCTGTGATGCAGTCTCTGTTCCAGGCAAAGGCCAAGTGTCCAGTCCGTCGAAGAGTGAAGTGGCTTTAGCCTTGAGTCTTGTCCCATGACGAATCAGAGGACCCACTCACGGATTAGCCCTTTTATACCCCAAGAAAGGGGTTAGGACAACTCTGGAGTCCCTCCAAGAGGAGGGGCTAGACAGAGGGGAGGTTACTCCCATTTCATTTGTCTAGTTTCACACCAGAGCGGGAGCAAAGGGCTCCCAGAGCCGATTCTAACTAGAGTATGCCAGGAGGGCACCAAACACTCCCCACAAAGCACTCCGTTGGCACTGGCAAGCCCCCACACCCCAGCCCAATACACTAAGTCCTGTCTGAGAGGTGATGGTCACACCTCTCTCTCTGACAGGAAACCTATTGTTCTACCTTCCTCTTCTCAAGCTCAGCTCAGCTGCAGCAGGGCACAATCGTGTCTGGGGTCGGCAGCAGCACTAGTTTGCTAGCAGACCCTGGAAGGCTGTTACCGGGAGTACTGGGGGCTTCCTGTAGAAGCCACCAAGTACATGTAATCATACCTTCAACACCGGTAATGGTGTTGGGGTATGATTCCAACATGTTTGATACCAAACATGCCCGGGTTCGGCACAGCCACTATATATATAGCTATCACGTAATGACGCATGGCCGCTCTATGTATCATTATGGCTGACCGCAATTAAAAAGCCTGGAGAATCGACTCTTGGGTTTGTAGGGGGTGTACTGCTCATGCAGGGGCACCCTCACACTTATAACCCAGCACCCTGCCTTCAGGTTTGAAAGGCCTGCCTTAGGGGTATCTTGTAGGTTTTAAGTGTAATGACCTGAGCTATAAGGAAACACATCTGTCAAAAGTGGTGCCGGCTCCATCTTCCACAGGCTGCAATGGCAGACCTGAAGTCACAATTTATGTGGTCTCGCATGGGTTGCATAATACATGCTGCAGCCCATGGGAGACCCCTGGTGTACCTATGCCCTGGGTACCTTAGTACCATATACTGGGGACTTACAGGGGTACACCAGTAGCCAATTGTGGAGGTACCAAAGTACTTACCATGTCAAATTTAGGGAGGAAGCACGGTGACAGGGGTCCCGATTAGCAGGATCCCAGTTAGACAAGCATACTGACACCAGCAGAAAGTGGCGGTCACCATGAAGGCATATCCTACTTTCCTACAGTCATGCTGTGCAGAAAAGGACTATCCCATGTTGGGTTATCCGCTGCATAATAATTTGTTATGCCTTGGCAAAGAAACTGCCTCCTGAAGGTCTTAGAGCTCATTCACCTAGGGCCAAGGCTGCTACCACTGCTCTTCAGCGTGGTGTCCCAGTCCTTGACATCTGCCAAGCAGCTATGTGGACGTCGCTGCACACATTTGTCTAACATTATTGCTTGGACAGTCAGGTCCATAGGGAAGGCGTTTTTGGTTGTTTGGTCCTACAGGAGTTTCTGGTCTAACACTGTTCCGCAGTCCATCCTATGGGGAGTGTATCGCTTGGGTATCTGTTCTAAGGTAAAGAATCTGTGCCTGGATATCTCTATCAGATGGACAAGTTACTCACCTTCAATAACGACTTATCTGGTAGAGAGATATGATCTAGCTGCAGATTGCTTACCGACCCACCCATCCTCCCCATGGATCAGTTTTTAGTGTCAAGGCTCTTTCCCTTCAGGGTCCTTGTTTTTTAACACACCAAGGTCAGTCACTTCATGGCTCTGCGCTTCTGGCATGAAAGGTAATGACGTCAGCGTGCCAAGCTGGCGCCAATATAGACAATGGGGACGTCACCACAATGACAAACACTATGCCTATGTCATCACACAAAGTCGACCAATGCCACCTATTGGAGCACAGGGGTACAGCTATCAAAAATCTGCTGGATCCAGCCTGATGCCTGGAACTTCTAAGGGAAGGAATCTGCAGTTAGATCATGTCTCTACCAAATAAGGCGTTACCGAATGTAAGTAACTTGTCATTCAAACTGCAATTTTAATTCTAACTGCATTCATACAGCACTTACTCCCTGATGAGCTGTGGAAGCGCTTTGCATTGAGTAGCACACTACTCTAAAACCCAAAGTTAGTGGTAGTTTGGTTGTGGATTAGTTTACTTTGTTCTACTTTCTAACGTTGGGATAATGCTTGTGCACTCCAAAATTCATGAATTTACTCACTGCTAGAGTTTATGTGAGAGTGATTAATGGGATAGAGCATAATTGGAGCTAATGTTATTTGGATAAATAGCACATTGAGAGAACAATGATTTGTTATGTGAGGGAGAGAGAGTATGTATGTATATATGTGTGCATATAAATATCATAGTGAAACCACAGGACCATCGGGAATAAGCAATGAACTACAGGCCGCATCGTCTGTGTCAGATTTAAGTTCAGACGTGGAAACGGAATCGGATTCTGAAACAATGCCTTTGACATCACGCAGCACAAAATTGCCAAAACGAATACACACTTTGGTAGAAGAACTCAATTTTTTAAGAGAGGAGCGGCGCCAAACCCTTTGTCCCAGGAAACAAAACTCATATCAAAACAAAGGAGAAACGCCAAGCGCCGAAGAATTCGAAGAAAAACGGCGACAATACACCAAAATACAAAAACAACAAGAAAACGACCAGAAAGGGTTGGCGCAACAACAAATAGTTGATCCATTGTTGAATAAAAACACGGTCATCGATTTAGCAAATGTAAATTCAGATATTGCAGAAAAACAACTCCTGGCATTAGGATTAACATACTGTGCGGAAAGTAACTTCAATTACCCTCAAACACGAGCAGATATTTATGAGTATATTAGGAAAATCAAACTTCAAAAATTACATTTAATGAATGCTCGCAAAACACCAACATTTTTCTCAACAATGGGGCTCTCGTGAAATAACTGCACTAACAGTGGCGGACATCAATACACTAGCAGATATGAATAGACTAGCCAATGATGATGACGAAATGGATAAGGACTATAATAATTCCACACAACAAACTAGAGATCTTATTGGTATTAACATCAATACTGCTCCAACGACACATTTTAAACCAAAATCAAAGTTCGTACCAGATATCATCAGCTTATGAAAAAGCTACAAGACAATGACTCCATTGTAATACGCAACTCCGATAAGGGAGGCAATGTGGTCATATGGCCCAAAAGTCAATATATGGAAGAAGCCCTCCGACAATTGGGTGATAGAGACTGTTACAAATTAAGTTCCAGAGGTATAATTAAATCAATACAGGAGGAATTATGTAACTAACTTGTGGCATGGAAAAGCAGGGGGTTGATGAATCAAGATGAATTCAAATTCATGAAAAATGACTATCCCATAATGCCAGTCATCTACTTTATCCCAAAAATCCATAAGGACAGACTTCGACCTCCGGGAAGACCGATAATTTCAGCCAACCAAAAGATTAATGGAAAATGTAACAATCTATATAGACTCTTTTCTCCAACAACATGTAAGGACACTCCCATCATATATACATGATACAACGGATTTCCTGAGGAAGATACAGGAAATTGAATGGCGAGATGATTAATTTTTAGTTTCCATGGATGTTTCCAATCTATATACATCGATTAATCATAGAGATGGGATAAGAGCACTAGAGTACTATCTAAATATGAGACCTATTGAATTTCATTCACACAACAAAATGCTTTTAGACCTTACCAAGTTCTGCTTGAACAATAACTATTTTATTTTTCAACATCAAATATACCACCAGGAGAGAGACGTAGCAATGGGAGTGAGTTTTTCGCCCAGCTACGCCTGTCTCCATATGGGATGGTGGGAAGAGATGATTGTCAGAACACAATACATCAATGAATGGTCTAACAATGTTGTGAAATGGATCAGATATATAGACTATTTGTTTATTGTATGGAGAGGGGATAAACTAAGTGCAGAGAACCTAATTAACAGGTTAAATGTTAATGACATAAATTTGCACTTCACATATGAAATCAGTGCCAACAGTATTTGCTTTTAGATGTAGAGACATATATTCAAGACAATAAGATACAAACACGTCTCCACCGCAAACCTACAGCTGGCAATACGATATTACATTCTAGTAGTTTCCACCCCAAACACACCGTTAGTAGTATTCCTTATGGTGAGCTCTTAAGAATACGTAGGATCTGTAGTTCTGATGATGATCTATTCTCAGCACAACAAAGTTGTAAACAACGTTTTTGTGCCAGAGGTTACTCTGAACGTAGTATAGATCAAGCCATACAACGAACTAAGGCTCAACCACGTGAAGACCTACTATTCAAACCAAGCAAGAGCAAATTAAAGCGAAACACAAAAATTGAGGAAACTAAAAGCAGTCCAAGACTAATTCTAACCTACAGTAAACAAAGGGATAACATTAGACAGATCATCAAAAAGAACTGGCACATGATGCTTTGTGACCCCATAATAGGGGAAACAATGTCTTTAACACCTACAGTCACTTTCAGAAAAGCACCTAGTACAAGTGACTATTTAGTAAGCAGCAGCCCTCAACTGTCTAAAAATACTAGTTGGCTTAGCAAACGCAAAGGCTTTGTCAGATGTACTACCTGTAAGGCCTGTAAATATGGGGAGAATAAAACAGCCTACAATACAGGCTTTAGTGACAAACCAATTACAATAAACCAGTTTCTAACATGCAAATCTGAGTTTGCAGTATACGTATTAGAGTGTATCTGTGGATTAAAATACGTGGGAAGTACCCGCCTCCCAGTGCACAAGAGAGTATTACAACATCTAAGGGCCATGATAAATAATGATAGATAGTTCATATCCGGTGGCCCGTCATTTCAATGAGACTCATAACAAAAATCTGTCAGAGTTGAAATATTACGTAATAGATAGCGTTCCCCCTCTTCGCAGAGGTGGGAACAGAGATGCAACACTCAGACGATTAGAAACAAAATTGATATTGGAATTAGACAGTAAACACCCACATGGGTTAAACACCACGGAAGACCTGCATACATGGCTGTAATCATAGGTAGTGACCATACAAATATGAAAACAATACATTCATAATTTATTTTTTAAATCCTCCCTCCCATAAAGGTTTCCTGATCATTAGTGTTCATGGGCTCATGACACTTTGATATCATTATTAAACACACGGTGACATTTTAGTATATGTTTTAATTATTGTGCGGTTCAGCACATAACACTTTGGCACTTTATTGCACTAATTTGCACTTTATAATTGTACTTTATAGGGGGTTGCAAAAATAATATATGTTTATGACCGTAAGAATCTGAGTTTCAAATAAGTTGTTAGCATAGACAAGTATGACACAATGTTTTAAGATGCAGACCATATCGGGGACAAAAAGTCATATTTATAAATAATCATTTTATTATGTGTGCAATTAGAAATTATTTTTAATTGGTATTTATACAATTATTTATTTGCGTATTTGCATACTATATGACCCCGCTAATATCAACCATGTATAAATGAGATACATGAATGCCATGATTGCCAAACGACAAAGCATTATTGATAAGGTTGTTAACTAGAAGGGGGCTAGAATTGAGTAACATTGTTATCTATGTATGCCTGTACATCGTAAATACGACGTATTTTACAATATATTGCTATGCTTAATATTTGATTACAAAATTTAAACTATTATTCATGTTTGCGACGCAGTACTAAGATATGCTCCAGCATTTTGTTGAAAGTATGTTTTTTGCACTTATGAAGCACGTTATCACTTTAAAAACGGGAGAAACCCCTCGGCACATCATGTGATCAAGGGCTCGTTGAAGCCCGAAACGCGTCATGGCGGCCAATGCACAAATAAAATAACAAGGCACAGATGAAGTGGTGACCGTTCCGTTTTTCTTTGGTGAATCAAGAAAAGGAGTATTCATTAATATATATATTCACTGAAAAAACCATAGGTTTCAGGGACGTTATAGTTAGTTGGACATTTGACTCATATAAAACCAAAGAAATTCGCCTGTTATAGTTAGTTGAGCTAACTATAACTTGCGTGCCTGCAATGCACTGCTGATGACGTCACATCTTACATCACTCATGACATGGTCAGTGACATCACTGATGACATCACTGATGACATCTCAGTATGTTCAGTATACTCAGACATTTGAACTCTATCCTCATTATTCCCCCTTACGTCTCCAGTCAAACCAGGAATCGGTGAGGTATGGCCCATGCAAATACACTATTTACTTCCAAAATTAACCTAAACCCGACACGCATTTAGAAACCACGTCTATTCTTTGTGCACACACCTCTCTGCCTGCCTGTTATTCACAAAGCCCTTTCACACAATGCTACTCAAAGTCAGCCTCTGCTCAGAACCTCACGATAAAAATGTAAAAAGACGACTTTGTTTAGGAACTGGTTGGCACAGTGTGATAATCGTAAACTACCTTTATTTTCATTATACAATGTATTTATTCATGTCTAATAGCTATTCTGTAGTTCACATAGAACTGTAACAAATAATGTGCTATTCACTGATGCAGGAGCTTTGATTTGACTACAGCAGAAGCAATTGGAGTTTGTCTAAGCTCGATGCCTTAGCTCTCTACACAAGAATGTTTTTTTGAAACAGCTGAAGACAATAATGTACGGTTTGACTACAAAGGTACCGAATGTGCTTCTCAGAAGCAAAATGTTTGTATTCATCCTCAAAGTTCCAATGTGGGTAGAACTAGTACCAATTCTGACAAGCACCACATTGAATCTACTGTACAACAGATTGCTAACTATTCTACTGTTGTTAATTTTCTGTTACAAAAAAGCAATGCCAAGGTACATAAAAAGTTGGATGACTACATTTTGCAATTTATTTTTTATTTCTTTCTTTTCTTAAACGATACATGTACTAATCGTATCCTACCTTTATTTTCTTTATAGAATGTAGAGTCATTCAAGTGTAATAGCTATTGTTTATTTCACATGCAACTGTAAAATGTACTATACAATTCACCGATGCCTGAGCTTCCGTTTGAATACAGTAGAAGTGGTTCAACTTTGTATCGGCTGGATACCCTAGCTCTTGCACCAGTGGGTCCAATTATGGCACTGAAATAAAGACACTTTCTATATAATTTTCAAACTCCATCCCTTTATTACACACAACCACTTTCTTAGACACAACTAATTTTACCATTTTCCTTCTCTGGCATTGCAACATTCTGCATTATATTCTTCACGATTATTCCTTTATTCCTGCTTCCTAAAACGCTACATTCCACTCTTCAGACCAATAGGGGTGAGTAGTTTGTTTCACACTCCCTGTATAGAATAAAAACACACTAACACTACTTACACAGGTATACTACAGTGCCCAGCATCCTACAGCGCCCACAGCACATCACTTCACAGCAATAAACTCACGACTTACACTCACAGTTTCATCCACGAATCTTCATACCGATACCACTAAGTACTTTGCTTCTCACTCCCGTTATACTCTAAACGCATACTAACACCACCTGCACAGATATGCTACAGCACCCACTATGTGAGAGCGCCCAGAGCACATCACTTTACAGCACTCAGCTCACAGTTTAGACACACGGTTTCATCCCAGAATGTACCGGCATCTCACCTCAGCACATCTCACAGTGGGCAAAACAGCACTTTCAGACCAGTAGGGATAAATAATTTGCTTCACACTCCCTCTATAGCACACCATACCCACCCTACAAACCTCACAGCGCTCCTACCCTCCTCTTTCCCACTTTTTTCCCCTTACTCGCTTCAATGGAATCACAAAATGGCGGCCAACACTTCCTAGTTGCAAGCGCTTGCACCGCTTGCAGCCAATCACCAGCAAGCTTGTGCTCGTAACGCCTCAGCCAATCAGATGGCAGAATTCCCAAATATTGATATCTGTAAATTTCGATATTTCTCAAAAGCTACTGAACGGATTTACATCAAATAAACAAAAGCGTGCTTTCTAGACCAAGACCCTTCTCACTTCCAAATTTGGGGTAATTCCATTCACCCGTTCGACCTGTAGCCTTGTCTAAAGTTTCCTATGGAATTTAACATTGAAAAAACACGTTTTGGGACCCCCCTTTTTTCTCGGCCCAACCCTTCATAAATCACCCCCAAACTTTCAACATAGAAGCTGATCTCAACAAAGAATTAGTTTTGACTATTTCGCGAAGATTCGTCAATCGGCGCCAAAGTTATTGGGAATAGAATGTTGCCATTTTCCTATAGTAACTAGGTCCTAACTATAACTACCTACTGGTGACCGCCAGTGGGTAATATATATACACACATATATAATATGTATTACTGGTTTTCTGTAAGTCTCCGGCCTGCAGGGCAAAGGGGTACAGGATCCCCATATGTATCAAAGCAACAATCTGGGTAGGGGATGTAGCCTTACAGCTAGAGCGCTCGACCTCAAAGCTGAGGAACCGAGTTTGAGTCTCGCCAGGGACGCTCAACATCCTGTGATTCTGGGCAAATCACTTAATCTCCCCGTGCCTAACAAAAATGAATGTGTCAATTCGTAAAGAAACTGGTGCTCTTGAAAAGCACTTCGATATCTTCGGGTCGAATTTGTGCTATATAAAACAAATAAATAAATAAATAAACACCCATGCAGCAGCGTAAGTAAACGCCCGCACTCTGGATAGATTTTCCAAACAATTTTATTTGGCTAACACGTTTCGACCTGCTCGGTCTTCTTCGAAGCCATAAGTGACAGTTGTGCTCTGTTCCCTATAAACACATACTTTCAACATAAAACATAGAAGGAGTCACGAGTACAAGCACTCGGTTCATAATGGATAAAGACTAGTGTCAGAAAAAAATATATAAATGATATTGATTTTATCTAAAGCTCATATATAAGCAACAATTACACACAAGTGTGTTTACCCATGCAGGTATTAAACAAGGATACTTGTTATACCTTTTAGGTCTGTGAGCTGCAACATACGTCAAGATAAATCATGTTCAAACAGATAACTTTTTACAAATCATGCTATGTTATGATGCATGCAAGCTTGATAATATAGATATCTGCAAAGTATACCTGTAGATAGATTTGCGGGTACAAATACTTGATACATAATAGAAGAAAGACTGGTGTAAGAAAATATATACACGGCAAAGAATCTCTTTGATGAAAACATAAACCACTCAACAGCACCAGAGGTGGCTGGAACAGGTGAAACTGACGGCAATAGAAACCTGAAACAAACTCTATTCCACTATGAGAAGTTATGCAAAAAGGAAATAAATAGGAGCTGGGAGGTGATCTCACTGGATAATCACATTGAAGTGGGGAGAGTACCAAGAGGACTTCGCATCCTCATAACCCCCACCTACCAGAATCCCCATCCCAAATTATTAGACGGATGATCAGCTCTCAAGGCTGGAACTAGCAAGAATATGCTTGGACTACTATCAAAGTATGCAGCTATAGAGTTAGCTGAAGTGGAAGAGGAGTTGAAGAAACTGAGAGAAACACTGGATCAGCATCCCTCAAAAGAAGTAGTACAGAGCTTCATGAGGAGCTAGAGGTTAAATTGAACAAATATGAGGAGGGCATTAAGGTAAAAAAGAAATGAAAGTTAATTCATTACAAAATTAATTATGCTACCGGACGCATTCTAACATTTGGTAAAACGTTTGATAATGCCAGGAAAGAGTTCCGGCAAACTGTTTCCCTTAGAAAACAAGAACTAGCTACCTCTGGGTCAGGTTCGGACACCCTCTCTGATTTGGATGAAAAGCAGTAAGTCATGGCAGTAGGGACCACCCCCGTTCACCACTCTTGAGGAATACTGTTTTTTAAGGCAGAGTCAGAGCCCCCACAGAAAACCGCCAAAAGGAAAAGGAGGCAGCAACGGTGCCGGAAAACTTAGAGAAGTGGCACCTGTGAAACAAGACAACAAGTCGCATGAGAAAGGCACTTGGCAGAGCAAGAGGAACAAATAATGAGTGAGAAAAATCTAACAGTTATTAATCTGTCTCCCCATAACTGAAGAGGAACGTTCTTTACGGGAATCGGGTTTGTCAGTCTGCCCTATTGCCAATTTTGACTGTTCCTGTACCCGCATTGATACCTTTCTTTTCATTAGAAAACTGAAACTATTAAAAGTCTGCTCACAGAAGAAAACAGGAGGTGGTGGGTAGGGGTGGAGATCCCTGTAAATAATCCGGACACTCCCCTCGAACATTCTGTCCATTGATGACATTGAGGGACTGGCTACTCTGAGGGGGGGGACTGGGAGGCAGAGAGAAAATTACTCTGCAATTTGGGTCTTGAGAGTGACAGAAGAAGTAGGAATGTCTTCAAACCCAAATCCAGGTATACTCCAGTAACTCCCCATGACAATATTGATTCATACCATGAGGTCATTCTCCCTGATCTCCTGACACTACGGCAAAAGAGTGATAATTGGTATACTAAGAACTTAGCCAGAGGAGAACAAGCGGTCTTGGTTTTTCTAAAAGAATTGAACAGTTTTACAATGAAGCCCTCAGACAAGGGGAGCAATGTCGTATTTGTGGGACATCAACAAGTGCAGGAGAGAGGCCAAGAGACAATTGGACTTTTCTAACAGTTATGTGAAAAACAATGCCGCTATGTATGCCCATGTTATGGTATTGTACCACAGTATGCTTTAGAGCTGGCATGAGATGGGAATGTTAAGCTCTGATGAGATGCAATTTTTGTTTGTCAAGAAACCCATGGTTCCATCTTTTTATATGTTGCCCAAAATACATAAACATGACACGTACCCGCCGGGAAGGTCCCATTATCTCGGTCAACAACAGCCTCTTGGAGAATACATCTATTTATTTAGATTTCTTTTTGTGTCCTTATGTTCTGAACCTACCTTCTAATTTCAGGGACAGTATGGATTTTATCTAAAAAATATAAAACAATCCTTTGAAGTGAGATTACATTCTTGCCACCATTGATGTTGTATCACTATATACTTGCATAGACCACGAGCATGGATTGAATGCTTGTAAATTCTTCTTTAGGGACAAACCCTTAATCATATACGACCACACCTTACTACTACTAGAGATGCTACGTTTTTGCTTGCAGCACAACTTCTTCCTATGCAAAGAACAGTAGTATAGACAGACAACCGGGTCCGCGATGGGAAGTTGCTTTGCTCTCAGTTATGCCTGTTTGTTTATTAGGCGGTGGCAAACTGCTCGGCCGCCCCCCCCCCCCAACCCCCTGGAGGTGAGGAGGGAGAGCTGTTTGCGAGGGCCGGATTCGGCCGATTTTGTTACAGGGGGCGATATTACCAGCCCCTGGTAACAAAAACGGCCCCACAGGTGCCCAAAACCGGCTCCCACCTTGGCGGCCCTCCGGGGAAACGCCCGGTGCCCACTACAGCAAGTTCGGCCCTGGTTTCTTCAGATGTGGGAAATGCAAGGCCTGTGCCCAATGTCAAGAAATGCATTTTGACTACAGGTAGAAAGATCAAAATTAAGTGTTTTATAAACTGCAACAGCGATTTTGTGGTATACCTGTTGGTCTGTGTGGGTGGCCTACACTATGTGAGGAGCACCATCTTCCCAGTAAAGAAAAGCATTTAAGAACATTTTCATGCCATCAAGAATTGTGACAGCAGTTATCCAGTGGCCAGGCCTTTAATCAGATGCATGGGCCTAACAGTGACCAGATCTCATTCTTTGGTGTTGACAGGGTTCCAGGGAATCCGCGAGGAGGGGACTGGGAACAGGCACTGAAGAAACTGGAATCTGAGTACATAATCGGACTGAACAGCAAACACCCCAATAGTCTTAATCAGGATGAGGGACTGCATGTTCACGTAGGCTGATGCACAGTCATCTTCTTTTTCTCCTCCTTCCTGATTCAATGTGGATAGATGGTCCCGTCGAAATGTATTCCATCTAATGTTTCTCCTGTTCTCTGAGCTGTGGAACACCCACGACTTTTATGTCTGTCATTCTCACCTAGAAATTCCCAATAATTTCCATCTTTTTCTCCCCCCTTTCTTTTTCTGAAATAGGACTGAAATGGAGCACAGAGGTGGTAACTTTGTGATCTTTTATGACTCTCGACCTGCTAGCTGGTCCAATACGATTATAGGATAGTTGTGGGCCCTTGTTTTTAGGTCTCGCTGAGACAGCAAAAGCTGTCTCTTTGAGACATTTCGTAAGTGGGCTTTCAAAAGTGCTACCCACATGGTTTTGCTGGCCTAGGGCTTGAGTGCACGATTGCGTGCACGTGCACAGCTGCTCCTCTGCTCCTTGCATTCCCCCTTCCCTTCTCACCCAGCCCTTTGATGCTCTGCTCGATTACTTTCACTTTAGCCGCTTTGACCCTTGCATTCCCCCCTCCCTTCTCACCCAGCCCTTTGATGCTCTGCTCGATTACTTTCACTTTCGCCGCTTTGATGTTTGATCGCAAACGCGATCACTTCCGCTTGGCATAGCCTGTACTTGTTCTCTTTGTCCTCACATATGCTCTTCCCTCTATATTTTTCTCTCTGGTCTCACATGTGCTATTCCCTCTGTATTTTCACTCTGCCCTCACATGTGCTTTTCCCTCTCCATTTTTCTCTCTTTCCTCACACATGCTATTCCCTCTGTATTTGTCTCTCTTCCCTCACATGTACTCTTCCCTCTGCATTTTTTCTCTATGCTCTCACATGTGCTCTTCGCTCTGTATTTTTTTCGCTGCCCTCGCATGTGTTCTTCTCTCTATATTTTTCTCTCTGCTCTCACATGCTCTCTTCCCTCTATGTTTTTATCTCCGGTCTAACATGCGCCCTACCCTCTGTATTTTTCGCTTTGCTCTCACATGAGCTCTTCCCTCTCTATTTTTCTCTCCTCCCTCACATGGACTCTTACCTCTGTATTTTTCTCTGCCCTCACATGCTTTTCCCTCTGTATTTTTCTCTCTGCCCTCACATACTCTTCCCTGTATGTTTTCCTCTTTGCCCTCAAGTGCACTCTTCCCTCTGATCACATGCATACACAACTATGCACACATACAAACACACACATGCATTTACACACACATATGAACATATACAAACACACACAGACATGCATAAACATATGCATATACATGCACACCAACCCCACATACACATATAAACAAGCATGCACACCAACATACTCAAACACATATACATACACACAAACATGCATACACAGACATAGGTATACACACAAACATATGTGCTCACTGTAGCGGTGTGTAAAGGCAGATTTCGGACTTACAGCGGTGGGGTAAGGGACCAGGAGAGCTGTTTACTGCCCACGAAACAAGATCAAGGCACGTACTGGGGAACGAGCGGACACCGCCCACTGGGGCTAGTACTTACGCCAGAGTTTCCGCTCGACACGAACTTGGAGTGCTGAGTTCGGGCCAATCCCTGGGTGACTGTGTCAGAGGTGCTTCAACCAATTACAGTGAGGCATTTCCTTTTAAATAGTGAGCTGAAAACCATTTCAGATTCTGGCGGCATCTGAGGAAGTTTGGAGAAACGAAACGCGTCATGCCGATGGTTTAATAAAAGGCAGCTTACCTGGTAACCCGTGTGTGCTCCGCTTTCTTTACCAAGGGGAAGTGTGGTTTTGATGTTTTGGGTGCGGCCACTTGCACCGTAAGGAGTACCAGCCCCTCAGTGTTTCAGCGGCAAGTGTGGCAACTTTTGGACAATCTAAAAACTTTTTGGAAACGCTGAAACCACCGCATACCTGAAACCGTGCCTGGTTGTGATCGGATGGAGCGCGACTGCACTGGAAGGTCACTGCTCACTGTAGCGGTGTGTAAAGGCAGATTTCGGACTTACAGCGGTGGGGTAAGGGACCAGGAGAGCTGTTTACTGCCCACGAAACAAGATCAAGGCACGTACTGGGGAACGAGCGGACACCGCCCACTGGGGCTAGTACTTACGCCAGAGTTTCCGCTCGACACGAACTTGGAGTGCTGAGTTCGGGCCAATCCCTGGGTGACTGTGTCAGAGGTGCTTCAACCAATTACAGTGAGGCATTTCCTTTTAAATAGTGAGCTGAAAACCATTTCAGATTCTGGCGGCATCTGAGGAAGTTTGGAGAAACGAAACGCGTCATGCCGATGGTTTAATAAAAGGCAGCTTACCTGGTAACCCGTGTGTGCTCCGCTTTCTTTACCAAGGGGAAGTGTGGTTTTGACACAAACATATGTGTACACATCCATGAAGACAAATGAACACAATGACACACCCATACTTGCACACCAACACACACATGCATACACAAACATATACACATACAAACACACACACATGCATACACACACAGATATATACATATAGACACACACACTATGCACACACACGCATCTCCCGTACTGTCTCAGGGGAAGAGTCGGTGTCAGCTGTCTCCTAGAGGGAGATCTCGCATGAGACAGTAAGACTCAGAGACATGTGGCGGTGGGGAGAGACAGACATGCCTCCCTTTAATTGTGTTGTTGCAAGATGGTGACTATCTTCTGCCACTGGTGCATTCAGATAAGCGGCAGGAAGTTCGTCGGACACATGCACTGGTTTCAATTTCGAGAAAGTGGGGTGAACGTTTCACAGATCGGGAGCGTGTGTCAACACGTGTTTCTCCTTCACGGCAAGGCCAATCAGTACGTTTTGTTTAACCGTGTGGTCATGAATCCTTTAATTGCATAAGTGAGCGGGTATGGATGTAAACAAAAATGTAACACTAATACCACATTTTCTGTCACTCTTGTGAACAGGTTTGCTGTGAATGTATGAATGAGAATGGCGTTTTAGAATACGTTGCATGGAAAAGGGTCAACATGGTGTATACGTGTTTTTGGGTGTTTTTTTATTTTTTTTAAATTTATTTTTTATTGCATGGTTAACGTCATGATATACCGGATTCGGATGCTTCATTGCAGATCAGTTGTTTGGCCCGTGGTTATTTACGAGTTTGGAAAATACTTTTGTATTGTTTCGATTCTTTTTGTCTCTGCCCTATCTCTTGGCTGCGTCCTTACTCTCTCCCATCTTCTCTCTCCACCTCTTTGCTACATGTTCTCTCGTAATGTTTTCATTTTCCCCAACTCTCCTCTTTACTCTCTCTAATTCTTTTTTTGCTCCTTTTCTGTCTCTGTCCCTTCTCTCCTCTTTCTCTCCCCACCTGTCCCTTCTCTAACCCCACTCCTCTTCCACTGCCCGCCCCCCATCCCTCTCTCTCGCAGTACTGCAGCATAGGCAGCACCAGGTCTCTGATGCCTTCTCAGTGTTGGCCCTGGGGGTGGAGGAGGTAAGTCAGCCCCCCAAGTGAATCCCATTATCAACAGATAGTGAACCTCTATTTACCAACAAGTACGGAGCGGTCTCGGGTGACGGCTGATGCGAACAGTGATCTACTCTCGGCCCCGGCAGGGCCTGTGGGGTGGGGGCGTTACCTTACACTAGGAGAGGATGTAAAAGTGATATCCTCCCCTCCCCCCCACTCCACCACTGTCTCTCCTCACCCTCCACCTCTCTCTCTCCTCCACTTCTGATTGCCTTCCAACTCGGTCTCTCCTTACCCTCCACCTCGGTCTCTCCTTACCCTCCACCTCGGTCTCTCCTTACCCTCCACCTCCGTCTCTCCTCACCCTCCACCTCCGTCTCTCCTCACCCTCCACCTCCATCTCTCCTCACCCTCCACCTCCGTCTCTCCTCACCCTCCACCTCCGTCTCTCCTCACCCTCCAACTCTGTTTATCCTCACCCTCCACCTCACCCTCCACACGTGTCTCTCCTCACCCTCCACACGTGTCTCTCCTCACCCTCGACACGTCTCTCCTCACCATCAACACGTCTCTCCTCACCCTCCACACGTGTCTCTCCTCACCCTCCACATGTGTCTCTCCTCACCCTCCACACATGTCTCTCCTCACCCTCCACATGTGTCTCTCCTCACCCTCCACACATGTCTCTCCTCACCCTCCACACGTGTCTCTCCTCACCCTCCACACGTGTCTCTGCTCACCCTCCACATGTGTCTCTGCTCACCCTCCACATGTCTCTCCTCACCCTCCACACGTCTCTCCTCACCCTCCACATGTCTCTCCTCACCCTCCACACGTCTCTCCTCACCCTCCACACGTCTCTCTCCTCACCCTCCACCTCACCCTCCACACGTGTCTCTCCTCACCCTCCATGTGTCTCTCCTCACCCTCCACGTGTCTCTCCTCACCCTCCATGTGTCTCTCCTCACCCTCCACCTGTCTCTCCTCACCCTCCACGTGTCTCTCCTCACCCTCCATGTCTCTCCTCACCCTCCACGTGTCTCTCCTCACCCTCCACGTGTCTCTCCTCACCCTCCACATGTGTCTCCTCACCCTCCACACGTGTCTCTCCTCCACTTCTGATTGCCTTCCAACTCGGTCTCTCCTTACCCTCCACCTCGGTCTCTCCTTACCCTCCACCTCGGTCTCTCCTTACCCTCCACCTCCGTCTCTCCTCACCCTCCACCTCCGTCTCTCCTCACCCTCCACCTCCATCTCCCCTCACCCTCCACCTCCGTCTCTCCTCACCCTCCACCTCCGTCTCTCCTCACCCTCCACCTCAGTCTCTCCTCACCCTCCAACTCTGTTTCTCCTCACCCTCCACCTCACCCTCCACGTCTCTCCTCACCCTCCACACGTGTCTCTCCTCACCCTCCACACGTCTCTCCTCACCCTCCACACGTCTCTCCTCACCCTCCACACGTGTCTCTCCTCACCCTCCACATGTGTCTCTCCTCACCCTCCACACATGTCTCTCCTCACCCTCCACATGTGTCTCTCCTCACCCTCCACACGTGTCTCTCCTCACCCTCCACACGTGTCTCTCCTCACCCTCCACACGTGTCTCTGCTCACCCTCCACATGTGTCTCTGCTCACCCTCCACATGTCTCTCCTCACCCTCCACACGTCTCTCCTCACCCTCCACATGTCTCTCCTCACCCTCCACACGTCTCTCCTCACCCTCCACACATCTCTCTCCTCACCCTCCACCTCACCCTCCACACGTGTCTCTCCTCACCCTCCACGTGTCTCTCCTCACCCTCCACGTGTCTCTCCTCACCCTCCATGTGTCTCTCCTCACCCTCCACGTGTCTCTCCTCACCCTCCACGTGTCTCTCCTCACCCTCCACACGTCTCTCCTCACCCTCCACACGTCTCTCTCCTCACCCTCCACCTCACCCTCCACACGTGTCTCTCCTCACCCTCCACGTGTCTCTCCTCACCCTCCACGTGTCTCTCCTCACCCTCCATGTGTCTCTCCTCACCCTCCACGTGTCTCTCCTCACCCTCCACGTGTCTCTCCTCACCCTCCATGTCTCTCCTCACCCTCCACGTGTCTCTCCTCACCCTCCACGTGTCTCTCCTCACCCTCCACGTGTCTCTCCTCACCCTCCACATGTGTCTCCTCACCCTCCACACGTGTCTCTCCTCACCCTCCACACGTGTCTCTCCTCACCCTCCACATGTGTCTCTCCTCACCCTCCACGTCTCTCCTCACCCTCTACATGTCTCTCTCCTCACCCTTCACACATGTCTCTCCTCACCCTCCACACGTGTCTCCTCACCCTCCGCCTCACCCTCCACATGTGTCTCTCCTCACCCTCCACACGTGTCTCTCCTCACCCTCCACACGTGTCTCTCCTCACCCTCCACACGTGTCTCTGCTCACCCTCCACATGTGTCTCTGCTCACCCTCCACATGTCTCTCCTCACCCTCCACACGTCTCTCCTCACCCTCCACATGTCTCTCCTCACCCTCCACACGTCTCTCCTCACCCTCCACACATCTCTCTCCTCACCCTCCACCTCACCCTCCACACGTGTCTCTCCTCACCCTCCACGTGTCTCTCCTCACCCTCCACGTGTCTCTCCTCACCCTCCATGTGTCTCTCCTCACCCTCCACGTGTCTCTCCTCACCCTCCACGTGTCTCTCCTCACCCTCCACACGTCTCTCCTCACCCTCCACACGTCTCTCTCCTCACCCTCCACCTCACCCTCCACACGTGTCTCTCCTCACCCTCCACGTGTCTCCCCTCACCCTCCACGTGTCTCTCCTCACCCTCCATGTGTCTCTCCTCACCCTCCACGTGTCTCTCCTCACCCTCCACGTGTCTCTCCTCACCCTCCATGTCTCTCCTCACCCTCCACGTGTCTCTCCTCACCCTCCACGTGTCTCTCCTCACCCTCCACGTGTCTCTCCTCACCCTCCACATGTGTCTCCTCACCCTCCACACGTGTCTCTCCTCACCCTCCACACGTGTCTCTCCTCACCCTCCACGTGTCTCTCCTCACCCTCCACGTCTCTCCTCACCCTCTACATGTCCCTCTCCTCACCCTTCACACATGTCTCTCCTCACCCTCCACACGTGTCTCCTCACCCTCCGCCTCACCCTCCATATGTGTCTCCTCCTCACCCTCCACTGGTGTCTCCTCCTCACGCTCCACATGTGTCTCTCCTCACCCTTCACACGTGTCTCTCCTCACCCTCCACACATGTCTCTCCTCACCCTCCACGTGTCTCTCCTCACCCTCCACGTGTCTCTCCTCACCCTCCACGTGTCTCTGCTGCACGCCTCACACTGCTGCACGCCACACACTGCTGCACGCCACACACTGCTGCACGCCTCACACTGCTGCACGCCTCACACTGCTGCACGCCTCACACTGCTGCACGCCTCACACTGCTGCACGCCACACACTGCTGCATGCCGCTGCACGCCACACACTGCTGCATGCCTCACACTGCTGCACGCCGCACACTGCTGCACGCCGCACACTGCTGCACACCGCACACTGCTGCACGCCACACACTGCTGCACACCACACACTGCTACACGAAACATTGCTGCACGCCACACACTGCTGCACGGCACACACTGATGCAACCTGCACACTGCTGCATGCCACACACTGCTGCACACTGCTGCATTACTCACTGCTGCATGCTGCACAACACTGCTGCACGCAGCACACTGCTGCACGCCGCACACTGCTGCACGCCGCTGCACGCCACAGTACTGCATGCCTCACACTGCTACACGAAACACTGCTGCACACCGCACACTGCTGCACGCAGCACACTGCTGCACGCTGCACACTGCTGCACGCCACTGCACGTCACAGTGCTGCATGCCTCACACTGCTACATGAAACACTGCTGCACGCCGCACACTGCTGCACGCCGCACACTGCTGCATGCTGCACACTGCTGCACGCCGCACACTGCTGCACGCCTCACACTACTGCACGCCTCACACTGCTGCACGCCTCACACTGCTGCACGCCGCACACTGCTGCACGCCGCACACTGCTGCACTCCACACACTGCTTTTATGCGAGTTTATGCTACTGACATTGTAAATGACAATGCCTTTTTTTGTTTTAAAACCAAAACATAAATAAAAGGCATTGTAATTTTACAATGCCAATAGCTCAAACTCTTATAAATGCGAGACCTATTGCATTGCAAATGCTTGTTTTTTTTGTATTGAGCCTTAGCTTTAGTTTAAAAAATCTTTTTCACGAACATCACATGGTACATATTTGTGTCTTTATTGTTTGTGAGAATATTATTTGTATACCTTATGGATTAGCATGCCAAATAGCACTGACAGAGTTAATGATTGTTTATAATTAATGGGATATAAAGTCTCATCATGCCTGCTTGCTCATAAATATAGCACGTATGACAAAATTAATTTGATCGAATATGATTTGTCTTGAATTGATGTTGAAATCTACCTAATCAGAATGCATCATTTTAATGCATGCCTGGGCAAACACACTTATATAAATTCTATGCGGTGTATATATTTTCTGACACTAGTCTTTCTTCTATTATGTATTAAGGGTTTTTACCCGCAAATCTATGTACATGTATACTTTGCGTATATTTATATTATCAAGGTGCATGCATCGTAACATAGCATTGTTATGATGTTTGAACATGATTTATCTTGACTTATGTTGCAGCCCTCAGACATAAAATGTATAAAAAGCATCCTTGTTTAATACCTGCATGGGTAAACACACTTGTGTGTAATTGTTGCTGATATATGAGCTTTAGATGAAATCAATATCATTTATATATTTTTTTCTGACACTACTCTGTTTTCCATTATGAACCAAGTGCTTGTACCGGCAAGTCTTTCTTTTATGTTTAATGTTGAAAGTATGTGTTTGTCGGGGATAGAGCACTTCTGTCACTTATGGCTTTGCTATGGAGTGCGGGCATTTACTTGCGCTGCTGCGTGGCTGTTGTGTGGCTGTTGCTTTATTATAGAGTTCTTACGTTTGAAGAGGAATAGTACAAGAGTAGATGATTTCGAGGATGCAGCAAGAGAAAGTATCCATAGATTTATTGCAAGGGGATACGGTAAACCATTTCTTGAAACCACACTGCAAAAAGTCAGAAATATACCGAGATCCACCCTGTTGGATGGTGACCCAAATAGGGACACACAGCAGAAAAAAGGGGGTAGAAAGAAAAACAGGATGGATGAGTTAGGCACTAACAAATTCAGGATGATTACAACTTATTCGAACGATGCCAATCAAGTAAAGATGATTATGAAGAAAAATTGGCACATCCTGAAAACGGATCATATCATTGGTCCGGACATCCCTCCGGCTCCTTTAGTAACCTTCAGAAAAGCCAGATCACTAAGGGACAGCTTGGTACAAAGTCACCTATCTACCAGACCCAAGGTGATGGGAACCCTAAGGGATCTTAGAGGTTTCTTCCCTTGTGCCAAGTGTAAAGCCTGCGTTGGCAGCAAGAGAACATTGACCTATTTGGTCACAGGTCTAAAGAGTCCCCGGCCCATCAAAAAGTTCCTTACCTGCAACACCAACTATGTAGTCTATTGCCTGGAATGCCCATGTGGGTTACGCTACGTGGGCAGCACGATTCATTGTGCTAAGATTCGCATTTTAGAACATATGCGAGCAATAGCTAAGAACGATGTCACCTACCCCGTGGCAAGGCATTTTGCTGAGAAGCATAATAGTAATAGGGAATTGTTACGCTATTATGTTTTAGATCAGGTTCCAGCAAATGTCAGAGGAGGGGACAGGATTAAACAACTTCGCAGGCTTGAGTCACGATATATCATCGACTTAGGAACTAAGAATCCTTCGGGGATGAATATAGGGGAGGAACTGTCTGTTCATCTTGGGGACTAAAGAGTAGCAATAATCCTTACACTAGAGGTTAGACAGGTAATTGGAAAATGTAATTCGCGATATGGTGATCATAATGTAATCTGTGTTTTAATTTATGGTATTGGCTATACACGTTAGCTTTTGGACATTGTGTGTGAATTAATCTTTTTAAATGATGTTAGTATAAATGTGGATCATCTTATTATTTCTTTGATGCCAGCAACAATGTTGAGGTCTTAGCCAATACATGGCGGGATTTTCTTAAAATATACTTGATTGTCGGACACAAGGCAAGTGAGAGGATGTTAACATACCTATGGTTATCTAACGTATCAAGTGATTTAAATGACCCCCATATTGCTAGACATTTATCAGTTGACATCGATCTGCCGATACACGGCTTTATTGTTGTCATTTTTGAGGGACACCACATGCCCATATATGGCGTTATGTGTGAAGTTTTTAATCTTACTTCGAGTCTGGGACTGTTTTTTAATGCCGATATACGGCGAAATAAGCAATATTATTTAATTGTTTTGACATTCCAAAATGGCGATGAATTACCAACAGTGATTCTTCTAATGTGATTGTCCTTCTATGATGTCTATGAATTGTGATGTCATGTGATCCACGTAACGTTTCATTTAAATATGCCGTTTCTTTGGCGCGAAATTTGTAACAACATCAGACTAAGGCATAGCCGAAACGCGTCATGTTTTCCATGCTCGCTATGCAATAAATGACCTAAGAACTGCAGAAGTGTCCCGTGAGTGCTTTCCTAAGTTTGTGATGTGACTGGGACTGAGCGCGCATTTATTAACGCGAATGCACCTTCGCGTTTTGAAGCACCCGTCTTTTGAGTGCGCTGGTTTGGAGGTGCAGTGGGAGCGATGATATATATATATATATATATGTATTCACTGAAAAAACCATAGGTTTCACACACGTTATAGTTACGAATTAGCATTTAAAAAACCTTGCAAATTCACTTAAAAAACCATAGGTTTCACACATGTTATAGTTAGCTGGACATTTCACTCGTAAAAAAACAATGAAATTCCCCCGTTATAGTTACTGCAGGCAACTATAACTCACGCGACCGCAATCCTCTGCTGATGACGTCAGATATTACATCACTGATAACTATAACTGCTGAATTTCACTGGTTGTGTATGAGTGAAATCTGAGTCTAACTATACCGTCCTTGTAATCTTTATTTTTATTTTTTTCAGCAAATTTCGTGGTTTTATTTTAACGTTAAGTCAGATGTATATCACAATGGATGGTGGGGGGTTGGAATCAGGGCCTGGTATTGTGCTGCCCCCACCCAAGTTTGCTGCTCCTGCCTTCCCTCCTCCTAGCCATCCATTGTCCAAGTCCATGTCCCTGCTCCCTTATTACAGCCCTGTGTGGCCGTTGTTCTGCCACTGGCCTTCCCGCCTTCTCTGAACAGTTAGCTTGCTGCCCCATCCACCTCTTCCCTATCCTCTGTTGTCTGAATCCATGGACTAGCCTCCTCCCTCCTGCCATGCATGGTCTGATGTGCTGCCACTGCCCTCCATTTAGCATGATGTACCAGTCCACTCCTCCTGCCCTCCGTTGCCCAATTCTATGCCCCATCATTGACCTCCTGCTTAGCCTCTGTGCTTAGCTTGCTGCCCCTATTCTCCTTCCCCCTGCCCTCCGAAGTCTTTGTGCATGCCCCTGCTCCATCCTTTTTGCCCACCATGTTCCATGGACCTGCCACTCCTATCTACTCTGGGTGTTCTGTTGAGCTGCCACTCCCCTCACACCTGCCTAGCATTGTCAGATGACTGTAACCTTTCCCTGCCACCTCCACCCTGCCTGTCCACATTCCATGCCATTATCCCCTTCCTCCTGTCCTCCATGGTCCATTTTACTGCCACACCCTTCTGCCCTCCCTGGTCTGTTGTGCTGCAACTGCTCCTCCTGCCTGCCCCACGTGGTCTGTTGTGAGGCCCCTTCCCCTGAACTCTCTTGTCTGTGCCCAGGTCCTGACCCTCCCTTCTATCCTCCATGGTCCTTTGTGCATGCCCCTGCACCCTCCTTCTTGCCCATCATAGCCATTGTGCTGCCACTAACTCTCCCGCTTGCCATGCATGGTCTTCTGTGCTGCCACAGCCCCTCCCACCTTCCATGTGTGGTCAGCTAGCTGCCCCTGACCCCCTCCCACCTTCCCTCCATGGTCTGTGTGTATGCCATCATAGTCTCACTGTTGCTCTCCATGGTGTGTCTTGCTTCTAGTGCCCATCCTGCCTGACCTCCATGATCATCTTGCTGCTCCTGCCCCCTTGCCCCAGCCCTCTGTTTCCATGTGCAGACCCCTATTCCCTCCCTCCTAACTTGTCTGTTCCATTGTAATGCCCCTGATCCGTCCCTCCTGCCCTTTATGGTCTGTTATGCTACAGTTTTCTATCCTCTCTGTCCATTATGTTCAACTAGCTACCATTGCCTCTTACCCTCTGTTCTCTGTTGTCCATGTGCATGGTCCTGTCCCCTCCCTATTGCTTTCTATGGATTGTTGTGCTGCACTCCCATCCCGCATGCCCTGTGTGGTGCATTGTGCTGCTGCAAACCCTGATGCCTGCCCTGTAGGGTCAGTTTGGTGCACCTCTCCACGTCCCTCCTGTCCTCTGTTATCCGAGTCCATGTCCCTACCCCAACTCCTCCTGTCTTCCATGATCCAATGTACCATATCTGCTAACATTTTGAACTTGGTAAGAGGGAGATTTTGAAAAACAACGGGGGTATTGATTTTTCCCTTTGAGTTACATTGAAAAAGAGGAGATTGTAGACAGGAGACAGATCAAATAAAGCCCATTTGGGTTTAAAAACATTGGACGTTTCCTGGCTGAATCGGGTCTGTTAGCATGTATGGTTGTACTACCACTGCCTCTTCCTTCTGCCCAGAATGGTCTATTATATTGCCACAGCCTCTCTTGCCAGTCCTGTATTGTTGGTGTGTTGCCCCTGCCCCCCTTTCCCTGCCCTCCATAGTCTGTTGTGCTGCCACTGCCCTTCCTGCCTGCCCAGTGTGATCAAATTGTTGCCTCTGCACCTCCTACCTGCCTTCAATTTTCAGAATCCGTGCCCCTGGCCTCTGCCTCTCAACAGTATCCTAATGAACAACTAGATTGCTAACATTCTATATTTATTACAAAAGTGTGGAACGCCTGACATCATCTTGATGTAATCAAAACTGTATTACCTCGAGCATTTCCTTTAGAAATTACATATATGAGAGGGTCTTATTGGCATCAAAATTATGGTTAGTGCTCTAAAAAACTAAAATGAGGACATATTTTCTGAGTTTTCAAATAGCGACAAAGCACTTTTAAACTATTTGTTATCTTTACGTTTTTTTATCCAGTTGACCACTTGATTAAATGTGGCACTTAGGGGAGAGGATGTGGTGTTACATCCATAGCTGCAGACTTTACAACTGGGGAACCAGGTTGGAGTTTCTGCTTCAGCTCGACATTCTGTGATTCTGGTCAAATCACTTAATCTCCCCATGTCTACAACCAAAATGAATTTATTCTTGTGTGATGTAACCATTGCTCATGTAAAGCACTCCAATACCTGACAACTCTGCACTATATAAAATTGCAAAAACCCCAAAAATAAAAAGTGTTTTGCACACTTCTGTCATTGGGCTACATCTGGGTGATATTTGTGCTGCATTTGGGCTCTTTTGTTTCTGGTGGCCATCTTAGAAGATTTATTTGTTATGAAGTTTCCTAATTTCCTCATTTACTGCAGTCTCCTCAGTAGGAAATGTTTTCAGTTTTTTACTTTGATTCCATCAAGAAGGTATTCAGATATGTCACACATTTGCCATAAATTCAGAATGTTAGCACTCTAGTTGCTCATTAGATCACTGTAGTAAAGCTCCTGCTCACCACAGAAGTCTGCTGCTGGTATTAAAAGTGCATGTTTCAGTCTGCATGTCAGAATTATTTAATGAAATAGAAGAGGATTTGAGAAGTCACTCAAATTGTGCCCTAATTTTTCTTTCTTCAGCACTAATAATAATTTCTATGGCAAAATGAGCCCCCTCATTGTGTTCCTTTTTAAATTAAATGTTTTAAGTGTTACCAGTTTATTCCAATCAAAATGGCTTCAGGTGTGCCATACCTTTGTCATAAGTAAGACAGTAAGCACTCTAGATGTTCTTAAGAACACTCTGGGACATACTGCCATTGGGCTATACTTGGGCTACATCTGGGTGATATTTGTGCTACATTTGGGCTCTTTTGTCTCTGGTGGCCATCTTGGGAGACTTATTTGTTATGAAGTTTCCTAATTTCCTCATTTACTGCAGTCTCCTCTGTAGGAAATACTTTCAGTTTTTTACTTTGGTTCCATCAAGAAGGCATTCAGATGTGTCACACATTTGCCATAAATTCAGAATGTTAGCACTCTAGTTGCTCATTAGATCACTGTAGTAAAGCTACTGCTCACCAGGGAAGTCTGCTGCTGGTATTCAAAGTGCATGTTTCAGTCTGCATGTCAGAATTTTTTAATGAAATAGAAGAGGATTTGAGAAGTCACTCAAAATGTGCCCTAATTTTTCTTTCTGCAGCACTAATCATACTTTCTATGGCAAAATGAAATCCCTCATTTTGTTCCTTTTTAAATTAAATGTTTTAAGAGTTACCACTTTATTCCAATCAAGATGGCTTCAGGTGTGCAATACGTTTGTCATAAGTAGGTCTGTTAGCGCTGTAGTTGTTCTTTAGAACACTCTGGGAAGCTGCAGTAGAACACAAAGGAATCAACTGACAGTCTCTGCCCTTGTTGGATGTACATGTTTTACTGAGAATGTCAGACTTCATTCTCACATGACTGAGAAAGATAATGTGAATTTACAGAAAATATGCTCTCAGTTTAGCTTATAGATCACCTTCCAAACCTCTGTGGGAAAAGCATAAGAAAATACTTTTCTCTCAAACATGATCCCAGCAGAAGGCTTTTTCACATGGTAAAATCACCTTAGAACACACCACAATTCCTAAAATGAGTATGGTACCATCAATAAATGATTTATAATGTAACTAAAGTCTTAAAATCTTCTATTAACTGCAATGCTTTTTAATGAAGTGCTATCATGTATATTGGTCCCAAGATGGCTGCCAACACTTCTTGGATGAAGTGCTGACAGCCAATCAGATCTCACGATGAGATGTGTGGTTAGGCTCTGCCCAGATATATATATTTCTTTTTCCATTAATATTTTAAAAACAATTCGCATTCTCAATGTTCCAGAGGGATCTGAAGGTGGGGATGTTAAGCAATTTGTTGTTCGCCTGTTGAAGGAAGGACTGTGTTTGGAACATTCCCTGGATCAACTATTAACTGACATCCAGAGGGTCCATAGGGAACCCTTTAGACAGAATCCACAAAGGCAAAAACCACGCAAAATTCTTGTTAATTTTCTTACATATACTATCAAAGAGCAAATTTTGAATGCAGCTCTCAAACAGAAGTCCCTACCTGGTAAGGGCTTTACCTTCCTCATCAGGTCCGACTTATCTAGGGTAACACTTGAGAGGCAATGGGAGTTTGGCAGGCGGTTGGAGGCCTTCAAGAAGTTGGGCACTTCTGCTCAACTGGTGTTCCCGGCTTCTCTGAGGATCATGTACAATAATAAGATGGTTAACATTAGAACAGTCCAAGCTGCTGATGAATTTCTTTCGAGTATAGGCAGCAAGTCATCTGATAATAGCATTTAAATTTATTTTTTGAGTTTTGGTCGTATGGTCACATATAGCTATTATAACGCATTATAATCTATTATTCTAGTGCTCTAGTGCTCTAGTTAAAACAACAAAAAAAAGGGAAGAGAATATTAGTGAGGGATAATTTCTCTTTTCAGCATTGGGTAGCATGGTATTACTTTCTACCTCTATACTGTTTAGTTGTTGGTCTTGAGTGGGGGGAATAACGGGAGCCTGAGGGTGGGGTGCCATTACTGGACTTGATCCGGTTAGGTACATCGTGGGTTCTCCATGGGGGAGTGAGGGTGGGGTGGGGGGGGGGGGTACATGGGCAAATTTAAAAATTCCTCATCAGTCATTTTGTTGTATTTTTTTCTTGTTGATTCGGTTGAGTTCTTTATCATGCTGCGAGTTTTTTTTTTTTCTTGTGGAGGTGGATCAACTTATGATTAGTTTTATTATAAAGATAAGGCTGACAGTGTTTTGGTTCAGTGGAGATGGCTAGTTTAAAAATTATGTCTTGGAACATTAATGGGCTCCGGACCAAACCTAGGGCTAAGACATTGATGCAATATCTCCGGGACTCTCATGCCCAGGTCATCATTCTTCAGGAGACTTATTTGATACAGTCTGAAATTGATACCCTGGTAAAAGGGAATAAATGGATTGATTTCATATTATCGACATCTCAGTCTATGACCTCCCGTGGTGTGTCTTTGATCTTTAAAAAGCAGCTTAGAGCCAGGGTATTAGATTTTAAAGCTGACCCTGCTGGAAGATGGGTTATTGCCTCTATGATAATTTTGGGTGCTTCGTTTACTGTGGTTGGATATTATGGTCCTAATGTGGATGACCCTTCATCTTTGGAAGCGATTTTCTCTCATCTCTTGTCCTTTCCGGAACCAGTTATATTAGCTGGAGATTTTAACATCGTTCTAGATCCAGTCCTGGATAAATCTCATAATAGTAGATCCCGTGTCCCCTCTAAATCAAGATCTTTTCTGTTGAATGAAATGAAACAATACGGTTATGTCGACATCTGGAGATTAAGGGCTGGACAGCAACAGGGGGTGTCCTTTAGAAATCATAAATATAATCATCAATCCAGGATAGATTTTATATTAATTAGTAATAGCCTATCTGACGCAGTCAAGGACATTCACTATCTCCCGTTACATTTATCTGACCATTCTGCTGTTTTTTTGGAACTTAAGGTTCCTACCTCTGAGGTAGTAAGGACCTGGTCTTTTGACCGTTCTCTGCTCTCCCACCCGGAAGATGTTACTTTCTTAAAAACTGAAGTGGGATCTTTCTTAGAGGTGAATGTGGGTTCTGTAGAATCTGGTGTGGTTTGGGACTCACTTAAAGCATTCCTGAGGGGTCTCATCACAGTTAAGACATCATATAGACGGAGGGAATACAGAGAGGCTATTACCTTAGTTGAGGCAAATCTGATTAAAACGCAGGCTGAAATCGATAACAACTTGGATTCCGCAGATGATGTCTTAACACCAATATGGGCTAAATTATTGAGCCTAAGGGGTGAACTTACCTCGATTCTTAATCGGCGGCTTCAGGAAAGATGGGAGGCCAGTAAAATCGCACATTTTCAGTATGTTGAAAGTGCTGGTAAGTTACTGGCATGGAAAGTAAAAACTGATCAGGTTCGTAACAACATTACCCAGATCCATGTCAATAACGTTCCTCTCTCCTCTGATGCAGATATTAGAGCAGCATTCAGAGATTATTATCAAGACATCTATCATGAAGATAAAAATGTGGATATTATTAAGATCAATGATTGGCTTGGGAAAGTAGATCTGCCAAAACTTTCAGTTGACCAGTCAGGGATGTTAGATAGTAAAATCTCGGAAGAGGAGGTAAGGGAAGCCATTCAGGATGCCAGGAAAGGCAAGGCGTCTGGGCCTGATGGGCTGCCTGCTGAAATATATAAATCATTGGAGCAGGACCTTGTTCCTTTTATGGCTGTATTGTTTAATCAGATCTTGATGGACGGAGTTCGTTCACCAACTTCATGGGATAACGCATCCATAACCGTTATCTTGAAACCAGGGAAGTCTCCAACTGCCTGTGGTTCTTATAGACCAATTTCTGTATTGAATGGAGACTATAAGATCTTTGCCTCCATTCTTGCAAAGAGAATGTCCTTGGTTGCTCCCTCCATCCTACATACAGACCAGAAGGGATTTATTAAGGGACGACAGCTCTTTGAATTGACGTATGACTTGTTTGGGTCAATTGACATGGCATGTTTGAGGTCTTTACCCTTGGCGGTTCTCACGCTGGACGCCACCAAGGCCTTCGACAGAGTTAATTGGTTGTACCTGTCGGAGGCCCTGGCAAAATTTGGCGTGGGGGCCAGATTTCGTCGGGCGATCAGTCTTCTTTATCGTAACATTAGTGCTCGAGTCTTGGTTAATGGTATACTCTCTGACTCATTTGACATCTCGAGGGGTACCCGACAGGGCTGCCCTCTCTCCCCGCTCTTGTTCGACTTATATGCTGAGCCTTTTGCTCAGATTTTGAGGGATAGTGTTAACATCAAGGCATTTGCGTGCGGGAGTTGGGAGAGAAAGGTGGCCCTATACGCCGACGATATTCTCATATTTACCTCTGATCCTCATGAGGCTCTCCCAGTAATATTCGAGCTAGCTTTAGAATTCAGGACTGAGATGATGACCTGGAATATCGACCAAAGCTCCTTTGTTTCTGTAACCCGGCCGGCAAATTGTATGAGATATTTAGGTCTGGATATTGTAGTGGATCTTGACCGGACTACTACTATTAATTTTGCAAGGGTTGCAAAGGAGTGTCGTAAATTGTTCCAGACCTGGGCCCATCTTCCACTTTCTCTATTGGGTAGGATCAGCCTGGTTAAAATGTCTATTCTGCCTAAGGTTACTTTTTTATTTAATACGATACCTTTATATTTTGATCCCACCTCTATTAGGAAATTGCAGTCTGATATTAGTACCTTTATTTGGAACAAACATCTTCCAAGAATCTCCTGGAAAAAAATCAGGAGGCGTAGGGAAAAAGGAGGGCTTGCTGCACCTGACCTCCAGGCTTATGCCTGGGCCTTCCAGTTATCACATGCCAGGATCTTACTAAAGAGGCCAGTGGGGCATGGAGTGTCGTCTCTCTATTCAAAATTATTGGATGTGGAAGGCGTAAATCAGTCAGGTTTCCTCTTTAAGTTTGGGAACTCCAAGTTCTTCAAAAAAATTAAACTGAAAATCTTAAAGGGTATGGCAAGAATATGGGCTCAGATGTCTAAAGTAATTAAAGTGGGGTACTATGGAAGCAGGACACCGCTGTGGGACCTACCTGATGGGCCATTATGGTTGGGGGATGCATTAGCTATACCTATGAGAGAGGCTGGCCTGGAGGAGTGGGGTAACTTATTTGTTGACGGGGATTTGTTTCCCTGGGAATATCTCTGCACAAAGATTGGTCCACACTTCTCTAGGCTTAAGTATCTTCAAATGTCAAGTTGGGCTCGGGAATATTCCGTTCAACCATCACACAGTTCCAAATTTCCCTTGGGTGTACATAGTCATCTTATAACGCTTTTGCTAGATAAGCCGCCTGCCAAGAAGGAAATTTCATTATGGTACAATTTAATCTTAGAGGAAATGGACGGAATTTTTTCACTCCCAGAGGACCTTTGGTCCCAATATGTCATCAATTCCGACTTGCAACATCTTTGGAACTCATCTTGCATGATGATGTGGGATGTTGTTAAACCTGCATGGTTACGCAGGAATCATCTTTTCACGATTCATCGAGCATACTACTCACCCCTTCGTCTATCTAAATTTACTGAGGGGAGTAGTGTGGCCTGTGCGAAGTGTGGTTTGGTGGCTGCTTCTGACATTCATATGTTTTTTGAGTGCCCGCATTTGGCCCAATTCTGGGAAGCTATCAGCAAGACCCTTTCACTATCTCTTGGAGTCAGCATTACCTTGGATTTAACATCAGTAATTTTTGGTTGCTACCAAGGGGTCCCCTCCTTGGCAAAAAAGCTTATTTTTTACACCATCCTCCTAGCAAGGAGGGAAATATGTATGAAATGGAAAGACTCTTTACCTCCCTCTGTTAACGACTGGTATGCTTCTGCTCTGATGGTTTCTCAGTTGGACCTGGCTAGATCCGGTAATCCAGATACAAGATCTTTCTGGCATCTCCTGAATTGGTCTCATTGAAGTGATCTCATTGAATACCTGGGGTTGTTTTTTTTTCCCCAGGTCCAATGATTATGCCATTATCCCCATTCAGGGGGCTTCTTGTCTCACGGAACTAAGTTTAGTCCCGTGACGTGATTCTGGCAATTGCTTGTATGGTTATAAATTAGTGATCACTGCTGGTTGAAAGCATTGTTGCTGAGGGGTGAGCCTTACGTTCCATTACTGCTCCAACCAGTTCTAGTTACTGAGGCAGCGCAATGTGTGTACACCAGCAAGATTGCATATTGAAACCTGTATGGCAGATGAGGACAAAAAAAAAAAAATAATAATAATTTTTAAAACTACTGAACAGATTTACACAATTTAACCAAAAGGCACGACTCTGAACCAAGGGCTACCTTTTTGCCAAATTTGGTGTAATTCCGTTCAGCAGTTCAGGCTGTAGCTGCGACTAAAGGTTCCTATGGAAAATTGCATGGGGAAAACATGTTTTGGGTCCCCTCTTTATTCTCGGCCCCTGCTTGACGAATCACCCCGAGACTTTCAGGATAGCAGCGGACTGGAGCTGGCCAAAAGTTTTGAAAACTTTGCAAAAATTCATCAACCGGCGCCAAAGTTATTGGGAATAGAATGTTGCGGGTTTCCTATGGAAAATAGGTCCTTACTATAACTGCCTACTGGCAGTAGATAATATATATATATATATATATATATACACACACACATTTATTTATTATCTACTGGTGGCCGCCAGTAGATAGTTATAGTTAGGACCGTGTTTCCATAGGAAATCTGAAAATTCTATTTTGAATAACTTTGGCGCCGGTTGACGGATCCTCGCGAAATTTTCAAAACTAATGGGGCGCTCCGCTCAGCTCCTACCGTAAAAGTCTCAGGGTGATTCGTCAAGCGGGGGCTGAGAAAAAAGGGGGGTCCCAAAACGCGTTTTCCCCATGCATTTTCCCATAGGACCTTTAGTCGTAGGTACAGCCCGAACGGCTGAACAGAATTACTTGAAATTTGGCAAAGAGGTAGTCCTCAGGTCAGGGATGTGCCTTTTGCATATATGGTGTCAATCTGTTCAGTAGTTCCTGAGAAAATTGCAGTTAAAAGTACATAAACATCTATAGCCGCGCACGGTGCCGTGCACGAGCGTAATTCTGATTGGTGGTTACATGTCAGTCAACATTCGAATCGGTCGAAACCAGGAAGTGTTGTCCGCCATTTTGTGTGTGACAGTGAAAAAGAAAGGTGGAGAACGTGAAAAGGGGGCAGGGTACAGAGTTCCTGACCCCCTAGCTTTTGTCAGGGGGTCCCTGAAGGACCATGAAGGGTGAAAAAAACCTTTTTTCTTTTTTTTTTTAAATCGCGGGGTGCGCGCACGGTGCGCGCAACGTCGCAAGGTGCGCGCACGGTGAAAAAAATCATAAAGAAAATAGAATTAAAAATCAAATTTAAGTGTTTAGATGTTAGGTGGCTCTAAAAAGAGCCGTTGTGTTAATTGAGGGACAGAGGAACAAAAAAATGGCAAAAATTATAGGGTGCCGCACGTGTGCTGCTGTATCTTGCTCTCTATTAGGGGAATGCTGGTGTCCCCATAAGAGAGAAGAGCATTGCACACATTGCACCGTATATGCACCCTCTTAAACAGAGGGTGTATATCCAGAGGAACAGAAGCAGGTGAAGCTGCCGCCGCAGATGAAGTGCTCGGCTGAGCTGCCGATGATGTGCTCGGCTGAGCTGCTGTGGATGTGCTCGGCTGAGCTGCTGGAGGGTTTTCTCTACCAGCTCGAGCATAAGCCACAGGATGTACATCTCTAACGTGCCTGACCATTAGTGAAGATACTAAAAGAGTATTTCTTTTTAGGATCTCCTCTTGATAAGACACGATCACAAAGAGTGCAGGTGACTTTTGGAGCATTCACCTTCTTCTGCCCCTCTGGAAAAGTGAAAAATTGCCATATAAAAGAGTTTTTCTGTTTCCTCTGTCTCTGTGGCACAAGGGTCTCCTGCTCACTCCCAGAAGATGACTGCTGCTCTGCCATTCTCAAGTACTGGAGTACTAGAAAAGCTGCTCAGCTCCTTCTCCCAGGGAATCAGAAGTAATAATGAGGGGAGTGGGTGTGGTGTTGGAAGTTTCTGGAACTGAAACTACTATAAACCAATGAAAAGTGTTGTTTCTAAATCACATGACTTGCCGTGCGCGCACCGTGCGCGCACGGAGCATGCACGCATTCGCGTACGGAGCACGCGCGCTTGCGCGCGGAGCACGCACGCATGCGTGTTCGGAGCACACGCGCATGCGCGCACGGAGCACGCATGCATGCGCGTACGGCGCATGCGCGTACGCGCACGGAGCACACATGCATGCGTGTACGGAGCACGTGTGCATGCACGTACGGAGCACGCACGACGTACGCATGCGCACGTGGAGCATGTACGCATGCACACACGGAGCACGTACGCATGCGTGCACCATACGCGCACCGTGCGCGCACGGACAAAAACCCTTAAAAAAATATATTTTTTTTAAAAAGTGTTTAGAAGTTTATAGAAGATATTAACTATGCTGTTCAACTCTATCCAAATTTTAAAAAAAAGAAACTGAGCCATTCCATATTACAGGATAAAGTTAAACTATAACTATATATATAGGTAGCTTATTGTAAAATAAATATTTAAAAAATATAATAATACATTCATAAATTAGCATTTAAAAAACCTTGGAAATTCACTTAAAAAACCATAGGTTTCACACACTTTATTGTTAGGAATTAGCATTTAAAAAACATTTGAAATTCACTAAAAAAAACATAGGTTTCACACACGTTATAGTTAGGAATTAGCATTTAATAAACCTTGCAAATTCACTGAAAAAACCATAGGTTTCACACACGTTATAGTTCGGAATTAGCATTTAAAACACCTTGCAAATTCACTGAAAAAAACATAGGTTTCACACATGTTATAGTTAGCTGGACATTTCACTCGTAAAAAACCAATGAAATTCCCCCGTTATAGTTAGTTCAGCTAACTATAACTCACGCGCCCACAATCCACTGCTGATGATGTCACATATTACATCACTCATGACATACTCATGACATCACTGATGACATCTCAAATGACATCACTGATGACATCACTGATGACGTCATCCATGTGATAAATTACCACATCTTCTCACACCCTAATATAACGTTTGATACACCGACTCAAAATTTAAGAGTTCCATTCTCAAAACCATACATACTGCAATACCAATAACTACATACCCACTTATTAACTCTTAGGTCTACATACACCTCCACTCATTCACCTGTACAGTCACTCATACTTACAGTCACTCCATACAAAACTATCATATGCATTTATACACCTATATAGACACTCACACACTACCAATCATCCATAGAGGTACTCTCACACCTACTCAGTCATGCAAATAATCACACTCCCATTTACTCACCTATGAGGTTATACACACTCAAGTTCACTTACTCATAAAAATAGTATCACATTCTTACGCTCTTATAGAATCATTGATACAAGCACACACTCATCCATACAGTCACTCTCACAATCACACACTCTAACATCTACCCACTTATATACTCTTACACGCATATATACTGCCTTTCACATATGTAGTTAGTCACAAATGTACCACTGAGATATACATTCAATCCCTAACACACCCATACATACACTCACTCAACCATACAGTCCATCACAGATGCACTCTTAAAACCATGCACCCATAGAATCACCCACTCACACATCTATGCATAGAGTCACACACACCACACAAACACTCAGGAACCCATACAGATACTGAGACAAGCAATCAATAACTCATATAGACACTTATATAGGTATTCACAAAACCATGCCGCCACTTATACACTAACATACAAACATTTACACAGTTTAGTCACTAGTCTGCAGTAAGATACATTTAATGACTCACTTTTAGAGTCAGTTACGCACCAAAGAAAATCATACATTTACACACTTGTACACCCACTCATTCTTCAACAGGCCTTTCCCTATATATATAAAACATATTAAAATTGTTCAGAAACACATACTCAATGGATGATGTCATCAGTGATGTCATGAGTGATGTCACTGACCATGTCATGAGTGATGTAATATGTGACGTCATCAGCAGTGGATTGCGGGCGAGCGAGTTATAGTTAGCTGAACTATCTATAACGGGGGAATTTCATTGTTTTTTTACGAGTGAAATGTCCAGCTAACTATAACATGTGTGAAACCTATGGTTTTTTCAGTGAATTTATATATATACATACACAACTACCGAATCCTGATCATCCCATGCAGGGCTGCATCTATCGAATCCAGACTGGCCTGTCTAGGACTGTACCTGCCTTATTCCTGATTTGCCTATGTACGTGCTAAATCTGTGACCAGCCTGTACAGAGTTACAACTGTCCAACTGTCAAAGGTCCCATCTGGGGCTAAACCTGCAGTCCAGCTGGCCCAGGTACAGGGTAGAACTGCTGAACTCAAAGACTCTGAAGTATGGTACTTAACAGTCCAGGTGGTACCATGACATCTCAGTTCTGCTCCTTCTAGGTGACTGCTAAGAAGAAGCTGTGTGAGCGCAAAACAGAACGTGACCCAGTTCTTGAGATAAAGGTTCTCCAGAACTTCCTTTCCATGTACCTCGCTGTGAGCGGACATATCTCCTGAGTACTGTGCAGCCTGAGAAAACTGATTACCTGTGAAGGGATACAAGACTTGAGACTAGGTGCATATTTGTATTGTGGTGATTGAACTGCTCCTGTGCTAACTTACGCTACTCCTGTTGATCCCTAGAGATAAGTGGGAGCCACTCAGAACTGGAAAGAGACTGTTCCCATTGGCGCAGGATCAAGACTGATTTGCATATTGCTGGTTCCAAACTGAGGTGAAATGGTGTGCAAAATAACTATAGACTGGAATGCGGCTTGATTAAATAACAATAGCTAAGATAAATTCAAGCATTCAATCCATAACTTTTTTGTATACATCATTGTGACACCCCAAGTGGGACACATCTACCCAGACGTGGGTCCTATGCACACTGTGCCACTGGTGCCAAGTTATACCTGTCTGATGAGATCTAATAAAGACGAATCAGGCCCTGTGTTGCTTGTGTTCCGGTTCTGGGAGGGCCAGGCAGTCCGGGCTGGACTGTTCCCATTGGAGCAGGGTCTAGACTGATTTGCATATTGCCGGGCCCAAACTCAGGTGGCATAGCAGTCAAAATAACAATAGACCAGGATGCCGCCTAAGTAATTACCAGTGGGTGAAATGAATTCCAACATTCCATCCATCGCTTTTTTTTTTCTATATTTCCGTGTTTTTTCCACTGGACATTAGCCAGATAGGCTGGAACCTTGGAAGGCTTATTTTTTAGGTCAAGCCTAGGCAGTTCATGTGTGGTCTCTTCAAGACATGTTGTATCCACTCTGTGGGCTTGCAGCCTGCCCATTGTTTCGTCGCTTTGATTGTCCTTCTAAAATACTTGCTTGCTATTGGTTAATCCTTCCTCTTTGTCCCACCTTTTTGTGTTTTGTTTATTCCCACAAAGCACCGCCCAACTTCTGGTAACATTCCAATTTAGTGCTTATCTGTTCCTGATTGGGACTATTTTTTATTCCTTTCCTGCTCGTCTTTGTCGTAGCAGCTTAAAAAAGGCATCCAGCCACTGCCGCACCCCGTCATCTCCACAGCACTCACTCCAGGCTTCCGCCATAAACATGGCTGGAATTATTGTTCTTATCTCCTCACATAGAATATTTCTAAAAAGTCGCCGTTGATTGCGACGAGTGTGCATGTCATGGTGTTGCTTCATATTACACAACTAGCGTTGACTTCTTTGGTACAAGCGAGGCCATGTTAAAAAAAAAAAAAAAGTAAATATCACTGCTGCTCTTCCCATCACAGCGGGAGTGCCGCTACTATAAAATTCCCTGCTTGCTGCAAACTCGCCCTTTAATGCTTTGCGGGGCCTCATCTTTAAAATGCCTTTTTGTCAATATATCTCAGCCTGTGAAGCTCCCAGGGCAACGGGACCATTACCAAATTGTCCAGCACAACGTGGCCTTGTTTTTATTGTAAACATCCAGGTCCCCACCCTAAGTTGGGGAGAGGGACCTCAAAATCATCACCTTCAGTGCCTTCCAATACAGTTTGAAGCTCTCCCATGGCTGGAGCTTTTGCTCCACAGTTGAGAGTAGTTTGCCCTCTATGGGCCTTATGCATGGTAGCATTGTAGGAGGCCTGAAAGCCTAAAAATTTATAATGCACTGGTCATGTGGTTACGCCCTCTAGGGGCTGATTGTGTGGTTGCAATTCCATGCTCTTTCACAATCTAGTTTAACTGTGATATTTTGCCTCCCTTGACCTCTTAATTGTGTTTGATCCTATCTTTAGTAATCCCCACCCCAAAATTGAAAGATGCAGTACAGTTATTTCTGTAGAACGCAATACTTACACAGTGAGGTATAACATAGTTACTTGTGTTTCAAGACAGCAGATACCATCAGATCTTGTTTTGTATTCAACATACGTGCCTTCACCCACATTGTTTTCATTCTGCTATCCTTTCCAGAGGAGAGGGAACATTGTTTCATTCATATCACATTAAGCTTAGCATATTATTTTCAGAGCTTCAGCTTGAAAAGTTTGTTTCGAGGAATTCACGCGAAGCTTGCCTTTCTACTGTGAATCATTCTCGGTGTTGATGTCATAATGTCCCATCGCTCAAAAGCCAGCATCATGCTATCTTGTTATCTCAGATGAAGCAGAGTGAGCTTACTTTATTTCATACGATACACCGATTACAACTTTGGCGGTGTGGTGCCGGTTCCGCCCCGCTGCCAACACATCGCCAAAGCCTTGGTCAGGCCGCCTGCCAGATTAGGAGTTTCCTCCTGTCTGGCTGGCTTTTGTTTTGACGTTCCCAGGGCGGTGCCCTAAAAATGGGATTATTGTAATAGGGCGGTTGGGAGACTGCCACCTCTATGCCTTCCACTAGTCTGGCGGTTTGTGGACCGCCAGACTCGTAATTAAGCCCTAAATGTTTTCTTTTTTGTTGCCCATGCTACACTGTATCTCAGCAATGCTAAAGAGCATCGCCAAAGGCACTTCCAAACCAGCAGTTCCCAAAGGCAAGACCTATTGGCTATGCCAATGCTTGTTGGGCAGGGGGCCGCTGCTGGCACCACTTTAGCTTTCTCCAGGATTATTTTTTTGAAGTTTTATATAGCGTGAATATGAATTGAAGGTATTGGAGCACTTTTACATGGGCACCAATTACATTACATAAGGTCACATTCATTTTGTTTTTATATAGGCATGGGGAGACTGAGATTTGCTTAGAATCGCTGAATGTTTAGCCGATGCTAGATCAAACCTCGTTCCCCAGCTATAAGGTCGGAAGCTCTGGCTGTTATGCCACACCCTACGGTCTTCGAGGGAAAGAGAGGGATAAGACAGCAAGGAGGAAGGGAGAAGGGCTAGTTTGAACATTTTTGCCAAGCCGCTCTTGGTTTCAGTCTGGCCCTGTCTTGCAACATCTTTTACTATTTGTAAGAGTACCCACCACATGAAATAAATATATCTTATTCTCTGAGGGAAAACAGAGTTCACGTTCCTGCTCAGTAGAGACTGCGTGTGTAGGGGTGGTGGGACTATTGTTAAAGGAGGAAAATGGAGTCGAAACATGGGCATTGAAGTAGCATTTAAGTGGCCATTTTGATGTTTGTATTTTTTGATAGTACAGGGAGTTCAAGGCACATTTGCAGCCCCCTGGGAGAAAGTGTGAATGGTGCATTATATCCAGAGCTTAGAAGCCCCAGAAGTGCAGTAGGTAGCAATGTATAAAACATAACGGTGAGCCAGAACTGAGCCAACAGGCTCTAAGTCTGTGGACAAACCAAGCCATGAAAATATTTAGCATTTAAATCATGCAACAAACATCACGTTAAACTATGATAAAGTGCCTTCAAAATTCAAATAAGTGTATTTCTTTAACACACTAAAGCATTTCTCCATAGTATATCTGATTAGATTTCTCCATGAGAAGTATTTTTTAAATGTACTATGAAATATTCATGCCCTGATGACACGTTTATTAGTGAAAAAAGCTGCAGGTTGTTATGGGTACCCTATTTTGGCTTAGGTTCTTTTCATACACAGAGCAATATTATGGTTTATTAAATCATATACAAGAGGTTTTCTTACAGTGCACATCCTGAACTCACATCTGTGAAAGTGCTCTCTCATATATGATATGATAATGACCAAAAAGGAGGCTCGATTAAATGAACTATTTCCTCAGTATGACACAATTTGGTCAAGCAGCAAGCTGGATTGATTCCAGATTTTCTAGTTTCAACTGTGCACTTTATCCACAAGATAGATATCACTTTCTGACATAAAACTCCTTGATTCTTGGAGGATGACAGAGCGTGGAGGAAGGCAGAATCTACCTTGAGGAACATATTTATCAATAATTCATGCAGTGTAGCAAACCACCTTGCTGTGTGAAAGGAAAAAGGCAGGAATCTGCCGTATTTACTAGTATACGGTGCATTCCTGTCCTTTCCTAGCACTGGTATGCTTTTGGCTGCCTAGCGCCAACACAGGCACCCTTGTGTTTCAAGGGTGCCTTTTGATGCAAGAAGGAATACCTTCCTGCACAAAAACAATCCTTGAAGACATTTTCCTCTTTTGCAGCACACATAGAAAGAAAGGTATTTATCCATGTTGCACGTCTGGTGGGGAGATGTAAAATTTGGACACATTCCCAGGTCAACTGTGTTGGTAAATCTCGAAATCTATCAGAATATATGGGTGGATGCGTGGGAACACCCGAGCTTCACCTGTGAAAGTCACCCTTCTGCAGAGTAACGCAAGACAGCGATTTGGGCTGCCTTGCGTTACTCTGGATTTATCAAGCCACGCAGGGACATGCAAGGTGGCCTTGTGTGGCTTGATAAATCTCATTTAGGTTCAGTGTCACCCATGTGCCTACTTCCGTAGTGCAAGGGCGACGCAAAACCTTGGTAAATATGACCCTTAATTTTGGCCATTTTGTATAGTGCAAACCTTGTCCAAGGATATAGGAGTTCTTGGCAACAGATACAGTCAACGTTACACCTAATTTTTTGGGCACTAAGAAGTCTGTCTTCACAAGATGTGGAGCAAAGACCAGGATTCGAACCTGGTTCCTCCTGTTGTATTGTTGGCAGATATAGCCACAAGGCTACAGTGCCTCTTTTGAAAGCTCGGCTCATTTTGGAAGCAAGATTCCAAGAGGACTTAGAGCTGAGCCAGAGCCAGGATCCTAGCTTGAGGTTTTGTGACTCTCTCACCTTTATGAAATCATAAGTTGTTATTATTACCGAAGCACTTGCATACACAGGCTTATTATTTATTCATCAGTACCAACAGATATACTTTCCCTCTACATTTAGTAACAAAGCCTCCTTATGCTTGCTTGTTTATTATGTACAGAGAATAACCAAAGCAGGGCCTCTGGTTATCTGAGTTGAATAGATAGATTCTGAAGACTATAGAATCTCTTGTAATGGCTTAAGGCACCGCAGCCTGGTAGAGCAAGCATTTTTGTCTGATTCAGGGGTCCTTTATTAATGGCTTAAGGTATTGCACCCCGCACCGGGAAAGTGCTGATTGTAGGTTTTCAAGGACATGCAAATAGTAATAGTTAAACGACTGGCTTCAGGCAGTAGTAGAGCCAGACAGTCAGGACAATTTCATAGTCTGGTGTGCATAGAGGAAGCCTTTCCAAATTTAAATATCTACAATTCAGCTCATGGTTTAGCATATTAAAACAAGAGGGTTATCCAGACTCGCATATGAATGGTGGGCAAAAAAAAAAAAAGTTGCAAAGTGGTATCAACTGTGAGACCGAGGTTAAGGGGAACGTCCCAACCTATCAGATGTGGGCAGAATGCTTGCTGGGTGAAGAACTGGAGAAATGATGGCAAGTATTCATTGAACTTTTATATGCTGCTGTCAGTCCCGCTACACTAAAGAAAAAACTTATTTTTACTTTTTACTCTCAAAAACTGGAAAGATGAGCAAGGCTAAGAGAAAACTCACACAAGAAGTGTGGTTATCCAAATGCAGACGATATGCATGTGTTTGTATCCTGCCTTGCCTTGAAGATGGGATGTAAGTAAAATCATGGAGGCAGCCATCAGAGTCGAATTTCAGGTAAACCCTCTTGTAATTCTGTTTGGTGTGGACGAGAAGGACAAAAGAGTACATGAACATAAAAAGTTAAATTTCTATCTTATGTTGTTGTAGATAACACTAATAATCAAAAAGGAATGGATCACTTGTTGCTGGCACCAGGGTTCGGAAAGTGGTTGCCGATATTGGTAAAAAACCCTCAATCACGTAATTTAGTTCGTGGGCGGTATATCTTGGTTGTCCGCCTTGATGTTTAGATACGTGACAGCATCATCATTGGGTTTTTCCCATGCTTCCTCCAACCCGGAGGTGAACCACTGGTCGTTCCAGTAGTGATCAGGGAAAAAAAGGGATTCAAAAAATGTGAGGAGTGCTCAGGTGTTTAGGTGATTGTGATAAGTATAAAAAATTCCTCTGACTACCTGTTTACAATTTTATTCTGTTAGGCGCAGGGAAAAAGTTAAAAAAACAATTAGTTGCAGAGAGGAGGGGTAATGTGTCCGCTGCAGTTAAAAGTCTGAGTGATCGGTCGACATGTTTCAGCCCCTAGAGTGCCCAAGAGGGGTCGGGGGGCTTTCTTCAGGACCTCAGGTGAAGAGAAAATGGATAATATCCAATATCTGTGGGAAGTTCCTAAGTTAATCGCTTGGACTTCTGTAGGGTTAATACCTATGTATCGTGAGGGAGGAGGAAAGGTAGACACATATGTCCTTAGTTAGTGTCGTTTTGATCGGTGTCTAGCTGCAATCATAATACAAAAGCAATTATAGATGGCAAATCTTTAGATACAAAACGGTGTACACCTTTCATATGCAAGTGGAGATTCGAACCGTCTATATGGTAGACGTGGTTTAAAAGTTAGCACAATTAAAAGTATTAGTAGAAACATGGTGAGAACACATTTAATGTTGTGAAATTAGTCGTTAAATGACCATGAGTATACGCCTAGGGCGTCATAAAGCATAAATATATGTGGAGGGAAAGCTGTCGCCGTTCGTTATCAATGTGGCATACTGCTGTAAATAAAGAGGTAGAGACCTCTAGTCATGTCAGAAACTGGGGTTAAATGCGTACAATGAGCAGCAAATCATTAGCAAAAAAACCGTAGCACACATATTATAGCAAGATTAGTATTCGTGAGCAAAGTTCAGTGTGGCCCATAGATGATCGTGAGGTTATGTCCAGGACGTCATCTCTGTGCAGTGCCAGTATACCATAAGAGTTATATGTAAACATCGCGCCATAGAACAGTAGCAATGGTCAATCGGCCGAGAGCGGAAAGTAAATGCGGTAAACACAAAGTCGCTGTACTGCGCATGCGCAAGTTGTGAAATACCTCGGGGGTCCGATTTAGAACTCCGTAGGGCAGAAAAGGCAGCGATATTGCTGTTGAAAGAAAATGACAAATACAAACAATGTAGGGCATAACAAGGTGCTCGATAACATTACGTGTCTTCCAAGGTGATCCTCGTACCGCAGCTCTGGTGCAGTCACGACTTGTGCTGACACTGATTTCCTGTTTACGGGACGTTCCCAGGAGGCGGGCTTAAATGCTGAAAACAAGTGTGATGGAAAAAGGACTAGCGGTCTCTTAGGAAAAACTTTATTGATATGGGGATTGATGTTGAATTCCCACGTGTAGATAACACGCCACTGAATGTCAAAGAATGGCTGATATTAATAGGAAAATTTAGTAAGTGCCATAAAGTAAGTTTTAAGGGAAAGAGAACTCCGTTCTGGCAGCCAGAGAATAGAGTGTGGATAAAAATAGCTAATGAGCGATAAAGGTGCGTCCAGGGTGAGAGTCCAATGATTGCACCACCTAGAGGTCTGAGTATGAACCCTGGAGGCCCATCCGAGTGACCAGGATAAGGGACTGTTTCGGAAACTTGGATAAAGAAAAGTGGGTGTAATTGGCCATGAATGTATCTCACATGGCCGCTCTTGAAATGAGTTTAGTGATTGAAACTGGGAATGAGGCACCACTAGAAGACTTACTTAGATGAATACAAAGAGACGCAATGCGGTCCACTTTTTTGTGAACTTTAAAGCAATCTGAGCCACCGCTGACAAAACAAGCTGCGGAACAGCCTCGAACAAAATATCGGACATCGCCGGCATGGCAAAAATTGCCCATGAAAGCTCAACTGGGCTTCCATTTACCGCCAACAAGCATAACTACTGCATTTGTAGAAGTATCGCCCGATTGGCGCAAGTCGTGATACTTACATTTTAACTTGCATCTTTTCGCCTGCAACACGCAAATTGCTTACTCAAATTGATCCTATAAACCAGTCCACGCCCTGAAGAGAATCCCATAAGCCACCCTGGGAATCGAAATGTGGCGGCATTACACAACACGGGGACTGTTGTATTTGATTACATTTTTCCACCCAATTGAAATGTTTTTTGAATTGTCTAACTACTGGGTTCGATTGATTTGTTCCCCGTGATAGCAGCTACTTAACTCAGTTATACAATGTGGATGTTAAAGGATATCCAAGTAGCTGCTTTGTTTGTGAATTGAGACTAGTGACATAATGTTTTTATAATTTGTTGTTTTGTAACACTTGTTCATGTATTATTTTTTACATCACACTCAGGGCAGGACTGGGCACCGAACCCGGCCCTGGCAAACTGCTCGGCCGGGCCCCCTGGGGGTAGAGGAGGGGTGCAGCTGAACAAAAACGGCCGCCCAGAGGGCCAAAACCAGCCCCCACCCTAGCGGCCCAGCGGGGAACTGCCCGGTGCCCGCTACGGCCAGTCCGGCCCTGATCACACTACTTCACCACGAAGTTTGTATATTTTTGTTTGATCTGTGGCATAAATAAGTGTAATTTGTTGTAAACTGAAATATATCTAACTTCTCAGACCCATGATTCAAATGTGGAGTAAAGTACATAGAATTGAGCAGCAAATAAATGCCTTAAGCCAATATCAATTGAATTGTTGGTTCATAGTCTGTTAAATTAACGTAGCAGCATTTGAAACGTGACGGCTAGGACACTTCTTGCTCTTAGTTTAATATGGCCCGTCCAGCCGCCTAGGGCAAAACCCCTTGTTGCTATTACGCATATTTGAATTAGGCATGTGGCTGTTGTCTTGCTTGATCACTTATCAAACCACAACTATGTATAACCAGCTTTAGGGTGTATTTGGATATATTCAAGTATTTTTAGAAAAGTTCATTTTCATTCCGGTGCCACGTATTACCCAAGATGCCTACCATATTGTGCATCACTTTTTTATGGCCCAGGGCACCATAATACTTATTTTTATCTTCAATTGTTGATTACATAAGCACTTATGCTCATTATTATATGTATTCAGGTGATGTGTTTTCAGTTCATATATTCACGCAATGTATAGTTTTTAACATATGACTCATGGAATTGTACATGTATATCATCAACAAATTCCGATGGATTTCATCTCGGACTACATTACTAATTAATGACGGAATAGTCTCCTTAAATAGTTCTGAGAACGACTATAAACTCTGTGTGACAGATTTACCACTTTTTTCAGACAAACCAGTGAAGCAGCCGCAAGAGGAGTGGAGGAGAGTGCCAAATGTACTAAAATATGGCTATCTCTTCCCCTTGCGCAGGCTCTGAAATCAGCTGCTGTGCGTCACGGAGATACTTTTGCACCATGGTGCAAGGGTGTCTCCGTGAGCTACCATAGGTTTTGTACTGGGAGGGCATAGTTGCCAAGGTTTCAGATTGGTATGTGTGCCATATTCATAATTTCAGTGTAATTATGAGTGACATTTCAACGACTATGAGTGACATTTTCTCACGAGCAAAATTAAGCAAAGAAGACGACGAGGGAAATATAAATTTCACAAATTACACCTGTTTGAGCAACTCTAAGAAGTCACTAAGGTGCGCTAACCATAGGCAGCTGAATATTGAGCAGAACACTGCAGAGATAGACTGCGTGACTGCACAGTTGTAGTTGTTTCTGTGTTCGCTGCGTTTTTCATGACTGTTCGTTCATACTGTTTTTGTACCACCAACCCTCGAAGGTAATGAATTTATCGACCTTGGTAAGAAGAATGGTTGAAGTGCTCCTAATATGATCCAAATGTGTGTCTTGCAGGCTACACACTGAGGTTAATGTTGAGCTTATAATTCACTGAAGCTTGCTAAGGAAATAGCCACTTTCTCTTTAAAAATACCATAAAGAAACTACAAATGAAAAAAAAAACGTAATGTTGATACAGTCTGTAACGCACTATAAAACGTCATTATGCATAGTTTTGAAATAATCAAGGAATTGAATGTAAAATGTTAGTTAAAGCTTTTTGGATTTCATTTGATCTGTACAAATATGGAGGTAAAAGTCACTGAATATCAATGATATTTGATGGTTGATAAATAACGATTAGACTTCTTGGTCGGTGGATTGTGTAGGGTAATGGCGCTCCAGGGAAATACGCAGTGAGTATATACTAGAGTTCAATTATGATTGCGGTGCATAAGGGTGGGGAGAGCCACCCTCCTCCTCAATGGGTGGATAACCACTGATAAACCAAAACAACAGTCCCTTGCACAAGCCAACTTTATTTATTATGTATCATTGACAATAATAAAAAACACTCTTGTTCCTTCGTTGAAACAGTCACTTCAGTTTAATTTTGTGATCCTTAGCCAACACGCGTTACGTCGCGCTTAATTGTTGTGCGCAGCGGCTTCTTCAGGGCTCTAATCTCTTTGTATAGATCCTCAGTTCCGGTTGTATTTCCGACCCAGAATGGGTTCTAGTACTCCAGTGATATTTGCACAGTATAGGGCAACAGTGATTACGGTGTCCAAGATTTAGTGTATTCCAGAATTATTTTCTTAAGTGTGGATCTTGTGTGTATAAGTCATAAATCCATCATGAAGAATGACGAGGTGGTATAGTAAAACCACTCTTTGGGGGCTAAGTGAGTCCCTCCTGCCAGCAACCAAGTCTTTGCTGGCGTAAACGCAAACCCTCTGTTCAGTAGCAGGGCTGCCTCCGGCGTGTCCACAGAATGGTTGAGGTGCCCCTAATTTGATCCAAATCTGTGTCTTGCAGGCTACACACTGAGGTTAATGGAAAACTTCTAATTCACAGAAGCTTGCTAAGGAAATAGCCACTTTCTTTATAACAATACCACAAAGAAACTACATATGAAAAACGTAATATTGATCCAGTCTGTACTGCACTATAAAACGTCATTATACATAGTTTTGAAATAATAAAGTAATTGAATGTAAAATGTTATTTAAAGCTTCTTGGATTTCATTTGATGTGTACAAATAAGGAGGTAAATGTCACTGAATATCAATGATATTTGATGTTTGATAAATAAAGATGTTGGGGATTACAAAAAAGTCTTTGTTTGCTTTATTATTTTACTTCTAACATTCGTGCACGTGTAATTATTACACAAGTGCTTCAATGCAGTGTATAACAGACATTTCCTAAAAATACACAATTAAAAATAAAGTATTTTATGGCTACAACAATCTTTAGCCCTCAACTCCACTGCCCATAATTCTACCATCCATCAAAGCAAGTTTCCACCTCATTCCATTCTCGGTACCTGCTCAAAGCTTCCGACGACTTTGAAACTCCCGCACTCGGTAAGCACATCAGAAGGGCACAAGGCAGGCTGGGAAATGGAGTACAGAGTTGAATATCTGTGGGACTCATGGGAACTTTAGATTCCAAAGTCTTTAATTAGAATTCAACCACGCCGACAGCGGTTACAAAGAAGTACTGCAATTACAGGTGAGAAAGCCACTAAAGGCTCGAACGACATGCCTGCTCTGAGCTCAAGGTCCTCTTTCACGTCCATCTGATCTACACCGCAGGGGGGAAATCACATTCTCCTTCCTTTGGGAGCCAGCCAGCACAGCGAGCCCCAAGCCTGCTGCAGCAGCGCATGCACGCCATGGCACAATGCCGTCTGCCACTAACTCCACAGTTATATTTGGGCAGCGCTAATAAAAAGCTTGTCGTGTGACAGCTGAGGCGCTATGCATATGCGTGACAATGCATTTCATGCGGTGATGCGGAACACCACACGGAAATGCATTAATCTAACGCCTAATGCGTGGTACTTGGGAAGACTGGAAGGGTACCTTCCACTACAAAATACTATGCTTAGACTAACTTAAACCATGTTCCCTCTTTGTATGTGTGCTATACAGTGCAGTGCACGTACAAAGTCTGAGAAGAAAGAAGAAATGAAAGCATTTCTCCTTCCTTGTGCCTACTTCAAAAGGGCACAATTTTCTGACGCTAAACCCTGTCTACTGTATTTAGTAAATTGGGTTTAGCGTCAGAAACTTTGGGTGGTTGCATGGGAACACCCTTGCTCCTCCCATGGTATGCCCACTGGCTCGCTAACTAATGCAAAGCATCGCTATGCACTGCTTTTGAATACTTTCACGCAGGGGCGGCTCCTCCATTAGGGAGGAGGAGCGTTGCCCCACTGATTTCTCGCAGTGCGAGAAGCAGAAACCTAAAATGGTATGGATGCCTCCTGAAGCAGCAGGAAAACATGGCACCCGGCCAGCAGCGGAGGCGGCGCGGGACCCGGTGAAGTAAGCTTTTTTTTATTTAATTCAAATTATTAATCACCCATCCCTCCCCTGCGAGTCATGCAAGCCGCGACTGCTTTCACGTTATTTCCAGCGCTAAACAAGTTAAGCGCTGGAAAGTAATTTGTAAAAAATAAATGGTGCCAATTTGCGTCACTTGTGACGCAAACAAGGCATACATCTTAGGAACTCTCCCCCTATTTCTTTATCTCTCTCAAGGAGAGACGAAAGAAGAGTATGTTCCACTTCCAGGAAGCAGCTAATAATTTGTCCTTCAAAATTGTTAATTAAAATGTGGATTCTCATAAACAGAATTCAGACTTGCAAACTACAGGCTGCCTGCCTTCAGCATTCAGGTTTACCACATGTACTGCACCCCTCATAATGGTAGAACTTTCAATGCTAGTTGTAATAAGATGGAAATTCAAATAGTGTCGTATTTTTTTTTTTTATTATTTACTTTTTATTCCTAGATAATCATCACACTTATTTTGATATGCGCTGTAATAAGTTTTCATATACTGTGCACTGAATTTGACTTCAAATAAAACGTCATAAAATACCATTACAGGTTTCAAGTGTTTACTCGCTTTCAGGAAAGTGTGAAAGAAACATAATAGAATATCTGTGAGTCTGACAGGTAATGTTACATTCCTAATGCGGACTCCCTCTGGTGAGTTCCATAGCGACCCTTGGGACACACCTGTCTGTTTTCCCCACTCTGAATGGTAGATTGGTATACCTGTACTGCCTACTGTGAAATTCCATAAATTTGCCTGCCACCTCCCAGGTAGTTTTAAAGAGGTATAGGGGAACGTTGTAGGGTACTGATTCCAGCCACCTGTGTGCCCTGACCAGTGAGGAGCAAAACAGGTCACAGTTCAAGCTTCACCAGCTTTCAAGCTGAGGTGGGGCAAGGGGAAGTGGTATAATGAAAACCTAACACAAGGTCAAAGAGCACTTCCCTTGATCCTACCCAAGCCACATCCAAGATAATCCGCCCTGAAACATGAGGAGCCTTTTAAGACGGTTGCCAGTGGATCCATACATCAGCAGGGCACCATCTCTCAGTTGTGGCCTGTCATGGTAGGTCCAGTGAAGGCAACCAGAGGTGATGATAGTCACCTGTCTCCTCACCACTACCAGTAGAGACACTTTAGCACAGCAAGTGACTACACTGTACAGAATACAGAAAAGTTAAACTTTTGTATATTCATTTTTTCTTTTTGAAAGCACTTTAACTTATGTATTTTACTAGTTTTGAGACTTTCTTATTTTAAGTGTTGTAGACTGCACACACAATAAGCTTAGCTCCCATTAAAACACGATTATTTTGATATGTCTATTTCATGGTGACAATTTAGCCAGTATGGTTAATGTCACATTACACTTTTCATTAGGAGGCTAAACTTCAAATTTCATCAAATTGGTCATGCATATTAAAGTCACTGAGGTCACTTGTGCTTTACAAAAGATTGTACAGAGTTCACCCGTTTTTGAAAAAAACTATTTAACAAAGCCTGTGTTGATCTGTAATTTGGCCCTGTAAAAATATATCCAAAGCCCTAGTCATGCCATATTTATAGACTTTGGATATTATACTAGGACCAGGGCACTGTGTAGTATTCTCAGAACAAGTCTATGTTCTGAATATATTTGAAAGGTGTACATGCACACTCATGACAGATTTGACACTGAATAAATATACCACTGTCCATTCTGCAGACTGGAACCAAATACAGACATGTCTATCTTGTGAGCCCTCCTGCTTGTGGAACTTAGACTATCCAACACAAGTCAAACTGATGCATGAGATCCAACTACACATCTACACATCCATCCCTCTAGCACGCCACACGCAAAAAGCAAAATCTGCGCAATACTGGAGACAAAAGCCTCTCTGGCCCACAGCTTTATTCTCAAAATAGTTCCCTGCCACCCACCAGGCCTAGTCAATCACTTCTTGCAGTGCTTATCTGCCCTCCTAACAGTCATGTTACGCATTTCCAGATATATACTCATTGCAAAAGATGTAAATTTCGATCTCAAGGATAACAATATCCCCTCCTTGAAAGAGTTAATAGAAATCTGTGCGAGCCTACAACTCTCTACAATACCATCACTGAATAAAGTCCATGGCCTGGACACCAGATGCTCTATTGCTGTCAAACATTAAAGAGCATTGTCCAACATACTACAACTTGGTCTGGAGGTCCCATTTCCGCTACCCTCATCTAGTGCCATGGTCAGACCACTCCATCCTCACAGGCAACATCACTCTCTTCAACACTTCTTCCACAAGTAACACTACTACCTCTCCTACTCTTTTCTGCTTGAACCAAAAATTCCTATAAAGTATGTTCCATTATTTAGCAGCCTGTGTGGCAAGACATTTGGAACAGAAAGATCTTACATAGAGCTAATGGTGCTAAATAGTTGGATATGCAGAGCACATTTAACACTAACCACCGAGGATGATTGAGACATTGTACAATGTGATGGATGGTAAGCAGAGCAAGAAAACAGAATGATTGCATTGTGAAGTTCCATGCAACAACTATTATAATTGTGATATAGAATACATCTTTAGTGGTTCTTTTGTTCTGGTTACATAAGATGAACATAAGACCAACTGACTGAATGAGGGGCAAGATCAGCGACTTCCAGTAATGGGAGACTGGCAGTTAAATTGATCAAAATCTGGGTGCTGCTGATTGTGGTTTGGTAGAGGTCATAGGTCAGTGTGCTTGCAAGGTGATCCAGGGAAATGCAATTATACAATTTGAACAAAATTGTTAAATCTTTTTCAAAGGTCCTGTTTTAGCTTGGAGCCACCCAATTTCATGCTGAAAGGGAAGGATGGGTGCCTGCTTAGGTAAGTTGATTCTGTTAAATTTAAGAACCTTGTCCATTAGTGAGAAGGGACATTGTGGGAGTCCTACAAGTGGGCTGTTGCAGTGCTGCCATTTACTAATGACTGCAGGATTGATTTGTGCCTTCGCAGTAAGAGATAGAATCGCTGAGAAGTGTTCGTATGTTTAGGACCTGGTATTTTGTCATGGCGACAGTTATAATGGTAAATGATTCCATGCCAATTGGTTGGTTGAAAAAATTATTTCTTCCAGAGCAAGTGAAACTGAATATCTTAGAGAAGAAGTGGAAAGAGCTTGTTTAAGGGTTGGTTGCAGAAGAGGCTAGAAAGTTGAGGCCCTCGCTCAGTATAAGTAACCTGATGGCCATCCAGTGCTGGTAGCAGTGAGGCAGTCAGAGATGTGTGACTACTATTAAGATGGTAGGAAAGGAGAAGAATATTTGTGTGTCATCAGACATTTTAAGGCATGGACAAAGTGGGCGAATGCCCAGGCTCTCGCCTTCAAAGGGCCCCCTGGTAAAGGCAGCGGAGTAGTCCAAAAAACCTGCCACAATAGCATTGCTCATAAAAACAACCTTATTTTTCTAATCTGACAGCTGAGCATGCTTAACGGAAACTTAGGGCCATATCTGCTAAGGATTTGCATAGAGGCAGAGTCATACAAAGCAGTACAAACTCTTGTAAGAGTAATTACATGCCAGTGCATAAATTATGTTGCACTGGAAAGGTGCCATTTTCTTAGCCCACATTGCACTTAGCATCACGGGAGCGTCACTTGGGTGTAACTTGGGTGGATTAGCACAAGTACCCACACTTTCTGATGCAAATCCAGATTTACTAGTAGAGCCAGACCAGCTCTGCCTAAAACAATAAAATCTCTTTGAAGCAGGAACGAACATGGAGAAATATTTTCATTTCCGCAAACCATACAAACATTGCAAGTTTGCTGAACTGTGCATAACATATAATTAGTGGCATGTTTAAGAATGCGTCTATGCATATGATTTCACACTGGAAGTGTATGTTTGCAATACAAGTACACACACCACTGCACAATGCTGCAAAGGCTGTGTGTGGTGCTGTGCTAGACAGCCTGTTAGTGTGACAGCGCAGAGGTAGTGAGCTGCAGCAGGCAATTTTGATATATATGGCTCTGCGCTGATTTCTTCCCCTTGCACATCTCTGTGTTGTTCTAAAAAATAATGGTGTCCCTTATTGTACATGCCTGGTCAGCCCAGCCTTAACCCTTTCACTCTCATGCACTTTGTGGCAGTAAAATCTCATACCTCACCTCACCTCACCTGTTTTACCTTAACCCTCTCGCTGTAGCTTTGCTTCTCTATGTACTCTATGTACCACTGTCATTCTCTGTGCCCTTATCACTTGTTTTCCTTCCTCTCCCTCTACTCTCTCTACCTCACCCTCTCTCTATTCCTCACTATACTTTGTCCACCCTATATCTCTACTCCAGCTCCACTTCTCACACAACCCCATCTCTATCTTTACCTCACCTCTCTTTTTCTCCATGTCTCGGTTACCTTACGTCTCTCTACTCCTTTTCTACTCACCATTCACCCTGACCTCTCTATCTCATTTCTCTCTCTACCTCACATCTCCCTATCTAACCTCTCTATACCCCACCACTCTTTCTCTCACCACCTCTCCACCTCCTCATGTGCTACCTCTGTCCCCTTTAATTCACCTTTCTAAACATCTTACTCCTTTTTGACTACCACTATTTCTCTACCTCTATCCCTTTTCACCATTGACATCTCCTATGACTCTGTCTCTTTCAAGGTATCTCTCACACAAATATATATCTCTCTGCACCTCCTTCTCCATTACAACTCACACCCTCTATCTCAACTATCTTTAACAACCTCTTTCTTTATAGCTCTCTCTACCTCACATATCTCTCCCTCTTTTTCTATCCCACAAGTCTCTTCCTCTGTATAAATCTCACTCTTTTGTCACTATTTCACAAATGTCTCTCATCTTCCTCCTTCCTCTACACTTTTTTCTACCCTTCATCTCGCTCTGCGTTTCTGTCTTCCACACTATTTTTTGTGTGACCCATTTTTCTATACATCTTCTTATTTTGCTTTCTCTCTTCTTGTATCTTTATTATTCCTCAAGTCTCATTGTGTCTTAATCTCTCTCTAAGTCACCTCTTGTTCTACATTACCATTTACCCTACCTCCCCCTTGGAATACTGTACTGTACCCCTCTGCATCTTTCCACATTTTCCTCTCCCTATCTTTATATCTCTCATCCTCTCTTCCACAATTTAAAACCTTATCTTACCTATTTCTCTGCCTCTTTCTTTACCTACATCATCTTATTTCTATCATCCCTTATCTTTCCTCTAGTTTTCTCTATTTACTTTGCTTCTCTCCCTATCTTACACATCTTTCTACATCATCTCTATTCCTACCCCTTCTCTCCCTACTTCATGTCTCATGCCGTAGGGTTCTCTTTATTTCTCTGACCACCTCTTGCGTCCTACCCTGTCCCACTACTCCTACTCATTAGTCATGTGTAACTGTCTAGCCAGAGAAGTGCACACATGTATGGAGGAGAAGAGGGTCAAAGCAGGGGAAAAGAAATTAAGAGAAAGTTATTACATTTCAAATTTTGGAATGGTGGCAATCCTCAGAGCAGTGCTTTCATTTTCACAGCTGCGGCAATAAGGCCAGAAGTGTAGGTGGATATATTTGTGTTTACAAATATTTGGTAACCAAAGCAACAATTTTAAGTGTTAAATCCACATGTCTTATTTTAATATTATGCACAGGTCCACTAATCATCTAACAAGTCTTCCTTAGCATGCTTTTCCTATAATGGGAATAACAAGCTGGTTAAACACTAAGGGGCAAATTTACAAGCCCCTTGCGCCTCATTTACACCGCCGTTGCGTCACTTTTGTAACGCAGCGGCGGCGCAAATCCTGCTCCATGGTGCAGGGTACTTACAACATGACGCATCTGGGAGATGCGTCACGTTGTAAAGCCCTGCGCTCCATGTAGGCGTTCCTGCTCAGGTGGGGGCGTTCCGGCGCAGGAACGCCTCCTAAAAGTGGCTGAGTGAAATCTACAAGATTTCACTCAGTCACTTTTAGGCCCATGCTGCGTCAAAACCCTGCGCCTGCCTGAAGCAGGCGTAAGGATTGATGCAGCATTAACAAGATTAAAGCCCCCCAGACCATTGCTGGAGCTGCGTCGCAACTCCAGCAATGCGCCACTTTTACGGCACAGATGCGTCAATCATCTGTGCCGTTTTTGCCCCACGGTGCGCCGCGTTGTAAAATCTCGATCTGAACTAAAAATGAAATGGTTTTATCAATGCTTGTTCAAGCTTTCCTTTGGTACTATTGAACTGGTGCACAGTAGGCAGCTTGAGCTTTTGCTGTTTTCGTGTGCCTCTTTTTCCGAATTTTTAACCTAGAAGTAAGTATTATTTGTCATCACAAGGGCTTGAATGAGCCAAAAAGGGGCAATAAATTCAAAAGTGCTCCAAAATACACGAATCCTTAAAATGTCACTGGGCAGGAGAAGCAGAATGAGAGGATGGAGATATCCAATGTGAATAGATGCGGATATTGACCATGAGACTGACTCTTGAGGCACACCGATTGCTATGGAGGCTGGAGCGGATGTTTTTGTGTCCCATGCTAGAGAAAAGGAGTGGTATGATAGACATTAGGAGAACTGCTAAGAGCATCGCTAGTGTTGGGAAGGCATGCCCCCACTATAAAAAAGTAAGAGCAAGATCACATCAATTCATGATTTACTAACATTCTAAAAAATATCAAAATAAAATGTTGTAATCATAATTCACTAAAACCAGTTAGAAAACAATTATAACCAAACTATCTGATATGTTACTGGCAGTAGTAAGCTGCTCATAGGTGCTGTACAATGACATTTGGAAATTCATCAATCCTCAAAGGAAAATCCCTTCTGTATCCTAAAACCAGGAAATATGTAATTGGTATTTGCACTGCGCCGCCATCTTTGTTACGTCATTGTCGCACATTCTCCGTATGGGTGCCGTTTCACATGCCTCTTGGAAGCCCATCAATCAAACTGGAGGAATCATTGTTTAATTATGTTTGTTGGTCCTTGACTAGTGTGGGATGTAGAGAGCTTATTCAGCTGTGAAATCGTTCAGTGTGAAAATGAGTAGGATGGGTTGGATGGGTATCGATTCTCATTGCTTAGCCAGAGTGGAGGGCTTTTTTTAGGTTTACCTTTATGATGAAGTGCATTTAAGGCTGAATAGTTTATAGATCCTTCCAGAAACAAGGATAATTGCAAGTCTTATCACTTAGATGCCAAGGAGAAGGGTCGCTGTACCACAGGACATGGAAAATTCATTCCACCTGCATTGTGGACGGAAATAAAGAATCCTTCTAATGGCATCAGAGTCCCTCGTCAGCCAGGCTACTGTCTCCTACGGAGAGCTCCCAGTCGTGAGTCCAGCCCCTATCTTCCCCCAGAGGGTAACTTGTCCCATTGGTAGCAGCAGCAAAGGGCAGGCTATAGCATGTACTGTGTGAGCCCCGCCCATCACCAGACACATTCTCTGTTTATTATTGTACAAAAGACTATCCATTTTGTAGCTCTCCACTTTCTGAACTTCTTCACCACAACATATGGGTGCCCCATTGAGGTTTCCATGTGCCATGCCACCCAGAGACCTTCCATGAACCCCCATAAGGCCTCCTAAGGATCTTTCATGGGGTGCGCCCCTCCTGACCATCCAACCCACCCCGTCCTCTGAAACGGTTATTGGTTGGCCTTTAGGGCTCCTTCTATGCTCGTGCCCCATATACGCCTTTCATAATGTTCCATTTATAGTGTTCAATGATCCTTGAGACTTTCCCTATCCTCCCATAAGACCCTTCCCTTGAGAGTGGCCCCCATGCAGTGTCCTCATATAGCCCTTCCCACACAGGTGCCAGTCTAGACACCTTCCAGATCCTCTAGACTGATCCTCAAAATCTTTCATAGGTGTCTCCCAAAGGAGTAACATTGAGCATTCGGACAGAATTTGTGTCTATTTTAATTTATTTCAAGGATTTTTAATATTGCAGGCCATAGCAATAGCTGTGGCGCTACAGAGTAATAGACCATGTGGTGTACACACTTGGCTCTACACAGCAGTCAGCCGTAGGGGGTACAAGAATGTTGAGTACAAAGATGGTGAATGCAAACATGACACTGAAAAGCATCCAGCCATGGGGTGTACACCAAAGGAACGACAAAGTAGCTCAGCTTGTTGTGTCCAAGCATTGTACTACTAAGCAGTACACCACTGGTTGTGTAAACATGAAACTAGAAAGCAATGCACCCTGGGGTGTTCAATTATAGCATTATACAGCATTGCAACCAGGATGTGCTGAGACATAGCACATAAAGGAGCACACATGATGTGGCTATTAAAGCAGCTAACCACATTCTTTGCTCCTCTCTAATGCTCCTTTGCCCTAGTCACCTACATCCAATGTTCCTGTGTCTCCACAGCTACTTGCTTGACTTACTTCTCGAGCTCCAGTACACGTCTCCTTTGTCGGGAGAGCTTAGCCCGCTGTTTTAAAAAAAACACAACAGATTTTATTCGTCAAATAGCACATATATGGCAGAGCACTCTAATCCAGAGACTTCTGTATAATAAACGTAAAGCATTATGACTTTGACATTTTCATAACAAGACCAAGGAAAAATGGAGAGCGGTGCAGATGAAAGAAATAATATAAAAAACCCCGTCCCAACAAACCCCCCCCCTAGCTACCTCCCAAGAGCAAACACAGCAATAGAACATGCATCACAATAAGCGATTGTAGCATACGAAAACACAATGATCCACAGTTTGCACCAACAGAGTAAAACCTACGCTGGATTGAAGGGCCCTGTTGTAGAAACCGGCTCCAGCTACAAGCCTCGATAGTCCGCCCATCGCTTACAAATTTTAAAATGTTTATGTGGCCACCCTCTTGCAATAATAATAGGAAGCTCCAAGCCCATGCAAAACTCTAGACCATTCTTCCATGCGGACACTGGGGGCGCCACCGGTGCCTTCCAGGCCCTAGCAATGTCTCTCTTTGCCAGAACGAACCCAAGCAACATGAGATGGCGTTTATATATGTTGCCCCCAATCCCATCCATAACATGTAGGAGCACCAGCTTCGGGGAGTGGGGAAGGTCCCAACCCAACACCTCAGAGAGGCAGGCCATCATCCCCTCCAAAATCGTGTCAAGGAAGAACAGTGCCAAACGTTATGCATCAGGGTACCCTCCTCCCATTCGCACCCGAGACACACCGGGGAGACTACCAGTGCCGCCCTCTGCAATCGAGCCCGTGTGAAATAGACCTGATGAAGATACTTTAACTGGACCAGGCGCAGAGGTACCTCTATAGCAGCCCCCGCGGGGAAGCTAAAGCCTCTGTCAAGTCTTCCACATCAAGAGGGCCAACGTCTCCCTCCCAGACCCCTCTAAGCTTCTGCAGTGTGGTAGAACAGTGAGTAACCAGGGATTGGTAAATCTTACAGATCTTGTGATCCTGAAGCTCTCCCATAAACACCTTCGCTTCTATCGGGCTAAACTCCGCCAGTGACTCCAAACCCTCTAGGCTAGGGGAAAGGGCGTGCCAAAACTGGAGATATTTATGGAATTGGGTTTTTGGCATGTGGAAGTCCTTTTGTAGGTCCTGAAAGGACTTCAGGACCGGACCCGCATTACATCCCCCAGGGTAGAGATACCAATGCTATCCCATCCAGGAAACCCCACCAGAGTGGCTAATTGTGGCCTGTTGCTCCATAGAGGGGTCTCCTGCGTTTGTTTATTCCACCACCTCATCCCCTGTAGGGCCTGCCGCCAAATTTGGAAACCGACCTTCGTCGCCGACGGCAATGAATTGCGTATCGGTGCAGAGTACAGTATTGTGTGCAGGGAGAAATCCCCCATACGGTGCCGCTCAACAGCATAGGCAGGGTCGTCCCTTTCCCCATACCACCACTCGTTCAGAACGAGGAGGTGTGAGGCCATATAGTATGAAAGAAAGTCGGAAGTCGCCAGCCCCCCACAGTACATACAGAGGAAGCATGTCCGTAGGGCAACTCGCACCGCTCCTCTGGTCCATAGAAACTGACCCAGTGCAGCATTAACCTGTCGGAACCATCTGGGTGAAATTGGAAAGGGGTGATTCTGCAATTGGTATAATAAACGGGGGAGCGAGACCATCTTGAATATGGCCGATCTACCATAGATTGACAGTGGCATATTGGACCAAGTCTTCAGATCCTCCCACACACGTTCCCAAACCGGAACCAGGTTCCTTTCCCAAGACACGGTGGGCGAGTCCGATAGGAATACTCCCAAATATTTCTTCCCCCTGTAACCACTCGAACCGACAAATCCCAGGAGCCAAGGCCTGACGCGTCCCCAAGAACCCACAAGGTGGACTTGCGAGGGGTTCAGGTAGAGACCCGACGATTCCCCAAAGATCTGCATAATGCAGAGCAATCCCGGCCCCGTCCTATTCACATCGGTAAGAAAAAACAAAACGCCGTCGGCATACAATGCAATACAATCCGATAATCCGTGGGCCCATTCAAAGCCAGACACCTGCGCATCAACACGCACCCAAGCAGCCAGGGGTTCCATAGCCAGTGCAAACAGGTATGGAGACACAGGGCAGCCCTGCCGGGTACCCCATCCAATGGAAAAGGTGGAGGAGGTAGAGCCGGCAACGCACACTGACGCAGTGAGATCAGTGTAGAGCAAACTCAGGTAGGACAAGAAGCGTGGTCCAAAATTCATCCTCTGCAACAATGCAAATAAGTGCACCCAACTTAGGGAATGAAATATCCTGTCCATATTTGCCAGTAATAGCACCACCCGTTCACCCAGCACCCGAACGGTCGCAACAGCAATATGTGCTTGTCGAATATTGTGCCGGGTCGCCCTCTGGGGCATAGACCCTGCCTGATCTGGATGCACTAAGGGAGTGATATGGGACCACAGGCGATTGGCGAGCGCCTTGGCCAGAATTTTGGCTTCGACGTTCAGAAGGGAAATAGGATGGTATGAAGCGTGTTGATCAGGGGGTTGGCCAGGTTTATGAAACACCATTACCTCCGCATGTCTCCAGTCATGAGGGAGGCATCCCCGCTCGCGGTCCTCCTCTACCAACCCAAGGTATTGGGGCCCCAGCTGCAAGAAGTACTTCTTAAAGAATTCACAGGAAAACCCGTTCGGCCCTGGGGCCTTCCCAGAATTAAGGTCCCCTAAGGCGGCACCCAATTCCTCCTCTGTAAGGGGGAGGTCCAATTCCTTACTTGCCTCATATGACAAAGCCCTAGGCGGGAGGTCGCAGAGAAAACGGCCTATCACATCTTCGTGGAGACACTCTCTGGGGGCGTACAACTCTGCGTAATACATAGCAAAACTTTTGGCAATCGCAGAGGGTCCGTAATGAACACCCATCTGGACTTGCTATACCGGGGAGGGCTTGGGAATGAAACATCCCTTGACACAACCAATGGTGCATCTTACTAGACTTATCTCCCCACTGGTAAACTTGACTGCGTGTTGCCAGCCAAGCAAGGCGGGCCTCATCCAATAGGAGTGCGGTGTAATTCTGTTGTGCCAGCAGCAATTGTTGACGGACCTGACTACCCCCGTCAACCCTGCTGCGATGATCCAGATCCGTAATATTAGCCTCCACTTGTAGCAGAGCTTCCCTACGCGCTCTGTGAGCTGCCACACAGAAGGAGATGTTGATAGCCCGTAAAGTGGGCTTCAAGGCCTTCCACAGGGGTTCGGCCCCCGAAACCGATCCCACATTAAGTGTCAAGTATTGGTCAATAGCGCTTTCCATACGTTCCCTATAGTCTTCCTTTAGAGGTTCCAAGCAGAGAGGCGCCAGCGGAAAGGCTGTCTCACCCGGCCACCCTGTAATGTAAGGGCAATCGGCGAATGATTAGAGAGGCCCCGGGGAAGAACATCAGCCTCGACCACCCTAAATGCCGCCACCTGGGGAACAAACAGGTAATCGAGGCGAGAGTAGGAATCGTGAACCGCCGAGAGATATGTGTACCCCTGGGCATTACCATGTAACCAGCACCACGGGTCCCCCCAACCAAGCCCCAATGCCAGAGAGTATAGTTTCATCGGCCGGCGAACAGCCATGTCCCCCCCCCCCAGGCCTCTACCGATCCCTGGTCACATCCATCACGTCATTTCAGTCCCCCCCAACCACAGACAGGCTCTCTGGTATATCTGCCCATAACATCTTCAGTCATTCTACTAGACCCCACGAGAGTGGAGGGAGGGGCGTAGACATAGCCCAACACCACAGGTTCCTCCCAGATCAGGCCCTGCAGGAACAAATACAGCCCCTGAGTGTCCGCCCACATCTTAACGTGTGTATGGGACCCGGCAATGAATCAAGATTGCCACCCCCAATGACCACCTCACAAACCCCGCGTGAAACACCTGAACATACCCATAACGCTGAAAGCAAAGTGCCTTTGATCCCATAAGGTGTGTTTCTTGTAGCATGAGTATGTCAGCGCAGGCCCTCTTAGCCTGTTGAAGTATGGTCCCACATTTAATTTTGTCTAGAGCCCCCCTGACATTCCAACTCACTATTCGAAGGGTACCAGAGGGCCCCGGGGAACTATCGAGCAGGACTGCCATGAAAGACCATGGTTGCGTATGCTAGTGTAGAGAAAGGTGTTTGCTGTGTGCAAGGAGGCCTAATGTTAGTGTAGAGAAGTGCGATCCGGGGATAAAAACAATAACAATAACAACCCAACAACACCCCCACCCTATACCTCAACAACGATAAAGTATCTGTTGCGGCGGGTGTGGCCTGCAGACCCCAACAGGGGGTCCGGCCACACCCCGTCCAATGGATCCCCAACTTACAGCCCATTGTCATCAGGCACTCTCTCTGTCGGGGAAGGTCCAACAGAGAAACTGGCCCACGCACCGGCTTCTCCGATCAAATCTGCAATATCCAAGTCTCATGGGACTACGGTCGCCTCCTCCAATCATGAGGCTGAAGTAGTCTGCCGGGAAGGCGATCCGGCCCGGGAGGATTCCCTGCATGATTGAGCCCGACGTCTGGATCTGGAGCGTCTGTGACCCTTAGATTTCGGTTGAGGCAGCTTCGGAGCTGCCTCGCTAGATGAGGAGTACGATTCCCGCCTGGGCGGCGTGTGAGGACACACCCGCACAGTCTCATCCGTCCATAGAAACACTTCTTCCGGCGAATCAAAAAAGTGGGTGCGGGACCGTTACACCACCTGCAACCGGGCCAGATATAGGAGTGCGTATGGAAGTTTCAGTTCTCGAAGACGGGCCTTGGCCGCCAGAAACGATAGCCTCTGTTGCTGAACCAGTTTTGTGAAGTCGGGAAAGATCAATATACGAACATTATCAAAAAGCAGAGGTTCCTTGGCCCTGGCCTGTTTGCGATGACCGGCCTCGGGCGGGCCCCAGACGGAGGCTTCCGTAGAAGAGCTCTATGGGGGCGCTCCACCACAAAGCAGCGAGACAAGGACTCCGGGGGAAGCCAACTCTCCAGCCACTGAGTAAGAAACTGCTCCCTATCTCCCCTCTCACAGCCCTCCGGGAAGCCTACAAAGCAAAGGTTGTTGCACCTGGCCCTTCCCTCGGCATCCTCTACTCGTGCCGCACTAGAGATGCTGAGTCATCTCTAGTGTGGCCATCCGCTTCTGTAGGGTGGTGACCACGTCTTCCACGCCAGAAATCCAGGCAAATCTTTCCGTAGGAGCATGACAGCGGAGCCAACCGCCCCGATTTTAGCATCCAGAACGTCCCTGGACTGCGTAAGCAGCCAAAAGTGCAGCGTTGTCCGGCATATCAGGCACGACCCCTTGTGCCCCCCCGGGCACTGCTGCAGGGGCCCCAGGGCCTGTAAATTTGTTGAGTGTGCTCTGCTTGGCAATGCCCCCTCCTGCCTTGTCTCTTGTCATGGCGGCCACCAAGCCCTCCGACACCCAGGATTTCTTCGAACCGACTCACCAATCAGCTTCATCAGAGGACTGCAAGCCTGTCCGAGCCAGGGAGAGGGAGAACACACTCCCCCGTGCGAGTGGAGGGGGGGCGCAGATGTGTAGACACGTGGCCCGCGTGACCCGGTCCGACTGCGAGACAGCCAGCTAGAGGGAGGAGGAAAAAGAGGAGGACGGGGGGCCTCTGGCAGCCGCCCAGCTCCGGTCAGAGTATCAGCATGGGCAGCCGCCCACTGCCGCAACACCACTGCGCTCCACCTAGGCCCCCTGCACCGATCCCCAGGGCAGCCGTGCTCACACGGGCGTCTACGGCTGATAGGGCTCTCTGGTAGGGAACCAGGGGGATCCCTTACTCTCTCCACGTTGTACCCTCAAGGGTCCGCCTCCAGCCTCCAGGGTGCACAGTAATGGCCTAAGACCGCCAAGGCCCCCAGCAACCCTGCAGTCTGTGTGCACCACAGCGAACTCGCGCAACCCGAAATGGCCGCCGAAGCGTGTGCAGTGCAGCTAATGGAGGTAGGGGCAGCGGGCAGCTCACCAAACGTCGGAGAGCCAAAGAGGCCCAGACCCAACACCGGCCCAGCAGCAATTAGGCAGCCGCCGGCTCCGGTACACAACTTCGCCTTCCCCCACTCCACCCGCGGCCTGATGTGGCCGCCGATAATCCTGCAGCTGCCAAGGAGGGGGAGCGAGGAAGGAGATGACCACACGCTGGGCATCTGCGGTTCAGACCTGCCAGGCACTGCCTCCTGAGACTGTCTCCACACGTTCGGTCACTGCAGGCTCACCAGCACCGTCGCTGCCTTCCGCTGAGGTCCACAGACACGGCGCACTCAGGTCACCAGCCTCCGCTCCAGACCACCAGGTTATGGCGCAGCACAGTCGCCTGCAGGCCGCGTTCTGGGCCAACGCTGCCTCGTCTCTCCGGGCAGTAATCCACTGCCAAAACAGGGCAAAAAGCACAGCCCCCACATGCGCCCCACCTGGGACACAATCGAGGAAGACGAAACAGATCGGAGAAGCAGGATAAAGAAAGGATAATTGCCTAGGCTGGACGGAGCTCGCTTAACACACGTCCGCCATTATGGCTTGCTAGGCCACGCCCCTCACTTAGCCCACTGTTTAAGCTTGTAGAACTCCCACACTTTGTAGACCTCACAACAAGCCCCTGACTTGTCACCCCACAGTTCACAGCACAAACTTTCTTTCCCCTCCTTTTTGCATCATTCTGTGCATGACTCCACGGGTGTGGCTTGGGGTGATGTAATAGTGTTGTTCTGCAACAGGATGCTAGACTATGAGATGTACTGCTCTCAGAAAACCATAGCTTACAATTTTCAAGTGAGGGCTTGTGTGAAATTCCTACTTGTGCCGAGTGCCTTTGCGTTACATGCATCTTGTTTGCCATTTTATCACAAGTAAAAATGTAATGCAATGCTGATTTACCAATCCTGTTTTTTTGTTAAAATTGGTGGTAGTTTGGGATTTATAATGAAAATATGAAACCTACAAATAACAGAGAACAAGTGAAAAAACGACTGCTTTATTATTTACACCTGGGGGCATTTTTACTCGTTCATGTAACGCATCAAGGTTTCGTGCTGCGTTGCTTGAAATGGAAAGATATGGAGCACTTCTGCTCTCTCCTTACACTCAGGCACTGTGTGTGTCTGGACCCCACAAGTCTTACCTTCTGCTTGTAGAGTAGTCTCGCAGGGATGACATGAACAACCTCCACCGTCTCCCACCTCTCCCCTGTCCTAGTTTATTACCTGACCGGGGTGGTGATGGAGGCCGTGGAAGGAATCCTAAAAGTGGTGGTGTTGTTTTCAATGTGAAGGCCAGGTTGAAAATACCCAATGGAGATGTAGGAACCCCTCCTGGACTACTGCCTGTAAGTACAAACCAACAAGTAATCAATACTGCCCTCGCAAGCACACATACATACACGCTTTGAGGAAAGCAGTTTGGGGAAACAGCTATAGTTACCTGGAATGTGGCAATCTGGTAGATCTTGAAGTACGCTCATACACTCCAAAGGAACATGGAACATGAGGTAGGCGTGATGGAGCAGGGTTTGTACTTTAAAACCAAATACCTGTTTCATTTTCGTATGTTATAATTAAAAGTACTACTGATTAATTATTAATTATTAAAGATTTGTCGAGTCTTGTCTAACCAACCTAATTAACAGAAGAATTACACGTGGGAATGCTATTGCATGGCTAAAATAATAAGTGAACTAAGTTAGTGAGTAAACTGTCAGAATAGATGTTGCTTATGTGATGTTATTTTGTTTTGCGCTTATAAGTAATACGCATTAATGGCTTTTGATGTCGCAAACGGCTAGATAAATACATACACATAAGGGTATTAGCAGGGGAATAACACTGTATAATCATTTCCATGCAGTAATTATGTTTTGTGTTTCATTTTACTTAAGTTGACCATTGTGGCCTGCTAGAAAATGGCTACCACCCGCAGCCTGCATTTGAGTAGATGGAAAATTTGACAGGAGGCTTCGCGCTGACTGCGACCTTGCCCTCCTGGTGAACTGAAAAGCCATGATCATGACGACAAATCCGGGAGAGATGCCAAATGCCCCTGAACATGAAGATTTGTTGCCAATCTGAATACCGACCTGATGAACTTATAATGGTCCCACGAATGAGATACATTTTATCCTAAAGAGACATCCGTAGAAGTAACGAATTAGTTATGGACTCCTAATTTCTATTCATTATTTGAGACTATCAATGCGTGTGAAAAACTATCGTTGTATCCCAATGTCCCAAGACGACAAAATTTCCGCCATTCGACTGTTTTGTAAGATATGATTGCAACATTTGAAATGTAAATTTTGGTATAAATATTAGTAGACTAGAGAGGTCTAGCGCCACTTCTTCCCGAACTGATGATCAGAGGTCCCGATGCTGACGGAGAGGACGGTGACTCTACATGACGGCTAGAAACTCTAACTATTTTGCTGAGGACCGGTTCTGACTTAGAAAACGACTTTTAGCCGGAATAGGTAAATATGAGAGAAATGAACTTGCATTTAATTGGCTTTTCTTACAATTTTAGATAAACAATATTCTGTTTGAATTACTGTGTCGGGTGGTTATTTTATTGTCATGTTTATTGAATATAAAGAATATTATGATGCGTGGGGGATTCTTTATACTTCCGTACTGTGCGGTTATACACATTGTATTAGTAGTAGTATAGTTAGGACTCCTAACTTTAGGACTCTTAAATTCCTTCTGTGAATACTGAAAGCCTTAAAATTAGGATTTTTCTCCGTTTAGCAGTAGTAAAGTTAGGAGTCCTAGCTTTAGGACTCCTAAACTGAGAAAAATCCTAATTTTAAGACTTTCGGTATTCACAGAAGGCATTTAGGAGTCCTAAAGTTAGGACTCCAACTTCTGTGAATACCTTAGTGTGTAAGTGTCTTCTGTGAATACCAAAATGAGTAAGTGCATTCTGTGAATATGAAAATGGTAGTAAGTTTAGGATTTTGTCTTATGTTAGTTCTGTGAATCGGGCCCAAGATATTTAAATTTGCAGATGCAGAAAGGTCCTGAGGTTTTGGAAGAGGTGAAGAAAATAACCGGGTTATCTCCTTCAGTACCCTCTGGTAGACCATACAAACGAAGATTGTTGCGTCTCTTCCTGTTTTCAAGATCCTCAGGGAACTTCTTTAACAGCAGCACATCCTTCTCCAAGGATATAATTTTGACAGACGCTTCCTGAATATCGCTTACATATTGTTCCACAAAGGACAACCGAGATTCCATGGAAGACAATTTATTATCTAAAACATGCAGGCAGGTATTGGTTTCCTCAATGAAAGGTCATAAATCATGTATTTCATCTATAACAGTGTCCAAAGATACAAGAGATATAGATTTGGGTGGAGAAGAAGGGTCTTGTTTAAGGCTTTTATTAGCAGAGGATGGTAACTGCATTTTTGATGTTGTAATTGGCAAATCCACAGACCAAGAGGAACCAGATTCAGCCATATTCCCAGTATTGTGCAAGCAGTCCATTGATGGTCCAATGGCGGAAGAACCGGATATAGGCGTGTTCGCAGTGTATCTCTTATTGGAATGCAACAAGTTCTTACTTCTGCCCTTGTAACCAATATGCGTTTAGTTAAGGCTGGTAAGTAAAGCCACGTGGAACATTGAAAGCCACAACAAGCAGGCAAAGCCCCCCTGACAACCACTCTTCCCAATAAAGAAAGAGGTAGCACAATAAATTCTCATTTGAAAATGAGAGCAAGGATCCACAAGTGCTGCAGAATGTCACAGAAATAATAGGGGGGACTCAAATGAAATGCAGAAAAACGTCAGTACCACAAATAATGGCAAGCACTGAGGAGAATTTCTCATTACGCGAAAAATCAAAATGGCGGCCGGAATGCAGCCTCGAGTCACCTGATGTTTCCTCAGAGCAGAGAGCAATAATAGTAGTAAGAGTATCAGCCTTCCATGCAGGGGATGGTACACCTAGAAAATATCACTGTTTCAAGTGTGTAGCTGTGCAGGAGCCACAGAGATCAAAGCGGCATTGCCCAAGGCGGTGCAGAGCTTCGTAGTTAGGTGGCAACGTGCGTTCCCCCCTGCATTCCACAACTTTTTAATAAGTCTGCCAGCAAGAGTATGCTAACCATGCAAATGAGCAGATTTATTATTTTTTGGTGCAAAGCAGCAAGCAAAGTTGCTATGCAAGGGCAAGGAAGCAGTGCAAAGCCATTTCTATTTAAAAAAAACTGGCCTGCTACTGCTCTCATACCCTGCATTGGCTCGCTAATATGCTGTTTAGAACCACACACAACCTTTGCAGCACGATGCAGAAATGTGTGGATGATGTCTACCATAGGTTATGTATGGAAAGCCTAACTTTCCAGTGCAAAATCCCAAGCCTATACAAACTGAATCACAATTCACAAGCAACACCCTTTTGATGCAAAGCAGTGTAAAGAAGAGCAAAGTGCTATTTGCGATGTAAAAAGCACATTTCAATCACACAATCCCCAACAGGAATTTGCACCCATTTTTGTCGCTTTCCATGACTTAGCATGGCACAAACCCTTAATAAATGTGCTTCCTACATGTCTGTCACATTTCATGCAACTCCAACTAATGGTGCCATAGTTATTTATAAATCAAGATCTCCAAGTCACTCAACTACTCTAACTTTGCCCTCCCACACTTTGTTGGATCTACACAAAAACTGTGATTCCTATGATGGGCTTAACTTTTTTAACTGGCTCACACATTTTGTGCAGATCCAAGACATAGTTCAAAGTTATTAGCAAGTGAATGCTTTTAGTTTCCTGTTCTGAAAACATCTAGATGAATGTTGACATACCCAGAGAAAACTAAACATATTAAATGTCTGCCATACTTTAGGTAGGTTGTCAAGTGGTGCGAAAGTTATTAGAAAATGGACACTTTTTTTGCTGTCTCCTCTCTTAAAGAAGTCCTCCTTTGATCGATCTGCACAAAATTGAAAATACCAGGAGTAATATAAACATACAAAGTGTCTGCTAAATTTCATGAATATTCATCAGACAGTGCTAAAGCTATAAGGAAACCAAAAAAGCCTTTTCAACTGTCAAGATCAAAAGAATTATGCTTTCAAACCCTGCCGCCTGGCCCCTTAGTTTAATGCTAATTTCCAACAAAATTCTAAATTGATTTACACCAAACCACCAAAAGCACGCATTCAGAGTAAAGACCTTTTCATGCTAAGTTTGATGTCATTTAGATTGGTGAATTTTGCAGTAGCAGAGTTTAAAACATCCTATGGAAGCTAAAATGGGAAACTCCGGGGAATATTCATAAGAACGTGTGATAAGTACCGCAAGAGTAGCATAACGCAACTTTCAATATCGCAGCCCATTGCGGGAAAATAACCCGGTGTCAACATGGAATTCACAACACGGTGGTACCATGCGATAGTCCGGCGACACCGCGGACAATGTCCGCGATACAACCACCCCGACGGAGATAAAAACACAAACCACAACACCAGAAAACCTGCGATGAGCCCTTCCGCGAAAGCAGGGATAAGCAGCGCGAGGGCAGCAAACTCACGTGCAATGCGGGAACAAGCACAAGAACAGCATACGGAAAATACCACTGAACAAAATACAGCTACAGCGGAGTACCACAGATGCACCCTGGCCAACTTCAGAGGACAACATACACACCACAACATCCTAGCACCGTGGAAGGACAGAACCGACAGGCACACCGCATGAAAGAGACCAATGGCAGACAAATCAGAGCCACAGGAGCGACACACCCACCGTGCAGCATACGCACATAAGCAGAAGTGCACCTCGACATTGGCAACATCCCGGGACAAACAGCAACCCCTCCACAACTGAACACAGGACACAACTGGATCGGAAAATGTGTACAACCAGGCAAATCACATCTGAAACCCCAGGGATATGTAACATGACAATGCACAATTCCAACCTGTAACCTGCAAATATGTTTTATTCACACATGCAGTGCAATTGGACATCTACTACTGTCCCATGATTGCTACGGATCGGCACAATGTGACGTGCTCATGAGAAGTAGGTGTCAATGACGTAGTTCCTACAGGTCAATCTTGCCGCAGCTGTAGTGGGATGTGGGCCACCAGCCCATCACCATCATCATCGTCCTTTACCTCTGGAACTGGGATCCATGGGGCCCTGGTGCGAACACAGATGTTGTGCAACACACAACATGCAACGATCATCTTGCACATGACGTCCGGGCTGTACAGGAGCTTTCCACCTGTGCAATCCAGGCACCTGAAAAGTGACTTCAACACGCCAAATGTGCATTCAACGATGCCCCTGGTGCTTATGTGATCTGCATTGTACTGCCTCTGGGCGGGTGTGTTCGGGTCCCGGACGGGTGTCATTATCCAAGGGCAGAGTGCATATTCTTGATCACCTGTGACAGTGCAGGGAGAAAAGAGTCAATACTTGGTTCGGCAGGATGTGATGGCAGGCCCACCAATTCAGTGATGCCTGTGCTGGCTGTGTGTGGGGTGAGTGTAAGCCAGCCCTCAGGGAGTAGCTGGTGCTGGCAACAACTCCAACAGTCATCAGGCACTCAGACATGCAATGTCAGAACCACAAGGGGGAATGACTCGAGTCGCACAGGGCCAGTGGCCCCGGATGTACAGTGGCCGACTCGGGCCCACCGCCACGGGATGCTGACCTGCGGGAGAATGGGGCAGGGTCACGAGGGCAGAGCAGTACCTCACATGTGTCATGGCTGCATTCCTCATCTCCACACCTCAAGCCGTTGTGTGGCTGTGGTGCCATGAAATGTCTACTGGGTGCAGGGGTAGCCCAGGATGACCATGGAGTGGTGTAGTTGTGTCTGGTAGGTGGTCATGTAGTCTGATATGTCGAATGTGGCTTGGTCACGTGTGCATCCCCATAGATGTGCCTCATGCGTTAGTGGCGGTGGGATGTGTGGTGTGTTGATTTGGTACTTACCAACGAGCAGTCCCGCTCCATATGCGCCATCCTGGAATCACTGGTTGATGATGGACTGTCGGAAGATGAAGGAATCGTGCACGCTGCCTGGGTAGTTTGCGACAACATTGGTGAAGAGTCCCCGGTGGTCCACTTTTGCCTGCACATTCTTGAAATGCATTGCTTTCTGTTGCGGTAGTGGTGTGCAGTATCTGTAGGGGGCACAAGTGGAACATGTGTGCAGTCAATTGCTCCCAACACGGCTGGAAATCCGGCTATGGCATAGAAGCCTTGCTTTGTCTCCAGCTGTTCCTGCACAGTTTTGGGGAAGTGAAGGTCCTGAGGTATGAAGCTGAGGATGGCACCCAGGACAGGTGTGATGAACTTTGATAGGGCTGGCTGTGAGACTCCTGCGACTCTGGCAGTTGTTGGTTGGAATGTCCCAGAGGCCAACAGGTGCAGCACAGCCAGCAGCTTTGTCTGAGGTGGGATGTTGGTTCTCCGCTGTGTTGGGACCGTCAGCCTGTGGGCAATGTGTGTCATGATGCGGAGAATGGTTGTCCTTTTGAGCCTGTAGTGGGTAATGACTTCCGCGGGCGTAGGTTTGTGAGGGTGGTGCATTTTTGGTAGGTCCGCTGTCTTACTCTACGCTGCCTCTGTGGTGGTCCGGGGGATTGTGCGTCTGGGTCCGGGGGGGTGGCGGTCCTGGGGGTGGTGGCGGTGGGTGTTATGGCCCTGTTGGGGCTCCGAGCTGCATGATGAGTAGCTCCATGGCGTAGTTTGTTCTTCGGGTATGGCTGTGTGCGGGGCTCCGTTGCCTACTGTAGGTAGACATCTGTCTTTACACCTGCTTGAAGCAGGTGTTAAATACCTGCAGCCACCACGGCTTATCGCCTGTTTTTGGTTCACTTCGCAGTTCTGTCAGTTCGTTGTGAAAGTGGTGTTGTTGTTTTTTCGTGTGTTTTTGCACGGGAACGCCTACTCTGCATCTTATTAGAGTTAGTTGGTGGTGTCCGCCGTGGTGTTAGATTTTGGGGCAGTTATCGCGGGAATACTGGTGATGTCTGCAGTTTGCACCTGCTTGTGAATGGGGTGTTAAATCTATCTCCACTTTTGTTGCGTTAAGGTGGAGATAAATTGGAGATGAGTCCTTGTGAATATGCCCCTCCGCTTTTTCTATGTCCCTTTTCTTTAGATATTCCTCATGGAAGGGGCCTGCACGGACTCTGGTTTGCTAAAACCTGTGTGACAAAGTTAGGGCAGACATTGTGTTCCGACCCCAAGCACTTGAGTTGGGGGTTGGCTTTCCGCAGCTTTAATCCTTGCCAAATCTGTTTGTTCCCAGGCATAATTCAATACCAACCTTTAGGAAGCTAGCCAACCTTTATGAACTTTGATCTCATGGAATATTGCTGAGGTGGAGGAACTATTGGATGGTGATTTAGATGCAGTTAACTTTTAGCTATATGTAATGTACTGTGCTTGCTGCAATCCTGGGCCTTTCCACAGTTTCCTTGCCCAGTTTTGCGAAATATTTTTTCACCACAATAAGGTTGAAGAAGTATTGTAGTCCATCAGGCGACCTCTCAATATTTGTGTATGTAGAAATTACCTTTATGATCACTATGCTCCCTCAGTCATCATCAGTGCTTTACTCACTTTTGCATGTCATTGTTCCCTTGCGAATCATTAACATTTATTTGAATCTCCATCGCCAAGACAGAAAAATCCAAGTTGACCTGTTTTTATTTGCTGGCTGAGCAGAGTAGTTATGAGGTTTTGGTTATAGGTGATTTTAACCTGAATGTGACCATTGCAGCTATAGTTGATAATAAGATTGACTGGTATGATCAACTCTAGAAGATGCATCAAAACGTCTAGATCCACTAACATATGTATATCCTCAATGCACTCAGTGCACCAAAGTGTGCTAAATGATTCTTTCATTTTAGGCCAACCATGTTATCATACCTGGGTGTGCTCAAAAGGTAGTGCACTGCTGATTTACACTCTGGCCTCCCTTGCATTTTTTCAACAGCTTCTTTACTTTTAACATTTGCATTAGGAGTGAATACAAAGGCTCACTCTGAGATTTCCAATGCCATGGCCAAGATCTATGGGAGTTTCTTTAGTAGGAACAGGTATTGCTCAGTTAAAGCAGGTAAAAATGGATGATGATTATTTGCGTAATAAAATCAGTTGCTGGAGATCCCTGGCAAAGATGGGAGAACCACGGTCAGTTTTCACTACATACTCAACAAAAGGTACCTTGTAAATTGGGCCAGGTCATGCTTGGGTTCTCCTCGTATTTTTTATAAGATAGGAAAACTTTCACATCCTGGAAGTCACAATGGACTTATAATAATACCTGGTTAACTTCTGTTTTATTATCAGAAAAAGAGATTTGGACTTCTGTAGAGGAGGCTAGTGGTGTCATCACATGATCTGTTGCCCAATAACAAAAAAAAACACATAAACACTAAGGGCCTCATTATGATGGCGGTCGAATGAGCGTCCGACCACCATGGCTATGGGCAAGTAACTGTCCGACAAAGAGTTGGCGGTCCCACCTGCCCTTTCATGATACGACCGCGTTTTTTAAACATCCATGTACAGTGCATGGATGTTTGGGGGGGCACCACATGTGCCCACCTGGCCACTAAGCAATGAGGACAGGGCCCTGATTAAAGCCCCCAAAGTCCCTTTCCAGCTGCTTTTTCATGGTGATGGAACCTCCATGAAAAGGCAGTCAGAAAGGGACATCCTAATTCCTACGGCAATGCCTGTGCAGGTACCGCCTCCATTGTAGAGATTAGTGCTCGACTACCTCCCCAAACTGCTCCTTTAGCCTGTCGGAGGCGGCGGTCTTTTCCACCCAACCACTGCACTCCGTCTGCTGGTATTGTAATCCGGCGGTCGGACCGCTGCCCTAGATGTTGGTGGGACCACCACTTATGGCCTGTCGGTGGCAGTCCCACCGACATCATAATGAGGGCCTAAGTTTGGTCAACAAAGAACAAATATTGGGAATCTCAATAATCTCTACTGCACAAACAATTAAAAGAGGTTATGGTCTTTAACTAACCTCCCTGATAATGTCCACCCCACACATATTGGCAACATTTTGCCTCCTAGGCATTCATTTGAGCACAGAGAGGGGCTTAAGGTGGCCGGTGTGGTCAAGAACCTTTATGCTAGATTGGATAACATATTTGTTGACTCATCATGCAATGTTCAAGGTGAAATTCATTTCTCCCTTGGATGTATTGAGAGAACTCTTGTCAAGTGCATCTTTTCTTGCATTCGCAGTCAAACCACATCCCATCAGCTGATCTGTATTTAAATTTGACATGAATTACTGGTGAGGCTTATTATCTGGATTGTTTACAGCCTGTTGTGAAACCAATAATACACCAGCCTTCTGCATCTGTTTAAGCAAGATGATCCAGCTGATCCAGAAAACTACAATTTAATTGCTTTTCTGGACGTCTATGCCAGGTTCTGTTGAGAGAACTAGAGACCTGTGTATCTAATCAGCTCCTGACTCTTAAGCAATCGGTTTCAAATCTTCTAGTGAAGCCATTGATAATGTTATTACCTTAGAGGCTATGTTCCACAGAACAATCCATAACACCAATGGAAAGCTCTTTGCCTGCTTCATTGGCTAGACGGCGGTACTTGATGGCGTGGACAGGTCTTTGCAGAGGCAGAAACTTACATTTTGGGTATCTATGACATGTCTATTACGAGTGACTCCGTCCCTGTATCAAGCCACATTAGCAGAGTAAAAATAGGCTAGATGCAGGCTGTTTCAGACTATCTATACACCAATAGAGGTTTGGAACATTGCTGTGTTGTCAAGCCCTTGTTATTCAGAGTTCTGACTACAAATATGGGCACTGCCTTGGGTAAAGCATTGCCTTTTCCACCTAAACTCAGAACAAAACGTAGACAGGTACTTAAGCATGCTGATGGACAAGAAGTATTGGATCGTACTTGCATCGGCCAACTGAGAAAACGGAGTGAGCTTTGTGCTGATACCAATTCCAGCAAAAGTTAATTGAAGCAAAACTAAGATTCTGGTATTAGGCTGAGGAAAAGAGCTTTGAGAAGTGGAAGCTTAGACCCTCAACTTCAAGCAATTATTTGGGCACCTAGTTCAGCACTTTGTGTACCCCAAGACTACTTCTTGCTTCTCTTAAAGCAGGACTCTTGGCTCTGGCCTTTGCATTATGTTGACTGAATGCCAGGCTTAAAAACCTGTCAGCCTCAACAATTTTGCAAGTTGTTATATCTAAGTTGATGCCTTCCCTTGTATATAGGTTTGAGACATACCAGAGTAGAATGTTTGCTTAACCTACATGAGTTATGGAAGAGTATTTTGACTCCCTTTTTCCATCTTCAAGTCTCACATAAGATAAGATAAGAATTTGGTTTGATAAAGCAATGATAATTAGCAAATACTGTCCTTGGAAGGTGTCCCTTTCTAAGAAGGACTTCTGCAGAGGGTACGCTAAAAGTCTTATTTAGTGATATCCTGGTACATTAGGATGGCAGAGCACTGAATCTCTGGGCTTGATCTTTATTTAATGGTATTTCAACTGTTAACGTATTAAGCAACTGGGATGATGGAATGCCTTACATTACCTTTGAAGTCCTAGTGGCACCTCAGTTCAATGTTATTTCCTTTGAGCAAGATTTTGCAGACCGGACTATAACATAACTGTCCACGTGACTCATTTATTTTTTAATTCTTTTTATTTAATTAGGTATAACAATACATAGCAGTACAACTCAATTTCAAGTCAATGTGGTTTCTCTCCACCTCTCTCCTTCGCACAACATCTGGCCCATCTGATGAGTACCGTTCTCTTAGGTGAGATCATCTATCCATTTCAATCACTGTTATATTTTGGGGTCTCTAGTTGGCATAGGTAGGTACCTGTGACAAATAGGAACCCTTGCGTCTAGTCAGGGTAAGGGGCTACACTCCTAAAATAACCCCTGCTCACCCCCTTGGTAGCTTGGCACGAGCAGGCAGGCTTATCTCAGAGGCAGTGTGTAAAGCATTTGTGAACACATACAGTAATACAGTGACAACACTACAAATGGACACCACACAGGCTGTATTATCAAAATAAGTATTTTTATATAGACTTAACATAAGACCAATTGACAAAAATCCACAATACTGTACTCAAAGATAGTCTCTCAAATGTTATAAAATAGCTCAGTTCTCTCAAGTTGTAAATGCAACACTGTACTCTCAATGTACCTTAGATGCGTAGCATAAAGAAAACAAAAGGGCTGCAGGGAAGATGATGCGTCGGTTTCGTACACGTAGGGGAGTGGATGCGTTGGTTCCTTAGTGCTGCGCAGGGGAGTTGATGCTCGCTTCCCTACTGTGTGGGGAGTTGATGCCTCGGTTTCTTACTGCTCTCCGGTGCGATGCGACACGCTGGCACTTCGATGCGATTCTCTTCTCCGGTGCGATGCGACAAAATGGCGTCTTGTTTGCGATGCGACAACGTTGGTGTGATGCGACACGCCCGACGGTGACTCGATGATCTTTGTAGCCACGACAGGCCCTGCGACGCGCTTCTCCGGTGATGCGACGATGATCTCTGTGGCAGCCACTTCTCCAGCGATGTGCTGCGCTTCGGCGATGTGATGATGACAGCTGCGGCTCGCTTCCTCGGCGAAGCGATGACAGCGGCTGCAGCGGCAACACTCTTCTCATTGTTGCGTCGCGCTTCCAGTGCTCCAGCGACACGCAATCTCTCAGAAGGCCCAGCACAACAGCAGGCACTTCAATTCCCAGCAAGGGAATTCAGGGGGGAGCTGGTTGGTGAAGTCTGCTATCCCAGAGACTTCAGGCAGGAGGCACGCTCTAGTTTAAGCCCTTGGAGATTCTTCTTCAAGTTGATAGAAAGTACACTCAGTCCTTTTCTCCTCTCTTTGGTAATGAAGCAACCACTGCAGGCCAACCCCCAAACACACAGCACAGGGGTAGTCTCCTCTTTCAGCTTCCTGGTTCTTCTCCTCAGCAAAGGTTCGTCTTGATTCCCAGAAGTGACCTAAAGTTCTTGCGTCTGGGTCCCAATATTTATACTCCTTTTTCCTTTGTTCTCTGAAGGCAGAGAGGCCTATGCCTAGTCCAAACCAGTTCTGGTCAGTCCTGGAGCACTTTGTTAAGATGTCTCCTACTTTCCTTTCACAGTGCAGGACAGGGACATCAGACACACCACAGGAGGTGGAGCAAGCATTGTGGAGGGAAGGCCCAGCCCTATTCAGGTCCAAGGTGCAACTCCTCCCTCCCATCTAGATGCAGATCTCTCTATTCACCACTGGGCTGACTCACACTGTCTCCTGGAATCCCCAGCCCTGTCACTCAAACTCCAGACAAGGAATACACAGCACAGCATAGCAGAGGCAGGTTTGGATGGTTAGACAAGAAAATACCTACTTTCTAAAAGTGGCATTTTCAAACACAGAATGTTAAAACCAACTTAACTAAAAGATGTATTTTATCATTCTGAGTTCAGGCATACTAAACTCGAATTCCTACCATGTTCCCTGAGTCAGTTAGGATTATAAAATGTAATAATCAAACTGCCCATTCTGGCCTATGGAGAACAGGTAGCCTTGCAATAGTGAAAAACGAAAATGGCTGTAATTCGCTATTAGGACATGCCACACACACCAGGGCATGTCCTACCTTTTACCTACGATGCACCCTGCCCTTGGGCCTACCATAGGGGTGACTAATATGTATTAAAGGGAAGGTTTAGGGACTGGCAAGTGTGTGCACTTGCCCAGTCAGCATGGCAGTACCAGACTGCACACAGGCTCTGCGGTGGCAGACCTGAGACACACTTTACAAGCTGCTCCGGTGGGTGGCACAATCAGTGCTGCAAGCCCACTAGCAGCATTGGTTACAAGCCCTGGGCACACGCAGTGCACTGTACTAGGGTCTGACAAGTAAACCAATCAAGCCAATCATGGCGTCACTAATCCATACATCAATTTACCATAGGGAGCACTTGCACTGTGGCACTGAACAGCAGTGGCACAGTACCCAAGCATCTATAACAAGCAAAAACACATGAGGCAACAGCAAAAACTGGAAGGGAGACCCACGTCAATGGTGCCAGGTCTAACACGTGTTCCCTCCTTCTGAAATGTGGGGAGAACTACCCTACCACCTGGGAGTTCTCATCACTAAGGCGGAAAAACCTGGACAGACCATCAGCATTGGCGTGTTCTGTACCCGGGCGGTGTTCCACCGTGAAATCCATCCCCTGTAGGGAAATGGATCACCTCAACAGCTTTGGGTTCTCACCCCTCATCTGCATCAACCATCTGAGGGGCCTGTGGTCTGTCTGAACCCGGAAGTGAGTCCCAAACAAGTATAGTCTCAAATTCTTCAGTGCCCAGACCACAGCAAATGCCTCACGCTCAATTGCACTCCACCTCTGTTCCCGTGGAAGTAACCTTCTACTGATGAAGGCTAAAGATTGATCTAGGCCCTCTTCATTAATCTGTGATAGAACAGCCCCCACACCATGCTCTGAAGCGTCTGTTTGCACAATAAACTCTTTTGAGAAGTTGGGTGCCAGGAGCACCGGCACCGTGCACATGGCTGTCTTAAGGGCATCAAAAGCTCTCTGTCAGGTGTCAGTCCAAATCACTCTCTTGGGCTGCTTCCTGGAAGTCAGCTCTGTCAAGGGTGCTACAATGCTGCCATACCCCTTGACAAACCTCCTGTAATACTCTGTGAGTTCTAAAAAGGCTCTCACCTCTGTCTGGGTGTTGGGGGGTTCCAAACCAGGATGGTTTCAATCTTGGGCTGTAGGGGTGCCACCTGGCCACTCTCAACCTGGTGTCCCAAGTACACCACGGAACCCTGCCCGATCTGGCACTTACTCGCCTTGATCGTGAGGCCTGCCCTCTGCAGCGCCATCAACACTTCCCAGAGGTGGCTCAGATGTTCTTCCCAACTGGCACTGAACACTGCGATGTCATCCAGGTAGGCGGCACTGAACTCATCCAGTCCAACCAGCACCTGGTTGACCAATCTCTGAAAGGTGGCAGGGGCATTCTTCATCCCAAAGGGCATAACCCGGAATTGGTAGTGCCCATCTGGTGTGGAGAATGCTGACCTCTCTTTTGCCCCATCAGTCAAGGCGATCTGCCAGTACCCAGACGTTAAGTCAAACGTGCTGAGGTACCGGGCAGCCCCTAACTGATCAATGAGCTCATCAGCTCTGGGGATGGGGTGCGCGCCAGTCCTGGTGACTGAATTGAGCCCTCGGTAGTCCACACAGAACCACAGTTCTCGCGTGACACCCGGTGCGGCAACCTTTGGGACCAAGACCACTGGGCTGGTCCAAGGACTGTTAGAGGACTCAATCCTCCTTGATGCAAGCTCTCACCCTGTCAGTCACCCTGTAAGTTTTGTGCTTGACAGGAGGACTGTCCCCAGTGTCTACATCATGGATGCACCAATCAGTGACACTGGGAATCAGGGATAACAGGTCAGAAAACTGCCCCAGCAACTGGTGACAGTCATTCTGTTGCTCAGGGGTCAGGGTGGAAGAGAGGTTTAGTCCATCCACTGACCCATCTTGCTCTGTTGCAGACAGGAGGTCAGGAAGAGGCTCAGTCTCCTCCTCCATTCCAGCATCTGTTGCTAGGAGCATGCCTACTTCGGACCTCTCTAAGTGGGGCTTCAGGCGGTTGACATACAGGACCCACAAGGGGTTCCTGGGAGACCGCAAGTCCACCAAGTAGGTACACAGACTCTTGCGCTTCACCACCTCAAATGGTCCAGTCCACTTATCTTGGAGTGCACAGGGCTCCACTGAGGCCATGACCCACACTCTCTGACCAGGCTGAAGCTCTACCAGAGTGGCATTCTGGTCGTACCACCGCTTCATCTCCTCCTGGCTGGCTTCCATATTCGCCTCAGCGAGTTTTCTGAAACGCCGAGTTTGGTTCCTGAAGGCCAGCATGTAGCTATATACATTCTGGGGAGGTTGGAGATTGCTCCCAGCCTTCCTTGACCAAACTCAAAGGTCCTCTAACTGGGTGTCCACAGAGAAGCTCAAAGGGACTAAACCCCAGAGATTTCTGTGGCACCTCATGGTATGCAAAAAGCAGGCATGGTAAGAGGACATCCCACTTATGCCTCATAGGTTCCTCAAGACCCATTATCATGCCTTTTAGGGTTCGGATGAACCTTTCAACCAACCCATATCCTTGGGGGTGGTAAGGAGTGGTGAACTTGTATGTTACACCACACTCCTGCCACAGGGACTTCATATGCTTAGAAATGAAGTTGGTACCTCGGTCACTTCTCTAGGGAATCCTACTTGTGAGAAAATTCCCATCAGTGCTTGTCCCACCACGGGGGCCGTCACTGTCCTCAGAGGTATGGCTTCCGGGTACCGGGTGGCATGGTCCACCAAGACGAGGATGAACCTGTTGCCCATGGCTGTCTTAGGATCCAGAGGCCCTACAATGTCAATGGCCACCCTCTCAAAGGGGGTGTTGACCACAGGGAATGGCTGGAGAGGAGCCGTGTGCTTCCTCCCACTCTTTCCACTTGCCTGGCAAGTCTGACAGATCCTGCAATGAGTGTCTGAACTCTTGCGCATTTGTGGCCAATAAAAGTAGGTGACAAGCCTTTCAAAGGTCTTGTCCAGCCCCAAATGTCCTGCTAAAGGCACATCATGAGCCAGCCCCAGTAGGAAGGCTCTGAAGCGCTGGGGTACCACCAGCACACGGACTGACCCAGGCTCAGCATCCTTAGGCTCACTATACAGGAGACCATTCTCCCAGTAGATCCAATGTGATCCAGACTGATCACCTGCTGCCTGGTTTCCAGCCTGCTGCCGCAAACCCACAAGAGAAGGGCACTTGTTCTGCTCCTCACAGAACTCCTCCCTGGAGGGACCTCCTTCCTGCTGCCAATGGGTCAGCTCAGGCAGGTCTCCCAGTTCAGCAATCTCTTCCCCGGTAGGCTCCAGGGCATCCCCCTCAGGGTCCGCCTCCTCCTGGGCCGTGGGAATCTCAGGGGCCGGTTTCCCGCACCCCCTACTTCTTCTCTTTAAGGCAGGCACCTGGGCCATTTTCTCAAGCCCCAGGTCCTCTTGAACACCCTTACTGGCTGCCATAGACCGAGTGGTCACGCAGGCCCACTCAGGCAACCCCAACATCTCTAAAGGAGCTCTCCGCTCCACGTTAGCCCAAGGGGAGCTCTCCAGATGGTTACCTAACAGACATTCAACAGGCATGGCTGGCCTCACAGCTACTTGAAGAGTCCGTGAGACCCCCCACTCAAAGGGAACCTGTGCCACCTTGCAGTGGCTCTCTGTGTTGTCAGCGGCAACAACTAGGTAAAATGCATTTGGAACTAACTGCTCTTCAGACACCAGCCGACAACTGACAGCTGTCACACTGGCTCCGGTGTCTCTAAGAGCTTCCACCCTCTTGCCATTGATGGTCACTCACTGCCTGTATTTCTGAGTGTTATCAGGCAGCTGGGTCCTTGGGACCACTTCACAGTCTCCTAAAGAGACAAGGGACATCTCTGCGGGACCCCACCCACCTTGGGCACCCATCTCTTCCCCCAGGGCTACACTAGCCAACTGCTGGGGTGCTGCACCAATGGGTGCTGTCTTCCCATACAAGGGACATCTAGCATCATAGGAACAGTGGCCTACCTGACCACACTTATAACAGGTCTTGGGTCCCTTGTGAACAGGCTTATCTGTCGGGGCAACTGTCTTCTTCTCAGGGGGAGGCTGGGAACCTTTCCCTTGGTTCCCTTGGGATTACTTTGGGGCCCTTTCTGGAACTCCCTCTGTTTACCCTTGTCCCCCCCACTCTTTTGCTGGGGACTCTGCCCACCTTTGGCGAAGTCTCCCACATGACCCTTCTGGACCCGGGTGCTCACCCAGCGGTCCACCTCCTCAGCAAGCTTCCTAGGGTTAGTTAGCTTGCTATCAATAAGATGCTGGCGTATCTCTGGAAAACAGTTATTAGACAAGTGCTCCCATGCTAACAAATCATAGAGCGCTTCAAACTTATCCACTTTGCTACCCTTCCCCCAACCATCCAATGCTCTGCAAAAGAAAGACACATATTCCATCCAAGTGGTAGACTCCAGTTTCCTGCAATTTCTAAACCTTTGTCTGTATAACTCTGGGGTCAAACCAATTCTGGACATCAGGGCTCCCTTCATGTGGGTATAGGACATCTGCTCCTCTCTGGGCAAATCCAACAAAGTGTCCCTCCCATCACTAAAAAAGCAGCCCCACAACCCCGCTCCTCAACCCTTCTCAGGGACCCAGTGGGCCAACATTGCAGCTTCATAAGCCCTAAACCACTGACCAATATCCTCATTCTTGTGGAAATCTTTAACTACATCTTTGGGGATGTAAGCTCTTGCTTCTACATGCACTGGCGGTATGCTGCCACCAGAGGGAGGAACCTCAACTTTTGGTCTTGAGTTCCAATTCCCTCAATCCTCTCTCATGCTCAAAATGCATCCTCTTTTCCTCTAAGGCTAACTTCTTCATCTCTAGTTCCATCCCAAGCTCTATTTTCTTGCTCCTAGCCAGCTCCAACTTATGCATCCTCTCCTTTGCTCTGTCCTTCAGCTTTCCTAGGGACAATCCTTTGGAAGAAACACTGCTGTCCGCCCCTGAAGGTGTTTTCCCTCCAGCTAGGCCCACTGGCCCCTCAAGCTACCCATTTAAATCCTCTGCCTTTACTGCTGGCTCCTCAGGATGCTCAAGGGCATTCCTAGATTCCACCCAGGCCCTCAGCGCCTTTTGGTATTCCTCCTTCTTGGTGAGGCCTTTCACAGAGATTTTAAATTTCTTGCAAAAAGCTTTGAGATGAGGCACAGTGTAAGTATCAATTCTCTCTTCTTCCAACACAATGTCTACAGATACTACGGATGCTGACTTGCTCATGGTAGCAAAAAGACTGGCAGTTTTCAGGAATCAAAAATAGAAAAGAAGTTCCAAGGAAAAACTCTCTCAAAGTATGTGGTTGCGTTATGGTCTGCACTCACTAGTAGTGTACACCAATCACTGTATATGAATCACAAATGCAAGTCCAAATTCTCACCGCTGCCCAACAATGTTAGATTTGGGGGTCTCTAGTTGGCATAGGTAGGTACCTGTGACAAATAGCTCAGTCCTCTCAAGTTGTAAATGCGACACTTTACTCTCAATGTACCTTAGATGCGTAGCGCAGAGAAAACAAAAGGGTTGGAGGGAAGGTGATGCGTTGGTTCCTTACATGCAGGGGAGTGGATGCGTTGGTTCCTTACTGCTGCACAGGGGAGTTGATGCTCACTTCCTTACTGTGTGGGGAGTTGATTTCTCGGTTTCTTACTCCTCTCCGGTACGATGCGACACGCTGGAACCTCGATGCGATACTCTTCTCCGGTGCGATGCGACAAAATGGTGTCTTGTTTGTGATGCGACAACGTTGGTGTGATGCAACACGCCCGACGGCGACTCAATGATCTTTGGAGCCACGACAGGCCCTACGACGCGCTTCTCCGGTGATGCGACGATGACCTCTGTGGCAGCGTCCCACTTCTCCGGCGATGCGCCGCGCTTCGGCGATGCGATGATGACAGCAGCAGCGGTGGCTCGCTTCCTCGGTGATGCGATGACAGCGGCTGCGACATGCTTCTCGTTGTTGCGTCGCGGTTCCAGCTCCCAGCGACACGCAGTCTCTCAGAAGGCCCAGCACAACAGCACACACTTCAATTCCCAGCAAGGGAATTCAGGGGGGAGCTGGTTGGGGAAGTCTTGTATCCCTGAGACTTCAGGCAGGAGGCAAGCTCTAGTTCGAGCCCTTGGAGATTCTTCTTCAAGTTGATAGAAAGTACACTCAGTCCTTTTCTCCTCTCTTTGGTAATGAAGCAACCACTGCAGGGCAACCCCTAAACACACAGCACAGGCGTAGTCTCCTCCTTCAGCTTCCTGGTTCTTCTTCCCAGCAAAGGTTCATCTTGAGTCCCAGAAGTGATCTAAAGTTCTTGGGTATGGGTCCCAATATGTGTACTCCTTTTTCCTTTGTTCTCTGAAGGCAGAGAGGCCTTTGCCTAGTCCAAACCAGTTCTGGTCAGTCCTGGAGCACTTTGTTGACATGTCTCCTACTTTCCTTTCAAAGTGCAGGGCAGGGACATCAGACAAAACACAGGAGGTGGAGCCAGCATTGTGGAGGGAAGGCCCAGCCCTATTCAGGTCCCAGGTGCAACTCCTCCCTCCCATCTAGATGCAGATCTCTCTATTCACCACTGGGCTGACTCACCCTGTCTCCTGGAATCCCCCAGCCCTGTCACTCAAACTCCAGACAAGGAATACACAGCCTAGCAGAGGCAGGTTTGGATGGTTAGACAAGAAAATGCCTACTTTCTAAAAGTTACTCAAAATAAACCGTAATTTTATCCATACTTCATTCCAAAGTTCATCCTTGTTCAAATTAATCACTGCAGAGACAGCGTAGTTCCATGTTGATGATTCAATGAACATTTTCAAATGCCACCTTCAATCCATCCACATTTAGAAACGCAGCAGCACGTGTAATGGGGTGTAAGCATAAAGCATTTTACATTATTTTTTATATTATTTTCTGCACATGGTCACAGGGGGTGAGCGGGTTTTTTTTTTAGGGGTTTTCGCAAAAAAAAAAGGGGATTGAATAGCGATATCCATGGGGTTGAAGGTAATACCACTTTAAGATTCGGAGCTCGGTAAAAAGGAGAGGTCACGGGGTCTTATCCTATCTTTAAAAGTTAGTGAACACGTGGACTAATTTCAATCAGAATAGTCCGTTAGACGCCGTGTCACAATCAAGTGCACGAGCATGATATGATGAGGCTGCTGGCCGCGGTTGTTCAGGTAATCTGTATACGACTATACACTTCAAGGCTTGGGAACGCCAATAGTAGTGCTGCAGATCGGCGCATATAAATTCTCCCTGCTTCCACGGACAGAGTAAATCTACAGTCACACACGCAATCACACATCATACGCTAGGGCCCATATCACTAAATTCACACTATTACTCTATCCACACTGAATATAGGAGAGAAAACCTAAGTCAATCTGCATCTACAATGAGGTCAATGCGACCTTAATGACATTGCCTTGAGTCATGATTTAAAACATAAGAAATACATTTGAAACTCAATAAATGACAAGGAATAAACACCCGACACTTGAATTCAAACAGAAGCTTGTTTATCTAAATTAATTCAAATGGAAATCAATCATTAGCAAATCATTATTCTCATAGTTACCTATTCTAGCTAAATGGGTCAGGACAGGTCTCTCGGTAAAGTCTCTCGAGCCGCCGTCCTCAGCATAGGAAACGTCCAAACGCGATGAAAGAATGAACCAGCGAACGAACATGGACCCTCTCTAGTCTAACATACTTATAGAGTAAGTTACAAATAAAAGTTACAAACAAATGTTAGATATCCGTTGAGCCACTGAGCAGAGCGAGCAGGAAAGGAAGTCTCTTGGTTACATTTAGAAAACCTCCGCTCAGGAAAAATCACAAAAATAAAAAGACGGAAGAAGGAAACTCGAGTTTGCAAATGTTTCTTTCATAAATGCTCTTCCTCGATATCTTAGCAGAGCCACCGCAGTCTGGTCATTGTTCATTGTGGCTTTATTCCTGTCCAAGGACAACTGGAATCGTTCCCGGAGCTGCTGTCCTCACGGAAAACTTTCTAACCAGGCAAAGGCTGCGATCAGGTGACTCTCGACCATGTTCAGCAAGGCCTCTTGTCAAAATTCAATCACTCGAGTGCAGGCTGTAAATGGCAGCCATCTTGTTTTAGGCCAAAACGAACCATCTTAATTAAAAGAGACACAAACAACGTTACCACATCATAATGATTGTACAGTGTTAAACCCCACTAACACCCTTATGTGTATGTACTTATCTAGCCTTCTGCAATGCAACAAAGCATTAGTACACGTTATTTTATACACACAAACACAAAACAAATCGCACTTTACCATACTTATTTAGTAGAACCGCACATTATTATTACGCAACATATATGCATCCCACGTGTAATTTCTCTCATTAGTAATGTTGGTTAATCCAAACAAAACCAAGCTATTAATTAGTCGTTACAAATTAGTGGTTTTAAATCATAACATATAGACGAAACTGGAGCTTAAAACTCGATAAATTTTTAACAGAAAACTCTGCTCCAGCAGTAGCAGTTAGGAGGTTTAAGCAAGAGGCAAATCTGGGGATATCTTTAAAGGTTGGAGGGGCGCTGCACACGAGTTCTGGTAACAAGATGCAGTTTATAATGTTGAACTGGGAGCAAGGGGTATTGCAGAGTGGGTAGGGTTTTTGGCACCTGGTCGTTTTTTTTACGTTTGGGTTTTTAATTAGGGGTGGTTTTGTGATATCATGGGCTTGACGAAGCTTATACTATGAAATATTTATAGCACTTAGTAACAATTAGTTTGGCACATTTTGCTGAGTTGCTTTTGTTTTCTGTTTCAGTAACCCCTGACGAAGAACCTTCGGGTTCGAAATGCATTGGGTGGAACGTTATGAACCGGCTCAATTTGTATGATTCATGAACATGTGCTGCGTTTCTAAATCTGGATGGATTGAAGGTGGCATTTGAAAATGTTCATTAAATCATCAACATGGAACTACGCTGTTTCTGCAGTGATTAATTTGAACAAGGATGAACTTTGGAATGAATTATGGATAAAATTACGGTTTATTTTGAGTAACTATTTGATTACCATATAAGAAATGGCTTGTTGTGAGGATAAATTCCTATTCAGTAGTGCAACAGATCGGTGCGGAATGTCACGTGCCTTTTCTCAACGCTTTGTATAGCACTGTGAAATTAAGGGGACAGTTCACAGTCCTGTTCACACACAAATTAGTTGGCTGCACTAATATTATTTCTGAAAATTTACAGGGAAGGAGTACATTCTTATATCTCATCCTACTTTCTAAAAGTGGCATTTTCAAACACAGAATGTTAAAAACAACTTCACTAAAATATGTATTTTACCATTCTGAGTTCAGGCATACTAAACTCCAATTTCTGCCATGTTCCCTGAGTCAGTCAGGATTATAAAATGTAATAATCAAACTGCCCATTCTGGCCTATGGAGAACAGGTAGCCTTGCAATAGTGTAAAACGAAAATGGCTGTAATTCACTATTAGGACATGCCACGCACACCAGGGCATGTCCTACCTTTTACCTACAATGCACCCCGCCCTTGGGCCTACCATAGGGGTGACTAATATGTATAAAAGGGAAGGTTTAGGGACTGGCAAGTGGGTGCACTTGCCCAGTCAGCATGGCCGTACCAGACTGCACACAGGCTCTGCGGTGGCAGACCTGAGACTCACTTTACAAGCTGCTCCGGTGGGTGGCACAATCAGTGCTGCAAGACCACTAGCAGCATTGGTTACAAGCCCTGGGCACACGCAGTGCACTGTACTAGGGTCTGACAAGTAAACCAATCAAGCCAATCATGGAGTCACTAATCCATTCATCAATTTACCATAGGGAGCACTTGCGCTGTGACACTGAACAGCAGTGGCACAGTGCCCAAAGCATCTATAACCAATAAAAACACATGAGGCAGCAGCAAAAAATGGAAGGGAGACCCATGCCAATGGTGCCAGGTCTAACAATCACCTTTCTGTGTCTAACCCTCTCTGTTCCACCCTGTGTCCTGTAGTCTTCACCATCCCGTCTGCTGTAGTCTTCATGTCCGCATGACTCTTGGTTCTTATGAGTCATGTTCTCCACAGTTGTACGTACTCAATCACTCGAGTGCAGGCTGTAAATGGCAGCCATCTTGTTTTAGGCCAAAACAAACCATCTTAATTAAACTAGACACAAACAACGTTACCACATCATAATGATTGTACAGTGTTAAACCCCACTAACACCCTTATGTGTATGTACTTATCTAGCCTTCTGCAATGCAACAAAGCATTAGTGCACGTTATTTTAAACGCACAAACACAAAACAAATAGCACTTTACGAAACTTATTTAGTAGAACCGCACATTAATATTACGCAACATATATGCATCCCACGTGTAATTTCTCTCATTAGTAATGTTGGTTAATCCAAACAAAACCAAACTATTAATTAGTTGTTACAAATTAGTGGTTTTAAATCATAACATATAGACGAAACTGGAGCTTAAAACTCGATAAATTTTCAACAGAAAACTCTGCTCTAGCAATCCCCCCTTTGGTGATATCTTATCACCACAAATACCACCCAAAAAGAAAAATGTAGTCCCAATCTTTAGGAGAAATTGAAAATGTCTTTACGACACAACATTAAACACCAGATTCTCTCACATCATCCTTCCTTGACTCCAAGTACACACTCTCCCTCAATTCTTCTAATTCTATTTCTTGTGGGTCTCTTCTTGACCTCTTTTGTTTCTTTTCAGCATTGCTTCTAATTATTCTCTTTTTCCCTCCCCTGTTCTTACAACACAAACACCCTAATCTTAGTATCAATAAAGCAACAATTATGCATGTCAAAGGAAATAATATTTTACCAATAATGGTACTATCTGTCTTAGTAATAAAACTCTTAACAGCAACTATCTTATTAGCTATTTTAGTCCAAACACTTTCAGCTTCCAGTGGTACTAATTCTTCATGTAAATCAGTAATATTTTTGATATAGACCTTTAGGTCTCTGCTTTTGTCAGGAATGTAAGTGCAACAATGTTGAACCTTCAGCATTCCGCAGACTCCGCCCTCTTTGGCCAATAAAATATCAAGGGCAAGTCGATTTTGCATAGACATGGCACGTACGGCAATCATCTCCGTATTTACCAAAAGAAACCCTCCAGCGGTACTTGTCGATAAGCGATCCACCACTGTTGACAGTTTCCGAATCCCATATGCATTCAAAGAAATTCCCACTGCCGGAATTAAAGCACCAAAAATGTCACCCACTATCTCTGACCAAGTTTCTCTCTTAAAACGTGTTAGTAAATTAATGTGTTCTACATCTTCTATCCTATCTATATGAAAAATCTTTGGAAAGACCAGGCCCACATAACACGTGCCATACCAATGGTCAGGCAACCTGTAATAAGCCTTGTTCCCACAAACATAATACACTCCTGGGAAAACTGGATCTTCACCACCTTTAAAACCCCATCCCGTTGCAATGAAATATGTATCATGACACTCACTAGTCCCAACAAAATATGTATCATATTGGGATTTCTTTCTGGTAATGCATAGTTTACCCTTCTGTGGTGCATCTAAAGCCAAAGTCGGACTGGCCCCATTCTTCAACTCCTTTCCCATTTCAATGTCCCAAATTGTTTCACTCACTTTATATTTCCCTACCTTCTCATGCATGCTCATTCTCCTTTCCTCTACCATATTCAGGAAAGCCTTCTCCTCTTCTTTCAGACTGCAAGTTAAATTGTTTCTAAAAATATAATCTAAGGTTAATTCTTCTTTCTCAATAAAAATCTCACCAAAAATGTTAGCTTCTTTAGCTGGATTCAGCTTTTTGTTCATAGGCAATTGCCCAAAAATGTTATCTTTGTTAGACATCTCGTAATCTATTTTCCCTAACAAATAAAAAACACTACTTAGCACACTACTGAAATTCCATACGTAGCTGGTAAATGGTGATAAGTAACACCCTCTGAAACGGATGCAGGCAATTGCATACATACGTAGCAATCCCTAACTTCCATTGTCTTTACGTATTCGTACAACAACTTTGAAAAAACATTGCTAGAATAATCATTAATCGACCTATCTTTATGTACGTAAATGTTACTAATTCTAGTTGGAACTACTTTTTGTGAACTCTTCTCTACATGAGTCACATTCTCAGTATGTACTCCTAAAGCGTCTATTGTAACACTAAAAGTAACTAATAAAGCTAAAACACCCCATAATAGCATTAATAATCCAGTACAGCAGCAGCACATTCTACACCATCTTTTCAAAAAGGCACATCTACTTTGATTATTCTCTGTGTTAGCCATTTTACTACTTTGGCAGTGTCTTTTTACTTAGCCTCTTCTACTCCACTACTGAAACACTAGAACACTAGATTATTTCACACAGCTAATTTCAGATTTTCTCTTTTCACTTTTCTCCAAGTGACTCCTCCAGTTCACTCAATTCGGATTTTCATCACTTTTCACTTCTTCTTCAACAACATCAAATTGTATCAGATCATCAACAACATCCTGTGCATCCGACTCTTCTCCAATGTCAGTCAGGATAACTTTCATGATTCCAACAGTTTTCTCTTCAACCACTTCTCGTATGGTCCCCTCTGGATTTCCTTGACTCTCTGCCTCTTCACCTTCAGACAGTGCCACGTACGTCCATTCCGGTGACCTATACTTCTGGTTAGGTTTTCTGATTCTCTTGATCTCCTCTGGTTCTTTTGAGACCTTTTGTTTTTCACCTTTTGCTTGATTCTGACTAGACACCTCGTTCACCTGTTCAGCTTTCGATGAATTTGCTTGTGTCAGTCTGTATCTCAGTCTCTTTATTCTGTTGGGCCAAAGATCTCCTCTTACAACCCTCTTTGGTCTCACCTCTTTATTATTTCTTTCTCCGATCCAAGTTCTCTTTCTCAGAACTCGACCCTCTGATTTCTCATTTTCACTCTCATCTGACTCTGTCTCATTTGCCTCTTGTTCTTCAACAGTTTTCTTTCGCTCCACAGTCTTTCCCACCACCGATTGAGATTTCACTAATTCTGTCCCTCCTCTGGTCTCCGACACGCAATCTTCTTGCTGTCTACTTGTCCCTATACCTAGCTTATCAGGAATGTTCCCTACACCTCCTCGGGGGTCTTCCGCAATCTGTCCCTCTCTATCTTCTACTGACCCTGCTTCTTCAGGTGTAATCTCAAGTGGATTTTCAACCTCTTCGTCTGATTCAGGTGTAGTTTCTGTGGAATTGTTCCTTTCTCTTCTACTGCTTGTTGGAACCTCAGGCACTCTTACAGAATCCGATCTCTCCTCTGAGACTCCCAATGTTTCTCTTGAAGCCTCTCTTGGAAAGGGAAAAGAATCACTCAACTCTCTTTCTCCTTCACCTCTTTCAGGATTTTCCCCCTTCTCACTGGTTCAGTTTCTGCATCATCACTGGAATCTGACTCTTCAAAATACTCCTTACCAGTCCCATCTTTTGGATTTGGAACTCTCAGAGTATGACTCGCATGCACCCAGTTTTTCACACCGGCACACTTCACTGCAGTTGTTGTAGTCAGAATGACTTGTCTTGGCCTTCCCCACCTTGGAACCAAGCAATTTCTTCTCCTGTGCACCTTAATCCTCACCCAGTCCCCTGGACTCAGATCATGGGCTTGCTTCTTCTCAAGTGTGGTAGCGTCTTCTCCAACCTGGTGAAACACAGAATGAACTGCGTCAGCCAGGCCTTTACAGTAATCCAAAATCATGTCATCAGTTATTGTCATCAACTTGTTGACAGGCACAAATGCATGTCTCATCGCACGTCCCATTAAGATTTCGTGCGGACTCAAACCTGTGGTTCTATCTGGAGTAGACCTAATAGTCATCAGCACTAGAGGCAAGACATCAGGCCATTTCATTCCAGTGGCTAAACACATCTTACCAATTAGTTTTTTTATTGTGCCATTCATCTGTTCAACGACTCCAGAAGCCTCTGGTCTGTATGCACAATGTAGCTTCTGCTGTATGCTCAATGCTTCACAAATTAAACCCATGAGCTCATTATAGAAGTGTCCACCTCTATCAGACTCAATAGTCACTGGGAACCCGTACCTAGGAATCAACTCTCTTAACAGCAACTTTGCAACTGTTATTCCATCATTTCTCCTAGTCGGATAGGCCTCCACCCATCTTGAGAACAAACAGACTACCACTAGAACATACCTCAATTTGTTCACTTGGGGCATTTCAATGAAATCTATTTGCCTTCTGGTAAAAGGACCTCCTTCTCTGCCTATTGTTCCTAGACTCACCACTGTCTTTTTCCCAGTATTGAACTGCTGACAAATCAAACATCTCTGACAGATGCTCTCTGCAATTAACCTGAACTTTGCATTGTACCAGGTCTGCTTAAAAGACCTAATCATTGCGTCCCTTCCCAGATGTCCTTGGCCATGATACATTCTCGCCATTGTCGACAGCATTGAGTTAGGCATGACTGGTCTACCATCTCTGTAGATCCAAACATGATCTGTCTCTCTTGGGGCACAACCTGCCTTGATCCAATCTCTCATTTCCTCATCTCCTGCCTCATCCTGCAACTGTTTCACTTCATCCCACGTCTCTAGGACATTAGTAAACATCACAGAACAAAAAGACATTTCCCTTTCTCGTGCCCTATTAATCGAATGATTGTTCTTAGCACAGTATTGTGCTATGTCGTTGGCAAATCTATTACCAAGAGTAACAAAATCATCTCCTTGTCCATGAGCAGCACATTTCACAACTGCTAACTCTTTAGGCAGCTGTATCGCCTCAAGCAATTTTCCAATCACTTCAGCATTCTTTATTGGAGTCCCACTCGATGTCAAGAAACCTCTTTGTAGCCAAAGCTGGCCAAAGTCATGAACAACTCCAAATCCGTACTGACTATCAGTCATCACAGTCACTCTCAGATTCTTCCCAATTTTGCAAGCTTTTGTCAATGCCACCAATTCAGCCACTTGAGCAGATCTCACTCCTTTCAAAGGCGAAGCTTCCATAACTTCTGAAACCTTGCACACCGCATATGCTGCACTTAACACACCATCGTCAGTTCTCAGACATGATCCATCCACAAACAACACATGATCACTCTCAGGCAACGGCAAATCTCTTATGTCTGGTCTTGGTTTCGTGCAGTAATCAAGCACATCCAAACAATCATGATCAACATCATCTCCCACATTCACATTGTCAGCATCTGGTAACAACGTTGCTGGATTCACATTCACACATCTCTCAAGAGTCACGTTTGATGCTCCCAGAATGATTTTCTCATATTTAGTCAACCGACTATGTGACATATATTGAGTCCTGCTTCTTGTCAAAAGAATTGCCACATCATGAGGTACGAACACCCTTACAGGATATCCCATTATTATGCCCTCACTCTGTTCCAAGCTTCTGCATGTAGCAGCTACCGCTTTCAGGCAACCTGGCAAACCCACAGCTACAGGGTCAAGTGTCGATGAGAAGTACGCAATCGGCCTTCTCAGTTGTCCATGCTTCTGAATTAACACTGAAAGTGCACATCCATTTCTCTCACTGCAGTACAACTCAAACTCTTTCTCATAGTCTGGCATTCCCAAAGCAGGGGCTTCACACATTCTGCTCTTTAACTCTTCAAATGCAGCCATTTGTTCCCCATCCAGTTCCAATGGGTCTCTCACCTCACTTTTGGTCAACTTAATCAGTGGCTTTGCTATCAGGGAGAAATTACTTATCCACTGACGACAATAACCCACCATCCCCAGAAACATCCTCACTTCTCTTTGGGTCATCGGGGCTCTCATTCCCCTGATAATTTTGATCCTGTCATCGGTCACCTTTCTCAGACCCTTTTCGATATTGTGTCCAAGATAATGCACCTCTTTCTTGCAAAACTCCAATTTGGCTGGAGATACCTTTAACCCTCCATCTGCCAGATGATTCAGTAAAGCTATGGTATCTACTTCACAAGCTTCACGTGTCTTCGATGCCACAAGTAAGTCATCGATATACTGCACTAGCACTGAACTTTCAGGCAGGATCAAACTCTCCAATGACTTTTTCAACAATTGATTGAAAATCGAAGGACTCTCTGTATACCCCTGTGGGATACGACACCATGCTAAAATACGCTGGCCAAACCGGAATGCAAAAATCGGCTGGCTGTCATGATGCAATGGAATTGAAAAGAAAGCATGACACAAATCAATCACTGTGTACCACTCAGCATCATGAGGAATCTGATACAAAATCACTGAAGGATTTGGCACAATGGGACAACATGCCACCACAATCTTGTTAACTTTTCTCAAATCTTGCACAATCCTGAACTTTCCATTAGGTTTCTTTAGCCCCATTATCGGTGAATTACACGGGCTACTCAGTAACTCTCTCAAAACACCCTGCTGAATCATCTTGTCAATTATAGGGGTTATTCCCTCAATTATCTCTGGTGTCAGTCTGTACTGTGGGATATTAGGGTAAGTGATTCCTCTTTCACTGAAATTTTCAATGGATCTACATTATTCATCAATCCCACATCTTCTCCAGTAAAATCCCAGACCGCTGTTTTCACTGTGTGTCTCAACTCCTGTGGCAAATCATCTGGATTAAACACAGCATATGTACCAACAATCTCACTCTCTCTATTATCTAGAGTCATCCGGTACAAAACATCCTCATCTGGTGTCTCAAAAGCTATTCCATCCGGAGTACAAAAAATTGTACAATTCATCTTGCACAATAGGTCCCTACCTAACAAGTTCACTGGACTGGTGTCACAGACTACGAATCTGTGCATGTCTGAAAATTTCCCTATTCTTACCCTTACTGGTTCGGTAAGACGAGTCTTAATCTGTGTATTGGCTACACCAACTACTTGGATTGCTTCGTCCGAGAGAGGAAGATTTCTAATATCTGCTGACCTGACAGTTGATCTCGTCGCTCCTGTGTTTACCAAAAAAGTAACACTCTCCCCATTTATTTTCCCATCTACAAATGGTCCTGCCTGGTCTATTTCTAGAGTTGCACCAAGTATGCACTCTTCCTCCTCTCTTCGGCACCGTCAATAGTCCCCTTCAGACTCACTCCCCTCATTTTTTAACCAGTACTGCTGTACCAGGTGAGAACATCTCGGTTTGTTTACCTGCTCATCATTGTAGAATCCTGAGTCCTGGTTATACTTTTGGGACCCTCTATTCTGCGGCAAGGGCGGTGTTGGCTCTTGACTCTGCTGTCTGACAACCTTCTGCTGTTGCTGCTGTTGATTACACCCCTCGTTCTACACCTGTTGATTTAAGGGTTTACTTTCATTACTCACTAATGGTGGATTGGTACACTCGGATCTCCAATGCCCCAATTGTCCACAGTTGTGACAAGGAAACTTCTTCTTAGCCTCCTCTAAATTCCCCTTTCCTTTTCCCGCATATCTGGGTCTAATTCCTGGATTATTTGCCTGTTCCATCAACTGTGCTTCTTGTCTTTCAGCAACTTTCACCTGTGCCCACATTGCTTTCTCTTTCAGCTTTCTCTGTTTTGCCTCAATTTCATCACTGAAGTACTTTGCATGTCTCAAGATTTCATCAATCTTCTTACTCTGCCAGTCAACTGTATGCTCACGTATCCTTTCACTGATTTCAGGTCTCAGGCCATATACAAATCGGTATACAAAATGACTCAAATCCTTATAACCCAGGTGTTCGTCTCCACTGAACTGTTTAAAAGCCAGTATCAGCCTTTCGTAAAAAGCATGAACTGATTCTTTTGCTTCCTGATGCGTTCGATCTATCTTAACCCAGTCTGTCTCTTTCGGGGGTACTTTATTTTTCAGGAATACAATTACCTGCTCGTATTTTTTCATAACCTCTGGATCTGGTGCTCCTGTTTTCGGATCTCTTGGATATTCCTTAGCAGGCCAATCTACAACTATTTTACACTCTGCCCACAAGTCTGCAGGAACAATTATATCAAACAGACTATTCAGGTCAATCCACAGCACTTTTGACAATTTCACAAACCTGTGTACCTGCCTATACCACTCGACGGGCTTTTCTCTCAGTCGAGGGAAATCATTCGTAAATGATAAAATATCCTGTCTAGTCCATGGGACATGTACATATCCTCCTCCAGGAATCTCTCTCATAGGATAAGCATCCACTGTTTTCTCCTTTTCTCTTACAGGAAAAGCTGAATAAGTCCTGTCCACTGAATCTTCCCTTTTCTTGTACCACCTATCCTTCCACTTTTCTACATCACCCCATTTTCGCAATAAGGCAATCATTTCCTTAATCTGTCCTGTTCTGCCAGCACCATTTAGATTTTCAATATCTTTGTCTGTAAAATCCACCCTATAAGGCTTCTGCAAAGCTTTCACCTTATCCATGTCAACTCCCTGTTCACTCGCTATTGCTCTTAACCTGTCATGTGTACTTTTAGCCCTCCAGGTGATACTTTTACACATAATTAACAACTCTCCATCGTGATGGTTTTTGAGTATATCTGTAGGAATTGTCCCTGCAATAAGCTCCTCCAATTCCATGCGCAACCTGGCTACATCAATTGCCTGTGAATCTTTATCCTTCTTTTGAAGAACTTTCAACCAATCATTCAAATCTTCAGCTGTTATTTCAGTAGACTTTTTCACTGCACCCACTTGTTCTGTCATCCTCTGTGGTTCCAAAATTGTTCCCCCCAAACAACCAGTATTCAATCCTGAATTAGGCTGCACATCTAATCCTCCACTACATGTGTCATGTCTTGATTGCCTCAAATCATTTCCTCCTGTTCTCATTCTTGTTTCCTCTAAAGTACAAGTACCAACCAAACCATTCCCGACATATGGAACTGTCAAATTATTTTCACCCATTCTTTGTTTATCAAAAATAGGCACAACCGGACCAATAGTTACAGGCACTGTAACTGCTTCAAGATTTTTCGTCAGCTCACAAATTTTCTCAGTCAGCTCAGATGTGGTTCTGGCTAATTCTCTTGTTTTCTCTTCACTGACTCGATTCTCTTTCTCTCGCTCTCTCTCTCTCTCCCTTTCCATGAATGAGCTACCACTTTTCAGATCAGGTGTCACAACTTCAGTTTTAATAATTCGCAAAGTATCTCTTACAGGAGTAGAAACTGGCGTACTCTCTTCTGGTTCTGGTCTATACGGAGGTGGTCTCTTGTAAATCATGTCATCCAAGACCTCATCCTCGTAATCATTAACTCCATACCTTCTCACTTCTGTATCAGGCACCTTTTCTGCACCTTTCCTCCCTTCCGCTTCTTCAACAGTCCTCATAGGATATAATCCCTCTGACATACTAGCATCTCGCCATCTCCTCATTCGATCATGATGAGTCTCACGATCATGTTTCCTCCCAAAAAAGTACCTATAATTGCCTCCACTCCTCTGCCTTTCTCGCTCATGCACCTCATCTTCCCATTCCACCAACGCCTCGAACTGTGTCGGCCTTGGTCTAGGCTCTAGACACATCATCTTTTCCCGTAAATTTCTCAACACGGCCAAATTAAATGAACCATGTTCTGGGAACGCTAAGACACCATCATCCTTAGTATACTTAGCCCAATTATCCAACCATATACAGGTATGATACCCATATTTCGCAACCATGAAGGATGCAGGAGTTCTCGTCGGAGGTAGCAATACACCCTCTCTAGTTATTACATTTTTATCTTTGTCGAACCACCTTTTTATTTTTCCAAACAAAGATTTTTTCTTCTTTTCCTCCGGTTGGTAATACATTTTAACGTTTACCAATATTCTCTAATCCCTTCCGCAACTGTACAATTTTTGTCCAATAACAGCCCGACTTACACCAACGCACCAATCCTGGAGCGTCTACGTCACTCTGTACTATCCTCTGCTACCAGGAAACTGCTGCAGATCGGCGCATATAAATTCTCCCTGCTTCCACGGACAGAGTAAATCTACAGTCACACACGCAATCACACATCATACGCTAGGGCCCATATCACTAAATTCACACTATTACTCTATCCACACTGAATATAGGAGAGAAAACCTAAGTCAATCTGCATCTACAATGAGGTCAATGCGACCTTAATGACATTGCCTTGAGTCATGATTTAAAACATAAGAAATACATTTGAAACTCAATAAATGACAAGGAATAAACACCCAACACTTGAATTCAAACAGAAGCTTGTTTATCTAAATTAATTCAAATAGAAATCAATCATTAGCAAATCATTATTCTCATAGTTACCTATTCTAGCTAAATGGGTCAGGACAGGTCTCTCGGTAAAGTCTCTCGAGCCGCCGTCCTCAGCATAGGAAACGTCCAAACGCGATGAAAGAATGAACCAGCGAACGAACATGGACCCTCTCTAGTCTAACATACTTATAGAGTAAGTTGCAAATAAAAGTTACAAACAAATGTTAGATATCCGTTGAGCCACTGAGCAGAGCGAGCAGGAAAGGAAGTCTCTTGGTTACATTTAGAAAACCTCCGCTCAGGAAAAATCACAAAAATAAAAAGACGGAAGAAGGAAACTCGAGTTTGCAAATGTTTCTTTCATAAATGCTCTTCCTCGATATCTTAGCAGAGCCACCGCAGTCTGGTCATTGTTCATTGTGGCTTTATCCCTGTCCAAGGACAGCTGGAATCGTTCCCGGAGCTGCTGTCCTCACGGAAAACTTTCTAACCAGGCAAAGGCTGCGATCAGGTGACTCTCGACCATGTTCAGCAAGGCCTCTCGTCAAAATTCAATCACTCGAGTGCAGGCTGTAAATGGCAGCCATCTTGTTTTAGGCCAAAACGAACCATCTTAATTAAAAGAGACACAAACAACGTTACCACATCATAATGATTGTACACTGTTAAACCCCACTAACACCCTTATGTGTATGTACTTATCTAGCCTTCTGCAATGCAACAAAGCATTAGTACACGTTATTTTAAACGCACAAACACAAAACAAATAGCACTTTACGATACTTATTTAGTAGAACCGCACATTATTATTACGCAACATATATGCATCCCACGTGTAATTTCTCTCATTAGTAATGTTGGTTAATCCAAACAAAACCAAGCTATTAATTAGTCGTTACAAATTAGTGGTTTTAAATCATAACATATAGACGAAACTGGAGCTTAAAACTCGATAAATTTTCAACAGAAAACTCTGCTCCAGCAGTAGCAGTTAGGAGGTTTAAGCAAGAGGCAATTCTGGGGATATCTTTAAAGGTTGGAGGGGCGCTGCACACGAGTTCTGGTAACAAGATGCAGTTTATAATGTTGAACTGGGAGCAAGGGGTATTGCAGAGTGGGTAGGGTTTTTGGCACCTGGTCGTTTTTTTTACGTTTGGGTTTTTAATTAGGGGTGGTTTTGTGATATCATGGGCTTGACGAAGCTTATACTATGAAATATTTATAGCACTTAGTAACAATTAGTTTGGCACATTTTGCTGAGTTGCTTTTGTTTTCTGTTTCAGTAACCCCTGACGAAGAACCTTCGGGTTCGAAATGCATTGGGTGGAACGTTATGAACCGGCTCAATTTGTATGATTCATGAACATGTGCTGCGTTTCTAAATCTGGATGGATTGAAGGTGGCATTTGAAAATGTTCATTAAATCATCAACATGGAACTACGCTGTTTCTGCAGTGATTAATTTGAACAAGGATGAACTTTGGAATGAATTATGGATAAAATTACGGTTTATTTTGAGTAACTATTTGATTACCATATAAGAAATGGCTTGTTGTGAGGATAAATTCCTATTCAGTAGTGCAACAGATCGGTGCGGAATGTCACGTGCCTTTTCTCAACGCTTTGTATAGCACTGTGAAATTAAGGGGACAGTTCACAGTCCTGTTCACACACAAATTAGTTGGCTGCACTAATATTATTTCTGAAAATTTACAGGGAAGGAGTACATTCTTATATCTCATCCTACTTTCTAAAAGTGGCATTTTCAAACACAGAATGTTAAAAACAACTTCACTAAAATATGTATTTTACCATTCTGAGTTCAGGCATACTAAACTCCAATTTCTGCCATGTTCCCTGAGTCAGTCAGGATTATAAAATGTAATAATCAAACTGCCCATTCTGGCCTATGGAGAACAGGTAGCCTTGCAATAGTGTAAAACGAAAATGGCTGTAATTCACTATTAGGACATGCCACGCACACCAGGGCATGTCCTACCTTTTACCTACAATGCACCCCGCCCTTGGGCCTACCATAGGGGTGACTAATATGTATAAAAGGGAAGGTTTAGGGACTGGCAAGTGGGTGCACTTGCCCAGTCAGCATGGCCGTACCAGACTGCACACAGGCTCTGCTGTGGCAGACCTGAGACTCACTTTACAAGCTGCTCCGGTGGGTAGCACAATCAGTGCTGCAAGACCACTAGCAGCATTGGTTACAAGCCCTGGGCACACGCAGTGCACTGTACTAGGGTCTGACAAGTAAACCAATCAAGCCAATCATGGAGTCACTAATCCATTCATCAATTTACCATAGGGAGCACTTGCGCTGTGACACTGAACAGCAGTGGCACAGTGCCCAAAGCATCTATAACCAATAAAAACACATGAGGCAGCAGCAAAAAATGGAAGGGAGACCCATGCCAATGGGGCCAGGTCTAACAATCACCTTTCTGTGTCTACCCCACTCTGTTCCACCCTGTGTCCTGTAGTCTTCACCACCCCGTCTGCTGTAGTCTTCATGTCCGCATGACTCTTGGTTCTTATGAGTCATGTTCTCCACAGTTGTACGTACTCAATTTCCTTACTCAAGCCTCTAGATGTAATATCATGCTAAGAATTCCACCTCAGCTGCCCGGGAACATAGGGAAGGCTGGAGATCAATGTACCATTTATCTGATACCTTTAGATTATGAAACAGTGAATGAGAGAATGTACTCCACATCTTATATGTGCACCCCTCTTTTGTAAAGAAAGGAAGTACTAGCTTTGATAAACATTTCTTATGGAGGGCATAACAATTTGCAGACAAGTAAAGGCTTTTTGTTTTATTATCACATTGCTACAAGCACTCTGTAAATTCACCAAGTTCTTTACGGTGGTCGCTGAATGAAGGGTCTAAAGTAAAATCTGTCTTAAATGTTGCACATGGACACTCCATTGTAATAAATGACTCCAAAAATCTGAAAAAAATAAGGGGCTGATTTACAAAGGTAACTTACACTTTTAAGTAATTTACACATCTTAGTATGTTTACTACTTCAGAGGTGAGGTGTTCTTCGGAGACTTTGTTCCAGATTCTGCGTGGGGGTGGCACGCGTGCTTGTGAGTGGTGGGTTTTCTAAAAGAGAAATGGATGCAGTGGTGGTCCGTTCAGAGCAGTTCCATGGTATGGCTTAAGAAGATGCTGTTTCCTCCTGCGAAGATGGGGTCGAGTGTGAGGTGTTTGAGGTCCTCCTCTACCTGCAGGCTCCTGCCTGCGACTCATCTCTGGTGGTCTAATGGAAGAGCACCCTGCTCGTCTGTTATTCCGCTCTGTTCTGTGTACTCTGTTCTCTTTTGCCTCTTTTCTTCTTTTTTGCCTCTTTTTTCTCTTTTGCCTCGTTTCACTCCCTCTTTCCGCACTCCCTGCCGCCACTGCCCCCGCAGCCCCTCCAGTGCGTCTCTCGCACCTCCCAGCTGAACGCCCTCCCCAACCCCTACTTAATGGCAGCCGCTTCGCGGCAAGAAATCAAGGCCTCTGACTTTCCTGGAAGCTTTTAGGCCGTTTTCTGCCAGATCTGTGCAGAGATGCACTGCCCTGAGCTATGATCTGTAGCCTAGACAAAATGAAAATGGCACAGTGTTTATTGCATTAAATATTAAGAGGTAGAACTCAGTGAATTATAAGCAAACTACCACGGAGCGCAAACGGCCGGGCCTACCATCAAGACTTTTAAATGCACTTCTGTTTTTTCAAGAGCTCAGACAGTAGTGGCCATGCCAAAGAGACGCTCTCTTTACCACATGATTATCAAGCAAACTTAGAGCGCTACACTCGCTCTCTTATCACTTGTCCACCTCTCATCTGCTCCTCCCTCCCTCATTGTTTTTCTCTCTCTGGCTCTCTCCATCTCTCTCCATCCTGCCTCGTCCTGCCTAATATTTTCCTCTGCTCCCTCTCTCCAATTCCTATCTCTCTTTCTCTAACTCTTTTCATCGTCCCACTCTCCTACCAATCTCTCTCCATCGTCTTCCTTGTCTCTCGTGTTCCTCAATCCCTCTCTCCTTGTTATGTGTTCCTCTACGTCGTATCCTCTCTCGCGCACACTCCCTTCCTTTTTTATCTTTCTTCTATATTCTTTTTCTGCCCTCTTATTTCTTCATCTCTCTTTGCCTCTCTGTAACGCTTTTGTTTATTCTCCCCCCCTTTCTTGTTTAATTAGGTGAAACCTATCACGCGCTCTCTACTTTACTAAAGACATCTTCGGGAGATTCCGAAAGCTTCCATAGTCCATACAAATGCAGCCACACATTGTGCACCATTTGATTTGATTTGGGTTTCATAAAGCACAAACAATTACCCTGAGGCGTCTCGGTGCTACCATGACTTTGTAGTTTGGAAAACACATGTAGTTATTACTTTTACTTTTAGACTCCACCAAAGGTGAGGTGTCAGGCTCTGTCTTCTGAGTTAGTTTACTCTTTTTTTCTCAGATGTCAAAGTGAGGCTATTTATGTGACATTCAGGCTGGGTACTGCAGGTGTGCTCGGGTAAAGCTATACGAAGTTAGGGGCATATTATCAACGGCAACGATAATTATTGCTGGCCGTGCTTAGCGATTCATTTCTTATCGCAGGCTATCTCTGGAATTTATCGCCCTGGTAGTGCGTTATTAACAACGCGTTCCTCCAGGGCGATAAAAATTCCAGAGATAGCGAGGTTATCGCCGTTTTGCAGGGAACATCGCTGGTTTTCCAGCGATGTTCCCTGCAAAATGGCAATAACCTTGCTGATACACTACTTCCGGGCTGGTCGGCAGAGGCGGGGCTTCCGCCGGATTGCCTTAAAATACCCAATGTGCCCGCGACCGCGCCGAAGGCGCGCCAAAGGCAAGCCCATCTGGGCCCGTCCGCGCCCGACCGGGACCTAGGGCCAGAAACCCTGAAATAACGGAACCAATAACAAGGATAAAATACTCCAGAAACGCATTACTAGCTCTATAGACAGCTGTCAGCGATGTCTGCAGACATACCACTAATGTGGAAAGCATGGAGCCCGCGTGCGCATATTGCAAAAAGAGACTGCTATATAGAGCGCCTTTATCCAAAGAACATAAAACTCACCTCGCTCTGTTAAATTGCAGATCCCTAATCAAGCACAGATATGAGATATGTGATCTCCTTACGGAAAAAGGTATTGATGTCCTATTTTTGACTGAGACGTGGCTCACTGAACACTCAACACCAGATATTAAAGATGCGGTAACAAAACAATACCATATACTTAGGCAGGATAGAGCGAGCCAAAGAGGAGGAGGGATCGCCATCATTTATAAAGAGAACATATCATGTGAAATCAAACAAGCAGATTTAGAGAAATGTGAGGCTATTCGTTTCACCCTGTCCACAGTAGATGGTAATACCCTGACCGGGTTCCTCATATATCGCCCTCCGGGCCAGTCAGCTCAGTTTGTGGCCAGTTTGGAGGAGAAGATAGTACACCCAGCTCTGAGGCATAACAAATTGCTGATCCTAGGGGACCAAAACATACATTTTGATGAGACTGATAATAAAGAAGTAGATGCTATCTGTAAAGATATGCTTACCCTTAATTTAACCCAGAAAGTAAAAACACAAACGCACCAAGGAGGCCATATATTAGATCCTATCTTTACGAACTCGGAGGAGATTGAAATAGGAGCCCCCTGGCCTGTTCCTTGGTCAGATCACTTTATGGTTCCATTTACGGTTACAGCATACAGAACGAGAGTGCCACCCTCCCAGGAGGCAATTACCACTAGAAAGTGGAACAACTTTGACACCACCTCCTTCGAACATGCTTTGATGGGAAAGAAACCTACACTAGATAAGGATATTGAAGTAGCTAATGAGCAGTTTGAGGCCTGGGTATCCAGGGCGCTGGATAAAGTTGCAACTTGGACGACCAGAATCCCTCAGAGAACTAAAGCCACAGCTCAGTGGTTTAATGAGGAACTACGTATAGCAAAAAAAGGATGTAAAAAATCAGAACGAGCCTGGAAGAAAAACGACTGCACTATATCTAAAGATAAATACCATAAGGATTTAAAAGCTTATCACGCACTGATGAAGAAAACTAGACGTGAGTTTTATACTGACAAAATCGACAGTGCAGAAAATTCCCATAAGGAATTATTTACTATATTAAAATCCCTCAAAAATAATGAGGAAGAAGGAGTGGTAACCTCCTCCAAAGAGATCTGCAATAAAGTGGCAGGTTTCTTTGCTGATAAAATCACAAAGATATATGCGTCGTTTCCGATGGAAGCCCAAATGGGCTGTAATCAGCACTCTGGCAGCAAGGAGGAGTTTAAGGGTGTGACATTAAACGAATTTATAGGACCGGAGAGGGAAGAACTCATAGCCACGATTAGGGGAATAAAATCAGGATCCCTCCATGACCCAGCTCGACCAGATAAATTATTGATTGGCATCAATATGATCTTACCCTTTATTTCTGAATTGATATACCATTCTTTTAGGACCGGGATAGTTCCCCTAAGTTGGAAGCAGGCCATTGTTAAACCGCTGAGGAAGAAATCTTCTTTGGATTTCTCCGTATTGGAGAACTTGCGTCCCATTTCGCTACTACCGCTAATGGCTAAGATAGCAGAAAAAATTACAAATAGACAATTAGTGGATCACATTACTGCTAACGCTATCCTCCATCCCTCTCAGTCAGGTTTCAGAAAGGCACACTCCACGGAATCTGCCTTGCTGATGGCTACAGAGACCCTAAGAAAATACGCGGATGAAGGGAAGACAGCTGCGCTCATTCTTTTGGATTTGAGCGCAGCTTTTGATACCGTCTCACACTCCCTACTACTACAAAGATTAGAGGCTTGTGGCATACGGAGGCTTGCCCTCCAGTGGCTGACCTCCTTTTTATCCCAACAAAGCTTTCAAGTAGCACAACTTGCACACATATCAGACAGTTTCCCATTAAAGCAGGGAGTCCCTCAGGGCTCGACTTTAAGCCCAACCCTGTTTAATATATATGTGGGACCACTAGCGGAGTGTGTGCAAAAGCATGAGATATCGATTGTATCGTATGCTGACGATACCCAATTAATTGTGCTACTATCCCAAAATAGAGAACAGGCAGCGATCCGCTTCACTAAATGCATGGAGGAAGTAGCAGAATGGATGACCGACCATTGCCTTAAATTGAATGGAAATAAGACGGAAGTATTGGTAGTCGGAAAAACACCCACCATCTGGTCCTCTGCTTGGTGGCCTAATACACTAGGACAAGCTCCTCTCCCTAAGACAGAAGTGAAGAATCTGGGTATCTGGGTCGACTCTAAATTGTCATTCGACAGCCAGATACGGAAGGTTGCAGGAAAGTGTTATGGAGCAATGAAAACCCTGAGGAAAGTCATTGACCTGCTCCCTGTAAAAGCCAGGAAAACCATAGTCCATGCTATAATTACATCTCAACTGGACTATGGTAATGTACTGTATATAGGTGCTTCCAAGAAAGGACTCATGAAATTACACAGAGTACAAAATGCGGCAGCCCGCCTAATCCTCAACCTCCCTAGGAGAACGAACTCTAGAAGGGCCCTAACCACCTTACACTGGCTACCCATAGAAAAGAGAATTCTGTTTAAAGCCATGTGCTATGTTCATCGTATCCTGACAGGTAAAAGTCCCCTCTATCTTTAGAGACTGGTGTCAAAATATATCCCAGGGCTCAATTTACGCTCCATGGATATGGCTCTATTGACAATACCGAAAATACTCAAAGCCAGAATGGGAGCTCGCTCCTTCAGGTACCTGGCAGCTAAACTATGGAATACGCTGCCGCTGTCTATGAGAACGGAGCCTAGCGAATATATTTTTCGCAGACAATTGAAGACATGGCTATTTCTCAAAACAGATCTCTGAGCATCGCTCGCCTCTATCTAGTCCATTTTGATGTCTCAGCGCGGGGACACACCGATTGGTGTAACCATGCGCTCTTATAAGTGAATAAATAAATAAATACGACCCTGTGGTCGTATCAGCATAATCCACCCCCTATGTCAAACATAAGTAAGTCAGGATTTTAGCAGACGCTAGATTTTGGCGAAAACTGAAGTTTTCGCCAAAATCTAACGTCTGCTAAAATCCTGTGGGCTGCCTTGTAAATATCACGATGTGAACATCAGCGATATTTGCAAGGTAGTCCATCCGGGGTACGCCCAGTGACGCCCACTTTGCATCTCATTAGAGATGCAAAGAGAGGCGCTGGAAAAAGGGTGCTAACATGCGATTATGCATGTTTGCACCCTCTTGTAAATAGGGCGATAGTTTTATCTCCGTATTTTTGGCTTTTTAAGCCAAAGATGCGGAGATAAAGCCCTTGTAAATATGCCCCTTATTTTTTTGTAGCAGACAACAAAATTTACTTGTCTGTAAATACGAATATATAGAATTAGGAAAGTGCAATAGAAACACTTTTTTGGGTAACTCTAAAGTGTGGTGGAAACAAATTTTAATACGATAAAAAAAATACAGAGATAATATTTTTGAAAACGGTCTTTTATTACTGTTGAATAATGCATGATAAACTCCCTCTCCTCTTTAGTTGTTTTGGATGTAGTCACTCTATAGGCCAGCCTCTGGATGCCCTCCAGTGCTGCTGGAACTCAGACAGGCTTTGGGTAGTGCATGCTATGTATTTTGGGCTGGGCTGATTGTCATGGTGGCAGCAGACAGCAGACACCACAACGTGTCTGAACAGCACGAACTTTCACAGTAATTTCGGTTCATTTAGTTGTGTTTTGCTACGTGCAAATGGAATTAAACTCAATGACCATTTCTCACTGCAAAATTATCGGGAATAAATATATTTCGCTCTTTTCATTATTAAGGGGCTGCTGTTTACTACATTTACAGACCCTTTCTGCGAGGTGTACTCCTATGTATCAGGCAGTAATAATTTTAATTACAGGTCGAAATGTTCAGATATTGAATGTCTCGCATTTCACTTGGCCACTAATAGCTAGTTGTTTCACACTTATTTTTAAATGATGCTTAGACAACTCTTCACACTGAACAGGAGCAGTAGTTAAAATCTATATTTGAATAATTACAATGGTGTGATCTCTTTTTTACTCAGGGACCTCTATGATCATTAACAGCGGTGATCAGGTGTTTTAATCCAATTCAGTCTCCTGAAATATCTACTTTTAATACCAGCTCTCCAGTTATTGCCTTTTTCATTTATAATGTACAAATGAGTGCCATTGCCAGCATTTCCCTGACGGGAACGTTTTTTAATTACATTGCTCCTCACCCTTCTCTCTACTTCTTTGCAATAATTAGAGAAAAGCAATTAGAATTATGCAGAGATGGTTTCTTTTTTCATTTAGGGCTGCAGAATATTGTTTTATAGAGAAAGAACAATTGATGGACGGAATGCTGTGCCAAATCAAACATTCACCCCCGGTACAGCGTTCTGGGCCAAACTCAGGGCCGGCCTTTAGCATGGGCAAGCTGAGCCCAAGCCCAGGGCGCCAATTTTGTGAGGGGAACATCAATCTTTGTGCATTAGGGTTATGCCAACAGCAGCACCCTTCTCATCTTCCTCCAGGCTTGTCCTTGCCCCTGCCTGTTCGTTTCTGTCTGATTTGCCAGAGTAATGTGGTTTTACTTCTTCATTATCATAAGGCGGGTGATGTTTTTAGCACCCGCTGACGACACGCATCAACAAAACCATCATTTGCCTGAGACAGCTAAAAACGCTTCTTTAGGTGGGCTGTGGCAGGCCCGGGGATGTTTGTGTTCAGAGGCTGGTCCCTGCTCCTCCAAATATTGAACAGTGAACACCAAAGGGACCCTCTGCCTCATTTAGGGGAATATTATCAAGCCAGGCGATAAAATTATCGCCGCTTTAGCGGCAGAAAACTGCCGCTACAACGGCGATAATGGGCTTGATGATATGCTCTATGGAATTCCAATTGAAGCCCATGTTAGATACGAAGGACATCTAACCTGAGCTTCAATTGGAATTCCATAGAGCATATTATCAAGCCCATTATCGCGCTAAAGCGGCGATAACTTTATCGCCTGGCTTGATAATATGCCCCTTAATTCACTACCATCAGCAACGGCGCCAACTTTCTCTCCGCCCATGGCGCTATCTTAGCACAGGCCGGCTCTGCCAGGCTGACCACGTCCATCGTTGTTTTGCTCACCACTCCATTCCAGTATGGGCCCAGCCAAATGCAAATCAGTCTTGACCCAGCTCCGCATGGGAGCAGTCAAGCCTGAACTGCCAGGCATGGTCCTCCCTGGACTGGAAAGAAGTATCCTAGGAATATAGTTTTATTGTTGGGATTGTAAATAGAGACTTAAGTATTGGTCCAACTAATCAGAGATTATACTTCTATGTCAGTATACCTTAGGTGCGGAACATTTAAATATATAACAGTTGAGTAGATCCAAATTCTTAAAAAAGGATTAAAAGGTATTTATATCCTATGTTTGTATTCAACAATAAATATTTTAACTCAAGAAATCTTTCGAAATCAGGTAGATTATCGGCAGTGGCTGACATTAATTTGATCTTGGACTGATTATGAGTTATTCCTCTGAATCTGTATTATGAAGAGTAGTTCCAAGCTACTGCTAAAATATGCCAAATTCAGATATTAATTGATGCGTCTGAATTTAATACAACACCTGCTTAAATCATAATTGACTGGTTCTCTAATTTTATTAATGTTTTTCTCTCAGAGACTATGGACATATCTTTCCGTTCTTGATGCATAATAAGGAGAATCACAGGTTATTTTCAGAACATCAGGTTTTGCTATTGTTATTTAGTACAAGGGTAGCAGAACTTCTGGCCTGTATGCCATATGCTTGATCAGCTGTAAGTGAAAAGTAAGAGAACTGTCTTAACTGTTGTTCATGCTTGACAATACATGACATGTATGTCATGTATGCTGCTATTTTGTGCAATATTACTGATGTCATGATTAGATGGAGGGTTTCCCATACAGTTGCACATGGTTTGTGGCACGTGTCGCTTAACTTGCTGTGTGTCATGTCAAATGTGTGACAGGGGATGGGACATTGCTGGCCTTGAGTTGCTGACTGCAATGTGTATTGGCTCGGATTGTGTTATGGATACCTGAGTCCCTATTATGTATGGAAAACACTTTCCCTGTTTGCGCATGGCACAAATTGGAGTAGGTGCACTGGACGCAAACATGGAAAGTGGGACCTATTACATAGATTGAGCTGAACCCATGGCTACTACGTACACATGCTGCCATGATGACAGCACCTTCAAGTGAAATGCACAGCAGCTTTCAATCATCTGCTCCGTGTTTCACTGTGCATACTGAAAGCCTCATGCAATTTGAGTGGGGATTTCATGTTCCCTTGAAAGCGGGTGCAGTGATTGGTTGCAAGTTAATGTCTGTGGTAGCCATGGGACACCCATTCAGCCCTCCTGAGGGCTGCTCTTAGTGGGCACACTGACAGGGCACCACCTCAAGGTGGTGCACTGTTAGTGTGCATAATGAGAGCTTTGTGGCCTCTGCGCCTGGGTCTGTGATACAGTGCAGGCATAGAGCCAAGGGTATTTCCTCATTTGTATGGGGCACACCACCATGCAAGAGTGGTGACACCCCCTTCAGACAGCATTATTGCCTTATGGGCACCAGCCCTTTCAGCATTACACAAGGTGAGGTACATTCATCTGTGGACACCTCTGTAATTACAAAGTCCCCTGGGTGCGCGCATAGAGGGGACATAGGCCCATGGCACACCCAGGGCTCTGTTATGCTGCCAATGTGTATGTACCTTTCTACTGTATGTTGTGTGCTTATAGTGGATATGTGTGTTATCCTTTGCACAATAACTTATTTTGTCAGTATCATATGAGGCCCAGAGATGTGCTAGATGCCTGGCTATTGTTACAGAGTATTGGTATATGAATTCTTTAATGTTGCTTCCCTACAAGTAGACCATTGCCATATTGCCCATTTTGGAAGCTGTTGAGGAAAATACATGCATTATGCACACTACCAGGAGGGTCTGGTGGCTCAGTGGACTAAAGCAGCCACTGCAGGTGCCTGTGTTCGACCTCATGGTCACAGGTTCAAATTCCAGCGGGTCCACTCAGCCTTTCATCCATCTGAGGTCGTTAAAATGAGTACCATTGAGTTGGGTAACAATAAACATCTGTTATTCAGCGCCAGGACACCTACGGGTAATCGAACGCTTTACAAATACACCTGTTATGTTATTTGGCCTGTACATTGGTGAAGAGTTCCCGATGAGCCACAATGTCCTGGACACTGATTGAGGGGGTATGTTTCCTGTTATGGTATAGATGGGCAGGTGCTGCAGGTGGGACCAGTTGTACATGCATGCAGTTCATTACCATAGAACATGTGGAAAGCCTGTGATGCCATAGAAGCCTTGTTTTATCTCCATCTGCTGATGTTGTGTGTTGGGGAACTATAGGTACTGTGGTGTGAGGTGAATAATGTCATCCAGGACAGATGGAGGGAGACTTAAAATGATGCCTGGGAGACACTTGCCACTGGTACTTCTGTGGTCTGGAATGATCCGGAGCACAACATGTATAAGACGGCCAGGACTTTCACTGTGGTGGGATGTTGCAGACCCTGTCAGTTGGTGGCTGTAGCGGTGGTGAGATCTGATGCAGCATGGTCACAATGGACGCCCTCCTGAGGCGATAATATCTTATGACATCTTCATTCCTGAGCCCAATGAGGGTGGTCCTCTGGCGATAGATGCTCTCACTTCTCCTACGCTGCCTTTGTGGTGGTGGAGGTGGGTGTGGTTTTGGTATTTGGTCTGCTGGTGGTTGTCATCTTCTCTGTATACTACCAGGTGAAGAAAAGGGTCCAAGGGTTTGATTTCTTGTTGTTGTGTCGTCTTCTCTGTCCAACTCCCAGCTGCAAGATTAGGAGGTCCGTTTTGCGTAATTTGATGAGATACTGTTCTGCCAGGTTTCTCTTTTATTTATATAGCAAATGCTTCATTTTCTACTCATGGGTTTGTGAGGTGCAGGGATTGTAACGCACTTTCAAACTCCGTGATGCAGGCCAGAGATACTTCTTCACGCAGAATGGTTGTAAATAACCCAGCGCTAGTATTGTGATACATTTGACGTAGAAACACCTACCTTGCATATATTTAAACTTACGTTTTGTAGCTGATTCTCACGCAGATCCATTCCAACGCTGGGCTATCTACCGTGATGCATCTCCGTAGATATGGCCTAAAAAAATGGTGCATCACAAAAAGTGCCCCCCACTTTCTAACAACTATGCTGGCACCTTCCTGCCTTCCTAAATCTCCCTGAGTCTTTTCATTCTAAACATCCTCATTCTAAACTTAGAGCCCTGGTTAAATGACTTTAGGATCTATTTATTTTCACAAAGAAGAATTTGAATTTCTTTAAGGGACATCAATTTCTATTTTTCACTATTTGTATTCTTGAGGTTGCACTCATTGCTTATCTAATGCTACTGAAATTTAATTTCTACTCACACTTTTTGAATTCTGTATTTTTATAGTGCTTGATTTGAATTAATTTCTTTATTGATTTGTAATAAACCCACTTAACTTTAGCCAGCGATTGCGGGTCCTTATTGTGTAGCCAAATGGGCTGCACAAATTTAAATTGTTTTGTTAAATGCTAACTCCTTTTGCCTCTTAGTGAACCAGAAAGACTTTTTGGATGAAAAACGGTAACCGCGTTCCAGTGCACCATCAGATGGTAGCAGAGAAAGGTTGGGTATTGAAGCAAAGGTAGTTAGGACATCCCATTCTGAAATTGTCCAAATCTAGTCAAAGCCCCTAAAGCCCATGTCTTGTGTCTGAGGATCGATGGAGTTCCAGCAGTTTGGGAGACACTTGTAACCATAGAGGAGTGAGTATTATTAGGGTTGTGGTTTGCATTTGCTTACATCCAGCTTGCGGTGTTATGCTGAGATTGTGTGGTGTGATGCGGTAATGTTTTAGGTTGTTGTGTGAGTGTAGCGCTTAATGCAGAGAAGCTGTTGCTGTTATCAGGCTCTTTAGTGCCTAAGATCCCATGATAGCAATGAGTTATTAGTGTAGAAAACACTGTGTTGTTATTGTCTGCTAAGTTTTGTGGTGCTTGTCTTGAGACGTCGCTGATGACACAATTGAGATAGGGACATTTAACTTTGTGTGAGCGTAAGTTATGGTCGGTATAGTGGTTCCTAGTGCACAAGGAGAAGCTGCATCAATCTGGGTGATTCCCACTGTTCGAGGAGGGTGAACAGCTGTGCGGAGTGAGGACTGCGTCTCAGTGTGCTGCACTGATATTCGCCAGTTGGGGTTGAGCAGCGCTGTTATTTGGTTTTCTGCACTCCGCGGAACTCGTGGAGTTCCGCGGAGTGAAGTTATTTGCAGAAAATCATGGCGAGCGAGGAAAATCCACCTCCTGGCGATATTTTTCCTGGCTCACCCTCCCCAACATCAAGCTGACGAGCACGAGTGAGAAAAGTCCACCTCCCGGCAAGATTTCTCAACACAGGTGGTCGATTTCTCAATTCGGGCAGTCGCAAGTGGTCACGACCGCTCACATTTTGAAACTTTCCGTTCGCATTGAGAAAGTTGCCGCTTGAGTAGAAAATCTACTCTATGCAAAGAATACGTCAGCAAGGAACTCCTATGATGCAAGGTGGCAATGGGTTCCCACCACAAGGTATAGGTTGTGGAGTGTTGATTGACCTGAATCATGGGATTGATGTATCAACTTTGAAGAGAATGAATCCTTGTGATTATTGCAATAATTTGGGGCATTAGAAGTGGAAATGTCATATTAATCCTAATAACATGGTGAATGAGAACCAGGTCCAGAATTTAAGGTTTGCATTGCCATATATATGACATACCTTGCCACCAATGACTGAGAGGGAGAGTTTGGGGATTTTGAGGCTAACAGTACAGTTCCAACCAAGTCTTCTTGAACTGAGGTTTGTGGCTGAACTGCAATTTGAACTTACCCTGCCACTGAATAGACTAACACAATTTATCATTGATGTGATCTCACACTAAATTTGTATTGTACCTTTATCAGAGGCATTTAAATAGACTTTGTTGAACTAAGAAGGTTACCTAGACCCGACACTGCTGAAGGAGTGTAAGGGTGTCATTTAGAACACCGAGTAGGGCTAAGTATGATTCACGAAGACTTTCTAAATAGTTTAATTGCACATCCTTTGAACTTTATTTTGCCAGTTGCACAGGTGGAAACTGACAGCGAAGACTCTGCTGCTGCTGCTACTTTCCACGCAACAATCTGATTCTAGAAGAGCAATGGACACTAATAACCATAGTAGACATAGGTACATAATAGCAGGTGTGTTAAAAGCTGTAGTGAATGAACATAAGTGGAGTAGAGAAGAAATTGAGCATCAAGTGGCAGGAAATCAAGCAGCAGTGACTTTGGAATGGAAACATAAATGGAAAATATGCATTTTGGAGATAAATCTGCAGTTGACACTAAATTCATGGGGAACAGTGAATGTGTTCACACATTTGAAGCAAGAAAAAAATGGGAATTATTATTAGCCGGTCAAGATCATGCTTTTCCTGGAGTTTATTACATTTGTGGATTATATGCATATTTCAAGTTATCCGAAGGGTGATGTCATATATGTTATTTGGATATAGTCTTTCCAAAGATTTAGAATGTAGAACATTTTAATGATCCTGTGTGGGAAGCAAATACCAGAACTAGAAGAGTTGCTAGTGATAGAGCAATTGTGGGAGACATTTTTTTGGTTCAATGATTCCATCTGTAGGAGTGCCTTTAAATGGTTTGAAGATTAGAAAGTTGTTCACCATTGTGGATAAATTGTCCACCAACAGGAGTTTTATTTGTTGTAGATTCTGAAATGGTAGCTATGAGATCCATGGTTTTGCAAAATCACCTTGCTTTAGATATCCTCCTTGCAAAAGATGGTAAGGTCTGTCAGATGTTAAAGGTTCAACAATTTTGTGCCTACATCCTGACAAGAGTAACAATTTGGAGAAATATATCAAGAACATTACTGGTCTGAAGGAAGATTTGAAGGAATTAGAAGTGACAGGTGATTGGAAAGAAATTGGAAATGGATTTTCTGCAGTAGGTAGATGGGTTGGAATATTGGATCCCATCTTGAAGTCCCTTGTGATAATTGCTGTTTGTGAAATAGTCACAGTTGTGATCTTTAAGTGGTATAAAAGCATACAGGCAACGAAGCGAGTAAAAAAAAGAGAGTAGATGTGGAATTAGAGGAGAGTCAGTGTGGATAGTATGATGACATGAAACATTTGGAGTAGTCTAGATGAATATTTGTGAAGCCCAGGAAGTGCTGACAAGTCCATCTGATAAGATCTATATCTACATTGTAATGGCTAGATTCGCCATCAGAGGGGGCACTGGAACAGCATAATTTAGGCTCCACCTTTGCACGTCACAGATGAGAAATGTATATGTGCACTTAGCAGCATATGCTCTGCGTGTCTTAACTTTATTAATGTGAAGTTTTCAAATGTACTACTGAAGTGAATTCAGTGTAGAAACTAGAGATTCGTAAATGTGTGCACTTTAATGTTTAGCTTAACCATGAAGAAATGTAGTTCTCATATCTATTTACACTTATATTCCAAGTTATACTGCATTTATTTGAAGGTGCATTGTATGTGTAACAATGAACTACTTTATTCATGTATTGAATTTATTCATGTTGCATTTATTTTGAAGTTATGCATGCACATATAATCATGCATTTGAAGTGTTCATTGTAATGCTTGACTAAAGTTAATGTGACTAGGCCATAATGTTTAATAGCTAGTGGAGGGAGTATTGTTGTATTAGTGATAAGGAGACATGAGAAGGAAATCTTGGCAGAAGTGTGAGGAGCTAACGAGCTGAAGAAGTCTTCTGTTCATTTTGTATAAGGCACAGCGAGGTATCCAAGACTGCAAGTATTGTTTCCTGCTTGTGGTATAGGAAAGTCTGGAGATGTTGCAATCATACTGGTGGACTTGAAAGCCATTGGTCCCTAGAGAAGTGGGGAGAGATATTGGCTGATGTTGAAGTATCAGGGTTTTAATTAATGTGTGCAATGTTAGAGTTTAGAGCAGATCCCTTTGAACTTTGAAAGGTACTGACGTCTCTGCTTCCCTTTCTTCTCATGGGTGTGTAGCTATATGCTTGATACTTATTCCCTGTTTTAGAAGACCTCTACTGGAGTTTTTACTATGCTGACACCTTGTAGCATTCCTATCCCTCCCTGAGACTTTTCATTCTGAACCATCCTCATTATAAACTTAGAGCCCTGGTTAGATTACTTTAGAATCTATTCATGTTGGAAAAGAAGGCTTTGAATTTGTTTAAGGGACATCAATTTCAGTTTTTTCACTATTTGTAGCCTTGAGGTTGCACTTATTGCCTATCTAATGCTACTAAAACTGAAAGTACTTCACCAACACACTTCCTTTTGGAATTCGGTATCTTTATGGTGCTTGATTTGCATTTATTTGAATTACTAGTTCACTTGCAATAAGCCCACTTAACTTTAGCCATTGATTCCTGGTCCTTATTGTGTAGCTAAATGGGATGCACGAATTTAAATTGTTTTGTGAAATGCTACCTCCTTTTGCCTCTCAGTCAACCAGAACGATTTATTAGATGGGAATGGTAACCGTGTTCCAATGCGCCATCACTGTTTTGTTCCATTTGGACAGTGAAAGTTCTATTTTTATCCAGTAGAATGTGTGGTCAAAGCATTCAGCCATGTTAGTCCAGTTTCTTGGTCGCTGTTTTGGCACATGCCGATGTGGGTGGGGGTTACCAGCACACACTTGGAATTAGATGTGGTGACTGTCTAATACAGTAGATAAAAAGTTGGAAACAGCAGAACTTAGAAGCAGTTTGAACCTGACATTTATTCGCGTCTAGTAAACACCTAGGGGTATATCAGCAACAACCGGCGATAATTATCGCTAAGCGCACTTAGTGCTAGGATATTTATCGCCGGCTAGCGTGGATTTTTATTGCTGATATTGCGTGCTATTAGCAACGCTTATCTCAAAAGCGATAAAAATCCTAGCACTAACTGCCAAACGTGTGATTATCGCTGGAAATCCAGCGATAATCCCACAGAGTTTGGCGATAGCTTGCTGATAGGGCCTCACATACTTAGCCATGATATCCGCCTTCAATAGGATATCATGGCTAAGTCAGTTTCAAACCAGGTGTAAGGAAAGTAGCGATAACAGAGGTTATCGCTACTTTTCTTGTCGCTATGCTGCTTTGCGTGAGGCTTGATAATAAGAGAAATGTCGCTTAGCGACATTTTTCCCGTTATCCTAGGGAGGAACGCCCACTTTGCATCTCATTAGAGATGCAAAGATGGGCGTTAAGGGAAATGGAGATAAGGCAAGCTTTCACGCAATAGCGTGACCTTGCTGATGAGGCGATAAAATTATCGCCGCTTTTCGTCCGAAAACGGACGCAAAAGCAGCGATAATTTTTTTGCGCCTGCTTGCTGATATGCCCCTTAGTTTGCAGAAAATTCAGTCATTCATTACATGACACACTCAACAGTGTATTCCACAATTGTCATAATTTGTTAATCCTGCTGTAAGCCACACAAAACAAGGGACTCGATCAAAATTGAAGACAACTTTTATATTTGATACACATTTTAACGAAACTTGAAGTACGAGAAATGAGTTTGCACAGAACAAACAAGCCATACCAGTCATAAAACACACCAAAAAGTCATACACTGAGATTAAAAAAGTAGGTACATTTGCAATGTGATGCATAACTTAATTTACTGGCTCGCTAACTACTGCACTGATTGTCTGTGAATAAGGGCTGAGAAGAGCAGCAATGACGTAGTTGCGGCGTACAACTTGATTAGCCTTGAAGATCACCTGGAAAAGAAGCAGAAAGTGACATTAAAGGACAAACAAATTCAAGGTAAGCGAAAAAATATGTGAAATGCTTCGTAGCTGCACCCCAAGCACGGTCCTATCCGTGGGTTATCATCTTAAATATAAATCGCATTCTTAGTGCAACAATCATTTTCCAGACATTTCTGGCAATAGTTTCCTTATTTCATATTCTTTACTTCTGTTCTGCATGTTTGCAACATTTAATGGCATTTTTTAAATTAATTGTTGTGCCTAATTTTTTATTAGTTGAATAAAACAGTTGCCGGGCCTAGATGTGGACATTTCCCCACGAATCTTGCTTGAAATCCTGCCCCTTCTCACACATTACCTTCATTTGGGGCATGGTGACTGAAAAACTAACATTGTAATTCGCAAATCCGAACTATCGCACGTTACAATTTCACCACAGAAAGTTTCAGTGCACATGAACAGTATAAAAAACCAATAAAGTCCATTCGGTATAAATTGCAGATTTCCAAGTTACTTACATTTTTTTTAAAAAATAATACATCAACATAACGCAGCAATTTCCCTTTATATTTCTACATTTACGCCCCTTTCATGTCCCTCCTACTTGTGAATCGGAAAGGATCATAAAAGCCTTTTTGTGAATCGCAACAAATTTTCCAACTATTGAAAGAGCTTTTGTACTCTAACAAAAGCTCTTTTGCGATTGCAAACCCTTTGATTTTGTAAATTGCTGGGTGCAATCGTTAAGGGGCTTTATACACGATGCCTAATTTTATTTTATGGAGATACACTCTGCGGGGTGAAATGAGTCAGCAGACACATGAACCTGAAGTCCACATCTAGCACAGTAAACACTTGGGGAACAAACTAATGGAACAAGACACATAGGACAAACAAAGTAGAAATGTATATATGAAACAAACCAAGATTATCGTCTCAGACGTTAACAATGCAAATGTTAGTGCAATAGTGCAGTAAACTATTGGGTAGCCCACCACTGGGGCCCAAATCCATGGTATCCCCCACTCCATTAGCTTGTAGTTGTTCATGCTAGTGATCACATTTGTGACCGTTGTGGTCCAATATAGTTTCCTTGAAATACGAGATTCATCTGCTGTAGATTGTAAGGTATAGGGCCACCTGCTGTGTTTGAGTTCCTGGGCATTTGTGCGAGTTGACCGGGGCAATCCAGTCCCTCGTCAACAAAGAAACAACCAAGGTGAACAGCAGAGCCAGAGATGTTGCACAGGCCTTATTGATGAAGTGAGGAAGGTTTTAAAGTGAGATCCTTGCTATCTGAAAAGGTTCTGGAGGGCAGGAGATGAGGTGCAAGAAAGGGTGATACTTTCAGGAAGGTGCCATGATTGAAGCTTGAGTTATAAGCATTCTGAATGTGAGGGTAACCTTGTGGTAGGTCTCTGTCCTTCCTAGAAAGTTCACCAGATGCCTTCTCTGGAGAACTTCACCTAGGTGGAAAGTCATTCTTCGGTGGCCGCTAGAGTTGAAGAGTAACAAGTACTTGGAGAATTCACCTGCCATGAGAGGTCTGCTCCTGGGACAACTTGGGGCATGGCATGTGGTAGGGTTTGACCGTGCCTTATAATACACAGAAGAAAATCTCTTCAAATCTTCAGATACACTATGAGTGGAAGCCAGTACAGGAATGTATTGATAAGCTTTTCTCTCCCCAGGGATGCCTGTCAGCCGTAACAACCAGTCCTTAGGAAAGACAGACCATAAATCCAATGGGAGTCTATACATCACCCTATTCTTCCAGTGCCTTAAAAAAATACAGTAAATCAGCAGAATACCTCATTCCATTTTGTGGCCCGGGCCTTTAACAAGGGAGCAGACCTTAAATGGCAGGTAGAGACAGCTATGGTGGGCTCTAAGGCTATTAGAACCTTCTACCCTAGAGGGCAAAACCTTCTCATTTATAAAAACAAAGGCCTCTCTGGCCTGTGGAGGTTGACATCCCCTCAGGCCCTGAGAGGCCTTTGTTCAAAGCAAAAGCTGTGAAATAAAATAAACATTGAAATGTTACTCTACGGGGTTCTACCAGCCCTTAGAAGCCCGGAGAACTCCATTGTCTTCAATGTTATAATTAGTATTATGTTAAGAAACTTTCAACAGGGATACTAGTGCTAAACAGCTGTTTGTAACTTGTACTCATTGGGTTCTCTCAGCATTATTACTAAACATACACTGCACATTAGTTCTATAGCACAGAACTTATCACATGTAACCATAACATGATTAGAAAGGCCCACGCATTTTTGGCAAGATAAAATAGTAAGACTAGGAGTCATCTGACTGCAAGAGAAAGTTCTGAGGTACTCTTGAATAAGTAAGTGTAGGTAGTTAGCTTGTAAGGTAATGGGTTGTATAGGTTAGCTAAAAGGATGGAAAGGTGCACACTGCCAGACCTTGGAAGGGTGCGTAGTGGCTAGTAGGTGATGAGACCAAAAGGAGTAGTTATGGAGCAGAAAGAATTGCTTTATGTAAGATAGAGGCTGACAGGCCACTAAGAAGTTTGATAACTAGGGAGAGAAATTTGAATACATCCTGCATTTCATACATAAGCAGATCTATGGAAGAAGTGGAGAGATTGAAGGTTTTCAAAGTAGAATTAATTTTCCTAGGGAAATGAGTATAGTGGAGATCGAGGAATATGTTGCAGCTGTTGACAAGTTTGGTGATAGCTATGACTTAGCTCAGAGTTTTTGCTGAGTGGGGAAGGGGTATCACTGGGATGAAAGCAGATTTTATTGATGAAGTAAGCGAGGTTCATTTCACTGTCAACGTAAAATTCACGTTTGTGGCCAGAAGAGTTAAGTGTGTTAGTGCATATTGGAAATGAGATGAGAAGCATACAGTTTTTGGAAATGCACAGAACGGAAAAGATGTGGTTTTCATTTCTGGCAGGGATCAGCTGTGGACACCGCATTTGGCTGGCTAATCGCTGTCAGCATTGCAAGGACTAGAGGAGTCGTTTTAACTTGTTGTTATTCAATTCAGCATTATGCCAGAGTCTTTGAGCACTGGAACATAGAATGGGGATTTCAGGAGAATCTTTCTACTCACCGTGCATCCTAAAACATGTCCGTAGCATCGTCTTGAGCTGCCACGGCACTCTGACATCCTTGCACCCATGTGTCACGCTGCGTTTTTTGTGTACGTGTGTCAGAGTGGCAGCCATCTTTCCACTGTAATTGATCTCCAAGCAATGAAGCCTAACTTTACAATGTGGAAATTATTGGACTGTGGCACATAGTTTGCTGGAGCAGGGTCCTCAAGTGCTTCATATATCTGAAACTCAGAGCCTCGCTTCCTGCCTCACCCAAGTCAGATATACATGTAGATCTTGATTACTGGTAGGGCCTGCTGGTACATTATAACATTTTGTAGAGAAACAAAAATGTGTAGAGAAAAAAAAATGTTGCCAACGTGCACTCAGATTTAAACCGTTAGAATCAAATTAAAATTGTCCAAAGTTTTCACACAATAGTGCTTCACTAGCCAGTGCACCGTGTCCGGTGGCCTCAACGTAGCAAATACAAACAAGTGTGCAGGAGGAACCACCCTTCCTGCTGGCAGGAGCACGATTCCAATAACAAAAGGATGTTATCAACTGGTTCAAGCTGAGTTTCCAAGAAATTAACACACTTAAATCAAGTTCATGGTTCCACTTTTGAATGTTTTAATGTTCATTCTGGACATTAGGAACTTGCGATTCAATCCATGGTGACCCATCAATTTCAATCTATGGCATATTCAAGAACCCAATCCCTTTCGGAACGGAACATGACCCTTCATCAGGGGTCACTAAACAAAGCTCTAAAAAATGAAATGGAAACAGAAGACTATTCATCATGCAGTCCACAATATTACGCTTAAAGAATTACCAAAACTGATCTTAAGGAAAAAAGCAAAAATGACGTGCACCAAGTGACTAAATGAGACTTGATTGTGCTGAATTTGATTGAAAAAGTGCTGGTGAAGCGCTGTAACCAAAATTATTAAAAGCGGCAACTGCCGTGTCAACCGTGAGAATCATTCCTGTGACATGATTGTGCTGGATTTTAAGAATAAAGTGCTGGTTGAGTGCTGTAGCCAATATTATCAAAAGCGGCGTCTGCCGTGTCAACCGTGAGAATCATTCCTGTGACCGGCCGATTAACATGCATCGATGAGGGTTACTCAACGATATATCACGGGGTGTGTTTTCAAACATGGACGTTTAGTGTGCGACAACAGAAACTGACCGTCTTTATCAAAATATTCCCTGAGGTCTCTTTGAAAAGTCGGAGGATCTCAAAGACACGTGGGGCGGACACAACAGGGTGAACAATAAATAGGAGGACATCATCCGCATATAATGCAAAACTGTCCTCCAGCATCTCACTACATCTCTAGCCCAGCATCTGGGCATCACAATGGATTATGCAGTTCAAGGGTTCAATGGAGAGAGCAAAGAGGAGCTGGGATAGGGGACACCATAGTCAGGTCCCACGTCGGATCAGTAGTTCACCAGAGATCACAGCATTAACGAGGACGTGGGCTGCAGGTCTCAAATATAGGAGAATCATCAGAATGAGAAACTGGGGGTCAAAGTTCATATGGAGCAGCACCGATTCAAGATACGTCCAATCAACAGAAGCAAAAGCCTTTTCAAATTCGAAAAATAACAAGGTTGCCGCCTCCTTAACATCATTGATAAGAGCAAGGGCCACATGTGCATATTGATGTCTGTGTTAATCAAGGAGATAGGGCAATAATAGGCAGAATTCACCAATGGGTGATCTGATTTAGGGATGACTATTGTCAAAAGATCAAGCTCTGGAGGGAAGGACCCTTGTTTCTCCGCATTTGTATAAAGGTGGAGAAAGTGTGGGGTGACAATGTCTCGAAATGTTAAGTAGTACAAGATTTTAGTTCCTGGATGGCTGCCTGGATCTTGTCTGCAGTGATAGGTGAATCTAGTGTCTTTTGTTGGTGTTGTGTCACATAGGAGAGAGGTATGTCAGATGATAGCGATTGGCCAACTCAGAGGCAGACCGTGGCCAATGGGCGTATATTGTCTCGTAATATTCTGCAAAAACAGTTGTTATTGCCTTTTCAGTTGTAACTGAGGACACTGAGGCATCAGCAGTAGAAGTAATGAGTCAAGAGCTGACATTCCTTTTGGCCAATCTATATAGGAGTGTACTACTCTTATTTCTGATGCCAGGACATGCAGGACTGTTCATTCACGTTGTGAATGCAGGGACTCCAGGTCCCAGCATTCACAACACCTGAGGCGCCTTCATTGCCATGCCCTGTTGACTGGAGGAAGGGGGTGAGACCTGCTGCCTGCTCTACAAGGTGCTGAGAGGTGCCCAATGCATGGGATGCCAGGACTGATCCGTAGGATCTCCATGTCCCATCATTCACAATGCCTGGAGGTGGCGCCTTCATTGCCTCGCCCTTTTGCCTTGAGGAAGGGGAGGAGCCCTGCTGCCCTGCACTATATAGCGCTAAGAGGAGCTCCACTGCACAGGACGCCAGGACTGTTCAGGAGGGACTCCAGGTCCCATCATTCACGACGCCTGGAGGTCCCTTCATTGCTATGCCCTGTTGCCTGGAGGAACGAGAGGAGAACTGATGCCCTGTGCTATATAGCACTGGGAGGTGCCCCGCTGTGCAGGACGTCCTCGGGCGAAGCCCGGGCCCATCTTTTCAGGGCATTTTGCTGGGTAAGTCCATTTGACTTTCATTGTGAGCCTGCTTCACTGTTGCTTTATAACTTCCTGAAACTCAAGCGCTTTCACTGTTGGTCTATTTAGTTTGGGCGCCTTGGTTGTGCAATGAGCAAGCAGAAGCTAAAGGGATCCTAGGACCTTGCCCCCAGAATCACCAGCAGCACCACTCTTGATTCCTTTTTGGCCTGGTCAATGGGAGTAATCTATAAAGAGATGAATTTGGCGGAACATGGGCTGTCCTTGGATACAGAGGAGGGGACTAGCAACCTGCGAGGTGCCCCATCTACCCAATGTGTACACACTGCACTCCAATCCCATCCCTGTGACGAGGATCTCCCCCCCACCTTCTCCGGCTTCCCCAATGTATCCCCTGTGGGCCAGGGACAAACGAATGAGAGTGCCTCACCTGAAGTTCTCAATAACAGAATTTGTCCACCTTTAGCTAAGAGGAAGCCTCAATCGAAGCGCACTGGCACCGCCAAATTTCCAATTCATTTCCAAGGGAAGTGTGATTTCCCTGATCTCTTCTGTTACTTCAAATTCGGACTGGGGTTATATATTTGGTCAACTTAAAGACACCATCACACAGTGTGTTGCTCCACTAGTGGAAAGGCTGCATTATCTAGAGCAGGGATACTCAAAGTACGGCCCGGGGCCCGCATGCGGTCCTCCTAACCTTTAATTACTGCCCCCTGGCGAAGGGCAGTTTTTCATATAACTAGACACTGATCAACACATCATAATTAGTTTATAAGAATTGTCTTCGATAAGAACTGTTTTCATGATGGTCTTTACATGTGGCTAAGCATTATTTTAATTTCAGCAAGATTTACAGGTATGAAGGGAGGTTTTATAGTTTTCCAACAATTTCTTCTCTTTTGAAAAAAGCATGCAAATGTCTATGCAAATCCTGGTGCGGTTACTCACAATCGAATGATGCATTGATTTTCTTTCTGGTGGATACTGAGAGAACATAAGTTAATACAAGATGCTTCCCAACAAACCCCCACCAATCTGCAAAAGGGGCCATAAACAATCTTCCTTACATAATTTACAAGCATTCTAACCACACATATGTATTTAAACACCATAAAAAACATAGTAGAACATTATAATAATGGGAACAAATGCTCTTGAGTTGTTTAGAAAATGTTCTACCAATGTAGTGTTTCAGGTATACGCGGGTCATAAGCCAGCATCATAAAGAGAACTTGACTGATAGTCGCCTTCCAGTAACAGTAAAGAAGAAAATGAGGTGTCCTGGACAACTTATCTTTAGGAACAACTTTAGTTTTAAAGACATCTTGCACAAAACATGTAAAACATGATACACTTTTTTGAGGTTTGCAGAGAGTTAATTTTATTAACATGCATGAGCGTTACTTTGACTTTAATTCTTGGTGCTTGAGAATAGAGCATTGGTGGCAGACAGAAGTCATGTGAAGGCTCAGTTTTCTGCTTCGCGTCCCCCTACGCCCACCTTTTATCACCTCGACCCTCACCCTGCTGGCATCAGTGCAGCCCTCGGGCATGCCACAAACAATACTTTGCAGCCCTCGGGATATGTTTGTGAATACCCATGATCTAGAGTCTGTGGTGTCAGATTTATCCAAGACCATTGTGACTGTTAATGTAGCTATTAACTCTCTCCTCTTTGGAGGCTCTGGCTACTCTGCCACTTCCAACATAACCAGTCATGTGGATAAGCCTCACTGCACAGCCTCCAAATGCCCTGTTCCCAACCACTAATTCTCTCAACAGCCCCGCCTACCACCAGAGGTGAATGCCTCGATATCTACTTGGAGAGGCGGGAGGTCTAACAGCAGTCAGGCTGATGCCTTTGATATTGGATTTGTGGGAAGGGGGTCACCAAACCTGTTAAATGGTTGCCTAGTTTAAACTCATCACTAGATTTACTCATGTTGCAAACTTGGCAGGGTTACCGCATATCAGCTCAAATGACAGTGAATCCACCTCGAAATTGGAAAAAAACATTTGCCACTGGTTGTGTAACAATGCTAATTTCAACATCACTGAATACCTGACCTCTTGTTTGTGCAGAGGGTTGGGTGGGTGGGTCTTGTGTCTAAAACTGTAAAACGGGACTGCATAGTAATTAACTGTAGGTCGCCTACCTTGGCTAGGCGTCTGATCTACAGTTCTGGTCTGCCATCTTCAAGGGACATGGGAATCAATATTCTTCCGCTTGGATTTTTTTATAGGCACTTGCAATCTAAACATTTACTGCCTGTTACCATGAGGTCTCATCCTTTAAAGCAGTCCATTTTACTTACATCAAACAGATTCCTTCCCCTGGCAGATTTAGATCAAAATGATTGACTCCAGACCACCACCACTCTATGCCTCGCCTCCAAGGCCAGCAGGTTAGCTTCTCACCCACTCCCTACACTACCCACTCAGACCATACCCAGATATGATCTAGGAGCAGCCCTAAGAGCTCTCAGCTGGAATGTCACAGGCATTAAGACCAAGCTCCAGGACCTTGAATGGCTTAATTTTGCCACTCAGTATGATGTTGTTATGTTGCAGGAAACCAAGGCTCAAGAGTTGGTTGTCTGGGATGGTGCCGAAAGTCTTATTGTTGTAGCGACCCCTCCCCTGGTCACAGAGCATTTGGTGGATTAGCCACCCTGGTCTGTATCTCTAAGCAACTGAAAGTAGTACCAGTCCCCCTTAGACCTACCAAGAAACAGATCATATGGGTGGTTTTTCTGTGAGTTCCATTTTTTCATAGTAAACTTTTATAACTCAGTTACAGATCCTGGGTGTCAGATTGAGACCCTATTTTAAGAGTTATCCACCTTTGAGGACAGACCCCTTGCACATTTTACATCTTTTAATGTAATATTGGGCTGGGATTTTAATACCAAGCTGTGTGTAAATCACATTGATGTTAACCAGTTTTCGGTTGAAGACCCTTTCTTTTTCATATCTACCTCTGACCATAGGGGGAGCGAGTTACTCAATGCCCTTGGGCATGCAGGCTTATGCAATGTGATGTCCAGGGAGTTAAATTCACCCTCGTTTAACAATCTACTTTTGCCAGTCGGGGCAAGGGGACCTCTATCAATTATGTGTTGACCTCGAAGTCCCTTGTTGGCTTTGTTAGTCCAGGGGTGGTGCATGGAACTTGTTTTAGCGACCATAACACCATAGAAATCAGAGAGGCAGCAATTGCCGACAATAGCCTGGACCATGTTCAGAGCCTCATTGACCTGTCCTCTAAGGATAAGGGACATTGGGTGAAATGGCGCAGTCGTCCAATTCCCACTTTATTTAAAACCTTAGTCAGAACCAATTTAGATCTTATTAAGAAGCCTCTACTGTCTCTTGAATCATCTCCTGCTTCGGTTCTGGAAGCCTTTTCCTGACTAAATAATTCTACCAATGCAATTATGAGGGCGATGTCGGGGCACCGTAAAATTGTTCAATCTAGTTGGTTTAATAAAGCTTGTAGGGTGGCCAATAAACTGCTGCATGAGGCCCTTAATACCAAGCCCCGCATCCAGCATAACATCAAGGTGGCTAGAATGGTTTATAAATAAGCCATCCGTAGGTAGAAAGCAGCTCTCAAAGATGCTTCCTGGGAGTGGCTGATGTCCACCTGCATACTGGGTACTCAGGAGCTTTTGGGCTATAGTCAACAGGAAGCAGCTTTGTGCAGCTGCGCCTGACGACTGGGTGTCCCACTTTCAAAGGGTTTATGCATTTGATAAGGACATGACCCCAGCTATGGATGAGGAGAGCTGCTTATTCCCATTGGAGGTCAGGGAAGACCTTGAGGAGGTACGTGCAGAAATCTGTTCTAGTCCCTCCAAGAAAGCCCCTGGCTTCAGTGGATCTTTACAGAGCAGAGGTCTCTTTTTGGGCCCCTTTTTTAACAAATGCACTAAATGCAGCTGTACAGGTTAGCCTCCCCCTTGTGGAAAACTGCATAGTGCCTCTCTTCAAAAAGGGGAATAGACAAAAGACTACCTGTTACAGACCCATTCACCTCTTAGATTCAGTTGTGAAGGTTGAAGATTGGGTCCAAGCAAATAACATACTCTGCCCAGTACAGTGTGGTTTTTGGGAAGGCAAAGACACACTCGAGCAGTGTGTGAACCTAAACCTAATGATTGAGAAATATGTGGTTGCAAAACAAGGGTCCATTCATCTTGCATTCATGGTCCTGAGTAGTACCTTTGACCGGGTAAATAGTTCAAAAGTTTGGAACAATTTGGAGGTTCTAGGGCTACCTCTCCCACTGGTCAACATTTTAAGAGCTTTGCACATAGACGTGAATGCTTGTGTCAGATATGGCATGGGTGGGGAATGTACAAAATCATTTAGCCTCCCAAAGGGAGTCAGGCAAGGCTGTGTGTTGGCACCCATCCTTTTTCTGTTTTATTTTAATGGCCTTAATCCCTACCTGGCAGCCAATGGTAAAGATGTGTTCAAGGTAAAGTCAGTATGTGTTCCCTCCCTGCTCTACGCTGATGATGCAGTATTACTGTCCCAAACAGCCAACAGCCTTAAAGTGATTGTTGACCTTTTTGTTAGCTTCATGGATGAGCTGCAGCTGGATACCAACATCACTAAAACACATTTTATGGTATGTGGGAAAATCACCAAAAACCATATCCATTGCCATTAGGGGGAAGACGGTTTCCAGGGTGCCTGCATTTTCTTCCCTAGGGTTTACATTTGACCAGCAGAACAATTGGCTTTCTTGCCTATCTAACAGTTGCACACATTTTATCCAAGCTTCTAGTGCTCTATTCAAGTTTTCATCCTCGATAGGGAGTACACCCATTTTGCTCTTTCTCCAAATATATCAAATGAAATGTCTTCCTGTACTGCTATGCGGTGCGGCAATTTAAGTGTGCAGCAACTGTAAGACCACCCAGCAAGAAGAGAACCGTTTTTGCAGAAAACCTCTGGGTTTCGGTCTAAACAGTCCATATCTATTGGCCCATGTTCACGGTAGCAAAGAACCCAAAACCTCAGGATTTCAGCTTTACTTCACAGTATGGGCTCCACTGATCTCAGCCAAGGGTCTAGGACCTGGGAAGGCTGCCCTTCTGGATCAGAAAATTACTCCAGCAAAGGGCAGCAGAGCTCAGGCAGGTCTATTTGCAAGTCCAGTGCAGCAGGTCAGCTCAGCAGTTGCAGGGAGGCTTCTGGAGCTTGTTGTGTCCCCGTTGCTCAAAGCAGGATGGCAACCACCTGACTCTTGGAGTCACTCTTGTAGTCATGGGATCAAGCAGCAAGGCAGCCCTCAAGCAGCAGGGCAGTCATCTGAGGGTACAGGCACGCTTCAAGCAGCAGTCCTCTGAAGTACAAGGCAGTCCTTTTGGGGGTCCTCCACAGGTCCAGAAGTGAACTGAAGAGTTTGTCTGAGGTTCCAATATTTATACTTGGTGTCAGCTCTTAAGTGGGAGAAACTTCTAGACTTCCCTCTACATTTGGTTCTAGAATTTCATTCCTTGTCCTGCCCAGGCTCTAAGATGTGGCGGCTGACAAATGACTGGTGTCAAGTCCTTTGAAAGGGTGCTGAGGCAGCCCCATTGAAATGTAATTGGGGTGGAGAACAACTTTGCTCCTCCCATCCTAGCAGAATGGCCCATCCTGCCAACACCTAGGCCCCTTTTGTCTCACTGGGAGGAATACACAAAGGTCAACTGTCAAATACACCTAGTCATGTAACCCAGGACACAGGCTGCAGGCACCAAATGGTTAGGACAAGAAAATGCCAATTTTCTAAAAGGGCCATTTTCAGAATTAAGACTTAAAATCCGACTTTACCATTAAAGAGAATTTTAAATTACAAACCATGTCAGACCAAACATGACATTTCTACCTGTTCCCAAACAAGAGTTACAACTTATTACTTACAATAAGGTAACCCAATGTTAAACTATGGGAAAGGTAGGCCTCACGGTAGTTAAAAAATAATGTAAGAGTTTTCCACTGGCAGGACATGTAAAAGGTAAATTACATGTCCAACATTTAAAAAAAACTGATCATTCTGCTAGTGGCTGGTTAAGGCCTACCTTAGGGGTGATTTATATGTATTAAAAAGTTAGTTTTAGGCTTGGCAAAAGGGTTATTTTGCTCAGGAGAATTGGCAGTTTAAAACTGCACACAGGCTGCAACTGTTGGCCTGAAACATGTTTTGAAGCGCTACTTAAGTGGGTTGCACAATTTGTGCTACAAGCCCACCAGTAGCATTTAATTTACAGGCCGTGGGGAATACATGTCGTTACTATGCATTCCGTTGCCACGCATGCCTTTACCACGCATGCGTTACAACTGAATGTTTTTTCTACGCATAGCCTTTACCTCGATTTTTCCTTTACCACGCTTTTTCTTTTTTGGGGGGGAGACCCCCCCCCCCAAGCCCCTTTTTTTCTTTTTTTTGCCTTTTTCTCACGTCTTCGCCGACACTAAAAAAGGATTGATGCATTTTTTCGGATGAGGAAGAAGATGTTCCGTGAAGACGTTGCTTGCGTGGTAAAGACGGTCGTGGAAGCAATACGTGTTGTGAAGACGTTTCCGAGGTAAGTGTACCGTTGTAAACGTAATGCGTAGAAAAGCCTTCGTGGTAAAGGCTGTTTCCCGGCCCTAGGTACATATAGTACCACTTTACTGGTGATGTATAACTATACTAAATGTATTCATCAGATGTAGGCCAATTTTACCACACTGGCTAACAGTGGCAAAGTGCGCAACCAGTGTTATAGTGTAGAAAGTCCTAAAGCCAACAAAAACAATTTCCAACAACAGGAGGTGAGTATGCAAAATGTATGGGGAAGACCATATCAAAGACTGTCAAATCTAACAACAGGAAACTGGTTTGTAAACTGTTAACGCTTTGCAATGCAGTGGTCTTTACTAGTTTCCTAAACTGGAGAAAGGTTGTGGCGGTCCTTATGGATACAGGGATGATGTTCGAGATCCCAGGTGCAGTGATGAAAAAGGGCTGCTGCCTTGTTTTTTTTCTTGTTAACACTTTTTAGTCTGAATCCTGTTGTGTACTGGCTGAGGGTGTACAAAAAGTCACAAGAAATGGTGAGGTGTCTGCAAGTTAAAAGGGGGTCCTGGTCATGGTGGTTTTGTAAATGATGGAGCTGGTTTTGAAGATGGTGCAGGATGGCAAGGGGAGACAATGGAGTTCCATCAGGATGAGGACAATCCAATCAAACTTATACTGAATGAGACATTCTGCAAAGTGTAGGATGCCCTTGAGGGGTGTCAGTGTGGAGTCTGGGAGGCCAGGGAACAGACTACTACAATGATCCCGATGCAAGGGTATAAGAGGTTGAACAACAGTTCTAAATTCGTATCTGTGAGAAACAGTTTCATTTTCTTTAAAAGAGTAAACTGTTACAAGGCCGTCTTTGTGTTCTTTTGGCAGTGTGTTTCTTATGGGTGAAGTCAGTGTCTAGAAAGAATCAAAGTAACTTAACTTTCAGTGAAAGTTGGGATTTGAAGCCATCAAGGTTCATGTCACTGAGACTCGGTTTGTACTGTTCCTTGCTTGTTGTTCTTGGCAAATACCAGGTATTCTGCCTTGATTAGGAGAGGTTCAGGTAGGCACTGGACATCCAGATCTGGATGATGTGCAGGTCGTGTTTGAGACACTGGCTGTCTGAAGCAGGTGCAACTTTTATCAAGTAGAGTTGTGTATATCATCGGCATATTGGTGAATATTGATTTTGTCATCTGTGAGTAGAGCATCAACCGTTGATGTAATGTGTTGTTGCTGTTTTGTTTGTTTGAACAAGCATAACCTGTGTATTGGTAAAGACATGTTCACCCAAGGGTATATTGGCACAAACAGATGTTTATTTCTACCCAACTCACTGGTACTCATTTTATAGACCTTGGAAGGATTAATGGCTGAGTGGACCCGCCGGAATTAGAACCTGTGACTATGAGGTAGAACACAGGCCCCTGCAGTGGACACATCAGAGCCGGGATTAGAACCTGTGACCATGATGTCGACTAGTGGCCCCTACAGGGGACAAATTAGTCCACTAAACCACCAGACTAGGCTAGCAGGGATGTGGTTTTGAAGCTCATTAGGAAAGATTTGAGGCCCAGATTGACTATTCCTAACTCCAGCAAGATGCTGTGATAATTTTCCAACATAACAAGGAATCACCTGTCACAAAGGTTTGGGATGGCATGTCCATGGACCACCCTTAAGGGGATTGGTGGATTGACACCAACAAGTAAGAGAGTTAAATACAACCCAAGAGAGAGCCAGCTTGCCCCCCAAAGTGCCTGAGAGGAAGTATAAAGGTGTAGACATCTAGAGCATCATATTGGTCAAGATCGATAAGTAGATTTTGAACCATGTGATCTTGAATGCCAATGAAAAGAGTGTTGCCTTAAAGATCTTAAAACAGTGGTATCTCTTGAGCTAGGATGTCTGATTGGATCATAGAGATGGAAGTGGCAAGAGTATCTGGGACCCCAGCACAAGATACAGAGTCACTGTAGGCGCAGGCAAGATAGGTTGATGTGGAACAGACATGTAGGCACCACTGATAAAGAATGTTGAAGAACTAGAGAGTACTATCCGACTGCGATTATGTCCTGAAGTAGTCTGAATATGCTATTCACGTTATTCTCCTTTTTTCATCTTGCTGACCCATTCAACTGATAGGTAGAAGGACCTATAAGGTGATGATTTCCTCAATGTCAATTGCCTCCTCAACAATGATATGGTGTTTGACTGTGACCTGCCAGACTTCAACATCCCTACCTTCCTTAATGTCGGCCCTCGACAGTAAACACATCACCATTTATCCGACCTTGGATAGCATGGATCTCAATATAAAAGTGCTGTGTCCATGTTTTCACTTCTGTGATCCTTTCCTGGATACCCCTCATGAGGAATCCCTGGAAATTTCAGAAAAAACTGTGGTGGGTGAGCACCCTCTCCATGACCCTCAGAACTTCTGGTAGATCCTTCTTCATGCCCGTGGTAGTCCTTCACCGGTCTGTGTAACTTGATCTTCTCCCTGTCCTTCAAACCCAGGGCATTTCCTGATAACTTTGGCAATAGTATAGATGATATGAAATGAGAAGGCACACAATACATACAGCATCAGGGTCTGTTTGAGCTTTCTTTCTTCCCCAAGCTGGCCACTTCACAAAAAGGGAAGGCTCTTTGTAAAGACAAAAAAGTTTGCATTTGATAATCAGTAAAAATGTACTCTTTGTCTCTAAAGACGTTGCATGAAGATGTTTTTGAAAGGTAAGAAGGTAAGAAGAAAAAAATGTTTAAAAGGTCAGGCTCAATTATTCAGGATTCTGTTACCAGGAGCCAGAAAAAAGAATTGGCTCAACTGCTGCCTACAGGGCGCGATGGGACACTGGTCACTGGACACTGGTGGCAGCTTTTCCAGCCTTTCAGATTTCAATCTATTAGGCTACATTGTCCCTATTACTTTTCTCCCTTCCATTACACAAGGACTGTGAAAACGTTTTCTTGTTTTTATATTATTAGTAGTGGACACCTACCTGGGACTTTTGACAACAGAAAGCCTAAAGGAAGATGCTCTGGAGTCCAGTGGCGGCCGGCACAAGTTGGGCTGGGCGGGGGCAGTGAGGGGACGAGGCAGGGTAGGAGGAGGGATATCAACAGATTACGTAGTAGGTATAATTAAATAAATAAATAATACCTATTCAGTCGTCTGTTGACTCCCCCCCCCCCCAGCCCCCCGCCCTGCCCCACTGCCACACCACGCTTATCTGTGCTGGCCGCCGCTGCTCGAGTCGCAATATTGATAGAAGTTGCTGTTGCAACGCAGTATATTATTGACTCTTGAGTGGATTTTCACGTTTTTTTATAAAGCAAGATTGTTGTATAAAAAATGCCACCCGGCCTTGGTGCTACCTTAACCCATGCACATTGCACCCTATATTACTCACCTGAAATTGACCTAGAATTTCAAAACGTGTCTCTGATCACAACTCACAGGTCCTGGGTCACATCATCAGGCTACTCAGACAGGTACCCCTGCGGATTCACTTTACAACTGCAGTAGATCCCCCAGGTTGCAGGATTTTAATCCATCATAAATTAAGAAAGGGGGTGGAACTATAGGTGTGCCTGGAGAAAGAGCAGGGCAGTTTCAAAGTGGAACATTATTAGTCGGAAATCCCACAGAGTCATAATGTTGTACGTATTCACATTTTCCCACCAAAAATACATAAATAACTCTACTCCAAAAATGTTGTATGAATGTCCTCATTCCAATGGCAGTGGTGATCCTGAATTGTGTGCAAACGTGCTGTCACGATAATTGGGAATCCAAGTGGTTCATAAATACCACGCTGACCAGGGAGTCTCCCTTCAGAAATTTCATCAGGTCAAAATGTGTGTGGTGAAAAAGTGCAAGCTTGTTAGTTTCGCATCTCAGTGGGGCAGGGGGAGGCTAACGTGCAGTATTGCGTTATTCCGCATTTCAACCTGCAGGAAGATTGGGGAGCTATTGTTGCATTGGCGAATAACCCTGCCCCACAGTATCGAAGTTCCTTGGGTGATTTTACCTTCCAGAATTACCATGATTATTTAATGAGAGAGCCTAAGTGTTCATTTTGTCTGGCAAAGTGACCTAGGTAACCCTTGATATTCTGGGAACAAGCTGAAACGATTTTTCAAAATAAAATAGAATGGTTTCCATGCGGGAAAGAAAAGTCTGCAGACCGGGATGTGCACTTTTCACTTGAAATCAACTGTTCTGAAAAGCTGTTTTCAGACCAAGCATTAAACGGAAGAAGTGTATGAAGAAAGTGTATGCCTGGAAATCTATCGATTTCCAGGCACACCATTGATGAATTTTTGTATCTCTCCTGAAGCAGATACATCTAAAAAATATATAAATGTAAGCCAGTAGTAGACATAGTCTCATGGCAGGTCTGAGTGAGGAACCGAAAGCAGCTCTGGCTAAAAAGCTCAAACCAGCCCGCTATCTTCGTCTCCCCGATCTGTCTGTCTCTTTCTATCCATCCTCTCTCCTCTCCTCTCTTTCTTTAATCTGCCTCTCCTGTCGCATTCCCTCTATCTGCCCCTCTCTGTCTTTCTCTCTCTCTTTCCAAGCGTTGGTTTAAAACGGGCCTCCATTCTTCAGCCCGCCGGGGAAATGCCCGTGGAATAGACGTCCTGTCCAGCCTGGTCTGGACATACTCCTTTTTAAGAATCGAACCCAAAGCGTCCTAGAGGCTAGAAACACAATTCTAGAATGCTGAACATGTATGGTACGACTGGAAAGTCTGTGGTAAGAAATAATGACATGCTTACTTGGACACAGAAACAGCATAATGAGTTACATGGGTCAGTTTGTTTTGAAGTCTCAGCTTCCTGAAGACACAGTATACTACTTACTTGCACATTTTCGTAGAATGGGGTGATGCCCGCCTTCTTCCAATACGCCCAAGAGCAAAGTTTAACTTTGTAAAGTCCTTCTCCAAATTCTTCGTCTGTTACAAGATCCGCAACTTCACCTAATGCTGTTGTTTTCCTGTTTAATATATAAAATATAGACATATGTGTTTGTATACATAGTACTCCTGTAATATTTATCTGAATCCGAGTTATTACTGAACAAAATCAAAAAGTTGATAAATGATATGACGTATTACATTATTAGCATTATTATGTTGGGTATAATCCCGAATTACCATGTCCACAAGTAGGATGGTGGTTAATTTTGCAAAGCCTTGTTTCTTCCCATCCACATTACATTAATAGTATGAACACTAGGGGACGAATATCGGAAACACTTGCGCATTCACAAATCCTGTGAGCCATAAATTCACAGAGTTGCAATCACAAAAGTCTTATATGCAATACACTTAGGGGCTTATGTACAGGGTCGCTGCACCACCGGAGCGTCACTTTTTGTGATGCTCTGGTGGCACTGGGTCCGGCTCCATATTTACAAGGCAGTGGCTTAACGCGGCTTTGTAAATATCATTCCTTTTCACGTAGTTTCAGCATTAAAGTCAGTGTTCCCAGCAACACCTCTGGCTTTTGGAGACTGCCCCAAGATTTACAAGGAATTGGAAATCTGATGCAGCGCCAAAAACTAATGCCTGCCCAGGAGAGGCATCAGGGTGGCGCAAAAAGGAGAAATACTTTTATTCCTCCAGGTTTTTTCTCTTTCGATTTGTGCTGCATTCTGCAGTGCACACAGAAGGCGAAAAAACACCATTAATAATTGTTTTTTATAGGAAGGTGCCCCTTCCTGCACATCAACAATCATCCCTGCAATGCAGCCACCCTTGCACCATGGTGCGGTTTGTGCACCAACCAGCACAGGGGTGAGTACAGGAATGCGCCGTATTCTTGTGAATATGACGCAGCTCGGGCAAGCAAAATTGCTTGTGGCACCATTTGGAATGCAAGTAGGGGAGTGTTAAAGAGGGAAGCAATAGTGGGTGGGTTTAATTGAGATCACGAAACAACAGGAAACTGTTTGTCGCATTCGCACGGTGCAGCGGTGAGGAGGAGATGAGACGGTATAACGACTAGGAACAGCATTTAGTATTTGCAGGTACAAATGATTATGGTAGTTTTGGGGAAGTTTTAATGACATGGGGGACAGTTTGGTAGACACTGGGTAGCATTGAGTTCCACAGGAGGAGCTTTTGGTTGATGCTGTTCATTTAGTTTTTACATTCACAATGTTAAGTAAGGCAATGTTTGGGATTTAAGAGGCACAGGTTTATGTATAATTGTTTATACCAAACTTGTATGGATTATAGAGTGTAAGATGTTGTGAGATACAGCAGTTTTTGCTTTATGTCTAAAGTGGTAATATATTAATAGTGGTTTTAAATTTGAATTTATAGCTACCCCTGACGAATCGGGTCAAAGCGAATACAGCTTAAATAAATAAATAAATAATAAATAAATCCCTCCGGAAGGACTTACTGCCCTAAGTCAGGGTGCACTATACCCATGTGTGGGTATATCTGCAGTAGTGGATGTGTTCCTGTGCAATCTAAGCTCACCCATAGATATTACAAGTTTACGAGAACGCCATGATGAGTACATGGGCTGGACACTCATGATGACAAGTTCTCCAGCTACATGATGGCTTTGCTGTACGCCAAGGAGTTTGGTACCAATCACCTTGTCTTGATAAACCCACACAGATGCCAGTGCTGGATTTATTAATAAATGCACTCAGAGAGCACTCTGGAGGTACCCCCTGAAAACCTAAGTGGAAGTGACATCACACACCCTTTGACCCTAATGAAATCACTGGAAATTACATCATATGACCTTTGACCAGGAATGATGTACAGGAAGCGGTGTCACATGGCCTTAACTATGAAGACATCACAATAATTGACAAAGCTGAAGTTCTATGATAACTGCATGATTAATTTAAGATAACACAATCACGTCTATTTTTAATACAACCTATATAAGGTTGCTAACATGATCTTTGAAAGTGGTAGGACGTAATGCCCTAAATTGTAGCATGCAAATGAGCCAGACCTTTTCCTTGATGGCTCAGATGAGGGGTGAGTTCTCCCCACAAGAAAAGTTTATACAAAATGGGATTAAATGGTGCATTTAAAAGGACAATTTTCACTTAAATTTGCAAAAAAAGGTTGTAGGATCAGAAATGGTACTTGTGAGAAAGTGAAATATCAATTGCGTTGGGTGGTAGTACACCAGAATTAATAGTGTCATAACTTGTCAGGTCGAATCAAAGGTTTCGTTAATTTAAACCTGAGCTAAATCCCTTGTAGTTATGGCACAGAACAGACATGCTTAACTTAGAGAAAATATGCAAAGCATTTAAAAGTAATTAAACAGTTAAAATAACAAAAACACAACAGAGTAAAAATTCCACTCTAATTTATAAAAATAGGGAAACCTTTAATAAACAAAACGACACCAAAATCACAAACATTCATCAAGGACAATGAAAGTAGAGACGTTTGAAAAAGGTTTAAGTCAGAGTCTGAAAAGGGACTTCGCCCTTTTTCTGAAAAAAAAACTCTTCTCTGTCTGGGACAATCTTGAAAATCAATCCAATTCTGTGGAACTGCAAACAGAATACTTTCCGCAGTCAGTACTCGAAGATTTTGAGAAACCGTTTTGAAAAAAATCACCATATTTCTTTTGGTACCCACACAACCACAAGTGTACACTCCTAAGCCCTCACCCAACCAGGACCCCATGGGTGCACTTAGAGACTCCCAGGGTCAGTCAGAGGGCAACAGCAAAGTTCACTCCTGGTCCAGTTGCCCCAGGCCTGCTGGGATTCTTCACAAAAGAAATTTCATCAGCTTTTTTTGTTCTTGAAACCACCCAGGGGATCAGCCATTCTGATCCCTGGAGATCAGGATTTTTGCCCTTAGGTTTAAAGTGGACGGTGGTCCAACCTCCTCAGGTCCTTCTCACCGGTCACAGATACCAAGTATAACAGGTTCGGTCCACCCGGTATCCTTTTGCAAGTCCAGCAGGTCCAGCTTTGTAAGGTTTACAAGCCTGTAGGTTAGGGACACCCTAAGACACTCCTAGTCCTTCTTTGACCAATGAAATAATGGTTCAGAGGCCCTGACCTTCCAACTTTCGTAATAGTTCCTGTTTGCTTTACTTTCAAACTGGCCCAAAGGCACTGTATCAGGGCGAATTCAAGATGGTGAAGGTCTTCGTCCACACTAAACTTGGACTCTGAGGCTGGGGGTATGAGTTGGAAGTGTACTATAGTAATACTAGTGTCCTCCCACATCTAACAATAACATATAATTCGAAGCAGGAACTGTACCCATAACAAACCCAGACACATAAGTCTTGTAGGACAAAAGCAGGGTCCATCACCAACCAGACAGGGTTTGCATAAACATTACCCTGGCATCCTGTTTGCTCTCATTGAAGAGTGCAAAACTTTTCATGTGCTTTAGACAGTCCTGTCATGCAGGATTTGACACTGTGGTGTCAACAGAAGGGCACATACCCCAACATGCATAATCTACTGAGCTCAGAGGAGTCATATCTGCCCATTCAGGTCATCCTATTATGTGCTCTTGGGAGGAATGTCACACCTTATTCAGTCCACTTACAGGTTGGGAGAAGCTGGAGAGCTAATGCAAATTATCCTCCAGGAACGTCAGGCAGAGAAAAGGTGACTTTCGGTTAATATTTATTACAAAATCTGACTTCACCATTGAAATAGGCTTTGAATAACTATTACTATTAGTTGCTGAATTATTTGTTTAGCTGGTCCCATTTCCGAAATGCCTTATTAGGGCCTGATTCACAAAGGTAAACTTATACTTTTGTGTCATTTTACTCTTTTTGGATATTCACAAACAAACAAATTAATAGTAACTTTATGACTCAGGTGACTCCCCAGTCGGGACGAGAACTCTGCACATATGAAGATATGTCTGTCCTATCTTTTTATATGTGGAGTTCTCTGTCCCAATGGCAGAGTCTCCGCAGTCATAAAGTTATTATTAAATTGTTTGTTTATGAATACCTAAAAAAAGTAAACTTACGCAAAAGAGTTTACCTTTGTGAATTGGGCCCATAGTATTTTAATTTGTACTTTGATTTTCTACATAGAACAGATAGGCCTGCAATAGTGAAAACATATTTTAGGGCATTGTCACTCTAGGACATAGTAACATTAATTTTCTACAGATTTGACTTGTAAATACTATGCACCCTACTTGTGGGTTACAAGGCCTACACAGGGGTGACTTACTAATAATTAAAACAGAGGTTTTTACTCATGAAAAAGAGTTATTTTAACAGGTCTCACCACAGATTTTACTCTGCTGCAGGCAAGCTTCGGAGGTAGGCCTGAAACCAAGTTTTTAGTTACACTGGTGAGTTTCCACACCATATATTATGGCCTTATAGAAAAGTTAAATACACCAATCAGGGATTAGCCAATTTCTCCATGTTTTAGGGATCAAAGCACATACACTGGGCACTGGACAGCAGTGTCCCAGTGTGCAGAGTCTAAAAGCCAGCAACAAAATTCAGTAAACATTGGGGAGCACACAAAAAGGGGCATTTAATGACAGTACTCATTAAATAGTGATGTCCGATCATGGTGTGCCAAGCCTATGAAACCTGACGCCCCCTAGGAATTGACCCCATTGATCTCAAAATGTGCTTTAAATACCCTGTAAGTCAAAAATTACCTTCATTGTGCCAGGGCCATTTTTCATGGGTGCCCCTTCATGACAAAAATTGAAAACAATATGCCAGTGTCAGAATTTTGCAATTAATACCATATTAATATATTAAGAGTGACCCTTATGTAAAAATGACTTCTAGTATGTCAGGGCTTGTATTTTGTCATGGTTGCACCCTTATGCCATGGTTTTCCTCTTTTATCCCAAGAAGTACCTCCAGTGAGCTTGTGCCTGTATTTTGCAAGAATGTTCTCAAACATACCAGCATTCTTCCACACATGCACCATATGACAGCAATTACACCTGGTATGCGAGTACCAATATTTATCATGGGTGCCCACTGTGCCAAGACTTACTTCTAGACTGCCAATGTTCCAGTATTTAGTCAGAGCTGCCTTGCATGCCAATAATTGCCTCCGGTATGCCTTTGAGAGCATTATACCATAGGTGACTATGTAAGGCAGGAATTATTGTGCCGGGGGCCAACTGCAGACTTGCATGTGTAACATTATATTGTCACTCATTCTCACTCACTCATGCCCACTCATTAATTCTCAGTCTCTCTTGCACTCACTCTTACTCATTCACACTCACTGTCATTCTTGCACTGATTCACTCATACGTTCACTTACTTCCACTCACTCTTATTCACTCCCTCATTCTCAGTCACTCTTACACTCACATGCTCTGACTCACTCCTTCTTTCACACACACTTTACCTCACCTTCACTCTTACACTTTCACTCACTAACATGCACCCACATGTTCTCACTAATTCTCATTTATTGTCACCCACTCTGATTCACCCATTTTCACTCACTGTTGCTTACTTACTGTCACCCACGTACACTCCCTTGTACTCATTATTATTTATTCTCACTCAACCAATTTCTCTCTTGTAGTCACTGTTACTCTCACTCATTCTTGCTCACCCTTGCTCACTCACACTCACTTAGTCTCACTCATTCTTACTCACTACAAATAATAGACTTATTTTCACCTACATATACACACGCACACAAATGCCCACAAATACACAATCTCACATACAAATACACTCTCACCCGCAAGCACCGACCACAAGATACATTTTTTTTTTTTTTTTACTTACTGTCCTGCCACCTAAATACTCCATTTAGGGGTGTTTAAGGGGAGTGACTAGTAGTAGCCAATGCGCTACATAACTTTAGGGTGTCGACACCCTCTATATCACCATTTCTGTGGGAAGTGTGCATACAACTGACCCTAGAATGCTAATTCCATCCTAAACAAGATGGAGGAATCTGAAAAGTGGGGTCCACATTAGCTGGCCCCGCCCTAGGGGTTGTGGTGGCTGAATGTAGGCACACCTCCTAATCTTACTAATTTTCCCGTCTGTCTTGCCACTAAAAAGTGGGGTCAGGACAGGGGGTTGGCTGTCTCCACTCTCTGGAAAGGCCTGTGTCGCATAACAAAGGTGTCAGGGCCTTTGAAGCTTCCCACACTGGAATGCACTTCCTGCGTGGAGGAGGTGTGAACACGTCTGGCCGGAGCAGGCTTTGTTCCTGGCCATCGAGAGCAAAGGCTCTCACCCCAGGAGGTCAGAAACTTGTCAATGGTGGGTGGCTGGTTGGGACCGGTCAGTCAACATACTCAAGTTTTCAGGGGGCACCTATAAGGTGCTCTCTGGGTGCATTTATTAATAAGTCCAGCAATGGAATCAGTATTGGTTTATTAAGAAGAGGTGCTTGGTACCAAACACCATGGGGTACAGTGAAGCCATCACGTAGCTGGAGAACTCATAATCATGAGTGTCCAGCCTATGTACTCGTCATAGCTTCTGTGTGCACTTATAATATCTAAGGGTGAGCTTAGATATCAAAGAGACATATTCACTCCCTCAGATATGCCCACACATGGGTATAGTGCACCCTTCCTTAGGGCTGTAAAACCTGCCATAGGGGTGACTTACCTATACCACATGCAGTGCTTGGTAGGCATGGCAGGAAGGGATGGGTGCCATGTTGACTCTTCATTTTTCTCTGCACAAAGACACGCAGGCTGCAATGGAGGTTTGCATGAGTTTGGTCAGTGGTCTCTTCAGTTGGCACAATTCATGCTACAGCCCTTAGGGGCTCTCTTTAGGTTCAAGGCCCATGTGTACCAGGGGTACTCCTTACTAAGGACTTACAGGGATCCTAAAGGGGTGCCAATTGTGGAACAATCGTACCGTTTCAGTCACAAAGTTGCACCAGTCAAAAGGTGGTGGGTGACCATGTCAAAAGGGGCACTTTCCCACAATTTACTTCCAAAAATAATAAAGCAAGATGCAGTCAAAAGTAAAGTGAAGACTAATCTAGCTAGGCTGCTGTAAATGTATCATCATTCTTATTGTCTGCAAGGTTGGAAGCATAGAAACAGTCTGCGGCCTTTCTTTTACAAACCAAATTAATGGCCTCATTCCGCTCTGCACCAGAAGGTGGACCACCCAAGACTACTCTTAATGGCCAAACATCTAATCAACACCCAGAAGTAAACGTGCAAATGGCCTGGCCATCAACAGTGAGACAGATGCAGTGGTCCCCGGGTCCAGTTGTGATAGGAGCCCAGTGCATCCAAATTATGGCTAGATTTACAATTGATCAAATAAATGAGAGGTGGCGAAGCATTTTCCTTGCTTGCACCTGGCCCTATTGTTCCCATGCTATGTCACTGAGACATTCCAGAGGTTTCTTTCAATGAAAAGACCTAATGCACATGTCTCAGGGAATAAAACATGTGGAGACCATCAAGAACCTTTCCAACCTCTATTCCTTCTTTCCAAACACACAACAAAAACATTAGTTGCATGCCTTTTTTACAAAAGCAGTTCTAGCTCTTCGGGGAGTAGCTATCGACCTCTCTAAATCAATGGACTGGGGGTGGTGATAAGAGACAAACAGGGTAGATGGATTTGGGTAAAAGTTCGAGTCCAAGCAGGCCCCTTTGATCTGCTTAATTTGTATGGCCCGGTACAAGATGATGATAGCCCCTTGAAGGAAATATTTGCTCCTGCAATGAGGGAAGAAGGGCCCTCAATGTAGGGAAGCAATTTTAACTATATACAGGACCTCAAACTGGATACTTCTAACAGAAATGTAAAAAAGTTCAAACCTTAACTGCACAGGCTATTGATTCAATGAAATATAATTTAAATCTGGTCAATTTGTGGTGTTTGGATCATCCAAACTAGGCGCAGTTTACGTATTTTTCAAGTGGATATAGTACAGCTTCACGACTGAATTTCTTCTTAATCACAATTGTTTTGGAAGTGGGGCAGAACGATTATTTGGGCTAATGCATTCTCAGATCATTTAGTAGTGGGGATCACAATAGAGATGGAAGCTTCTAAAACTTAAAGCTCACAATGGCAGTTCGATAGGACACCTCTGGTAGATCAGATATGGCTAGGTGCAACACATAGGTTTATAAAGGAGATTTTTTAGGTTATTCAAGGTACTGCTTTGCCTTTTGCCATATGGGAATCATTCAAAGCAACATTTAGTGGTCGGATAAGTGCATATAATTCAGCTCAGAGTAGAGCTTGGAAAGCTCAAGTCAAGGACATACAATGTACTCTACATAATGTAAAGGATGCATTAGTAAGGGGAAGGATAGACTTAAAACCAGGACGTAAAGGAAAACTTGACCAGGCCAAGCAAAGACTGAGAGACATTTTTATCCATGAAGAGATTAATAATACAACAACGTTTTGGCAGAAACTATATGAAGAGAGCCAGTTGGTGGGCAGGCTGTTGACTTGGTCAACACATCTGAAACACATTGCATTGTGTACTGGGGAAATCAAAATTGCCAACTCAAATGAAGGGTAAAAATATGACCCTGATATAACACAGATAATCCTGCAGCATCATAAAAAATATTTTTCGGAATTCTAATTCTGTCTCCAGATCTAGTCTTGAGGAATTTTACAGGCAGATTTTGCTTCCGTGTTTGACCTAGACCAAGGTAGAGACTTTGCTGCAAAATATTTCATTTGGGGAGACCGCATAGGCATTACAAAAGATGCTTAATGTCAAGGCAACTGGCCGCAACTGAATCTCAACTGAGGTATAAAACAATTCAGAAAGAACTTATACCACATCTGGTACAAATGTTTAATGAATAAGGAGGTGAACTGGGCATTTCTTTGACATTTAAGGAGTCCGTGGTGATAAGCTTTTTAAAAAAAGATAAAGATACCGTTAACACAAATTTTTATTGCCTAATAAGCCTGCGTAATGCAGATTGCAAGCAATTAACAAAATCTGGGCATTACATATAGTTGTGGTGGGTCATGCGCTGATTCAGAATGAGCAGTATGGGTTTCTACCAAAGCAAACAATAGCAACAATTACACAGTATTTGGTTCAGGTTATAGACTACTTCTCCAGCGGTCAAGATAAAGCTGTAATTGTAATGAACAATGCTGAAAAGGCATTCAACCTTCGTCAATTGGGTCTGGATTTCCAGCTAGAATTGTGGCGATACTTAAAATACTATAACAAGGGGCCGAAGTGTGTCTGATAATTAATACAAGGTTAGCAGGCACTATACAATTTAAATGTGACACGCGATGAGGGTGCCAAATGTCCCCTATACTTTTTGCCCTATTTATTGAACCATTAGCAGTAAGAATAAGTAGTGCCACAAATATCATTGCCCTGCTGCAAGGGATGTGCAAACTTATTGCAGACAATATAGTCCTATACTTAAAAGCTGACCAAGTTAATATTAAGGTAGCTTTGAATGTTATTCAAGAATATACAAACCTGGAGAGATGCAAAGTTAATAAAGATAATACCGATACATTGCTTTTTAATATGCAGGCATCAATACTGCCTGCGGACATAATTAAGAACTATAATAGTAGTCATTCCATTTGCTATCTGGGGATCTATGTGGCAAATAAATACACTGATCTCTTCAAACTGAACTATGTGAAAATGCTAAAGAAGGTAAAGTGGCTGTTGAACAGGTGGTCCATGTAGGCCTCTCACATTAATAGGAAGAGTGTTGTTAATAAAAATGTCTATCCGGCTCTTGTTTATATTTCTTTTCACAAATCTCCCATAGGGTATTTTTTAAAATCATCATATGGTAATGCTGCAGGATTTTCAGGGGCTAGGACTGGTGATATCAAAAGCGATTTGTAAAATGTGGAATTCGCAAGAGTATTGTTGTTAGACCTGGCATCCTTGGCGTGGTTTCCCTGACTTTTTGCCGCTACCTCCTGTGTTTTTGATGCTGTGCTAGATTTCATTTTTGCTGGCTTATTTGCTTTGGGCACTTTGCCACTGCTGATCAGTGTCAAAGTGCAAGTGCTCCCTGGGTAAATTGATATTGTGATTGGTTCTCCCTGATTGGCATATTTGTTTTACCAGTAGATCCCTAGTAAAGTGCACAAAGTGTGCCAGGGCGGGTAAATCAAATGCTACTAGTGGGCTTGCAGCACTGATTGTGCCACCCACATGAGTAGTCCTGAAAAGATGTTTCAGGCCTGCCACCGCAGTGCCTGCGCGCAGTTTGTTAACTGCCATGTCGACCTGGCCAGTGCACCCACTTGCCAGGCCTTACCCTTCCCTTCCCTTTTCTTACATATAGGATACCCCTATGGTAGGCCCAAGGTACCCCCCTGGGCAGGGTGCAGTGTATGCGAAAGGTAGGACATGTACTGGTGTGTGTAATATGTCCATTATTGAAAGGCTATCTTGCTCATAGAACAGAATGGGGAATGCTTTGTAAACTTTTACAAGCATACCTTCCCATAGGGATACAATATAAAAATTTAGTTTGGTACCCCTGAACTCAGAATTAAATAACACATCTTCTAGTAAAGATGGTTTTTAAATTGTGTGTTTGAAAATATCACTTTTAAAAAGTGACTATTTTCTTGTTCAACCTTCCTGTGTGCCTTTGTCTATTTGTGGATTGACTGTCTGGCTTTGGAGTTACAGAAGCTGGGGAGTTGCAGTGGCTCCAGGAGTCTGGATGAGTCAGTACTTGACTGAATAGGCCTGATCTATAAGTATCAGACCCAAAACCCCAGACTTTAGATCATTCCTGGAATTCAAGAGGAACATTTGCCAAGGAGAAGAGCTGGAGAGACTGCGGAGAAGTACTGCCCTTGCTGTGTGTCTGGGGTTGGCCTGCAGTTGCCGTTTCTGCCAAGGAAAGGAGAAGGACTTTGCTGTGTCCTGTGTCCCCTGTTAAGAAGTCTCAGAGGTACAAAGACTTCACCCCCAGCTCCCTTGAACTCTGCTGTTGTAAGTGCTGACCTGCCTTGAGGTTCCTGTACCAGTTTTGGGCCTCTGGAGGTTGTTGCTGCTGTTTGGGAGTTGTAAGAGAGAAGAAACTCAAAGGACTACAGAAATCGACGTATCGCTCTTCTTGCAGCAGTTTTTCATACGCATATTCACTGTCCGAGAAAAATTGCCACGCATCGCCATGCCACTGCGAAAGCCGCCACAGCGCCTGTCTTCGCAGAAAGAATCGACTCATTGTGGGATCGAGGCTGAAGAGGACCGACGCATCCCAAAGATCCACGCATCGTACCTATGCGACACGCTTCCCCGACCCATCACCTGCGGACCGGAACCGGCAAGAAGGATCGACGCATCACTCCCCCTACAGGCCAGAATCGAAGGAACCCTTCCTCTGCATGCAGCGGGACTGTCGCATCGCCTCCTCAGGGTCTCAGGAGTGTCGCATCTCTTTGTTTTCTGACGCTGCGGCTGTTTTGCTTGGTGAATTTTGACGTAACTGCAGGTACTTTAGTGAAAAGTCACACATCCATAGTTTTCTATGTTACAAGTTCTTGAAACCTTTTGAAAGTCATATTTTTAACTGTGTATGTTGGATTTTTGTCGTTTTGGTCTTGTTTAGTATAAAGATATTTTATTTTTCTAAACTAGTGTGGTGTCTATTTGTGGTGTTTTCACTGTGTTACTGTGAGTGTTGGTACAAATACTTTACACATTGCCTTTGGGCTAAGCCCGCCTGCTCGTGCCAAGCTACCAAGGGGTGAGTAGGGGCTATCTAAAGTGCTGCAAAACGGCCCTGTAACAAAAACGGCCCCCAGGGGCCCAAAACCGGCCCCCACCCGTGCGGCGCACTGGGGGATTGCCCGGTGACTGCCACGGCCAGTCCGGCCCTGCCCCGACTCTATCTCATTCTTACTTCCTTTAAGCCGATGGGTGACGGATAAATGTATTTGTTAATTAGAATGACAATGGGGCATCCGAGTGTAGATACTGCGGGTAGTGCGAGGAGACAGTCTCCATGAGTCCAGACGTTCTCTCTGGTTGACTGACATAACCTGCTTCCCCTCACTACCAGCCATGGCCTTCACTATCCATGACTTCTTCTCCCTCCTTGCTTCTGTTCCCCAATACGTTCATGTTGGTCCCACGCATTACCTCTCTCTCCTGCTCCCTGTCTTTCTTCCTACATGCCTGTACAACACCTAAAACCTGCTACTCACGGGGTATTAGCACTATGCCTGGTGTGATATTGGCATTTTAGGAAAGACAATAGAGCTCCTGTCATGATCTGAAGCGTTTCCTGTTTCCTACAGCACTACTCTGACTCTGTCTCAGCACCCCCAGACTTTCACAGGCTCTTAGGGGCAGTTTTGCGTCACTTTCCCCATGTAAAAAATGACTCAAAAGTGGTGCAAGGGGCTTGTAAATCTGCCCCTTAGGGTGCTCAAATGTCTCTTTTTATTCACAAACTAACTCTTTGTTTAATTCTGCCAACATTAACAACCGGTTGAGAAACCATCATGCTCTAAAACCTTTCCAGTTTCCAACAACCCAGCTCTGTCTCCATCAGAGGCCTCCAAGCCAGTCAGGTGCCACATCATCTCATAAAATCTCTCCATTTACATACATGCCTAGCTGTTTAACTAAGCTGGAGTGTTTCCCTGAATTGACTGTATAATGGGGCATAGTTATCAAAAAATCAAGCAGCACAGCAAGCCACCTTACTGCACTACAGTATTTAACATGATACGGCACATGCCTGTCTTTTCCCTGCACTGCCGTACAATGTGCTGCCTAGCGCCAATGCAGGCACGCTTGCACAATGGTGCATGAGTGCCTGCGTTGTAACCAGGATTGTTTTTGTGTAGGAAGGGAGACCTTCTCGCACAAAAACAATCCTTAGAGGTATTTTTCTCCTCCTATGTGTGATGCAGAATGAAGCCCACATGGTAAAAACTAGGGGGCATATTATCTAGGGACGGTGATAAATAACGCAAAGCGCGCTTAGCGCTTTTTTATTTATCGCCGTCCATCTCTGGATTTTATCGCCCTGGTAGCGCGTTATTAACAACGCGTTTCTCCAGGGCGATACAAATTCCAGCGATAGCGGGGAAATCGCCGTTTTGCAGGGAACATCGCTGGTTTTCCAGCGATGTTCCCTGCAAAACGGCGATAACCTTGCTGATATGACCCTGTGGTCGTATCAGCATAATCCACCCCAATGTTAGGGATAGGTAAGTCTGTATTTTAGCAGACGTTACTTTTTGGTGAAAACAGCGGTTTTCTCCAAAAACGAACGTCTGCTTAAATGCTAGGGCAGCCTTGTAAATATCGCGATGTGCACCTCAGCGATATTTGCAAGGTTGTACTGCCCAGTGACGCCCACTTTGCATCTCATTAGAGATACAAAGCGAGGCGTCGATAACAAGGCTGCTAACATGCGCTAATGCATGTTAGCACTGCCTTGTTTATAGGGCGAAAACATTATCTCCGCTTTTTGGGCTTTTAAAGCCAAAAAAGCGGAGATAAGGCCCTTGATAATATGCCTCTAGGAGAGATACAGATATTTATCCTTGTTACGCCTCACCTGAGGAGGCGTAGCATTTTGATGCATTCCCAAGTCTACCACTCATGGTAAATCTAGAAATGCACCAAAATCCATGAGTAGATGGATGGGGAACACCCATGCTCCACCTATGGAATGCCTCCCTGGTGCAGAAGAACACAATGCTGGCATTTGCACTGCGTTGCACTAATGCAGATTTATCAAGCCACTGAGGGCCACGTAAGGTGGCCTTGCATAGCTTGGTAAATCTTACTTAATAGTGGCGCCGCCTTTGCGCCCTGTAGAGTGCCGCAAGGGCGACGCAACTGCTTTATAAATATGCCACAATGTTTTGAATACCCTATCCAAATCAATTGGGCTTAGTGTTGGCCACACTTTTTTATGGCCGTAGTTTTCAACTTCAAGTGCAACCGACTACCTCTTACACTCTGCCTTCCTATTACCGCTCACCATTGGAAGAAAAGGCTTCTGTGAAGGGAAACTCATCGCCCAATGGATTATTGTCCATGGACGTGAACATGAACGTAGCCCCACTGCCCCCTCTATGTTATGTCACTGGGTGGGCTTGTGCTCCTACTATCCAGAGACACAAAGATCAAGATACAAGCCACTAGATTTTTTTCAGCGACTTTTTGGGTGTTTTTAATGTAAAGTAACATTTTAGTAACCATACTCTTCCTATGGAAAGTCTAAACTAACTACACAGTGGCAACCCCCACTGTGGTGTGTAGATATATATATATATATATATATAGCGCACTAACACTATCTTGGACCACATCAGCTCTACAGAAAAATATAATTAATAAATAAATACAAAATAAACTTTTGACAGCCTCCTCTTCCAATACCCACATACAATAACGGGTTGTGTGTTTGCTGCCCAGCTAACCTATCCAAAAAAGTGAACTTGATGATCAACATAGTTGTGTAAAATATTGAATCCCATTTGATTGCCTTTATTGATATTATGGACATACATTCTGTCCGAGGAAGGTAGCTAGTGGAGTTACTTTATTATCTGAGTAGCATTCCTAAAATGAGTAGCAGGGGTGATAACTTTGCAGTTGATGGATAAGAAATGCACTGATGCCCTGATAGATAGCACTGCAGTACTCACACGTCTATCTAGGGTGTTCACATTTTGGCTCCCTCAGAAGTCAAATAGGCTATAACATTCTCTTCTTCGTTGTGGTTATGTGTGTGCGAAACCTGGATTTTCCATTAACCTCATGGAGGTAATGTAGACTGGCACAGTCACATTCACTTTGGATTTTGGAAGTCTCAAATATCACTGGGAATGAAGGTGCATGAAAAGTTCCCACTTAGGGCGAAAAGCGTTACAACAAACAAGTGATGGACGGAATGCTGACAATGCAGACATTCTCCCCCAGTCAAGAGATCTGGGTTAAATCCATCGTTCTTTTGCCCCCAGATGTGAAACTGCGGATAATTGTGCTGTTTTTGCATTTGTTCCCCACGGACTGAAAAAAGGGAGGAATACTCGAAACACAAACTAATCCATCCCGGCATTGAGGAATTCTTCCCTTCTCTTCAGAGTTCTATGTAGCGCGAACTTGACCCTAAGGTATCAGAGCGCTTTATGTGAACACCAGTTGCGTTACAGATAGACACCTCCATTTTTTTTGTTGGGCACTGGAAGATTAAGTGATTTGCCCAGAATCACAGGATGCTGAGCGTCCCTGCCGAGACTCAAACCCGGTTCCCCACTTTCGAGGTCCAGCGGTTGAGCGGTCTAGCCATAAGGCCACATACTGTCCCTCAACCAGATTTCTTGTTTTTCCCTGCATTGTTAGGGGCTTGCCATTGCCATTACCTTAATGGCAATCAGTTTTTGTGAATACACTGGCAGGCCACTGACCAGCAGCGGCACGTCTCTAAGAAAACACGCCCACCACCTTTTGGCAGACATAAAGAGTGTTTGTCAGGCTGAGCAAAGTTCAGCCTACAGACACTCTTTATATTCAGGTCAGGCAGCCAGGTGCTATACAGGCACTAAATGCGCAGGCACCTGGCTGCTTCAGCTGAACCTAGCTGGGCTGGAAATCTCACAGTCCTGTGCGTGTGACCTCCTCAGCCCAGAAAAGCACTGTGAGGTCCTCACTCTCATGACCAGGGGGAGCGTCACTAATCGCCTCGGCCTGGGCACTTCAGTTCTCAGCCCTAAAGTACCCAGGGCTGAGCGTCAATCAGTGACACCTCCTCACGGACTGGGGTGGAGCCAGCAACTCTCACTGACCCCATCCCACTCTCTGATGAGTAAGGGACTGCCGCCTCCCCTCACTGGCTGACCTACGGTCAGAAAATGAGGGGAAGCGGTAGTGCCACCCCTCCAGGAACCTCTGAGGTGTCCCTGCTTCCACCTGAGATCACCGGTGCCGCTGCAAATGACTGGTAAGTGCGTGCATGTGTGTTTGTATGAATATATTTGTGTTTGTGCGTACATGCTTTAAATGGGTCTATGTGTGTGCTTGTGAATAATGGGTTCATGTGTGCACGCTTGTGATTGCATGGGGGTGTGAGTGAATGTGCATGTAGATGGGTGAGTGTATTTATGTCCGTGTGTGCCCTGCTTGCCCTCCTCCAGCTCGAATTACCAGCCGCCACTGATCCTGACAGTGCTCTTTATAGGTACTTCCCCCGAAGCGGGGCTTGCAGTAGCGGTCCGTGGAGGGAGTTCCGTGGGGCAGTGAGGCGGGGCAGTGAGGCGGGGCGGGGGAGGGGCAGGGTGGAGGAATGTAAACACCGGAATATGGATGAACGGAGGTAAGTACACATTTAAATAAATAAAACGAATTTCGTTGCGCGCGCTGCATCGCATTTTGCACCGCTACTGGGGGCTTGACTGTGACACCTGCTTGCGATGGGCAATGTATTTACCTGAGTGCCTCAAGACCAACTGTGCTTTTTGCGTTTTTTTCTGCCCACCAAGCAGTTTGATCTGGTGTAATTCCACTCCACGTGCAAAAACAAAAATGCATGAACTTTCCACGTTTCACTTTCCACACTGGGATTTCGCCCATTCCTAATAGAGTGTTCCTTTGCGAGCTGCAAGTGGATATTTAACCATGTCTCACCTATATTTCTTAAAGGTTATTTCCTGTATGTATATTGTTTCTGATCTGTGCAAATCACACCATCATCACTGTCAGCAAATATCTTTTTTTCTGTAAACTGCAACTTACCCAGAGGCAAAGAGACTCCAGCTCCCATTTTCAGTCTGCTTGTATACTTCAACAATCATGTTGTTTGCAGGCTTTCCAAAGGCGGCATCCAGAATTTTCACTGACAAAGGGGATTTCGACTCGTTAGTCTCCAGTGCTGTGTCACCCTTAAAACATAAAGGGAATGCAGCAATATGTTAGTAACTGTAGTAGTAACTTTACGACTGCGGAGACTGCGGGGCAGAGAACTTCGCACATAAAAAGATAGACCTGTCCTAAAATTCCCTTTTCCAAGTGTTGCTGCCATTAAAACTGTGCACATTGACGGATGGATTGAAAAAAGCAGAAAAAGCATATATTTCAAGTAGTAAATCGGGATAACTTTGCTCATTAGCTAAAAGTGACAGGTACCACGCCCCGGAAATGAGGCAGGCGATCACGTGTCCAGGGGGCGGGATCGCGTAGGGGAGGGGCTATTTTCTCATTACAGTGCTAAAAATGTGAGTTGCTTTTGGCTTGTTGCCTCAAGGTTTCATAGATTTTTTTTGGTTTCCACGTTCTGAACCAAAAATCATCCTAAGTACCAACATCCCATTATTTTCATTTATGAAGCACCAGTCTAGCAGCTCCACCCATCGCACAGCTATAAGCCCCACTTTTCGCAGCACGGTCCATATGACCTTCATTGGACTTTTTTTTTTGGGAAACCTTTTTATTGGATTTTACAATTACCATACAGGGTGTACTTCAGTCGATACCTTTAACCATTGCATAATATTCATTGTTGACAGTAATATGGCGGATAACTATGTGTCTACCGAGTACTCACCTATCTTCTCGCATGGGCTATGCTTAGACGGGTGCCTGGTCGGGAGTATCGGGTAACATATGGGAGTGTCTAGTTACCGGGAGACCTTCATTAGACTTTGGCATTGGGAAATCCAAAAGGTGAAAAAAAATATTTTTCTTGTCTATTGTTCAGTACTTAAGATTCCATTTCCGTCAATAGCTACTACGCCTCTAGGCTTCATTTAACCAGGCAAATCAATGCTGAGGGTCTCTTTCATGGGGCTGTCAATGCCACTACTGCAACTGCTTGAACGGCGGTGAATCCCAGAGCAGTGCCATATCCTAAGGCAGTGCCATTTGAAGCAGACCCTTTTTCAGGCAAAAGTCTTATTTTGCAAACATTTTATAATGTTTTTTTATTTAAGAGTAGATTTAATTATACAGATAAATCAATCTACATTTTAAACAATTCTTGAAAACATCAACTTAATTATCAAAGCATGTAATATATTACAATAGCAATATGTTGGCAGCAGTACTACCTGGAAAAAGGAAAAGAGTAGAAGGAAAGCAACACAATTTAGAATTAGAATTTGTAATAACTAATGGCCAGATGTACAAAAAAGTCTGTTTGTGATTTCCTCATTGCAAATTTTTGCAATTTGGAAATCTCAAGCAGCTATGTATAGCAGTGTCTCAAACACTGCTTGCAGTTCCCAATGGGTTGCAAATGGACCTGCATCATCAATATTTATGAGACAGGTCGCAATTTGCGACTTATTGTGAATGGCTACAATCACTGGGATGTATGCCTGCTTGGATCAGCAGACCACCAAGGCAGTGATTGCTTTTTAAATAAAGATATATGTTTTTTTGAAGTGCAGTCAGCTTACCTTAAAGGAAAACAGGTTGCTTTACAAAAATAAAAATGAAAAGTTTTCTTTTCGTTTTTAGGAGTAGGCAGTGATCCGTGAGACCACTGCCTGGTCTAAAAAAAATGTTTCAACCACATTCACAAAGGGGTCCCTTTAGGATCCCTTCCCGTTTGCGAATGGTTTACAGCCTCCTTTAGAGTCGGTAAATTATGAATGCTTTGCGATTGCATTCTGGTTGCACAACATTCATACATATCAGTGCTTTTCGGTATTAGGAAGGGACGCCCTAAACACATCCCTTCCTAATACCGATTCGTTAAAGCAAAATGCGATTTGGTAACAAGTAACCGAGTTGCATTTTGCCTCTCGTAAATGGCAAAATGCATTGCACCGGTCGCAAACGTGACTGTGCAGATTTATAAAAGAGGTTCTGCCCTGTAGAAGCCTCTCACTGAAGAAAACAACTGGAGCTATTCAGACAAAGCTTAGTTTTTGGAATTGTATCACACTGCATAGAATTAACCCAATGTGCTCTGGGTAAAGCTGTGCACCTATTTGTTAATAATTATTATACAGGGATAAAAAGACAGTCTGGCATAAACCAAGCATGAAGTGTAATACACTATGTAGTACCATTGTTGAGGGAGAAGAGGGGCTCCACCACTTGTGAGTAATGGCCCTTCCCCCTCTCTCAACAGTAATAGCAAATTCAATATTGCACCCAATGCATCTGCATACATACCACATGCATATGTAAAAAGGTTACTACTACTTTTAGGGGCAAAGTCCCAAATCGAGGCTGCAAAAGGTCTGTATTCAGTGACTACAGATCAGATGCAGGACAGACCATGCTTTTGTGTGCTTTCTGCATTAAGCACCAAGATTTAAAGTCAGAATCAGACATCCCCATAACTAAACCGAACCGATAGAGTCACATGATCCCCTAGGATCCGAGGTACGTTGTGTGCTTTACATTTTTTTGATGCTCACCAGGCTGTAGACCCTGATGACCCTGGCTTTAGAACATATGGTTTCATGGTCGCAGAAGTCCCCAAGTCCCCTGCATAATGCAATATTGCAACAACTGGGTTCAAATTTCCAACTGGCGGAATTAAAATGCTTTTGTGGGAGAGAGTTTTTTGTATTTTGGCTCCCTAATGCTAGCTTTGAACCATCCAATCGCCTGGACAACAGTTGCATACTGTTCCAAAAAGTATGGGCAATCAGACGGTAGCTCACTGCTTTACTTTAACCAAAATCTCAAGGACTCGATGGTCACCATTAGAAGGTACAGCAAGAGCCACTCCCACGTCCAAAGTCAATAACCTGAGTCCCAGTGCCAGCTGCCAACCAGAAGCGAGGAGAAACCCTGTAATGTGCAGCACCTTGGATATATGTGCTAAGCAAAGCTGCATACTTACCACAACCCAGGTATGGTCGAAGGCGCAGTAATACACTGTGGGTCTGATTCACAAATGTCAACATACACTTTTCTGTAAGTTTAAGATTTTTTGCAATTCACAAAGCAATTTTACGAGTAGTATCTTTACTACTCCAGAGTCTCCGCATTCATGGCGGAGACTCCTCACATAAAAAGATAGGCAATCATAAAGATATATGCGTAAATGAGCTTTGTGAATTGCAAAAAATCGTAAACTTAACCTAAAGAGGAGGTTTTCCTTTGTGAATCATGCCCACAATGCAAATCACTGTAAGATAATTCCCCTGCATTTTTTGCTGACTGCCCCAACTAATGAGTTGCTAGGTCTTAAGAAAATCTGAGAAAACACAGATCTCAAAACAAAAAAAAAGAACCTACCGCAGGTGCCGTTTCAGCCAATACCAGGGCGGCCAAGACAAGAAGTATGGAAAGAGGTGCCATTCTGACGGAAGTTGGGGAATTCTGGCAGCCTCTTTTCGGGCTTAAAGGTGAATTTATACCCCCTTCCTCTCACATGCGGGTGTTTACCAGTTTGCATTTCCCGCAGGACCTGCTGATTCGAATTATTTACTAAGTACACAAAGAGCAAATGAGTAACCCACGCAAATATGGACCTTGCCTAAAGAGATTACCTACCTTGGAACTGGTGCATGCTGAAAAATATGTGCCTGCTTATCAAGCCCAGTGTGGGGTCCCTTCCATGGACCCAGTCAGAATCCACAGAACACATGCACAAGGGCCCCCCTAGCGTCCCTGTTCTGCAACTGTGCTAGGCACAAATGAGAAAATATGTATTTTATGCATATTATTGCAACATCCTGTGGGCTTCCTTATTTCGAATAACGTTTCCAACAAAGATACATTCACATTTTCACAGATTCATTATTCGAAGAAGTGCTCATCTATTACCACGTGCCACATTTGGGTAATAAAAAGGTGGACGTCACCGGGGTCATATCGATATGATGATTAATGTCTTATCCTGGCCTTGCTAGCTTGCAAAGGTTCTAGGCCTGCTATTCCTATGGGGCTACTGTTCCTGACCATTCCCATACCATTAGAAATGCTGACCCGGGCACTCTCCCGCCCCATCCCCTGCAGCCTGAAGCCAGCTGCATCATTTAACCAAATTCTAGGGCTTGTGAACAGTGTCTGGTGTACCAAGAGTGCGTAGCTTAGGTGATGGCTCTTTCAGGCATTGTTGAAACATGGGATCAAACAACATATTCTATGGCACATTTTTCATTATTTGACAAAACAAATATAGGTTGTGCAGGGACGAATGATCGGGTCCATCAGGCCGTTTTCCCTTGCCCTAATGTCCCCCTGCTTTATTTTATATTTTTGGCAACATTTTGTGTTTTTGAGGGATCCCTTGCACAACATGTGCAAGGGTGTATTATTTATGTAGCACAACTGGTGCTTAAGTATAATTGTTTTGTGCCCTGCTGGGCCCCTTTGGGATTACAGAAGAGGCCATAGATATGTATGCGGCCTGTTCTGGTATATGGATTTTCCGGCATATATTTTGCACCTCCTCAACCCCAAGGCGGTATTCTCTCATTTCTGTGGGTTCATGGCCCTGTGCAAATAAGGAAATATCTTTGCCCATGCAGCCACATCATGTTACTCTTAATGGTGCAGGGGTAAATGGACGGCCTGTAGGGGCATTCACTGTGCACCACAACCGGTGCACAGTTAGAGTGCCTCCTGAGGATAACCATTAGGATAATGGTAGGAGGGTCTAAGGTACCCATCAGACATCTCCAGGGAGGTGGGTGAGGCCATGCACTGACGCCTCTTGAAAATAGAGCCAGGTCTGCTGGCAGTCAAAGACTATGTTGAAGTCCCAAATTTCAAATGGTGGCTGTATCTTTCAAGTATGTGCTTTCCCCAGGCCAACCGTAGACTTTCAGAATAAAGGCCTGCACTGGAGAAAGGACATTTACTTTTACATATTTAGCTGCACTGCCCCTTTCTACGCTGGTTGCACACAACGAGAGTGCTGTCAGGGACAATGCCCGGGTGCTGTGAGATAGGGGAAATTGGGACAGTCTTCATTGGATCCCTCCTAACATTGTCTTGATGGTGGTAGCCCCACTTGACTTACTCTGCACTTGCCCTTGCTGGAGGTAGTTTTACAGGTTTTGGGGCAATGGCTTCTCCTTCTAAGTAGCGTCCATTCTAAGGATAGCATGTACACACAGATTTACAGAAGATCATTGTCAAGGTTGACGGCCTCTATCAAATAAGAATAACGAGTCGACCAATTGGCAATTGTGTCTACAAGCAATACCCTGATCACGGTTGGGGATGTTAAAAGGGATCACATATTTTGGAGAATACAACCACTAGATCTTTAATTTTTTATATCACACATTCACAGGAGGTGACTTTCCTAAATCCAGTCATCCATTCACCTAGGTCGGGAGCTGTGGGTTTCCCCCAATGTTGCATGATACAAATCTTGGTCACAGATAGACCTGTTGCCATCTACTGCTTTCTATGGTTGGAAATCCGCACAATATAAGTCATTACATGGAGAACAGCTAATTGTGGTGAGGGTGTTATCTTGAGGCCAGTAACAAGCTACAAATTGTCGCGTACGGCATACCAATAACCAGACATGTTTGGGCATTCCCAGAGTATACGTAATAAATTGCAAGCTGAATTACCATATCTCCAGCAGTCTGAGTAGAGGAGAATGCCTGACCGGTGCAATTTAAAAGGGCATCCAGTAACCATTCCATAATAGTTTAAAGAACAAGAATTTGAGTCGGGCTTTCTATGATATAGACATCATGTGTGGAGAGTATGGAGACAAAGTTTTCATCTGCATACTCAGGGGCATATCAGCAAGGGTCTGCGATAATTATCGCTCAGCGCTTTTAGCACGAGCATAATTATCGCAGGCTAACGCTGGATTCTATCGCGGAGATAGCGTGCTATCAGCAACGCTTATCTCCCAAGCGATAGGAATCCATGCGTTAGCTGGAAAACAGTGTGATTATTGCTGGAAATCCATCAATAATCACACTGCAACCAGCGATACCTTGCTGATAGGACAGGGTGGTCTTAGCCATGTAATCCACCTCCCATTGGATTACATGGCTAAGTCAGGTTACAAGCAGGCGTAAGAAAAGTAGCGATAACTGTGGTTAGCGCTACTTTTCTTATCGCACTGCTTGTTTGCGTGCAGCTTAATAATTGGAGAAATTGCGCTTAGCGACATTTCTCCAGTTATTTTGGCACGGAACGCCCACTTTGCATCTCATTAGAGATGCAGAGCTGGGCGTTGTTGTAAGGGGTGCTAAATTAGCAAAACACGCAATAGCGTGTCTTTGCTGATAAGGCGATGAAATTATCGCCGCTTTTCGGCCGCAAAAGCGGCGATAATTTTTCATCGCCGCTTTGTAGATATGCCCCTCAATTTCTAGAGTGTTCTGCTGGAATAATCTGGTCACTGGCCGGTTCTGTCTAGAAAAAAGGTAATCAGAGAGTTCTCCTTACAAAGCTGAGGCCACATCTCTGTAAACATCCCATTTCTTGAGGTAGCCGAAACCAGTCCATGTTGACTCTACAATCCACTTAACATGAAGGAGGGTCAATTGGTGGAAAAGGGAGAACCCACAAACTCAGGGGCGTATTTATATCACAGTCATAAAGTGAAGCACAGCAAGTCACCTTGCTGCGCAGTGCTGCGTGACAAGGAAAGGGAATGAATGCACCACATTTAAAGGAATAAAGCGCATTCCTGCCTTTGTCCCTGCCCTGTCGCTGTTTTGGCTGCCTAGCGCCATCGCAGGCACTCTTGCACCATGGTGCAAGGGTGCCTGTGTTGCATGCAGAATTGTTTTTGTGCAGGAATCCGACACAAAAACAGTCCTTAGAGGCATATTCCTAGTTCTATGTGTGCTGCAGAATGCAGCACACATAGAAAGAGAAAGTAACGAGGAGAAATAAAGATATTTCTCCTCATTACACCTCCCTTGTTAAGGAGTATCTTTTTGATGCATTCCCTGGTCTACCACTTTTGGTAAATCTGGAAATGCATTAAGTGCATGGGAGTTGGTGGGAACACCTACACAATGCCCATGGAATGCCTTCCCAGGGCCGAATAATGCAACACAGTGATTTGCGCTGCAGTGTGTTACTCTACATTTATGAAGCCACTCAGGGCCAGGCAAGGTGGCCCAGCGTGGCTTCATAAATAACATTTTGGGCTTGTGTCGTGCTTGCATCACATTGTGTGGTGCAAGGACTACGCAACCCTTTTCATAAATATGTCCCTTAATGTACTTAGCCAAGACCATTGAAGAAAAATGTGCTGGCTAAATGACTAGGCTTTTCCAGTTCTCAATTTTGTAGATTTGTTCAAATTCAGTGGTGGATCCTCCGCTAAGGCGGAGGTGAGCCGCCCCACTGCTCTTTGAGCAGTGGAAAAGGGAAAAATAAAATGATAATAACACAATGTTATTATCATTTTTTTTTCCAAGGCAGTGTCACTGGGCTGGGCTGTTGTCACAATTAGCAGGGGGAGGACTGTTCGGGGCACTTAAGTGCGCATGATGGTTTGGCTGGCCGTCGTGCGCCGACCGAACAGTAATGCATACTTAGCATGTACTCCACCGTGCTGTAATGCACAGACTGGGTGGAGAACATGCACAGGCTCTCACTCCCTGTCTGAGCGCCAAACCACGGCGCTCAGATCGGTGCTCAGACCAATCACAATGCTGCTGTCGTACTGGTGTAAAAAAGGACCAGGAGCAGCCGGTGCAGGTAAGCGTGGTGAGTCGGGCGTGGGTGTAGGGGGAGTCAGTAGACAACGATGAAGCAAAATAACATAAAAAAAGAAAACACTTACCTTGCCCTCGCCGCATTGCCGACTCGATGATGCAGCGAGCTCAAGGTAAGTGTTTTCTTCTTTTTATGTCATTTATCCTCGTTGTCATCTGTCAAATCCCCCCCAACACTGCGCTTACCTGCACCGGCCGCTCCTGAAAAGGACTACGTACGAATGAAATCAAGCAAAATGTCTAAAACCAAAACAAAATCAAAAAGAGCAGTGACTCTATACAATAAAAGAAATCTTCTAAAAAATGTGCACTACAAACTACAAAATGTAGAAGTCTTTAAAGTCTAAAATGCCTAAATGCCTAAAGCAAAAATGTCTAGTGACTAGCTGTCTCTAAATACCAAGAAGCACTTCTTCCTCATTACATAACATTTTCAGCTTATTTATAATGTTCTAGACAAAGAAAACACAAAGATTAATGTCATGACATTAAGTAAAAAGATGGTACTAAGATGTTACTTGCACAGTAAACCAATCTGACTGCTGATTTCCAAAACATCTACTTGCAAAAAAATGTCATCGGATAGAAACAGAGAAAAGCAACTTAATACAAAGGGACTGTTCGTAACATTCATAACAACGGGCATAGCAATGGAGGATTAGCAAATTAACTTTCAAACCGTTTCAAATACATCTCCTCGGTTAAGTAAGCTAGTGAAATTATACTTTTGCACATTCAGAGACAGACAATGGCTGCAACTAAATTTCAATGATTTTCTGACAAGCAAATAATAAGATATACTTACGCACAACATTTAAACAAGACCTCTCATAAATGTGACTTAGGGGCATACTTACAAGAGAATTTTGCCACCAAAGCATCACTTTTTCTGGTGTTCCGGTGGCGCAATGCCCTGCACCATATTTACAAAGCTTCATTAAACCACTTTTTTTGGCTTAATGCCGCTTTGCAAATATGGTACCCTTTCATGCAGTTCTCTGCTTGAAAAAGGCGTGCAATGGATGTTGCTGTGGGCTTTCCACAGCAACACACTTTGCTTTTTGACACTGTCCCAAATTTACAAGGTTGTATAATTCAGTGCCAAAAACTAACACCACTGAATAGTAGGCATTAGATTGGAGCAACGAGAAGAAATACTTTTATTTCTCCTCTTTGTTAGCTCTTTCTATGCATGCAGCATTCTGGAGCAAAACGCCATTAATGTTTGTTTAGGTGCAGGAAGGCGTCCCTTCCTGCACAAAACAATTGTTAAATAATGGCAATTTGCTACTTCTATGTTTGCTGCGGATTGCACCACACATAGAAATAGCAAATCACCATTATTGATTGTTTATGTGCAGGAAGGGACACCTTGCGGGCACAAACAATCATACCTGCAATGGAGGTTATGGCACAAGGGTGTCTGTGTTGGCACTGGGCAGCTACTTTTAGTGCCAGCACAAGGGAATACACAGGGGTGTGCTGTATTCTAGTTCATAAGGCGCATTCCTGTGTTTTTTTAAATGATACAGTGCGATGCTGCAAAATTGCTTGCAGAGGCGCGCTGTGCCATTTCCTAGTAAATATACTCCTTAGTGCAGCCGAATTTTATCTGAAAGAAACCTATATTAAATATTTTGTTTCTAATAAAAATTCATTTTCCACAGAGCTACATCTAGTCCCACTGGGGGCAAGCCCAGTCTACTCTACATACTGTGTGAATTGATGATAATGCTAGAGATCATTGTTGCCCAATTCAAATTCATCATGCAGGGTATGGAACAGCTTAAGGGGATTATTGGAAAACAACTGGTCCAATTGCTTAATCCCTTTCAAAGCCTACAAAATTTAGCAAATGGCGTATATCTAATCTGAGGAGTGGAAAAAGGGATCAATATTTAGCAGCTTGTGAACAGATTTCAGACTAAAATAATTGTGTGTAGAAGTATGTTATGGATAACGGATAAGAGGGAATTGTATTGATATAATGGGAATAGACTCTTATAGTTCTTCAAGATAGCTGTTTCCATTTTGACACATAAGAAGCGATGCCTATATTGAGAAAATAAGTAGACCTACTGATTGAGATGGTATGTCTGGATATAAGCATCAACATGTAGAAGGCAAAAACCGCCGGCATGAGTGAGTGGCTATAGTTTACTCAATTTAAGAAGCACAGAAGAACTTGATGTAAGCATTGTTCAACAAAGTAGTCTTGGGTATCAGCAATGGAAGCATGCCAAAGGCATAATTGCATCTAGCTGCCACTACCATTTATATGCCCTATGTCCCCCCTCCCCAATGATAGTATAAGATGGAACCATCCTGATAAATAATTTTGTAGTTTAACCATCAAGGATACAATGTTGTGCTTCACCAAGCTTTTGTGGAGGTCCTTTTTGATAAATATGCCCAAGTATTTTAGGCCCTTAGGTACCCATCTCTTCTCAACATTCCCAATGTTTGCCCTACTGGTTATCAAGGACATGGGCAATGCCTTGCACTTCCATCCTGTAATCTTGCATCCAGAGAACTCCAAGAAGTTCTGTAACAGTTGGATCATTTCATTCAACTAGGTCAAATGCCTTTTTGACATTGAGCAAAAAATCAAGACTCCCTCCAGAAGGATTTTATGATTCCATAGTAAACGTGCCAGCAACCGCATATGATTGTGGGAGGAGCGACTTCGTTAAAAAAAACTCACTTGCAAATCATGCACCAAGGAGGGCATCACCTTTCAGATGCTGTAGTTCTGAATTTTTGCTAAGATCTCCAGGCCAATATTTAGCAGAGAGTTGGGTCAGAAGCTGCTGCTATTTAAAGGGTACTTATCGTCTTTACGGATAAGTATGATTAAAGATTTTTGGGAAAGAGGTATGCTTTGCAAAGCTGTAATAAAGTAACCAGGTTTTGGCGGGAAGATTGCTATTCTCCATCTTGCAGCATGATGTTTGAGATCGGGAAGTCATGTGACACTTCATGTGTACGAACAGTGCATGAACCCTTCTACTAATATTGGAGTAACTGTCTTGTGTTTTCACTTTTTTTCTGGAGTCCTTTCTCATTCTCAATTACCTAGCTACCAAATAGGTTTTATACTGTTTATAGCCAGTGGCCTAGTTGTATCCTTTGTTTTTATTGTACATATATATTTATGTATTGAGACATTATTTGAGTTGTGATCAATGACCACCATCAATCATGGCTGGAAATGTACATCCTTATTTCAGCTATACAAATTGTATTCTACTGTACCCAGACTCAACCTTTCACCTAAGTATTTACTCCTACCTGAAGAGGCTTGGGAGGCCGCCTTCCCACTGCAAAATGACTACCCACAGTTTATAGTACTAAATTGTCCATTGCAACACATTGTTAGGGGAAAAGCCTGACAGGTTGTTGACAGAGATATGGGTCTGTAAAAGCAGAAGGGACTTATGACCTTAATTAACCCTGATGCACAGCCACACTGGGTGTACCAAGCACAGACCATGGCAGTGCACTGATTTTATAATTTTTTTTTAAATTAAAACACTTTCTGAAACATATACACAGTCTCTATAAAATATTCACACACATGGGGCTGGGCTGCAGATTGCAGCTGTGCAAATACTGACAGTGTAGTCTCTACTGCACTGCTAGACACTGCGTAGAGAGACCCGAGCCTCACCTTTTAAAGCGGGGTAGGGTCAACTCTGTGGGGATTGCATTTACGTATTTCATAAGGCCCCAAAATAATTTTCCTTGTGAACCAGTAAAGTTTTTATTATATCCTTCAGAAACATTTATTATCAATAATAAATAATAGATGCATGGGAGAAGGATTGCCCATCTGAAACACTCCGCAAAGCATTATATTGTCAATAAGAGCTCCTACGCCGGGAAATAAAATGTTCTTGAGAGGTTCTGAAATCAAGTTCATCAGAGTGCATGTGGCAGTAAAATCCAGTTTCATTGTTCCCTCTTTCATAGTTGCTCTCCCATCAAGTTGTATCTGCAGTATACTTCTCTTCAGAGTATATGCACAGTGAACTGGCGTTCAGATCATACAATAGGTGTAGGTTACAGTTTAGCATGGGTCTTGATTGATGGGCAGTGCAATAAATAAAGACATTATCAATTGAACAAAATGTTCAGGAACAATACAATTGTCAAGCAAATTCCACATAGATAATAGTTTTTTAGACATTTGAAGATGCAACAGAGCATGAGTCATAGTCCTTCACATCCCAATCCTCACGATATGAGGAGTCCCAGCCTCCCAGACCAAGCATTTACCAAGCCTTAAAAGCTCAAGAAAACAACATAGAGTATTTTAGCAATCTAGTATTCATTAAAGAGACATCACTATATGAATCCCCTCAACCCTCCAAACCTACTAGATGTAAAAAGCCAACAGAAACTCTTTGGGTTTAACTAGGGAGGGAAGGAGGGACTGGGACAAGAAGGACTTTGCTTCAGGGAAATGATTACAGCTAAGTAATTATTTAATCACCCCTTCATCTGTCACCTTGTCCTAGTTCTTATGACATGAGGATATACAAGAATGGAAAGTTTGTACTGACAAGAAGGATGATGCAGAAACAAATATTTCTTATTATCAACAATTACTGGATTACTGACAGTTGTAGAGTCACTCAAGTCTAGCATATAATGGTTTAAAAATGTTTTGAGTAGTGGACCAGGTTGCTGCTCTGCACATTTCCTGTTTGAACACACCTCTGACGTCGCCCGGGATGCCAACACTACTCTAGCAGAGCAACCCTGACTATTTCCTAGTATCGCCTCACCCAGGCTTCTGTATGCTCTGGAAATTGTTTGCTATACCCATCTGCTCAATGTGGAGGTAGATATATTTTACCCTTCTTAGCTATTTCATACAACACAATGAAGAATTTAGAAATTTTGAGCCCTATGAATATCAAGAGAAGAAGGGATTCCTGACTCTTCAAGATAAAATGAAGAATTATTTTAGGAATTAATCTGGGGTCCAGTCTCAAAACAACCCTATTTGGAAAAACCTAAAACAAGAATAAACACAAACTCATCATCCACCACCCCCCAGCCATGGGCCAGGCCATGAAAGGGATGACCGTTGTCTTGCTGATTTTGATTAGGCCATTTTGAAAGAAAAACAGTTCTCCCTGCTGATAATTTAAATATTGTCTTCTCAACTACTGTTGTTGAATCATATCATTTAATTCTGGCCCAAACAGCTTAGGCCCAGTGAAGAGCTGCTTTTGAAATAATGATCTCTGGCCCGCATCCAGCTTCCTTGGCTTCATCCACAAAACATCTTTGCCTGCAATCGTCGCCCTGTTGTATGAAAAGAATACACAACAAGAAGAATTGCAACAAGAGTTCCCTATGATTATTTCCTTCTTGGAAACAGTCAGAGAGAGACTGGAACTCTTTCAAGAGGACTTGCGCGTCATATGCAGCATAAGTAGTGACTGCGATGGCATAGCTTGATGCTGCATTGGATCTTTTGAGAGTATTCTCCAACGCTTTGTCTGCAGGCCCCGGGCTTGTGGCTTGCAGCAGCATGTGGTGGGCCCTCTTTTCTACACACCGGTGGTGAAAGGTGAGCAGTGAGGCCTGGGTGTGCAGGGACGGGCATGCACCATTGGGTGGCGGGAAGGGCTGGGGTGCAGCTGCCTGGGTGCGCAGGGGCGGACAGGCGATGATGTCGCATGCAATTGTATGTACTTTGCCATTCAGGTATCTGGACTCTGTTTCAGATGACGGGTCTGTCTCAGATGTGGGACCAGGTGAACCGCACTACATATCGGCACGTGGTTGGAGACACACCGGTGGCATCAGGTGAGCAGTGCAGCCTGGGTGCGCAGTGTCAGCACTCTCTTTTCCTGTCCCTCTCTTCTTTTCTCTATCTCTCTCTCCTCCTCTCGGTCTGTCTATCTCTCTCTCCCCCTCTCTGTCCATCTATCTCTCTCTCCCCCTCTCGGTCCGTCAATCTCTCTCTCCCCCTCTCGGTCTGTCTATCTCTCTCTACCCCTCTCTGTCCGTCTACCTCTCTCTTTCTTTCTTTCTCTCTCTCTCCTTCGCTCTCTCTCTGTCCCTTGATTTGCACAGGACACACCTTCTCATCATGATTTTTGTCATGCAGGCTGTGACCTACGGATTGTCCCGAGGGGAGCCACCATGTGTCTTCATTTCTGTTCTGTGTTTATTTTAATAAATTATCATTTGTTGCTTCTAAGTTGAATGTGTGATGCTCATGTTTGTGACGACACATGCATGTCACCAGATGTTATTGTGCGACATCATGCAGGTTATTTGGTACTTGATTCTGTGTAGTTGATGTGGCATGTCGTTTGTTGGGGGGCTGTCGGAGAGGGGGGGTCCTGGGGGTGGTGGCGGTGGGTGTTGTGGCCCTCTTGGGTGTCCGGCACGCATGTTCAGTGGCTCCATGGCATCTGTTGTTCTTCAGGTGTGGCTGTGTGCTGGCCTCCCTTTTCTGATGCAGGTTGTAGTCCGACTTTGCACCAGGTCGGAGCAGGTGTTAACGTGCCTTATCGCCTGTTTTGTGATCTTATCACAGATCTGACTGGTCGTTGAGAATGTTGGGGTGTGGTGTTGTCGCAGCTTTTTGCACGGGAACGCCTACTCTGCATCTCATTAGCGATAATTGCCGGGGTCATCTGTGGCGATGTTTTTTGCGGCTGCTATCGCCGGAAAACTGGTGATATGGGCTGTTAGTACCAGCTAGTGAATGGGGCGGTAAATTTATCGCAACTTTGGCTGCGCTAAAGTGCCGTTTACTCGGCGATAGCTCCTTGAGAATATGACCCTAAATATATTTATCTAAACACAACAAGACCAAAATGACAAAAATCCAACATACATGTACTAAGAATATGACTTTAGAAAGGTTTCAAACAACTTGATCCATAGAAAACTATGGATGCGTGATGTCTCACAAAGTAGAGATCCATAAGGCCAACCAGCTGCAGAGAGGAGAAATGTCGAGAAACAAAGAGATGTGTCAGTTCTTGATACCTTGTAGAGGCAATGAGACAGTTCTGCTGCACACAGTAGAAGTGATGCGTCAAATCCGGTCTGTAGGGGAAGTGATTTGTTGACTCCAAGACGAGTCTGGTCCACGGGTGATGTGTCTGTAAAATTTGCCGTACAAGGACGATGTGTGGAAATCTGGGATGTGTCGGCCATCGATGCGACGAACGCCGCTGCATCGGTTTCTTCAGTCGTGAACCCTTGATGCCTCTGTTCTTGCAGCTGCGACAGGTGTTGCATCGGTTTTGCAGTGTCGCGGCGATGTGTGGAGATTCTTCTTGCACAGCGATGCTGCATTGGAAAAACAGCCGCAAGAAGAGCGATGCCTCAATTTCTTCAGTTCTTCTTTTCTTCCAGCTCCCAACAGCAGGAATAACCTTCAGAGGCCCAGAACTGGAACAGGCAGCTCCTGGCAGGTCAGAACTCTCAGCAGCAGAGTTCAGGGGAGCTGGGGGTGAAGTCTTTGTGTCCCTGAGACTTCAGAACAGAAGGCCAGCACACACAGGCCCTTGGAGATCTTCTTCAAGCAGGTTCAAAGCAAATTTCCAGTCTTTGTACTTTCCTTGGCAGAAACAGCAACTGGAGGCCAACCCCACACAGCCCACAGCAAAGGGGCAGTACTCCATCACCGCTCTTCAGCTCTTCTACTTGGCAAAGGTTCCTCTTGAGTCCAGAAGTAATCTAAAGTTCTGGGGTTTTACGTCTAATACTTATACCCCAAAATGTCTTTGTTCTCTTCCTACAAGGGTCTCTGAGCCCAGTTCAAACCAGTTCTGCCCTCACTGGTGCAGTATGACCACTGGGTGTGGAGACAGCATTGTGCAAAGGAGACAGGACCTATTCAGGTGCAAGGAAATCTCCTCCCACTACTCTAAATTCAGCAAAGGTCTATTCAGCTCGACTCTAAGCCATCCAGGAAGGGCCAGGCACACCTCACCCACCCCAGTGGCTGTCTAGAGTGAATGCACATCCCAAGCCTCTGTCACTCCAAATCCAGACAGTCAATAAACAAACAGGCAGAGGTACACAGAATGGTTAAACAAGAACAGGCCTACTTTCTAAAAGTGGCATTTTCAAACACACAAATTAAAAAACATATTCACTAAAAGATGTGTTATTAAATTCTGAGTTCAGAGAGCCTAAACTTTATTCCTCCATCCTGTCCCAATGGGAAGTTATTCTTGTAAGATGTTACAAAGTATTATTTATTTTATCCTATGGGACAGATAGCCTTTCAATAGTGAAACACAAAATTGGCAGTATTTCACTATCAGGACATGTCACACACACCAGTACATGTCCTACATTTCACATACACTGCACCAGGCCCAGGGGGGTACGTTGGGCCTACCATAGGGGTGCCCTACATGTATGAAAAGGGAAGGTTAGGACCTGGCAAGTGGGTGCACTTGCCAGGTCGACAGTTAAACTGCAGTGGCAGGTCTGAGATACCATTTCAGGGCTACTCATTTGGGTGGCACAATCAGTGCTGCTGGCTCTCTAGTAGCATTTGATTTACAGGTCCTGGCACACTTAGTGCACTTTACTAGGGGCTTACTAGTAAATCAAATATGCCAATCAGGGATGTAGGAGAGTAGGGTCTGCTATCCTATGGTCACCCCAAATTTTTGCTTTTTGCTTCACTGGTTTTTGACATATTGAGGCTGTGGGCCTGCCAATCAGACCCCCAGCCTGCTGTTCTCTCTACTAAATTAAAACTATGCACACTAGGTGCATAACCAATTGGAAGTGGATCACCCGGTCAGCCCCTGTACCAGTGTACACTAGGTACCCAGGGCATTGGTGTACCCAAGGCCTGCCAGGGGCTGAAGCATGTATTATGCCACCCCAGGCTTGGCCTAACAATTTGACACAACTGGCTGATCACTCAGCTGGGGTAAGTAGGTGTAATCACCTCTTACTTAGGTGTAGTATACCTATACCTAACCTTAAATGGGACACCTGGTAACCTATAAGTCACTCCTATGGCAGGCCTTAACAATCCTGAAGGCAGAGTGCTTGGTTCCATGTGAGATGGTGCTCTGGCATGAGCTGAGCCTGTCTGCAGTGGTCGGAACAACTTCCTTCTACTGTTTCCAGATATCGTCATACCATGTACTCTTAAGTGCATTATGAACCTCGCGGTTAAATGCTATCTTTGGTTTGGCTTTATCAAAACATGTCGAGTAAGGTGTCATACGAATTGGAATACTAACCCCTCGCCAATTCTGGCGACGGGGTTAGCATTCCACCCTTCTAGAGGGACACGACATGTACAGTACCTGAAACCCGGGTAAAATCAGACATAGCCTCAGCTTAACAAAATGGATGCTGCCACCACAGACACAAGTCTGCCCTCCTGCTGCTGGGAGTCCTTCCAGCTTGGGAGGTGTGGACAAAGGGTTTCCTGCCAGGGGAGGTGCGTGCACCACCCCAGACAGGATTTTGTGTATTGGTCATGTAGGGCTTGAAAGAAACCAGACATGCCTGTGGCTCACAAGGAGCCTCGGTGCATATGCCAGTTCAAACCGGTCCTGGGGCACACCAGTCCCGGGCCTGGGGCGAGCTGGACAAAGGAGTGGGGGTGTAACCACCCCCCTTCCTGGTCCCACCCATAGGGAGGGACCTAGCAGGTAGTCCGGCCCCTAGAATCCGCTTAAAGGTAGGAGCTGTGTCCTAAGACTTCAGACATCCTGGAATCAACTTAAAACTAAGAAGAAGACGGGAACTTCGACGCTCTGCTGCACAGAGGACTGAAGCCAATCTCCCCTGTGGTCAGGGAGTGACCACCTTGCTAACGCAAGCACCATCCAGCGAATCAACGTCTGCTTTGCCGCCGCCTCCCGCCTCCCGCCGGAGCCCAGAGACTGACAAGACCTGGACCTCCAGACCTCTCACCGCCCGATCCACAGTCCCTGAAAAGAGGAGACCCGTGGAGGCACCGAGACACGTGGAGCCAGCCATCTTGAAACGACCACGACAAGCTGACAAGTGCAACAACCGAGGCTCCCTCCAAGTTGTGCTTTGGGATCTGAGAAGCCCAACCCTCGAGCAGCATCTGCACCAAAGGTGAGCCCTCCAGCATCTCCACGATCTGCGTGGGGCCCTTCTGCATTTTGCCACTTGACGCTCCTAACCGGTTGATGGCCCGCTGGCTAGTAGCCATCTTGGCGACGAACTTTACAAAATACACCACTGGTCTGGTTGCTCCAGACTGGCCCTTGCTCCCCTCCAAAGGAGCAGTCCTTCTGACCTTGCTGGTCAGAACCATCAGCTTATTTTCATCTCCTACAACAATTATTTTTGCCAAGGCTTGTTTGCTTCGATCAAGTCGCCGACACCGCCGACAGCGAGAGCCTGCGTGGGACAGCTCGTGAACCGACTCCTGGACGTCGTCGACCTCCAGGGACCACGTGGCTGCAGAGACAAGCTACACCTTTCTTCCTGTTTGCACCCGACATTGCCTGGTACCCACCTGGTGCCACGCTGGTCACTGGCTAGTGACTGTGAACACTGTCCCCTCTGCTTACAGGTCTTCAACATCCCCGATCCACTCTTGGATCCACTGCATCTCTTCCGGACCGACCGCCTGCAGCATCTTTGTCTTCAAGCTCCACGGAACAGATAGAAGAAACCCGACGCACTTCGAGGCCTATGCACCCGCTTCCTGTGGGTGAGGTAAAGCTGGCACACCTGTGCCCAAGTGTAGTATTACATCTCTAGTGCCTGTGTTCCAAATCTTGAGTTCCTAGTCCATCCGGAAGATCCTCTTTGCAGTAACTTTGTACTTTTTACGCACCCATTGAAACCTATGGGAGCACGCGTGTGACTATTTGCTCTGCACACGCCACCCGTGGACCTCCTGGTCACTAACTGAAGTTAGCTCCTTGTAGGCCCAGCGATTCTAGAGGCCCTAGGCCTTTTCCCTTTTCTGTTCGTGGTACTTATACCACTATTTTAGTATATGGTTTGAGCGGCCACCAGGGCCTATCCATATAAAGTGCAACTTCTGTGTATTCTACTGTAATCTTGTTTGACGATTTGTGCTCCTGTGCTCATAAAGAGACTAGGGGTTACTTTGAGAAATAAATACATATATATTTTGAATATATATCTGTGTGGTGTCCTTTCATTGGTATAAAAGGGGGTTGCATTTGGTAAAACAGCTGGCTTAACATGCTTCACGAGTTTAGCCTCAAAGACTGCTTAGCCTACGCTACCACTAGGGCAGCTAGTCCGAAAAGGTTGACTTACAACCACACCATAAGGGTTGCTTGGCATGGTACAAGGTGATCACTCTAACTAGTGAGCATCATATACCAGGCCAACTTCTCACAAGGGAGAACTAATTGTAATAACAATTTAAACAGGGAGCACTTGCACATTGACTCTGATCAGCAGTGGCAAAGTGCCCAAAGCATCTAAGCCAGCAAAACCAAAATCCAGCACAGCATCAAAAATACAGGAGGTAGAGGCAAAATGTCAGGGGAAACCACGTCAAAGATGCTAAATTTAAAACAATGGAGAACTTCAGAAATTAATAATAACACTACCCACTTAACCTACCGCATTCATCAATGAACATAATTCCATGTGGAAGACCCCAAACAAATTAATTTGCAGGTTTGTTTCAATTTTTAAAATTTTTATTTTAACATAGTTTCTCTCATAAATACGGTGCTCAAAACGGATACATAGATTCACAAACAGTACTGCAATAAGTGAAAAAAATTACAACAATACAATGTGCAACACAATTATATGGATTTATCCTACTCACCAATCACTGTAAATCACTCACATAAACAATCCCATGCACTCCATATATGCAAATCTTTCAAACTCCCAGAACAAAATATCTTGAAAAGACAGCAAAGAAGGCCATTACCTTTAGCCTTCTCTTGGTAAGACATGAACTGGGTACAATTGGAAAATTGGTCAAAGCACGTTTTGGAGGAACACGTGTACTTTACACCACCTTCTTCAGGACCTGACTCTCTTCTGAAATGTTTTAATTCACACAATCCGACAAGCAGAAAATAGCCATCTTATTCATAGATAATGTAGAACATAGCCGCATTACTAAGAATTCCAAATGATTCATTCGTATTCCGATGAAGCCCACTAAGGGTGAGCAGTGCATCCCCACTAACTGGTCAGCTTCCCTATCATCTTGTACTAGGATCCATGTAGATGGCAGGGTACAAACAGCAATAACACCCTTGTTTGGGCTAATCACACACACAACCTGAGGGGTACCTCCTCTTCTCCTGTGAAGTCTCCGACCGGCGCCTTGAGATCGGTAAAATTTGGCTAATCATGGAGAACTTCCTCTTCCTCCTTAGGTTTCACATTATGTTGTTTGTGTAAGCAATTTCTTCCCTCAATGTCTCAAAGAACTAATCGTGCTATAGCAGCGGCCTTCTTAGTTAGATAGTGGTTGCCTAGAGACCACAATACATTACACAATATTTGATCTCTAGACAACTGGTGCAGCTTCCCCTCGGCCTAGGCACCAACTTTACATTTGAAAGGTCTCTGTATGCTGCCACCGTACTGCTTCCTCACTGCCTCGTTTACTGCACAATACACTCTCTCATCACAGTACAGCACCTGAGTGAGTAGCGCACTTGGCGACAGTGCATGTCCAGCAAGATAAATTTACAACGAAAAATAAACACAAGTAAGATTACAATTAGTTGGTACTTACCCTGCACCAAGGGAGTCAGAAAACATTCAAGAGGTTAGAGGGGGGCGGGGATTTATATAATGGCGCCACCTTATTTAATCTTAGAAAACACTTTGTGCTGCTTTTGAAAGAGCACTGGGCTTTACAATGTGATCTCTTAGTGAAGTCGTTAAAGATTTATCCCGACTGGTTGTACGGACCTTTGTTGGTTGACGTGAAGCATTAAAAGGGAGAAGACATCAACAATACATTTCTAACTTGTGAAGCCAATGTGACTACACAAAACAGTTAAAGGGCTTTATTTTGGTTACCAATCAATCCAGTATAAATGCAAACCAAGAGTAAGTTCAATCAGTACAGCAATAAAATAGGTAAGCTGAAGTATCTCATTAGATTGAAACTCAATAGAATGAGATACAGAATTGTGATAGCCACAATAATACAGAAAAACATTTAAGCCAACAGTTGTTCCATAAAGAAACTTTCCTTCTCTCTTCTAAACATAGGTTGAACATAGGAATGTTTATCAAGGGTCTTTAATTCAGGAGCATAGAAAGTGTCAGCATGTTCAGACTTCAGTAGAAGTCTTGGAAAAAGGAAATAAGTGTTTAGCTTAATGCTCAGGGGCGTAACACAGGCCCCCGCTCCCCCCGTGGTGCGGGGGGGCCCCCTCTACAAGGTACTCAGGCCTGAGCGCTCCGGATTAAATCCAGAGCGAGGGCCCCTCCGTGTACATTGCAGAGGGGGCCCTTAAACCTTCCTTACGCCACTGATCAAGCTGCACACTTGCAAGAAAAAGGCAAACGGAGAGGTCTGTACCTCTCCAAGCTAAAGGGAATCCCTGTGTCTTCCAACTGCGAGAACACTAATTTAAAAGTAACAGGAGATTCAGAAACGTCCCTATCTCCTTCTGAAGTTATGAGCTTGTTGCTTCCACTGCTCTCTGCTCTCTAGCTCTATTGTTGACTTTCTGTGAGAGAATCTCTTCCTTGGCTCTTTACCTCAGAAGTTAGGCTCAATACAAGAGACAACATTAAACTCTGAAGGGAGCAACTTTAATTGGAAGAGTTAATGATTATGCAATCAGAGAATCAGGTCAACATTTTGTGGCAATCTATTTACAGACATTGGACTGAAACTGGCAGAAAACTGTTGAGGAAGCAAGCCAGGTGGCCCAGTTTCCTTCCTTAGTATAGTCTGTGGGGCAGATTTACAAGGCCCTTGCGCCACTTTTGCGTCATTTTTAACATGGGAAAAGTGACGTAAAAGTGGCGCGAGGGCCTTGTAAATAAGCCCCTATGTTTTCTTTCATGTTTGTCTAATTTGTATTGCGATTCTACATGTCCAATGTGAATGACGTCCAGAATTATTTGACAAGCAGCCTCAGAGAGTGAAATTATACCTGAAGATCCATGCTTTCTATTAAGACTTGACCAGAGACGGGCAGTTGTCAGGAACGCGTTACTTGCATTGGTGGGGGCAGGAACAGGAAGTCAAGTGATGCGGGGTCCTGCATGCTGGTTTTGAGCATATTTGTGTGGCTGCATCTTCAAAGCCTTAGAATCATCTTTCAGTTCACTGCTGAGCAGCCATTATGAAGGTATTCGTCAGCCCTGCAGAATCCTTGAAACTAGCCTTTGACACAAAGACAAGCTGCAAAGGTCGTAGCGTCCTGAGCTATTGTTTATCTGGGATTTAAATCAGGTGACCTACAATACATGTTATGCACATGCTTGCTGGAAAAAGCAGCTAACACTCCTTGTCAGGGCAGCTGTGCCCATTTGCATTGTGGGTTCTCAGCGCAGCTCAAGCTAGGTCCGACTCAACAAGCAGGCTTTGTCAAACGTTATTACGAGACCCGAGGCCAAAGCAATGCGGGTCCGTCTGGGCGTTTGTTCAGTCTTTGGCAGGTGCTTTAAGCACCTCTATCTAAGTGTTAATAAAGAAAAAAGATAGTTTCTGGCGCCACATAGTAGTGTACCATTTAGGGTGCCTCATTATTAATGAAGATCAGACTTGCTTACAAATTAAAATCTACAAGTAAGTTGTAGCAAATAGCTCTGGAGACCTAAAAAGTGCGAGGCACAAAGTCAACACCCCCCCCCCCCCCCCCCTTGTGTCAGCCCTGTTAAGAAGACTCCTTCCTAGGTAATAGGTCAAGGGAACAACTACTACTACTACTACAATGCTACTTTAGCAATGATTACCCCTACTACAAAAAATATATATATACTGCAAAAAAGTTACGTTCATTACATAGATATGTTTGTATAAACACTACTGCACCCAAAAAAATTGTTTTGCTTGCAAGCAAAAGTTTATTGGGGCTTGGGATACAAAAGCAGAAACACCATAAAAGCGCTGCAACCCAAGAATCTAGGAAATCTGTCAGAAGCACCTCACTAGCATAGGAGGCAGTGTTGTATTCACTTCGTCAGCTTCATCTGCTCCAGGGCCGGCTTCAGGAGCCAGACACAGGGCACTTGAGCCTTCCCAGCAGCTCAACACTGTAGTACCAAGCAGGAAGGAAGTGCACCTGTTGTAAAGTGCAAATAGCTTTCATTATTTCAAAACAAGAGAAGCTGCATTGCAGGGTGTGGCGTCACCTGCTTCAGACATTCTCCTGCCAGCCCCGCCCCCTTCATAACATTCATAACTTGTTTCCTCAGACACTAAGACATGTCACAGTAGTAACAGCTCTGTAGTAATGTAGTCCAGACTGGTTGAGGTATTTCAAGAGGATTTATTGTAAGATGTCAAGTATCCTGGAATAAGCCCCACCAGGAGCAGCCAGCAGGCATCTCAGCCCCATCATAACTGTGGCTTATCTTCAACCAGCACCCAACATTCCATAGTACATCATAGTGCAGAAGCATTCCACTAGAAGGTCATTGAGTGGGTAAAAGCAAACATAGAAATATGCAATAGATAGAATACAACATACCTCCTTTTCTTCCACAACAGAAAAACGAAACATAGAAACACCTGAAGGAGAAAGCGTACCAATCATTACCCTCTATCACACCTACTGGCCAGACAGATGTGACAGAAGCCAATGCACAGCATGCAGAAAATACAGAAAAGAAATGATAGAATAAAATCAGACACATTCCTTCTCTGAGAACACAATGCAATACAGAATGCAGAAAATAGAACAATAGAACTTGAGAAGTAAAACCGAAAAGTACAAACACAAAAATAGGCACTATTAGTCCATCATCAAACCAACACATAAAAAGAACAAAAAGAATAGTTAGACTGGGAGGATAGGTACTCCTCTTCCCTTCTCCAACGAATACACAAAAGGAACAGGAAGGTAGAAAGACTTAGAGAAAACCACCTAAAGGCACAAACACAAATAAGTACTCTTATTCCCTTCTTCATTAAACAACGAGAAAGAGAATGGAAGGATATCAAACAGAGAGGCAGAGGAAAAAACAAAAGATCCTTCATACCACCCTGTAAAACAGCATTAATAAGTTAGATAGAAAAAATTGAGAGGAGTAAACCCCAATGTAGACATCGAAGAATAGAGAGATAAACCCCATATCAACAACCTAAAAGGTTAAAAAAAAAATGAAAATTATTGAACATTTGAGAGGAATAACCCATATAGAGACAACCTCGTAAAGATGCTACACATTGAAAATAGAGAAGTGCAGCTCAATAGAATTTCCATTGAAACCTTGAGAGGGATAAACCCCAAATCGACAACCTTGAAAACATTGAAAAACATTGAATAGTTGAAAAGAAATAACCCAAATTGACAACCTCAAAAGGTCACAAATTGAAAAACATTGAAATATTGACCTTTTACAACTAGAATACATGCAAATTGATAAATCGATAGAGATACACTTTTCTTACCAAGAAATACTGGACGCATGCATATACCTTGATAATTGAGTACATAAATTGATATGTGCAATTCCTACAGAGAATACTGCACGCATGTAAATGTTTACTATGCAAACTCTACATTGATAATTCAGTACACAAATCGATATGTGCAATCCCTACAGAGAATGCTGCACGCATGTTAACGTTTACTATGCAAACTCTGTACAAGGAACTTTCCATGCACAAAATTGAAAACTAGAGAAAAATTGAATTTTTGAAAACCAGGAAACCTGCAAACTGTAAATGAAATGTAAAACAGTGCGTTTAAATATCACAGTGAACCTGCAAGTAGATTGATACATTTAAACATTGAAACATTGAGAGGGATAGTAGATTGATAATTGCATAAATGAAATCTTGAAAACAAGACATATAATGCTAAACCTTAAATGTCATCCTTGAAATTTTGAAAGGGCATAACCCCATAACCGGGTTCAAACAACTATCATAGAGATAAATTGAAATTTCCATCACCGAAACTTGTGGGCACTAGATGAAATAAAACAAGGTAAAATACAATAATAATATAGTAATGTTTGTCGAAATGCATATCACACAAATTAAACTTGATGACACTGACTCCCTCGTAGGCAACAGAAATATGCAGTGTGCACCTTTTGAGTCATTGGAACACTTGAAACGAAGTAATGTTACTATAATGTCCAAAGGCAGACAAAACGCCACTCACCAACGGAACACGAATTGGTACCCACAGTCCACTATAGCCACCTTCCTCAATGAACCTTGTAGAGTCTACAACGTCGTCCCGTTGACAGAACCTGTTCTGCGTTCTAAACACCTCACTGACAAAGTAGTGTGGTTGGCAAAAGAAATGGACACCATGAAGAACTATGCAATAGATAGAATACAACAAGCTCTTTAGCGCCAAAGGAAACTGGAGCCTTAATAACAGAATAAAGCAGTTAGCAACAGAGCACGAGTGCCTCGGGACCTTTGCTTCATATGAAATGTTAAGGAAATTTAGACTGTAATATCCGTTCATACAAATTGAAACAAGCATTTGCGATGTAGGTCTCGCATTTACGAGAGTTTGAGCTATTGGCAATGTAAATGACAATGTCTTTTATTTATGTGTTATTTTTATTACAGATAAATAAAAGGCATTGTCATTTTCAATGCTGATTGCTCAAACTCTTGTAAATGCGAGACCTATTGCATTGCAAATGCGTGCTATAATTTTTTTTTAAATGCTCTCGGAGAGAGCGTTTCCTGCCTGGTGTTGCAGGCAGGAAAGCTATTTCAGAAAATAATGCTCAGAGGCCGTAATTAAGCCTACAGAGTAACTACACACGTAACAGGTGGTGTCGACATGGGAGGTACAAAATGAGACACGGCGGTACTAAGGAGGGACAACTAAGCCTTTTGACCAAAGAACAGCCACAGTTTACAGTGGTCAATGACACAAGCCAATGAAAAATATGGGCAGGGAGTGGGCGGAGCTTCAAGGCCCCACCTCAATACAGCATGCCTGGCAGGGCAGAGCATGAGCTGCCCAGGCTTGACCTGCCCAGGCTTGACCTAAAAAGGATACGACCCCTTGGATTAAATTGAACCTTTACTGTAACTGCCTCTCTGTCTTTGAAAGTTAGATTCACAAATGATAACCGTCTGTCTTTAAGTCTCATGCGCTGCTTGCATAGTTAGCGGCTCTTTGTGGAGGAGTGAATGCGCATGTTTTGGTTTGGGAGTTAGCTGGTGTAATGTGGCGCAGGGCCCAGCCCACAGGGAAAGCTGCTAGGTCTAACAGATACCACAGTCTAGCCCAGAAATTGGATCCCAAAAACAGATGCTCATGGGGTAGGGTTGGAAGCCTGGGTGTGTTGGGATGCACCTCGATGAGGGAGTTATTTGGTTACAAGTGGAAAGGGATTGCACAGCGGGTGACATTATAAGCTCAGAGGAATGTATCGGACCACCAGACCACCTAGAAGACCTAATCCTGCTGCAGCTGTTGCCAGGCAGCCCTTTTCTAAGTATTTTTCTTTGTTTACAGTTACACCTTGTGAGGAGGAAGAGAAAAGCACCTCACTGCTTGGTGAAACGCGGGGGCATGCAGAAGAACCCTCTACCCCACCACCAGGAAATAAATCAGAATGGCTTTCTTGAACAGGAGCTCAGGTCTCACTATCATGATACCTGCTTTACCGGAAGACAGGATTTACATAGTTCTCAGATTACAAAAATATGTGAAAGAGATCAGGTAACTTTATGAGCGAGATAAGGCCAGTGATATGTGGTGTGCCTGCAACGAGCAAGTCAGGAAACTCCAAGAGAAGAACACAACAATAAGATGGGCTACCTTTAACCATTAGCCCTGGCAGAATGCAAAAGGTAGGCCCAATATTCCGTGTGGGGACAGCATCTCTGCAGGAGGGTGGTGAGGGCTAGTGATAAGCAAAGAGATGTCGAGTGAAAGAAAGTCTTGTTTTGGCAGTTTTCCCAAGGCCAATGCCGATATGGAGAATAACTGTAATAAATACAGAAGTTCAGGATTCCACAAACAGTTATATTTCAAAGGAATATCCAAGCATTTTAGGCAAGAGAACATGGTTTAAAAAAGACAAACTGACAGATCAGGAAAACCTGACACAGGTCAAGAAAATAAGAAATGAAAGGTATCAGCAAGGCTCGGTGACAGTATACGGTGTAAAATTACCCCAATCCTGATAGCGAAGCTACAGAAAGCTTTGGAGGGCTCTGGGGGATGGTTTCACCCCCAGTGTAAGAGCTCTGTAAAATCCTGTCTGGCAAGAAACTTGGAATCAGGAGAAGAGTATCCAAATTGGTTGCTAGAAAAGATTTAGAAAGTATTGAGAGGTCTGTCATACAGAGGCCGTTCCAGCATTATTGAGGTTGGAACCAGAAGCCAACAACAATCTTCAGATGATACTTCATTTGTCTTAGCCGCATGACCAGCTGGATGTGTTCGAAATCTCATGCTGCATACCTCAAAAGATGGTGAAAGATGTGAGAGGAGAGGGCCCTGATGTCAAAAGCAGCATACAGTCAGATCTAATGATGTTGCCAGTGCACCCAGATAGCTAACATTACCTGGGTTTTGGAGCCGAAGTATTCTTCTTCGGCAACAAATTCTTACGATTGGTTGTGCAGTGCCATGTTCAGGTTTGGAGCATTTCAACCTTGCTAGAGTGGTTGGCTAACAATGTTATGTTCCTTTTGTAGTTAGAGAAGGGAATCAGGACTCTCAATGCTACAAAGAAATTCAAGAAGGTGACAGAGAAGCTAAGAGTGCCACTGGATCAGTGAGAAGGGCCCACGACACAGCTATTGCTTCTTAGAGAAAAGCCTTCAGAGGGACTAGAATATGTTGTAGGCTGGCCAGGAACGTGTCTCTAAAGCAGCTGCAGTACTTCCCAGTTTAGATGGTTTTGCCACTAAAGTAACACCACTGGGGAGGTCATTATCATGTTGTTTGATTATAAAGCCATAAAGGGATTAGGGTAAAGTATCCCCCATCCTCTTAATTTTCGAAGAGGCCTCTCAACCCTTCGGGTCTCACAGGTCGCTTCTGTGTGAACCTTGTTTGTTTACCATGTTAGGGTAAAGTAACCACTTGACTTTCCAGTCTACATGTACATGCCTTGATCAATATGTTTAGGATGAGATTTTATGGAATTCTGTCACTGTTATTCCAAAGAGAGGGGACAATGGGCTTTTGGTAAGTTCCAGCGTACATGACCTAGACTATCAAAAGGAAGAAGGGTACGAAGTTCCTTGGTGCCTTAAAAATCTTGGTCAGAGACCTAGTTTTAGTCACTTGAGGCAGGTTGACCTGTCAGTTGAGTAGTAGGAGGAGAGGAATTCCTCCTTTCGGAACTAGTGCCCTCACATACCCAGCATGCTAGGTGTCATGCTTCATCATATGGGCCTGCTCCTCATTGGGTCGGTGCTGCAATACCCGACGGCCACCCATAAAGGGGCTCTTTATCGGAGATCTTTTGTTCCTTGCCGTTTGGTGCCGTGGGTGTGAGGGCCCTAGTGTGTTTGGGTGTAGTAGTGAATAGGATGATTAAAACAGGTCAGGGGTCCTATGGAACCAACTTTATTCTAGCAGGGTCCCAGCCTGATTAAAAAAGGGGGGGAGAGGCGACTATCTGACTGTAATGGGTCACGAAAAGGGCTCTCTACTCCTGGTGGGTCAACATGTTTCTCGCCTATTTGTCTGGTATACACACACAGCCCACCTCACAGAAGCATAATTCAGCTTGAGCGTCATTCTTCCTGTACAACAAAAACACCTTACACCGACTCAAGACTTTGCAAACTCCTCCCTCCCTCACGAGGAGTAAATTCAGAAAAGGGGGATTTTGCATAATCATGGCTCTCATTGCAAGCAATTCTTTATTTATCACTGTTAAAGAACCTGCGGTGTTAGTGGGGAGGCAATCGACTAAGGTGGACAATTTTCTAATCTTTACATCATTCAGGGACTCTCTTATAGATGGTATGTGTATGCTCAAAAGATATCACTAAATATCTCTCTATAACTACGTCATTGCCATTGTTGTGTTTGAACAAAGTATCAGTTTTACCACGAAAAGCCAAACTTCGTTCTGCTAGAAAATGAACAATGGACATGATCCTTTCCAAGACCTTGCCCCAACGATCACTTTCCCCTTGCAGTAACTTCTGCTGTTCTTTATCTATTGTCTATCCTTGTTTTAACCTTCTTTCTAATTCAACCCAGGCACTGATGGCGCACATGTGTTTTGAAGAGGATTCATGATCAGACAGACAACTGTGCATGTGTGCCCAGTCGTCATTTCCATCATTACTAAATTTTATCCCTGCGTCAGAAAACAATTTACAGCAAAAACAGAATACTGCATTATTGTTTTTTGAATAGACAAGCCAGCGCCTATCTATAATTTCACCATTCCTTAATTTCCGTGAGAACATGGTAACAGAAAAACGACGTTTACTTTTGAGTGCTCATCACTTGGATACCTTGTTTTAGAATCTGGGTCTCTGGAGGGACCCCTTTCAACAAGAAAAACACGTTGCGCATCCGTAAGAGAGTTCGGCCACAAAGCAGGATCCCTCCAATCACCTAAATCATATTCAGAACACGGGTCTGTAACATGGTCTTGCTCTTTGGCTTCCTTTTCAATACCAGCATCATCCGTCTGTAAACTCTGAACCTCCTTCAGAATGCCAGATGTTGATGGACCGATGAATGATGTTTCAGTTTCTCTGTCTGAGGGTCTTTTGTAATAATCCTCATCCTGAGTTGGTAATTGCTGCATGTTTGTATCATTTTCAGAGTCACCTTTTCATTTTCATTGGTCTGCTCATGAGTATCATTCTGCTCATGGATATCATAATTTTTTTGTTCTTCTTTATGGTCGTCAGTGCCTGTTTTACCTAGTGCATCAGCAGTACTCTGGCCAGAGGATTCTCCATATTTAGGTTTCCCTTGGGTGATAAAGTTCAGGATTGCTCCTTCCTGTGACGCTTCGACAGCCTGCTGAGCCACCTTTCTCTTTCGTTTCGAATAAGCAGATTTGTGTACTCGAATTCTCTTCATTTTGCTTGCAATGCAGCGGGCGAGGCTAGCAGTGGTTAGGGAAAAAAAAGAAGACAATCAGCAGTTGATGGACAGAATGCAGAACAATGTCATACATTCACCCCAGTACAGAGATCTGGGCCTAAATCCATCGTTTTTTTGCTCACCACACCACCCCAGTTCAGACATGGCCATATGCAAATCAGCCTTGACCCTGTGCCTCATGGGAACAGTCCAGCCCGAACTGCCAAGCCATGTCTTCCCTGGACCTGAATCAAGCGTCCTAGGACCAGTTTCTGGCATTTCAGCCGTCATCAGCCAGGATAGCTTGACTCCAGTGGCGTGGTGAGCACGGGACTCACGTCTGAGCATACCCGTCCCTCTCGGGGTAACAAATGCTAAATCAGCAGTTGATGGACAGAATGCAGAACAATGTCATACATTCACCCCAGTACAGAGATCTGGGCCTAAATCCATCGTTTTTTTGCTCACCACACCAACCCAGTTCAGACATGGCCATATGCAAATCAGCCTTGACCCTGTGCCTCATGGGAACAGTCCAGCCCGAACTGCCAAGCCATGTCTTCCCTGGACCTGAATCAAGCGTCCTAGGACCAGTTTCTGGCATTTCAGCCGTCATCAGCCAGGATAGCTTGACTCCAGTGGCGTGGTGAGCACGGGACTCACGTCTGAGCATACCCGTCCCTCTCGGGGTAACAAATGCTAAAACAACAGTTGATGGACAGAATGCAGAACAATGTCATACATTCACCCCAGTACAGAGATCTGGGCCTAAATCCATTGTTTTTTTGCTCACCACACCACCCCAGTTCAGACATGGCCATATGCAAATCAGCCTTGACCCTGTACCTCATGGGAACAGTCCAGCCCGAACTGCCAAGCCATGTCTTTCCTGGACCGGAATCAAGCTTCCTAGGACGGGTTTCTGGAAACCGGTCCCAGGATGCTTGTTATATGGCCATGTCTGAACTGGGGTGGCGGAGTGAGCTAAAGAATGGTGATGGATTAAACCCAGATCAGTTGACTGGGGGTGAGTGTTTGATTTGCTCAAACGCTCCGTCCATCATCCCCTTTTGTATCGATTTTTATTTTCTTGACAGGATTCTCCTCTGGTAGATGTCTTGTGATGGACCACATACCCAAGCTGTAAATTTTCCCCCAACACAACAACTTCAATAAAACAAAGATTTAAAGGTTGACTTAAACACAATTTTCAAGACACAAAAAAATACTCAACCTCCCAACATAAAACCACAAATTACCAAATGCAAGGATATTTCCTAAAGAAATTAGGACTCTGACAAGTATGCAAAAACTGACTGTAGGATATGCAGGCAAATTAAAAACGTGGAGTTAGAATAGTAATTTTGACCTCCCTGTGTTTGCCACGCCCACTGCTGCCCTGAGGACGCAGTTCAGGATAAGTAATGTGATGAGCGAGTAGTGAGCAGCAGCTGGCCATATCTAATATATATGGCTCTGTGCTGCTTTCTCACCCTTGTGCAGTGCAGTAACTTTTGTTGCTGTGCTGCATTGCGATAAAGAAAATCTGCCCCTTGGTGTGCATGCCTGGCCTGCCCAATCTAGCCTTAACCCTAGCACTCTCAGGCAGTTGGTGGCAATTAATTTTCTATGGGATTTCCTTACTTTACTTCTACCTTCACCCTCTCTTTTAACATGACTCTAGTTCTACTTCTCCATGTACCTTGAACCTCCCTCTCTATGTATCTCACATGTGTCTACCTGACCTCTCAATATCTCGACTTCATCTTTTTCTACCCTTTTCATGGCCTAGCCTGTCTCTATTTGCTTCTGTGCCTGCATCCATAATTATCACTCTCGACCTCTGCTCTACCTCTACTCTTTCTACCTCATTCCTCTATACACCTCATTATTTTTTCCATAAGACCTACCTGTATTTTTCCTCAATCTACTTCTCTTCTTACACAACCTTTTATTTATCTTTATTGCATCTCTGTCTCTACTACCCTACTATGTCTCTCAGCTTTACCTACCTCACCACTCCTCGCAACTCTATTTGTTTTCTCCCTCTACTTCACGGCTTTCTCACCTGCACTCTTTCACTACCTAACCTCTCAACTTGCCTCTCCACTAGTTCACTACCTACCCTCTTCACTTCACCTTTCCCTTGTTATACATCTATTCCCTTTACTTCAACTCTCCATCTTACTCCCTTTTCACTACCTCTGCTCATTTTTACTCTATCAACCCTTCTCTCTTTTTCTCTATTTCTTCCACAAACACATCTCTCTCTCTCTCTCTCTGGACCTCCTCTATTTCAGCTCCCAGGGACATTTTAAGGATTTTGGGGGCCCTGGGCCAAACGTATTTTGGGGGCCCCTGGTCTGAAGAGCTTTTATTTAATGATCCAATTTCAGCTCTTTCATATCCTCTTTGCCAGGTCACTGACAGTGCACAAGGACACTTGTCCGAGTTATACATTTGTTTCCATCTAATATTCAGGGCTAGTGATGTTTGTTTTCAATATTGTAACTCAGCAGCAGCTCACTAATGTTACTGCAAATAATCTCTGAGACATCCTCCAATTTCTCATATGTGAGGACCTGTTTTGATCTAAAAAAATACTTTTTTATGGATATTGCATGAAACATAAACACAACATTGTGTTTGCAAGAGACTCACACCAATCACCCACATTAAAGGAAAATGGTATTTAAAAAAATCTGTTTAAGAATTACCCAAGGTCATTAGGGCAAGGCTCTCTGCAGAACAGAGCTGGCTCTATCAGGGGGCCCTCCTGAAAGGCTGGGGCCCTGGGCCACAGCCCACTTTGCCCATGCCTTTAAACGTCTCTGTCAGCTCCCGCATCCACCTGAACTCTCTCACAATCTTTCTTTATTGATCTATTTCACCATCTCTTCAACTATCAAGGCGCTACCTCTGATAAACAGCACCACTTTTTCTCTGTACCTCTGTACCTCACATCTCTCAATATACCATAATTGACTGAATCTCTCTCGCGACCATGTCCGTATCTTTATCACTCTGTTCCTACATCTATATCGGCCCAGAAACTGCATTTTGTTTCAGGGTCCAGGGATCGATTCGAAAATGTCTTTGATTAATTAATGCCCGCCTGGGCCTAACCTGGGCTGCCTGGTGAACTGTGCAGTGCACTGTACAGACTCCTCCTGAGAAGCTGTCTCGGGACTCGACTCTCGACTCTGCAGTCTGTCCGTGTCCGTCTGTGGTGAAAATGGAAAATTAAGTGCTAAACTACTTTCTACGTTCACCAGAGCAGAAAAACTATATACATGTCCAACTTCAGTAATGCTTTTTGAAAGGCAAACAAATGATTGCATTTAATTATTTTTTACTTATTCCAGGTGAAAAACAACTTCTGCATGTTTATAAAGGTAGCACTGAATGCAATTTTCTTTTACTGCTTTCGCTAGAAACCTCAAATGAAAACGGAGCTGTCCTACAGTAGCTATTTACAAAGGCACCGAGGGCACATTTATGTTTTTTAATTGGACTGCCACTGGCAACAATTTTCAGATAGTTTCACCCAACAAAACGTTTGAGAAAATAAAGAACAAGCGTGGGAGGCGGAAAATAAATGCAATATTTATGACATGTTCATAAAAAAAGTCACAAAATCAAATAACCTGCTGAGTTCGGAGAAAAGTTATAAGTCATAATGTCCTGCTATGAAGGGAACGTTTTAGCCTTTTTTACCTCGGTACTTCCGATGCAGATGCCTTTTTAGTCTAGAAATGTAAGACGACATTTACTATGGTCCACCGTCTATACCTCGATATTCGCTCTTCTACACGGGAATGCAGATGATTACAACAAAGCACCATGTATAGGGAAGCAGAAACAGCAACGACTCATGGCAATTGCAGAATCTACCAGACATCAGCAGTGATGACGACACACATAAGGTATTTACACAACAACCAAAGAAAAATTCTGGAAATTATGCACCAGATAATGGATTGTGTGCCAGGGGGTGACATCTGAAAAACCTACACATTTGAGATATATGGCTGGAATGGAAACATACACGCCTCTAAGAATCCTAAATCAAATGAACCACCATGTAGTGGCGAAGTACTAGACTTCACTTTGTGAACCGAATCAAAACTGAGGTAAGGTGGCCCCTCTTGAATCAAAGGATTACACCCCTTTTCTTAAGTAACTTCTAATCATCTGTGTCCTCTGGATACGCGGGCAGCGATGTAGTAAATAAGGGTTCGTTTTCACCCCAGGCCCACCAGGAAAACTGCAAAAGAAACGAATTTCTGCAACCTCAGCACGTGACGCACTACTCATGTTTACCTACTGTTTACCAAAAACCTATCATGCTTCCCTTTCTTCCCCTTTTCACCTAAAATGTTTTTTTTCTTTGCATTAAAAAAATTGTAAGACTCACTGAGACACACCTTCCTACCACAGTTTGGCAATGTGTGACAGCTAGATGGCACGCGTCCGCGTCGTAACGTTCCGAGTCCAACCACCAGAAAGAATGCAGACTGAGACTGACACACGCCACGCCGCACGCGGGAAGCAGTTTGAGGAGGTTGAGTCTGTGCAGATCACTCTATCCTCAGCTTCTGACGTCTGCCAGCCGCAACGCCCGCCTTGGTGAGATTGAGGCACACGTCGTAACGTTCCGAGTCAGACCACCAGAAAGAATGCAGACTGACACACGCCACGCCGCACGCGGGAAGCAGTTTGAGGAGGTTGAGTCTGCGCAGATCACTCTATCCTCAGCTTCTGACGTCTGCCAGCCGCAACGCCCGCCTTGGTGAGATTGACGTTACAACAAACAAATGATGGACGGAATGCTGACAATGCAAACATTCTCCCCCAGTCAAGAGATCTGGGTTAAATCCATCGTTCTTTTGCCCACTACACCACCCCAGTTTAGACATGGCCATATGCAAATCAGTCTTGACCCTGTGCCTCATGGGAACAGTCCAGCCCGAACTGCCAAGCCATGTCTTCCCTGGACCGGAATCAAGCATCCTAGGACCGGTTTCTGGCTATCAGCCGTCATCAGCCAGGATAGCTTGACTCCAGTGGCGTGGTGAGATTGAGGCACACGTCGTAACGTTCCAAGTCAGACCACCAGAAAGAATGCAGACTGACACACGCCACGCCGCACGTGGGAAGCAGTTTGAGGAGGTTGAGTCAGCATAGATCACTCTATCCTCAGCTTCCGACGTCTGCCAGCCGCAACGCCCGCCTTGGTGAGATTGAAACACCCCGGCGCCACTTACTGCCAATCAGGAACGAGGAACACAGGTGCGGGAAGGGGGGGGGTGACGGTCAGGGTGTTTGCAATGCACGTTAGTGGAAGCCGGAGGCCGCCAAATTCCTGCCAGGGGCCGCCACGAATATGTATTGTATCCGATTTCTCATGGCGGCCCCTTGGGTTTGGCGGCCCTGTGCAGGTGCACAGCTTGCACATGCCTAAGGCCGCCTATGCCACAATACTTTTGATTGATATTTATCTCCCTTTTGGGTTGCTTGATATTCATCAAGTCCAAACTTTCATCCACAATAACAACCTGATCGACTTGCTCTTGCAACTCACTGTCTTCCCTAATCGTCTCTGATCTCTCCAGAAGTGTGAACAGTCTTTTCTGAGTGGTTGTAGTTTTCAGCCAGCCATCTTCAGCTATACCTGAACACTTGGAAGTGCTTGATATCTTGGGCTCTGATGCGTCTGAGTCACTCTCCAAGGTGGAGCTCCGTTGCTCCATTGCAATCTCTACTCCTTACCGATCTTTAATGTGGCAGATTAGTTTCAACCTTTCATGAATTTCCACAGTCTCGGTGGATGTGAATTCTCAATCTAGTTGTCGGTATCGCAGTGGTCGCTCGGACAACAGCACTCTCATCATTTTCTTACTCCAAGTGAAGGTCGTCCGATGGAAACTGTGGATCACAAGCCTGGTCTCCCTCTTCTTCTGAAACCTCAGACACCTCAAACCTGGGGCGACTTGAGATATCAGCATTTTTCTTCAGCTTCTTTCGCTAAGTTATATCAATTCCACATGCATCCACCACCTTTTCCATCCTTGCAAGCACTTCTCCAAACCACTCTCACGGATTCTTTACTCATATAAAGCAGTTAATTGTTCCCGTAATGCCCTAGATAATCAACTCCAACATTTCCCTTAACAATTTCTCCAAATTCTGTTTTCGGGTGGCCAAGGTTGATTTGCTGTGAAATTTGTCCTGCAATTAGTGAGTTACCTGTTAAGTCTGTGTAAGTAGTTTGACCTCCCATCCTGCAACTGACTGAGCTCCCTCCTTGTACAGATAATTGTGTCTCTCCAGGCCTCAGTGCTGAATCCTGAGGTATACTTGGGATAGGTTGACTAGAGATGGTATTAACAAGTGTCTCAACCAGGGAAGTGACTGGATGAAGACAGGGCAGCTAGCATTGTGGACACGAGGGTCTAAAAAAGTGATGGAACAATGGTTTCTGCTTAGCTCTGGGATGCGTTGACTGCTGTGGGGGTTTCAGCTATTATGAAATCAATTACTTGCAGGGCTGTGTCACTCGGGCCGTGGCTGTCGCATTGGACAGGGAAGTCTTACACTAAGGAGTTTGCCTGTAAAGGTGTACTCCTCCTCACTGTCCTTGTCTGTTTTCTTCTTTAATTTCTCGCTTCCCTCTTCCTCACTCTCTATCAAAGGATAAGCTCCAACGGTCTCAATTACTTCCTGTCTCCACTTTCTCTGCCTCTGTCTGTCTTGCACGCTTCTCCATGGTTGAGCCCTATTGAGGATCTTTAATTCAATTTTCTTCCATTTCTTTTCACTGGACATTTGCTCCCAAAGGTTTGAGGCTGCAAACTGAAATGTGTGGGACTAGGCTGTGGTTTCAGATAGTACATTCTTCTCCTTAAATTCTCGATTGAGGGATGTGACAAGTCCAAGAATATCATAAAAATCACGATATTGATTGTTCCCACAAGTCCACCAATTAAAGTCACGTAATACCTACTCTCAAAACCCGTCCACTGCATTCCACCACAATACGGCCACTACAACTCGCAACATGTACTGTTCTGTAACTATTTTCCCCACACTTTGTGTGCCATCCCTATTGATACTCGCATTGTTGTTTCTTCTCCAGCCATCTCTTACCTCCAACACCAGGATCGGGTTGGGACTGGGTCAGCTTAACTCTTGGGGGAAACTCTCTGGACCATAAAGGTGCAGTGCTTGGTTCTACAGCCAATCAATTTGTCAGTTATGGACTGGCTCTAATCGGAACCATCACCTCTGCTACTACATCTGTCAATGTGCAATCTTATAAAATAATCCAACACAAGGCCCAGAAACAGACTTTGGTTCTCCCCGACTGGAGCCATCGCTTCTCTATTTGAATAACTCAATAGCAGGTGACAAACATTCTCATAAAAATGACAGACAAGCATTGTTGTTTCAAGGTTTCACATAAATGATTTATAGTCAAATTATTTAAAGCATTACATAAGTAAATTTTAGCAGCAAGGCATGCAGCTCATAAGTACAGAAAACTATTTACAGTTCTATATGAAATCTGGCATAGATTCACCTTCTAAGGGTGGGGAATAGGGTCTCCTACACATAGTAAACTATGCATCCTTTTTTTTTTTTAAACATATTTTTATTTGTCAATTGCATATACATCGCAGGGCTCTGCACACCAGAGACATCTGCCGAATCAAACCATACAGTGTCACAGGAGCAACTGACTTTTGTGGGTGACAGCAAGATAGATAATGGAAATAAACAAAGTAATACAACCAAGCCCCCCCCTGACCCCCCTCCCTCTCCCCTGAAGTCACACAGAGTCCGCATAGTCCTGGCCACAGGCTTTATATAGAAAAACAGAGTCTTAGTACGATAGCACACCCCACCCCAAATCTCCAACCTGTCCTGCACCACCACATCCCCGTGTACATCAGAAATCATCCCAATTGATGAGCCTCTACAGCAGTTGGTGGCTCCAGCCACAGACCCCGGTAATCCGCCCATCTTTTCCATATTTTGTAATGTTTCCTGCCCCATGCAAAAGTCTAAGCCGTTCTTCTATGCGGCCACCGATGGGGCCCGCGGCGCCTTCCACGCCTTGGCGATATCTTGCTTTGCCAATGTGAAGCCTAGTTGCATGAGGTGTCTTTTGTAGATGTTGCCCCCTATTCCTTCCATAACATGGAGCAGAGCTAGCCGCAGCGTCCGCGGGAGCTCCCACCCCAGGACCTCCGATAGGAAGGAGAACACCCCTCTCCAAAAACGATCCAGGGAAAGGCACTGCCTGATAGTATGCATGAATGTGCCCTCCTCCCGACCACATCTAAGAAACTCCAGGGAGGCAACCAAACCCACTCGGCACAGTCGAGCCCAGTTAAATAGACCCTGTGCAAATATTTTAAATTGGATGAGGCGAAGGCGCATCATTATAGCCGCTTCCTGTGGGGCCGCCAGGGCCTCCCTCCAGTCCTCCTCCTCCAGTGTGCCCACATCATTCTCCCAGTCCCCTCACAGCCTCTGAAGTATGGTGGAGCAATGTGTAACTAGGGATTGATAGATCCGGGAGATTTTTTTGGTCTCCAGATCCCCCATAAAGACTCTCGCCTATAGTGGACTGAATTCAGGGAGAGATTCCATACCTTTCAGACTAGGGGACAGAGTATGGCGAAACTGGAGGTACCTGTAGAATTGTGCATGGGGCATAAGAAATTCCCTCTGTAGGTCCCGGAAAGACTTGAGTGTTGTGCCCCTCATATCATCTCCCAGAGTCAAAATACCAATTTCATCCCATCCCCGAAAGCATTGTAAGGCCGCCAGCTCGGGCAGGCGCCCATTGTTCCAAAGGGGGGTCTCCCTAGTCAGGGTATTCCACCAACCCATGCGGCGCAGCGCCTGCCTCCATACCAGGAATACCACCCGCGTGGCCGACGGCATCCCACACCGCAGCGGCGCCGAATACAAAATAGTATGCAGTGTATTGGGGCCCATGAGTCGTCGTTCTAGCGCATATGCTGGGTCTCTCCTGTCGCTGTACCACCATTCATTAAGGACAAGTAGGTGTGAGGCCTGGTAATACGAGAGGATGTCTGAGGACGCAAGTCCTCCACAATAAGTGGCTAGAGGCATGTTCACAGAGCCACACGCACCTTACCCCCCTCCCACAGAAACTGCCCAAGCACAGAATTCACCAGCCGGAACCATCTAGGTGGGATCGGGTACGAGTGATTCTGTAGCTGGTAGAGCATCCGAGGAAGCGCCATCATCTTGAAAATTGCTGATCTGCCGTACAGTGTCAAAGGCATACGCGCCCAAGACTTAAGATCTGCACGGACTTGCTCCCATACTGGGGCCAGGTTCCGCTCCCAGGAGATGGCTGGCACGTCCGAGAGGAACACCCCTAAGTATTTCAGACCCCCAACTGCCAGCTGGATCGTGTTCGCCCAATCGCCCACTCTCGGTCAATCTCCCAGAACCCACAGTGTAGATTTGCGGGGGTTCATATATAATCCCGACGTCTCTCCAAAGATCTGCATGATCCACAGGAGTCGCGGCCCCGTCCTGTCCAACGCTGTGAGAAAAAACAGGACGTCGTCCGCGTATAGCGCAATCCTGTCGGACAGACCCGGAGCCCACTCGAAGCCCAGGACCTGCACATCGATGCGCACCCATGCCACCAACGGCTCCATGGCTAGGGCGAATAAATACGGAGACAGGAAGCATCCCTGCCGTGTACCCCTCTGGATCAGGAAGGTGGAAGAGACCACACCCGCCACCCGCACCGTCGCCGTCAGATCTGTATAAAGAAGCATTAAGTAGGAAAGGAAACATGGGCCAAGGTTAAGTCTGCGCAGTAATGCAAATAAGTATACCCAACTGAGGGAATCAAATGCCCTGTCCATGTCAGCTAAAAGGAGTGCCGCTGATTCCCCCGTCTGTCGAACAGCCGCCACCGCAACATATGCCCGCCTTATGTTATGCCTGGTCGCCCTCTGGGGCATGAACCCAGCCTGATCGAGATGTATAAGTGTCGAGATGTGGGGCAAGAGGCCAGGATTTTAGCCTCCACATTTAGGAGAGAGATGGGGCAATATGAGGCCTGTTGTTCCGGGGGCTGGCCGGGCTTAAGGAGCACCACCACCTCTGCGTGCCTGTTCCCGGGCCTCCTCAACCACCGCCCGATAATAAGGGGCCAGCTGCGTATTATAGCATCTAAGAACTCACTCGGGAACCCATTGGGTCCAGGAGCCTTCCCGGAATTAAGCTTACCCAGGGCCGTGCTCAGCTCCTCGTCAGTCAGGGGTAGCTCCAATTGGTCATGCACCTCGTCCGACACCGCTTTGGGCAGTAGATCGGCTAAGAATTTATCAACGGTGGACGCTGGCAAACACTCCCGGGGGGCATATAGATCTGCATAGTATGCAGCGAAGCTCTCTGCTATAGCGGCAGGGTCAGTAATCGGTACTCCCACCTCGTTCCCAAATACTCGGAAGGGCCTGGGAATGGAAGGTGCCCTGACACTGCCAATGAAGCATCTTGCCGGACTTGTCCCCCCATTGGTATACCCTGCTACGCGTCGCCAGCCAAACTTGGCGGGCCTCATCCATCAGGAGTGCGGCACAGGACTGTTGAGCCAGAAGTAGTCTCACATACCGTCCATCCCCTTCCTCCCGAGTCGGCGCTCAAGTGCCTCTATGTCGGCCTCCGCCCTAGTCAATTCCTCCTTATGCTTCCTACGCACCAGGATATGTCTACGCCTCGCAGAGTAGGCTTCAGAGCCTCCCATAAAGTCTCGGTGCAAGACACTGACCCCTCATTTAAGGTTAGGTGTTGATCAATGGCCTCTCTCATATGCGTATCGTACTCTTCATTCTGTAGGTGTCACACCGAGAGGTGCCACCGAAAGGGTTGTCGCCACCTGCCCATATAAAACTCAAGAGACACCGGGGACTGATCCAAGAGGCCTCGGTGTAGAATCTCAGCCAACGCCACCCTACTAACCATCGCTCGGGGAATAAAGAGGTAGTCGAGCCTGGAGAAGGACTTATGAACCGCCGAGAGGTACGTGTACTCCCGCCTGTCAAAGTGGACACACCGCCACACGTCCACCCAGTCAAGGCCTGTCACCAGCGAGTGTAATTTCGTGGGGTGTCCACTCCCTGGGCCACCCCCAGTCCCACTCTTGTCCCTGGCTAATTCCATAACATCATTCCAGTCCCCGCCCACCACGGAGAGCACGTCGGGTCTATCCGCCCATAAGGCATGTAACCGCTCCACGAGAGTCAACTGTAAGGGGGGGCATGTACACAGCATAGAACCAAGGGGTCCTCCCCAATCTTGCTCCGGATAAACAGGTACCGTCCCTGTGTGTCGGTCCACTGTTGCCCATGTATTTATGAGACCCAGAATCGCTACTCCCCTGGGGCCCCTCGTGAACCCCGCATGGAAGACTTTCTGAAACCCATATCTCTGCAAGCAGAGTGCCTTCGTCCCCATGAGGTGTGTCTCCTGCAACATAAGGATATCGGCCCTAGCCCTCTTTGCCTTATGTAGTATAGACCCACGTTTAATTTTGTCCAGAGCCCCACGCACTTTCCAGCTTATAATGCGGAGGGCACCCGGGGTCGCCTGATCCCTATGAAGCGCGCTAGCCATAGGGAAGGGAATCTTCCTGCAGCACCGTTAGAAGACTGTGGCAATGTATGTGCATAGAGTAGAGGACACATAGCGGAAGTGCGACTCGGAACCTCAAACAACATCCCCCCAACAAAACCCCCACCCTCTACCTCAAAAACACTGAAGTATCTGTCGCGGCAGGGCTAGGTCCTGATCCCCAACGGGGGAACAAGTACCACCCCAGCCAATGGATCCCCAACTTACAGCCCATGTTCCTCGGGCATGACCCCGACCAGCATGCGACTGGCAGAGATCCAGCCCACATTAAGATTCCCCCAACAATTATGCGTCAGAGTACATTCTGAACCAAAGAGAACTCCACAGCACCATATCTGCCATGGATATCAGGGTTTCAAAGCCTGGAGCCCAGGAGTGGGGCCCCCCTTAGAGAAGGCGCCGCAGGACAAGGAGCGCCTCCGGGATCCTGACCGTCTAGTGTCCCTCTGCTACTGTCCCGGGGAACCCCTCCGGGCCACCTCACTGGAGGAGGAGTCCGATTCCCTCCCGGGCGGCGTGTGCGCCCTCACTCGTACTGTTTCGTCTGTCCATTTGAAGACCTCCTCCAGGGTGTCAAAGAAGTGGGTGCGGGACCGGTATACCACCCGCAGGCGAGCGGGAAACAAGAGGGCGTATGGAAGCTTGAGGTCTCTCAGGCAGGCCTTCGCGGCCATGAACAATTGGCGCTGTTGTTGCACCTGCCGCGTGTAGTCAGGAAAAATTAAGATGCGCACATTGTCATAGAGCAGAGGTTCCTTGGCCCGGGCCCGCTTCAGTATGGCATCTCGATCATGATAGTTCAGGAGCTTGGCTATCACTGGCCGTGGGCGAGCCCCCGGCAGTGGTTTCTGCGTAAGGGCTCTGTGGGTCCGCTCTACGACAAAGCACTGTGACATAACTTCTGGGGGAAGCCAACTTTCCAGCCACCGCGTGAGGAAGCGTTCCATATTGCCCTCTTCGCAGCCCTCTGGAAATCCTACAAATCTCAGGTTATTACGTCAGACTCGCCCCTCTGCATCCTCGTCACGGAGCGCCAGACCCTTTTGAACCGTCTCCATATTCGCCATTTTCTGCTTTAGGGTCGTGACGTCATCTTCCACTCCCGAGATGCGGGTCTCAGTTTCGGTGATACGGGACACTGCATTATGCAAGTCCTGCCGCAGCAGCATAACGTCCGACCCCACTGCCCCAATTTTAGCATCCAGCATGTCCCTGGATTGGGTGATAACCGCCATGAGGGCTGAGTTGTCCCGAACAGCCTCCATTTGACCCCCGGTAGCACCCGCCGCTGCACCCGGACCGGTGAATTTGTCAATGGGCCCATGGTTGGTTGAGCCGCTGCCACTCTTGTCGCTCGTCATAGCTGCCCCTGGGGCCCCCCCGCAGACCCGGGAAAAGCTGGGCCAGGTGCAAACGCAAAGATCCTCTTCCAGGCAGGCCCACACAGTTCGATCAGAATCCTCGATAAGCGTCTATGAGGGTGGCTGCTGCACTAGGGCCGGTGAATCGCCTCTGGGGCCTGAGTCCACCAGGGTCCCCCCACAATATGTACGCGGTCCGACCAACCGCCAATGGTAGTATGCTTGCGAGATGATGGGGGGGGCCAAGCACATCCCAGGCTGAGTGCCCCAAATGATTGCGGCAATCACCAACTTCCAGGGCTCTGCGGTCCAGTTGGCCACTAATGCAGGCGTCCCCAGGGCGGGACAACAGATCACACAGCTCCCCACGCGACCCAGGCTGTACCGCCGATCCCCTGCTGTCAGGCTACACCGCTGATCCCCGGCTGCAGCCCTGCATATGGGGGGAGCTGTCATGATGAGCCGTCTTCACCCACACCAAGAGACTCCACCACAGGCCACAGTGCTCGTGTACACCCCTGATCTCCTCATCTGTGCGGCCCGGCTTGACCGCCGTGTCGCCATCTCTGAACCCGCTCAGGTCGCTCTACAGAGCCAAGATGGGGCAGCCAACCCGAGAGGTCGCCTCCACCGATCCACAATGTCTCCAGGGCCTCCTGGGTGAACCACCACACACGCACATGGGGGCCAAGATCTTACAGGCCACTGCCGCTGGCGCTCAAGAAGAGGGAGGGGCCCAAACCCAAGCACACTGTCCTTCCCCATGCGGCCCGGCCGTGCCACCGATCCCGCACTGCGGCCCCAGGCAGGGGGGGGAAAATTCCTCATAGGCTGCTCCAATACCCGCGTCGCTTGTCTCTCCCTCATGGAGGTGCCCACCGCTGAGAAGCGCTCCAATGATCAAGGGTCCAGACCACCACCACTGCGCCAGCCTCGCTACGGCTCTCCTCACCAGCGCGGCCCGATCCGGCCGCCGTCCGACCCCCCGCCGTCTCGCCGTTGGTCCCACTGCGAGGCTACAGGACTGCTGGCAATCTTCCCGTCAACGCCGCCGTCCCCCGAAGTCTCCAGGCTCGCCAGATAGTCGACTCCGGCTGCGGGCGGGACCCAGAGAGGCACACAGCACCTCCGGAGAGCACCACGCAACACCCCGGCTCCTCCGCAGCAACCAGGCCACGTCCCACATGCGGCGCGAGCTCACTGGCAGTAACCTGCTTGGGCGCCTCAAAAGCACATTGGGCGCCTGCTAGGGTGAGTCAGCGCTGTGGAGACTCCTCCAGGATCACTTGGGGGTCAGAGTAACCAGGATAATTGCAGGATGATAAGCGGACTGGACGGAGCTCGCTCAGCACACGTCCGCTATGATGGCTTGCTAAGCCACGCCCCCATGCATCCTTTTTTTATTGTATTTTAATATACAGAACACAAAAAAGACAAACAATTTGCTCACAGTCCCATCAATACAACATGCAGAGCTCATTAACACGTTCATGGAGTGCGTTGGAAAATTAAGGACATATTCATATACATTGCTTGTGCCGAATCATCACTTGTAGACATATTATTGTGTACATATATTGGTGAGGAACTGAGACGATCTAATATCATGTAGTCAATTATACCTGCATATCAATCTCCACAATTGGATTAATGTGGTCATTGTCTGCCTTGTCAGAAGTTGCCCCCTCAGGCTCTCCTGTCTCTTTGCTAACTAGATAATGCTGAAACAGGCTCCAAAAGCTTTTGGGGCAGTTCTGTGGAGGTAGCAATTCACTGTAAACCTCAGGCTGGATGTTACAATAAAATATATCTGCCGACCAATCCTCTATAATTGGAGGAGGGCCTTTAGCCCAACGCATGGCAACCTGTCTCTTGGCCAGAAACAGGCCAATCGCGACCAGTCACCCCACACTTTTGGCTATTGTTTGATCATATCCCAGCAACGCAACAAACGGGTCAGGGTCCATAGGAAGACCAGTTATATCATGAAGGGTCCAGAATACCTTCAAGCAATTCCTGCATTTTAGGGCAGGACCAAGCAGCATGCAGGAACCCAGCCTCAGGCTCCGAACAACGAGCGCAGGATGCAGAATCTCTTAAACCATATCTAAATAGTCTAGCTGGCGTATAGTACACCCTATTCAAATATTTGAAATGAATTAGGCGGTTTCTGCCATTCGTTGATACTTGCCTAATCTTCTTGCAACAATAACGCCACACATCATCGTCTTTTATGTGACCCGGATCCTTTTGCCAATCAAAGTGTGCCTTAAGCGGTGAAGTGTGCCTGTGATCTTGCACCAAGCCGTAAATGCTAGAGACCAGTTTAGTAGGAGAGGGGGATTGGATAACATGAGAGAACATTAAGACCTCTGCCAGTTCTTGAAGATCTTCACCCAGAAGGTCCAGGAAAGCATGGCGTATTATATAATACTGGAATTGAACTAATGGGGTATGAACCTGTCCCTCCGCCAGAATATCCTTCCAGCTGCGCAACATCCCGTCTTTGAACAAATCACCCACCGTGGTAAGGCCTAACTTATGCAAGGCAGAAAGGACCTCCCTCTCTCTACCAGAAGGCAACCAGGAACACCATTCCAATGGGGTAAGTGCCGAGTACAGGAGTGCGCCCCCTTGCCTGTCTAGTAAATTCCACCAGGCGTGAGTAGTAGCATTGAGGGAGTCCAAAGTGCTATGCTTTCTAAGCAGGATATTAAATAGTACTTGTGGGAGAGAGATCCGGCTGGCTGCAACTTTCTCTATATGTAAGTGAGGAATAGAGTTAGACCCATGTATCCAAGCATGGGCGTGAATGCATTGAGCTGTCCTGTAATATGAGTCTAGGTCCAGGGCATTGAGGCCACCCATTGAATATGGCAGAGTAGGTGTCTCCCATTTTACCCTGATGTGTTTCCCAGCCCAGGCCAACTTAATTAGTTGAGATTTTAGTGTAACAAGCATATGCGGTAAAATAAGCATGGATATGTTTTGAAAAAAAAATAGGAACCTAGGAAGAATAATCATTTTCATTAAAGAGATTCAGCCCATCAAGGAGAGAGGGAGCTGAACCCATCTAGTTATGTCATTGTCCAGTCTATGTAGAGCCCTCCCATAATTATCCATCAGTACGATGGCAGGATCTGTCTGTACTTGAATTCCCAAATAGCGAACTGTGGTCCACTGCAAGGGGAACTCCATAGCCAACGGGTTAGTGGCAGGAGTCGGCGGAAATATTAAGGATTTAGTCCAGTTGATTTTGAGGCCCAAGGCCCTACCAAAACTGACCACCTGATCTAGGACAGGAGTAAGGTGTATTTCAGGGTCCCTGAAAGCCGATGCAATGAGATTATATCCCGGGAATTGCCAACCCCTTTAACTATTATACTCCCTTAAGGCGCATAAGAGGGCCTCTGCTACAAGGGCATACAACAGAGGGGACAGAGGACAGCCCTGATGGGTGCCTCGAGAAATAGAAATTGACGACGTGACAATGTTCCCTGATCTAATTCTGGCAACCGGGTCCTTATAAAGCACCTGCACTAATTGAATGAAGATCTCACCTGCACCAATGCGACGTAAGACTGCCTCCATAAAGGACCATTCAACTGAATTAAACACTTTCTCTGCATCTAGGAAAATAGCAGCAGCTTTGATTTCAGGGTTTCTGGTTTGAATAGCGCCAAAGACGGTTCTGAGGTTGTAAGTGAGATTGCAGCTGGGGACAAAACCAGCCTGCACTGAACCGACCACCAACGAAACTAAAGGAGCTAACCGGTTGGCTAGAACTTTAGCAAAAATCTCTGTATCAACATTTAAAAATGATAGGGGACGATAGGAAGAACACACACTAGGAGATTTCCCTGGTTTCAGGAAGGTGATAATCATAGTCTCTCTCATCGATGGAGGCATAATTTTATTAGCCACCATCTCTTCAAATACAGTAACTAAATGAGGAATAAGAAGGTCCTGGTTCGCTTTATAGAAAGCAACCGTTCAACCATCAACGCCAGGCGCAGATTCAGCTTTCATTGTTTTTAGTGCAACACAGATTTCTATAGGATTCAAAGGTGCCATGAGGTGTTCTCTGTGAGAATCCGTTAGCCAAGTCATATGGATATGGGACAGACATTTCTCTGTAGCAGAGTCATTCTGTATTAAACGGGATCTATATAGGTCTGCCTAATACTCATCAAATCTACTCGCAATCCCGGCCGCAGTCTCCACCAAGTTACCATCCTTATCTTTAATTTCTACAACAGTGTTGGCTACCTGTCTAACGCATTGCAGGCGAGCGAGTACAGCTCCTGGACGCTCACCCTCACCATATGTGCGTGCAGTAGCGTATTTACCCATATGCTTAACCTCTCTGTCAGCTGCGTCATGGTACTCCTACAAAGATTGTTTCATGTCTTTCTAAGCACTTGGGGTCTCCCGACCTGAGATGAGCATGTTCTAATTTCACTATTTCTTTTTCCAACCTTGCAAGTCTGTCCCGAACGGAGCGAAGAACTCCCCCCCCCGGCATGTTTCAAAATGACCACACCTCGAATGAACACTTTAAACATCTCCCAGATGGTAGAGAACGAGGAGGCTGACCCTATGTTATTTGCAAAATATTGTTCGATAGCTGTGGCAACCTCTGATCTGAACATTGGGTCTAGCAGTGAATAAGGGGGAAACCGCCATGCATATGGAGGGACTCGACTTGAATCCAACCTCAGCAATAATAGGACCGGGGAATGGTCAGAGAATGTTCGTGAATTCGGCTCACGGGTGGAAACCTGGGGAAGTAGACCCCTAGATACCAACTAGAAATCCATCCTAGTATGAGTGTCATGAGGGGCAGAATAATGTGTGTATCCCTGAGCGGTTGCGGGCCGGTGCCGCCAAACGTCCAGCAAACCCAACTGTTCCATAATGTCAGCGATCGCATGTGTCACAGCTGCTGGGCGCCTGGGGATCCCTTTAGAACTATCAAATCTCGGGTCTAGTATACAATTAAAGTCCCCGCCCCAGATTTGTGGGAGATCAGAAACTTTCAGTGAATGAGATGCCAATATGGAAAAACTGTGGATCATCACGATTGGGACCATAGATGTTCACTTAAAAGGCTTTGAACCCATCTTTATGACATGTAGAGATTGTAAACCTACCGTTAGGATCGGAGACCATCACCTGCAACATAATGCCCCATCTAGGGTTCACCGAAGTCAAGACCCCTCTAGCATGGGGGTAAAGCCCACAAAACAGCATTGCCCCTGTACATTTTTAGGAGACAACATGGAATTACCAGTGGCTAGGTGAGTTTCCTGTATGAAGGCTGTCAATGTGATGTCTTTTCAGGTACGCCATCACCTTACGTAGTTTTCTATGGTCATTCAGACCTCGGACGTTCCCTGTCAATAGTCTAACTTTACCAGCCATTCTTGGTGCAACTTCGGTAGTAATCTTTTATTATGGATATCATGTGTTCCTAGTGTGAGCTCAACTAATATTACTGTGCAACATACAATAAAAACATTCCCAGCAAACCCACCGCCACCCACGCTATGCCCTCCCCAACCAAGCATAGACAACACAGCACCCACCCCCCTTTACCAAACAATCGCACCCAAAGGGCAAAGCAAACCTCAAAATACAGTGTGAGTAACATGTGCCCTGAGCGGAGATTTTGAGCCATCAAAATGGTTTGAACCGAGGGAAAAAGCAAATGTACATTCTAGAACATAACCCCGGTGATCGCAACTTCATTGGAAATAATTGGAACAGAGCAACAGTCAATCTAAATAAAGCAGCCAACAGCAAAAATTCCCACCCGTCAGCCCCACCAAAAAAAAAATGGAAATTAGGAACCTTGAAGTCAGCCTACATCCCACACCGTCCCACCATACCCCAGTGTCATAGTATGCCCAACTGAACAGGTCCCATCTTACGTGTCCATTACATGTCGAAACGCAAGGTAGATGAGAGTCCATCACTCCAGAAATCAAGAAAATTGGATAATTTTCCTCGGCTACAATTCCTCTGTCTAGGAGGCATCATCGCAATGTGCACTCGAGGGACTGGGGGAGCCCCCCTGGCCCCGCTGCTATCTCTTTTTTTCAGGAATTGCAAAGCTTACTGAGGTTCAGTAAATGTATGAGCCTTTCCATCGATTTGTATCTTGAGTTTGGTGGGATACATCATGTTATATGTAAGATTGAGGTCTCGCAGTTTACGTTTCACTCAAATAAATTATTGCCTCACCTCCTGCACCTGCTGAGTGAAATCAGGATAGAGAAAGACGTCCTTGTTTTCATAGCGGAGCGATGGCAGTTCTCTGGCTTTGCAAAGTGCAGCATCCCTGTCCCTGTAGTTGAGCACTCTTGCGATGATGGGACACAGACGGGCTCCTGGCACTGGTCTGGGAGCCAATAAATGGTGCGCCCTTTGCACGATGAAAATGTCAGAGAATGTATCCGTACCCAGCAAGGAAATCAGTAGCTGCTCGACATAGAGCTTCATTTTCGGAATGTTTGTGGTCTCTGCAATGCCTACGATACGGATATTATTTCTCCTTGAGTGCGCTTCTAGGTCTTCAGCTTTAACTTGAATGAGGTACAAAGCATTATACATCTTCGTGATTGAGTGCGTTTTAGAGCTGAGAGCGTCCTCCACGTCAGAGACCCTCTTTTCAACTGTGTCCAGGCGTGCCATCTGTTAGTCCAGCCGTTCAGACATTCTGTCCATTCGGAACGTAAGAACGTAAATTTTCCCATCAATCTTGGTGAGACTGGGCTGCATTTGCAAGAGGATTTGTTTCAAGTCTGGGTCTGTGGGGACATCCCCCATCTCCAACTCTGAGGCATTTTTATCAGCTTCTAATTGTCTGATGGTCCTACGTGGCTCAATGGGGAGCCTGGACTGGGATTTGTCAGTTTTCCTCATCCTGATAATTATCTTGGGATCCTGTTCCAGCCGACCCAGCTAGGCCTGAAGGAGTGGATAGCGCACACTTCTAAATCGCCGGTCTCACCAGTCACAGCGCGTACCCCGGGCCAGCGTTGCACCCCAAAATGTCGGTATCGAATTCACTGTGGGTGCACTATTTAGGGCGCACCAGGTAGAGCGCACTGGGCAGCCAATGCTTGCTCTCACAAATGGGTTTGTGGCGGCTTGCCCCTAGGGGCTGAGGAGTCCAGCCCTTGACTGCAGCACAAAGTCCAGGTTGGTCGCAACTGTTGAGACTGAGTTGAGGAGCAGGAGCAGTGAATTGTACAACCAGGGTCACTTGAGGGCAAACTAGAAACTCGGCCTCCCACACAAACCGCTTCACCTGTGTGCTGCGTCAATTGTCTCCATTAAAAGCGCTGCGCTCTCATACCAGCCTGACGGGAACCACAACTGCAGCGGGAGCCCAGTGCCAGACACGCACATCATTCAAAAGCTCCGTGACGGGAGAATAAGTAAATAGCCTAGGGACACTCCTTTGGCGTTGCAAAGACCGATAAAGGGTGTCTCGGGCCTCAAAGTTACTTCCAGTAGGGCAGCCCAGTTGCACAGTAGGCCCCAGCAGAATCCACAAGCCAGGCCATACGTGCCGCCACTAGGGACAGGGTAGATCCACAGGACCCCGGCAGGTGCTGCGCAGCCGGCCACCCAACAGCCGAATCTCACCTCAGGGGGCAGACCGGAGCCACAGTGAGCCGCCCAAGCAGGTCCCGTGCACCTTCCAAGCCTCGGGGTAGGCCCACCGAAGGCCCTCTTCAGCTGCCCAGGTAGGGTGTTGACGGGGCTCCACCGCAACCGGGGCACAGCAACCGGAGGCTGACAAGTCACTCTCCGGATCAACCGGCAGCACGCCCTCCGCCTCGCCAGCGCGAACCACAGTGACGGCAGGGCCTAGGCTGCAATCAAGCCCACAGACAGCAAGTTTGTAAATCGCCCTTACGCAGTTGGTTTCGCAGAGTTCTCGGGCAGCAGACTCTGCCCACGGCCCAAACACGTCTCGCTGGGTGAAGGTAGGTTAAATTAGGGTATTAATTCAGCAGGATCGTGAAGGATAGTGCATCAGGCTCGTGGAGCTAGGCTAGTTTGCAGCCATCTTTAGGCCAGGCAAGCTCCGCCCCCCATCTAAGCATCCTTTTATAGGACTTCTACCAAAGACGATCACACATTCTACATGAGTACATGGTTCTCAGGATATGTCCCAATAGGGAAGGAGTAAAAGGAAACATTTTACTACTGGAGTGTGACTCAATTTAATTATAAACAGTTTAACATCTCTATCTCACACCAACCGGGTTGATCCCCATTTGGGTTGTGTTGTCTTGTACGTCTCTGTGACAGACCTTTGCCTTCATTTATAGGAAGATCAGGAGCTATGCATCACATAAATTAAAAACACAATACTATTTCTAACTTCAGTCAATAACGAGAGTTAGGTGTAAGTTTTAAGGATTTTATTTTTGTTAAACATTTAGTAAGTTCTCGTTGTTTGTATTCACTTAGTTAAATGAATCAGTCAAATTACAGAATTGATCATAAAAAATATGGTTAGAACAAAACAAAAAATGCATGCAGCGCATTCCACAAAGGAAAAAAATCCTATTCTAAAGAACGGGGCGAAATGGTGTTAGCATAAACCCATAAAGAGTTTAAGTTCGAGAGGCAAGAGATAGATAGGGCATAAAACTCAAAATTCAATCAGTTAATAATAGCTGAACTTCCAATAAAGAGAGATAAGTTCAGCAGTAAAGCAAAATAATCATGCAGTAGCATCTGCATTCAGCAATCAGGTCGGAAAGGTGTAGCAAATCAGCGTTCATCCTTCAGCATTAAGCAGTAAACATCCAGCATAAATTGTATAGAGCAAGGCAATTGGGTATAGGCATTCAGTGTTGAGTGCTGAGTGTTAAACTACTGTAAGAACACGCACTAATATAAACAGTCGAAAAGAAATGTTACATTTGCACTTGTATCATCTTCTTCTCTCGTCCAATCAGCTTTTGGTGTTCTTCTGAGAATAGACTCTCCTTTTCCTTTCTCACGATTCCACACAAAGAACTTGCAAAGTATTATCATACAGTATGAAACAGTATTAAATCTATGTCTATATATAAGGCCTTCTCGATTCTTAGACCTCCTTTCCCATGGGTATGATCACACTCATATCCTTCTAATAAAATAAACTGTATGCTAGCTAAACAATAGGCTATGTGAATTAGAAACATCAGATGCAAAGAATATTATTCAGCACCTCATGTCTTCTTTATAAAATGAGGGAAAATGGTTTAAAGGATCAACATTTTCTATTCATGGATTGTATTTAGTATAGGAAATAAGGATCATTTTATTTAACAATAAAGCAGTTCTATCAAATATTTCGAAAAGTTATTATTAATCAGGAACATTCTGCAATATGATGTGAAGCTTTTTATTAACGATATGTCAGGGTAATGTAAACATTTAAGCATTTCATGCACATCTCAGCACATTTGGTTTAGTTTCTTGTAAAATGAAGCTTCTTTATACATTCTGAGGCATAGGACTAATAAGTATAGTTACACACTGAGTTTTGCATATTTTAATGCCGTGTCAGTTCAATATCATTTGCACATTAACTTTGCACAGGTGACTTTAACTAGATGAATTTAGCATTTTAATAAAACTTTCCCTCATGACAGTATTTGTTGGAAGTTTCTCTCTTACAAGGAATATGTTGGGTTTGCAGCCATTCCCACACCTTATTCGAGTATTTAAAGTGATAAAATCTATAACAATGGCCTGGGACAATTGAAATGTCCTTGGTTAGGTATAGTGAGGAAAAGTCTCAGGGAACACTCTCTGGTTAATCGTGAGATTCTTTAAATTCTAAATTTAGAACAAGAAGACAGCAATAATCATCATGCGATAGATTGAGGCATCGATGCAAAATGGAGGACAGTGAGTACACAACCTAGGCTAGTGTAGGCTCAATTCATAATGCGTTTAATATGCAGAAAGAAAAACGAAATGACATTAAACGGGATTTTTACGGTGCACAGCTATTTCTAGGAGGGTCCCGGCACTCAGGTTATAGAAGAGACCACTCATTTTGAACAAACAGCCATAACTTTAATCTCTCTTTTGAAAATGGTGATCGATTCTAATGAGCGGAGATCAAAAGGGAGTTTATTCCATGCTGTCGGCTTCAGATAGGAAAAAGCGGACTCTCCTGCTCCAGCGGGGCATATCTTAGGTACCCTTGTCAGTAGCCTGTTGGCAGAATGCATATACCTAGTGGGTAGATAGAAACTGATTGTGGAACCCAAGTAGCCCGGCCCCGTCTGATAAAGGACCAGAGCTTTAAACAGGATTCGCTTCCTTACCAGGAGCCAGTGAGGAGAGTGAAGGTTGAAAAGTAAGCAGGCTGCGGCATTCTGGACCATCTGGAGTCTATTGACCAGGTAGTCCGGCAGTCCCAAATACAAGGCATTCGCATAGTCCAACCTAGATGTGATGAGTGCCTGAATAACTTATTTCCTCGCTGAGAATGTGAGAAAATGAAGAAATGTTTACAAAATGCGCAGGAAGCCACAGCATGAGCCCGCCACAAAATTAATTTGTGGTTGGAAGGATGGAAAGTTATCAAATTTAACACCTCTATTTTGACGACTCCATCCTGCTGGCCCGATGGGGGGCACCCCTGGCCAAAAGGTCTACTAAGTGGGCGGGGAAATTGACCGAAAAACGCGATTTCGGTTTGTCTACATTTCATTTCAATTGATTGAGGGTCATCCATAAAATACAGGCGCTAAGCAGGATTTAATCGACTCCTGTGCCATCTCCTCTCCCTTCTTACAGGAGAAGAGCAGCTGTGTGTCATCGGCACACAGGTCTCACATAGTTCTCATGAGAACAATCTAAGCAAACCAGAAAAACTGTGTGTAGTTTCTACTTTAAGCGGAGTTCGTGCTACTCTATTTTAGCCGAAGAAATTGACCATTTTCCAAAAAACTCCGATTTAATCCGATTTGAAAAGTAGTTAGCATTGTTGAGCAAGAGAATGGCAAACTCATTTCCAGTTCAAAAAAAGAAGTAATGCCTTTCTGTAACGAACACAAAAAAAACTGTCCTTCTTCCGCAGGGAAATGTCATCCCTAAAGAGGTTTGCCCTGAACAGAACTCATCAGCAGAATATATCTTATTCTAGACATGGTCGTGGCACCTGGCATAAATGAAACCAAACTACTGAAAAGCTTAGAGTGACACATAAATCACACAATTTAGAAGGAAGGGCTGTTTCATTTTATGTGCAGGGTATTCCAAGCAATGATTGGAAGGTTATTTATTTATTTATGGAGAAAATAATTATCAAATGAGCAGGCAAATTACAACTTGAAACCTATAAAAACACAACATGATTCAAAGAACCTCTTAAAATACAACTTTAAATGTGCACAGTGTTTATCTGTGTGTTTGTATGAAAGGTTTTATAGAGCGCGAACAAGACCCGGCAGGGTATCAGAGAGCTGTACAAACGCAGCCAGCTGGTTAGGCTGGCACAGGAGAAAATAACAGATAGCTAAGGTTATGCAGAAGAAGCACAGTGGAGACGAAGTAGACATGTAAACAGTTAACAAGATGAAGATTGCATAGTAGACCAGCAGAGTTGTAAGGCTACAGTCATATTGTCACATGTAACTATTCAAGAGCAAACCTTTAACTACTTTTTTAAATGCATATGTAGAGGTAAGGCCGTATTGATATTATTAGACTTATCTGCAGCCTTTGATACCGTGCTCCATGACCGGCTCCTGCAGCAACTTCAGCAGTGCGGTCTTGGTGGTTTTCCTCCTTTCTGAACGATCGTCAGCAAAGAATCTGGTCCCCACCTTTTGCTGGACCCATTTCCCCCATGAAGGTTGGGGTTCCGCAGGGCTCGATTTTGAGCCCAACACTTTTTAATCTGTATATGGTCCCCCTTGCGCATTTGGCTGAGGCCCATAGAGCAACAATAGAATCATACGCAGATGATACACAGTTGCTCTTCACCTGTGAGAAGGGCACTGATTTTAGAGGGGAAGTGATTAACACCTGCCTATCAGAAGTGTTGTCCTGGTAACAACTGAACCAACTCAAGTGTAACTCTGAGAAATTGGAGATAATTTTCTTTGGCCTCCCCCCTGCGATGTTTGGCGCTACTGGTGGCCCTCAGATATGTCCCCTCCTACAACTTCGGTAAAGATGGTTAAGAACCTAGGGGTTAAGCTGGATGACAACCTATCTATGAAGGCCCAGATTCAAGCAGTAGCAGGGTCCTGTTTCGGACTGCTAAAAACGCTAAAACAGTTTCTCCCCCTACTTCCAGTTGCACATAGGAAAACGGTGGTCCAGGCCTTGTTAGTATCAAGGCTGGACTATGTGAACGTTCTGTACCTGGGTCTCCCGGAATATTTATTGACACGCCTACAGGTGGTCAAGAACACGGCGGCTAGGGCGATACTATTGCTAGGACTTAGAACACGGGTGTCTCCCCACCTGAAATCCCTCCATTGGTTACCAATCCGAAAGAGGATGCGCTTTAAAGCGTTTGTTCTGCCCTTTAAAGCTCTTCATGGGACGGGTACCTTTTACATCAAGTAAAGAGTCCAGCACTACATTCGGCACCAAACTTTGAGGTCTTCATCGCTGCAACAGGCACTCATCCCCAAGTTTTCCCACGCATGTATTGGCGGCCGCTTCTTTCAGGTGCAAGCCGCTCAGCTTTGGAACGGCCTGCCATTAGCACTGAGACAGGTTCAGGATCTTTTCATCTTTAGGAAGCAACTGAAAACATGGGGGCATATCAGCAACGAGGCGATATAACATTTTCGCCGCTTTTGCGTCCGTTTTCGGGCGAAAAGCGGCGATAATTTTATCGCCTAATCAGCAAGGTCACGCTATCGTGTGAAACCTTGCATCAGCGCCCGGATTCTTTTTTTTTTTATTATTTTTTTTTTTTTTGAAACCGTTTATTACATGTTAAAAAGGGTTACAAGTATGGGCCTACAACCATCCGGCCGGCCGCTAGAGTGGCAGAAGCATATGACATACCTACAGTAAGAGTCTCTTGGCGGCACAGATCGGTAAAGCAGGAGATATCAATAGCGCAGGCCACATAACTCCAAGCCCACAATACGGTTTCCTTTTTTTTCGAAACAGAACAACACAAAAAACCACACCCGCAAGGCAACCCGCCATCCAAAGTGACGGCACGTGCTCCTTAAGTGGGGGATCCCAACCAGCAGCCAAACTCTGAAGAGGGGAATGGGAATAAATCAGGGACAGGGGAACCACATGCCCGCGGCTGGGGGAGGGGGTCGGCTAGGGGGACGGAGCTGGTGAGGCGGCCGGTAGCAGTGGCGGCTCACAAATACCCCCGCGATAGGCGTTCCAGGGGCCCCAGATTTTCACCCACGCCCCAGGCTTACCCCTCGCCACATACACTACCTTTTCACGAAACATACACCAATCCATATGTTCTTTCCAGGCCAACACCGCTGGGGGCCTCTGGGATCCCCACAATTGAGCAATATCGCGCTTAGCTATCATGTATCCCAGAGTCACCCACCGCGTCTGCGGGACCGAGTAGTCATTTGGTTCCCACACGTTCAGCAAGCATCTCCTCGCTTCAGGCAATAGCGCAACATGCGTCACCACACGCAGGACCTCATGCACACCACGCCAGAATCGCTCCACCTGTGGGCATTCCCACAGAATATGCATGAAAGTTGCCAAAGCACCACAGCCACGCTTACACAATCCGTCACCAACAAAGCCCATACGTAGAAGCCTAGGCCCCGTCACGTAAACCCGGTGGAGGATCTTAAGCTGGACGAAGCGAAGGCGAGCCGGGATGGCCACCTCCTTCGGAGAGGCCACCGCGGAAATCCAGTCCTCGTCGTCCAGTTCCAGCCCGTCGGCAACCCAGGCCTCGCGGAGACTAGTCAGCAGGCACGACCTGTCGTTGATCAGTTTTTTATATATAAGGGAGATCGTGCTGTCTGGGACATGGCCATCCAGCACTCTGTCCTCCAGGGGGGAAGACTCCGGAATGGACGCAACATCAGGGAAGACGGAGCCCAGCGCGTGGCGGACTTGTAAGTACCGAAAGTACTCACTGCCTTGCAGCTGAAATTCCGTCCGCAGCGTCTCAAAAGTTTTAAATCCACCCCTTGTCCAGAGGTCTCCCACTGTGCTGATTCCGATCGTGTCCCACTTCTCGAAGCCCTTCGATGTCCACAGGGAGCCCAACCTCTCAGACGCATATAGCGGTGTCGCCCGGGTCAAACGGTCCTTCCATCCCATCGCTGCATTAGCCGCGTGCCAGACACGCACCATGACACGCGTCGGTCCCGTCAGACGGGAGTCGGGCGCGCCAGAGTAGAGCGCTCGATTGTAGTCGCCACCGGGCAGGAGCATCTTGTCCATTTCAAATGCCGGGTTCAGGGCGGGCCCGTAAAGGCCATGATTAATCGCAGCTAGCTGGGAGGCCCAGTAATACCGTTTAATGTCCGGGAGGGCAACCCCCCCATCGTACCACGGGAGCGTCAATTTAGCCAGGGCAATACGCGGCCTCCCGTCCCAGAACAGGCGCCGCTGCAGGCTCTCCACCTCACGAAAGTAGCGCGCCGGAACCAAGTCCATAGTGTTCTGAAGCGCATACAGAAAGCGCGGCAAGGACATCATCTTAAACAAGGCCGCTCGGCCAAGCGGCGAAAGCGGAAGACGCCGCCAGCGCACAACGTCCTCCCGCAAGCGCTGGAGGGGGGGTAGTAAGTTCCGCTCGTAGCGGGCCTCCGGGTCAAGAGTAATATATATACCCAGGTACCGGAACCCCTGGGAGGCAATCTGGATCGGGCAGTCCCGTGGTAGGGCCGGAGCCTCCCCGGAGAGCACATACACGCAGGATTTCGCCCAGTTGATGACAAGGCCTGAGTTACGACCGAAGGAGCGCAAAACATCAACCAGGACAATCAGCGAGTTACGCGGGGAGGCGAGATACAAAAGGATATCATCGGCGTAGAGGGACACGCGGTCCTCATGCTCGGGGGTCCAGCGGAGACCACGGATGGAGGGGTGCCACCGCAGCCACTCCGCCAAGGGCTCCAAGGCCAATGCAAACAGGAGCGGTGACAAGGGGCAACCCTGACGCGTGCCCCGCCCCAGCGCGAAGGGGGCCGAGACTCGCCCATTCACCACCACCTGCGCCAATGGGCCCGAATACAACAATTTGACCCAGCTAATGAATCCCGGTCCAAATCCAAATTTCGCCAGCATCGCCCAGATGTATGGCCATTCAAGCGTGTCAAACGCCATGGTGGCATCTAAGGACGCCAAGATGGCCGGCTCCCGCACAAACGGGACACGCGCGAGCACCCCATGCAAGCGTCGCAGATTAAGAGCCGTGTTGCGATGGGGTATAAAGCCAGATTGGTCTTGGTGGACCAAATCGCCCACCACGCCAACCAGCCGGTTGGCCAGTACCTTGGCGAGGATTTTGGGCTCCGCGTTCAAGAGCGAGATAGGCCTATAGGATGTAACCCGCTCACGGGGTCTCCCCTCCTTGTGGATCACCACGATTGTGGCCAGACGCTGGTCCGGCGGGAGGGAACCCTGCGAGTGGGCCGCCAGGAACATGGCGCGCAGGTGGGGCGCCAGTACATCCGGTCGCAGCTTGTAGAGCTCGATGGGGATACCATTGGGGCCCATGGCCTTGCCGGATGCGACCGAGCGAATAGCCAGGGCAATTTCGTCCGAGGTGGGAGGAGCGTCCAGCAAATCCCTGTCCTCCACCGTAAGGGAGGGCAGCGCGATGTCCCGAAGCAGGGCATGGGAATCTTCCTCCGAGCAGGGAGAAACCGGGGAGTACACCTCGCGGAAGTAATCCGCGAAGCAGGAGACAATGGCTTCCGGCTCGGTGACAGGCACACCATCCATCCCCTCAATCAAAGGAACCACACGACTCGCTCTCTCCCTCTTGTCCAACCACGCAATCAATTTACCAGCCTTATCACCCACATCATACAGTCGCCCCTGTTGCTCTCTACTGAGGCCCCTGGCCGCCTCCGTGACGAGGGCCCTATAGGCCGCCTGCTTGAGGTGCAGGACATGCAACTTGGCGTCTGTTACCCCGCTCCCCAGGTCACCCTCCAGTTCCGCAATTTCGGCCTCCACCCGGGTTACCTCCTCCCTCTCGCGCCTCCGGGCATGGGAGATAAAGGAGAGGGCCTCCCCTCTGAGAACTACCTTAAAAGCCTCCCACAGGGAGATGGCCGAAGGGACAGACCCCACATTCTCATCAAAGTATCGCTGTAAGGATTTGATCAAGTCGGCACGAATAGTGGGGTCACGCAAGTACCAAGCATTGATTGGAGCCACCCTGCCCTCCCCCCTAGGGAAGACATCGAAATGTAACAGTACTGGGGAGTGATCTGAAATGCCCCGCGCCAGATGGCACACCTCTCCCACCCTCCCAGCATAGGCCGCCGGGACAAGGATGTAATCAAGCCGCGAGAGGCTACCATGGGCACCCGAGTGGAAGGTGTATTGCCGCTGTGCGGGATGCTTTAGTCGCCAGCAATCCACCAGGCCCAGAGTATCTAAAAGGCCGGACAGCCAGGCCTGTGCCCGGGGGAGGTCCCTAGGGGGATGGCGATCCATAGACCCAGAAACTACCGCATTAAAGTCCCCCCCAATCACCAGCAGGCCACCCGGGAGGTCTAGAAGGAGGCGCCCCAAATCCGCAAATGTAGTAGATTGTAACCCAGACGGGACGTACACTGATATAAAAACGAACACTCTACCCTCCATTCTACCCACCAGAACAGTGTAGCGTCCCCTCTCATCATGGCGCACCTCATCAATCTCCAACGGGAGCGAGTTCTTAATCATGATACCCACCCCCCGCGAGCCCGAGGTGAAGCCCGAGTGGGCCACCAAACGATAGCCTCGCCGATTCATGGCATGAAAGGAGTTACCTATAAGGTGTGTCTCCTGCAGGAAGATAACATCTGGTGAGATACGTTTCAGGTATTGCAGGACCACACCACGCTTAATCCTGTCCCCCAGGCCGTTAACATTCCATGACAACACAGTCAAATCCCTACCCCCCATCATACGTAGAAGCAATCAGTCGTCCCCCACAGAGCATCTCGAGAGCAACAATACAGTAAAGGGCTTGCCTTGCGGTGCAAACAAACAACACACCCCCCCCCACACCCCCATCCCAACAGAACTCCCCCCTCCCTGCACCCCTGCATGAGCCCAGACAGCCCCCCCAAAGTGCAGTGTGCCTGTCGCCCCATAGATGAAAAACTAACTAGTCCCCCAGAGGAGGAGGGAAGCCCCCAACAGACCCCATACGACCTCCATCGGAGGGGAACATAAACGATCAGAAAATGGTAAAGGAATGTTGTCCAGAGCAAGGCCTATTCTTCACCCCTCAGTTCTGATCCGGCGGGCCCTCCCCGCCAACCGCACCCCCCCCACCCCCCCGGCCCCGATCTCCAGGCAGAGTGTCCAACCAGTCCCCAGCCGCCTCGGGTCGGTCAAAAAAGTGCGTGCGCCCATCCACCTCCACCCTTAGCTTAGCTGGAAAAAGCATTGAGTACTTAAGGTTCAGGTCCCGTAGGCGACGTTTAACTCCAAGAAAACTCAGTCTCAGTTTTTGGACCGCCGGCGTAAAGTCTGGGTAGAAATGCACATCCATGTTATCGAGCTTGACCGGTCCCTGTTGCCTGGAGGTCTGCAGGATAGCGTCTCTGTCCCGGAAATTAAAAATCCGGGCAATGAGAGGCCGCGGCGGGGCACCGGCCTTAGGTCTGCCCCCAGGGACCCGATGAGCACGTTCCACCGCAAAAAGCTTACTCAGCCCCCGGGGCTGGAGATGGGTAAGGATCAATTCTTCCACAAAAAGATCCGCCGCCTCCGCCTCTCGTCCCTCCGGCACTCCCACAATGCGAACGTTATTCCTCCGGGCCCGACCCTCGGAATCCTCCAGTCGCCGGTCCATCAGGGCGCTCGCCTGGCCAAGCCGGCGCACCTCCCTCTGGAGGGCCACCACGTCCGTCGTGAGGCTCGTTGTGGTGTGGGCCAGGGAATCGACCCGGTCGTTGGTTTTGGACAAGTCAGCCCTCACAAGGCTAACATCCACCAGGACCGAGTCTATCTTTTGCGCTAGGGTGTCGAAGCGCTGGTCCACTGAGGCCTTCATCTCTGCGATGGCGCCCATGACGTCCCGGAGGGTCAGATCCACCGGTTGAGCAGATGCCTCCGTCGGGCCCGCCGGGGATGTGCGCGCTGTCTCCGGAGATCCCTTCTGGAGGGTGTAGCGGTCCATACTGTTGGATTGAGGCGCCGGGCCGCGGCGGGTCGTCTTCACCTTCGCCCGGTCGCCATCTTGTTTGGTGGACATGCCTGCTCTCCCACCGTCGCGCCAATCTCCTCGAAAGGGCCGACAAACCAGTTCACGGGTTCCGGGGGGGGTGAGGGCGACCACTGGGCCGCAGGACGACTCACGGCCGGCGGGTCAGCCGGGCACCTGGACAAGGCCACACCACCGCACCCCGCTCCGCAACCCTACCTCGCTTGAGGGCAAGGAGAGCGCAAAAGCGAAAGTGAAAGCACGGGGTACGCGAGTCGCCCAGCCCTGCCCGCCGCTGTTGTTCGCTTTGTCCCCGGATCACCCCACTACTCCAATCCGGGGGGCCAGCGCGGAGAAGGCCGCAACCTTCAATCGGTGCTCCCACCGGTGTCCGGGGTCCGATTCGAAAAGGAAAAACGGATGGCGCCTCAGCTCGGGTTCACCGATGCAGTCCCCTCAACAAGGACAGGATATAGCCAGGATTAATTCAGGAGGTCGTGGTGGTCCTCGGGAGCCTCGCACCTACGCGGCCATCTTGGTTGCGCGCTAGGCTCCTCCCCTCAGCGCCCGGATTCTTAACGCCCCGCTTTGCATCTCTAATGAGATGCAAACTGGGCGTACCTGACATGACTGGAGAAATGTCGCTAAGCGACATTTCTCCTATCATCAAGCTCCACGCTATGAAGCATAGCGGCAAGAAAAGTAGCGATAACCCCTGATATCGCTACTTTCCTTACGCCTGCTTCAGGACTGACTTAGCCATGATATCCTATGGAAGGTGGATATCATGGCTAAGTATGTGAGGCCCCATCATCAAGCTAATGCCAAACTTCGTTAGATTATCGCTGGGTTTCCAGCGATAATCTCACATTTGGAAGTTAGCGCTAGGATTTTTATCGCTTTTGAGATAAGCGTTGCTAATAGCACGCCAGCTCAGCGATAAAAATCCACGTTAGCCGGCGATAATCATCCTAGCGCTAAGTGCGCTTAGTGATAATTATCGCCTGTTGTTGCTGATATGCTCCATGGTTATTCCAGCAATAGTGTATGAGCCAAGCCTATGATCAGTTATACTGTCAGTGCCTGTCTTGAGGTTTTACAGCGCTGGGACATTCTAGTTGAGTAGCTGTGCACTCTGTAAGTACCAAGTTTTGTTTATTTTTATTTCATTTAATTTCATTCTGATTTCTGGCGGGAGAGCGTTCCAAATTCTCAGAGCAAGAGTTGAGAAGCAACGCCTGTAGGTTCTCTTCTTTTTCAACTTTGGTGGTTTCAGCAGTAGAGTGTGTGAACTTCTTGTAAGTGTAAGTAAGTAACCTAAGCTGAAAGACTGTGTCCTCAAGCCTATTGTCAAGTTTACTAGAGTATACTGCTCCCTAACTCCCTCCTAACCATCATTACTTGAATGGAAGATGCCCCCGAAACTGAAGGCCTCATTAAGAGTGCGCTGTAGTACTGTTTGATAATTATCACACCCATAAAATCCAACAACGAGGTCTGTGGATTTTATCGTGTGTGATAATTATTGACTATTACAAGTTTTGCCTGCAAAAACGTGTTACCGCACATGTAGGAATTATATGGGGGACTCCTAATTAAGCCCTTGGTGTATTTCAATATAAAAAAGTAATCATAGTTAATAAAAAGAAAAGAAAAAGTGCACTGTTGAAATCAACACAATTATGACATCCTAAGCTTATAGAAAATACTCCCAAAACAAAATTGCAAGGGTAAGCTATCAATACACTACCACTACAATGGCAGCTACAGGCAGAGACAAAGGGGAGGGTCACGAGGCGCAACCAGGCCCAACTTCCATCAACCAATGTGGCCATCATACCCCATTCCAGGAGGAGGGATGCATCCTATGCATTTTAAACATCCTCAAATGCCAATGATGGGTTGGAGCCCTGGTTTCTTACAAACCCCCCACTTTCAAACAAATTCCTATCGCCCTACTTTTGTAGAGAGAGGCCGCAGAGGAAGAGGCAAGAGAACAGGACAGACCAAAGTTCGATGGGAGCAAGACGACCCAGTGGGCAACAACACCCGAAGCAAATTCCAACAGGCGAGCACGAATGCCCAGGGAGTCTGATTGTAAATCTCTCAGATTTGACCTTATCAGCAGTAGAAACCAAAGTCCTCGAGAGGGGGTTAGGTTTCGTACCTACAGCCCGCTTGGATAAGTTCCGTCTTCATTGCGAACTTTCAAACTTCTTCAGAAAACTGAAGTTAAAAGCTTTCTTCGAAGGTAAGGACCCGACAGCTTCTGGACACAGTGAAGGAGACACCAGTTTTAGGGTAAAATCTAACTTTAACCCACCTCCGCATACTGTACCAGCAGAAATCACTGCTTTTGAGCAGGCGGTTTTCAATGATATTGAGACCCTGGGGGAACCAAAAACGTTTAAAAATCTAAGTGCCTTGGAATTTAAGGCCCTTTAAAACCTGCAAACCAATACCGCCATTACAATAAAACCAGCAGACAAAGGCGGGGGAGTGGTGATCCAGAATACTAAGGATTATGAACAAGAATGCCTGCGTCTCTTGGCAGACATTAAGAACTACCAACCATTGAACAGGGATCCTTCCCTAGAACTAGAGAATCGCATAAAGAACTTGGTGATGGAGACAGAGGAAAATGGCCACATTACTAAACATGAAGATGATTTCTTGACAGAGGGGGACAACGTAATACCCTATTTTTATACATTGCCAAAAATATATAAAAACAAAACACCCACACCTGGACGTCCCATCTTCTCAGGCATTGGCTCTCAACTTGAACCTCTCTCATGCTTCTGTGATCATTTCCTAAAACCTCTAGTTCAACAGACTTCAACCTATCTTAAGGACACAAAAAGCCTTCTTAATCTATTAAAAGATCTGCAGTTTGACACTGATTCAAACATACTTGTAACTTTGGACATAGAAAGTCTTTACACAAGTATTCCCCAGGACGATACCATCAGAGTCCTGGGTGAGGCCCTTGACGCAACTCCCTGGGAATACTCAACACCTAAAGAATTCATCTTGGAATGCGCAATGCTCGCATTGAAAAAGAACTTTTTTGAATATAAAGGTACTCTGTTCCTCCAATCAACCGGGACTTCTATGGGCTGTACCTTTGCCCCCAGTGTGGCGGGCCTTTATGTTCATGATTTTGAACGTAAATTTATCCAAAATACGAGCAATCCTTTTGCCTCTTCCATAAGTTTTTGGAAGAGGTATATAGATGATATTCTGATGATCTGGCAAGGACCAGAGGAAACCTTACAAAACTTCTTAGTCTGGATTAATACACTGGTTCAGAACCTAAAATTCACACACACGGCAGATAAACAGGAAGTTGTGTTCCTAGATGTGGTAATCTCCAAACATAATGGGCACTTTGTTACCAAAACACATTACAAAACTACAGCGAAAAACAATCTCTTAGATTTCTCTAGCTTTCATCCTAGACCCTTGAGGGATAATCTCCCTTACGGGCAATTTCTACGTCTAAGAAGAAATTGCAGCCACTTAGAATATTTCCGCACACAATCATCTGCCCTGACTGTCAAACTTAAACAATGTGGTTACCCAGATACTGTTCTTAACAAGGGTTACAAAAGAGCATGTAATCAACCTAGGGAAGCCCTCCTATAGGAATTACTGAAGGAATTTCCCCTGACGTGTGTCACCACCTTTAGTAGTGCTTCAGATGTTGTCAAAAAAACTATAAACAAACATTGGAGAATCCTCAATAATAATAACAGGAAATGGGAGAAACCCCTTTTTTCCTTTAAGACAGTACGCAGTCTCAGAGACACCTTGGTAAACACACGCCCCAAAGAAAGGTCAATAACTGATTTTCCATCCATCACTGATGTATGGGGCTTACCTATGGTGACGGGACATTTTCCCTGCTCAAATTTCAGCATCTGCCATCTTACATCACATACAAAAACCTTGAACCTTGGACCTTGAACCTGGAAAAACATGGACACAGAAGGCCCACACTAACTGTAACTCCACGAATGTGGTATACTTGATAAGCTGCCCCTGTGGGTTACGTTATGTTGGCATGACCACACGCAAAGTGAAACTGCGTGTGTGCGAACATCGCAGCAACATCAGATGTGGACGCATCACTACAAAACTTAGCAAACATTTTCTACAACACAATCATCCAACCAACAATCTCAGATGGACAGTTATTGAACAAATTAAAACACAAAGAAATGTTCAGAAAATCCTATATGAGAAAGAACAGAGGTGGGTTTATCGATTGGGTACACACCACCAGGAATTGAATGATAATATCCCGTGGGGGTCAATACTACACACTTAATCCTACCCCCAACCTCTCTGTATCTGCCTTACCTTGTTCATTATCTGATTATGAGACCCAAACATTTGAACTAGAGACTAAACTATTCTACTTTGGTATTCCTATTACATTTCTTTTTTTTTATTTCCACTGGAAAACATCCATTTTCCAATTGATTCCATAGTGCCTTCATCTGTTTTTTAACTTATTTGTTTTTTTAACTTCTTTGGTTTGTTTACTCGTTATTTAACGATTGTGCATTTTTTCCTTCCTGCACCTCATGCGGATTGAGGATCTTTGCAATAATAAGTGAGCACGACTGTGCTTGAATACGTGTTGATTGTGTATGGATTCGTCTTTAAAATTTTAAGACGATAGTTTGCAACTTTTTCCAAGTTCCATAATAGTTTATTCACTCTGTCTGCCTTCTCTTTTTTCATCTCTTTTATTTAAGCGTGCGATTTTGGACACGTAACGAGCCTTGTTCCCAAGACCTAACTACACAGTTGCCATGGAGATCCCTTGGTAACTCACTTTCGCATCCCTTGATTGGATGCCTACTCGGTCTGGGAGTCACACCTTTTCTGATTGGCAACCTGCCGGCGCGTCTCCGACGCTAGCGTGATGACGCGTTCGGCCACTCCAAACTTTCCAGCTACCGGACTGGTTTTAAATTCACTGCCGGATCCCCGCATTAGCATCGATGGGGTCCGGTAATACGAGGGTACACACAGGTACCAAGAGGGTGCTTGGCGCTGACGGCGTGAGTTCAGCCATTTTTCCATGAGCTAAGTACCTTCTAACATCGTCTGGTTCTAAGTATAACGTTTACTTTCTAATCTTCCTTCCCTTCCAGGGTGTGCCATTTTGCCACCACCCCCCTCCCGTGACCCATGGTGTAATTAGTGATTACACCCCCCGTAAGATAAGTTATTTACCTCTATTGCCCTAGACTTGACCAGGAGCACTATGTTTGTGTTTGTTGGTCGTTAGTGTTTGTTTCATTATTGATCTCTCACTATTGCCATAAAACGCTATTCTGGGCTTATTGACCACCTTTGTCCTCAAAGTAGATACGCTGCACCAGGCATTTAGGGGATTACATCCCTTAGCCACATCTTGTTCGACCAGAGCACTTATAAGTGCACTAGTTCACCATTAGCAGCACACGAGATCAGTGGTACTGCTAAGAAGTGCACTTATTTGTTTGTATGTCACTGTTTGTCACTTTTTAAACAGAATTAACTCGGTTCCTCTCCAATTAAAGAGGATCTCTTATCATTTAGTGTTTTTTAACAATTTTTCACTCTAATAACCTCAGGTCAGGGTGGGCCTTAGCGCGCCCATACCGCCGAGGTTCACTACACACTGGTCCTGATGAAAGCCTGATTAACAATCACACATAGGCAGAAACATGTTGACCATCCTTCTAGGGATAAAACTGAACAATTAATTTAGTTCTTTATCCCACACTGTATTTTTATTTATGTCTGATTGGCAAAACTAATAAAATATTTTTTTGACACAGTCTAGACATTTTTAAATTCACTCTTCACCTTTCACAAATCACTTGTTACCAGCTCCGCAGTAATTCTGGCGTTGCTGCACACCAGGGTGGCACTCAGCCTCTCCTGGTGGGGCCCGATAATGAAACATGTCACCAACCAGGTTGGTGAGTGAGGGCTTTCTTAAGAACCTAATGGGTCTTACTAGATTTCTACAAACCTAATGGTTTTGTCAACATGCTTGTTCTTCGTCTATAATAAGGAACACTCTTTGGTTGATTTGTTTATATTTACCGAGAGGAGTGAGAGTGCTCCTTAGGTGTTTCTCCCTTCCTCTTCCGTTGTTTTCTATATATACATCAATACATTACCAACACTTTTTTCCCCTAATTCTGCCCACTCAAATATCTGTAGTATCCCACTCATTGCAGTGATTCTGCATACGTATGTATCCTGCCAATCATCGAATTAGCAAAATACCATTCATGTCAAGTCAGACACTGGACTGGACCTCTGCGAGAAATATGTGGCAACTTATGGGTTAAGTAAAACACCCCTCTAATTGACCCGGCAGAATTTATTATTATTACTGTTATGTATTATTATTATATAGACTTCTATAGCACACTGATACCTTGCAGGCGCCCTTGAGCTAAATCTAAAAGTAAGAGCTACAACTGAAGCAAAAACAGAACTGAAAAACTGTATTACAAAGTATAAAGCAAAGTTTATAATAATTCCCTGAAAAGTCCTTAGTAATATGGCGCTGACCCACTCTAGATTGCTCATTATGGAAGATTTTAACCTGTGGCCAAATGGGAATTTGGACTCGGGTTATAATAATCTCATTCAATCTTGTGAGAATCTAAACCTGCAACAATGGGTTACTGAGCCTACACACAAGGGGGGACATATATTAGACACAGACTTTTCTAAAAAACAGACTATAGAAATAGTAGACATCCTGCCGGTGGGTTGGTCTGACCACCACCCGATTGCATTTCAGGTATACAACCCCAGGATGAACACTCCGATCATTAGGGAGGCTAGGAATCTTTTAAGTAGAGACTGGAAGTGACTCCTAAAAAATGCAACGATATCCCCTGTATTTCTTATCAATGAGTGTTTTGATGTAGATAAGCAGGTGGAAGAAATCTATGCAGCTCTCTGTGAACAAATAAATACTAGGTTGGACCTGATTGCTCCGTTAAAAAGTCATAAAAAAACAGGTAGACCTTCAGCCCCATGGTTTAATGAAAATATGAGAAACCTGAAACAGGGCTGTAAGCAAGCGGAGAGGAAATGACTGTGGGCATATGCAGACGAAGATAAAACCATCTGGAGGGTGGCAATAGCTAACTATAAAAAAGAAATTTTTATAGCAAAAACAGAGTACTTCGCAGATATTATTCTGAAAGTGCCAAATAACACTAGAAGTATCTTTAAAATAGTAGATGATATTGCCAACCCGGACTGTTCAAAAAACAAGATTCTGCCCAGTCAGGATCTATGTGACAGTCTAGCAACCTTTTTTGAGGACAAGAATAGAAACATAATTGATGGACTCAAAACGGGTAACATGCCTGAGGAACTATCACTTGCGAAGGGGAAGAGATAGGGTGGGGGGGATAAACTGAACTCTTTCGACCACTTTGAGATACTCTCAATGAAAGATTTCCATAAAGTGGCACAGGGTGTCTCCTCAGGATCCCTATAGATCCAGTACCACGCAAAATCTGGAAGGAACTGGCTCCAGACCTCTTTCCGATACTTCGGCAGATTTGTACTCAATCTTTGACTAGTGGATCTGTGCCGACTTGCTGGAAACAAGTGTTGGCGACACCTCTTCTGAAAAAAGCATTGCTTGATCCAGCTTGTCCTAAAAACTACAGACCCATCTCTCTTCTACCCTATCTGGTCAAAATCCTTGAACGTCTGGTTAGTAAATCACTCTCCCAGTTCCTAGAAACCAATAACATAGTGGAAGATGTGCAATTTGATTTCCGCCCTGGACATGGAACGGAGACTGCTCTGGTGACCGTGATGGATGATCTACGAATGCGAGCAGACAGGGTACAATCAGCTGTATTGATTCTACTTGACCTGTCTGCCGCATTTGACACAGTTAACCATGAGGTCCTTTTGACCAGACTTGAAGAGGTTGGGGTGGTGGGCACTGCCTTGAAGTTGTTTGAGTTCAATCGTACCTATCTAAGAAACAACAGGCAGTGGCCCTCCCCCCATATCAATCTGAGTTAACCAACATTTTGCACATTGTCCCTCAGGGATCTGCGATTAGTCCAATATTGTTCAACATCTATATGAGCACTTTACTTGCTGTTATAAGGGCTCACAATATCAATCTTGTGAACTACGCAGATGACACACAACTTATTCTGTCCTTAGAGGGAGATCAGTCCATATCTCTGGAAGACTTCCATGCTTGTATGCAGGACACAGCACATTGGTTCAGAGAGAACTCGCTTCAATTTAATGCTGATAAGACAGAGGTCCTGCACTGTGCAGCTGGGAGGATCCCCCCCCATTCTCCCTGATTTTTTGCCCATTCCCAGAGCCACCCCAGTGGTCTCTTCTGAGACGGTGCGCAACCTGGGAGTCATGTTCGATAGTAAACTGACTCTTGAAACTCATGTGAATAAAATAGCTGGGAGCTATTTTTCCCTGATTGGAGTACTCCGGAAGATCCTTCCAATGTTTTAAAAAAAGGCCAGAGTTTTGATAGTAAGAAGTACTATCCTGAGTAGGTTGGATTACTGTAACGCCTTGCTGCTGGAGTCTCCGAGATATTTGACTGAGAGACTCCAGAGAATACAGACAATGGCGGCTAAGCTGGCACTAATGAGGCCACGACGTTCTTCCGCCTCTCAGGCACTTTCAGAGCTGCGCTGGCTGCCAGTATCGCAAAGGATACAATTTAAGTCGCTTTGCATAGTGTTTAAAGCTCTGCATGGTGCTGGACCCAAACCATTGCAGGACAAATGCGCATGGTATGCCCCCACCCAAAATCTATGTTCTTCCTCCGCCAAACTGGTGAAGGTGCCCAGAGTCAGAAGAACTAAATAAGGAGGCAGGGCCTTCAGCACCGCAGCATCGCGACTCTGGAACAAACTCCCACCTGAGATCAGACAGGTGGATGATCTTTTCCAGTTCAGAAAAAGGATAAAGACATGGCTATATCTTAGAGTCTGTCTTCTACCCCTCTCCTAACTTTTCTTCTGCTAATTTTGCTCCACTCCATCTGCGATAAGCTGGGCACACGTATTACAGCGCCAGGGTACCCATAGGTTGATAGTGCGCTTTATAAGTGTCGATAATAATAATAATAAGAGATGGAGCAGAGGGTAAAAATGAGGACAAGAGATCTGTTCTACCCAAGTCTCAAATGAGGAGAATGTTAGCTACCAGGTGTCAGGGGGCCAGTATTTCGCTTTGATGCATCCTCTAGTGGTAGGGCTAACAGTGAGGAGGGCTAAGAATATTTTCCTGAGGAGTGGGATTGCGTTTGGGACCTCATAAAAGCATGGATTCAGGATGCGTACTAGTAAGGCAATTAGTATGCCTACCTATGCCAGCAAATAAAGGCATAAGTAAATATTAGTCGTGTAGCAATAGACATTTTTGGCTGCTGACATACAAGTGTCTGCTTAGCGAGGTTGTGCAGTTTACCTGGATGAACTATCACTGTCAGAGGGAGAGAGACAGACCTTTATGAAGATGAACAAACATCTTAAACTACCAAGCATTACTCTTTCCATTTACTCTGACGCCAGAGGGTAAAGTGTTCAGGACGGATGAGAGGCATGCAGGGGAGGGCTTAATGGCCTTTGTTAATGCAGTGAAAGACTATGGCCCTTATGTATTAACACATTTCCCCGTAGACACATATATGTGTCACATGCATCCATTTCTTTACCTTCGCGGCAAGAGTGAGTGCCAAGGCCCTGGTTCAAGATTTTGGAGATGCTGCTCGCTGTGGGTATTTTTTTATAGCGCTTACTACCCCCGACAAGGCGCTGAAGCCCTCAGATAGCACACTTGCCGGTGTCTGATCAGTGTTGGGAGCTGGCAGGAGTGCTGCGTTACTACAACCAGCCGCATTTCATTCAACGGCTGACAGACAACGCGCTGACTGCTCTCCAATGGCTGGAAATGAAACGGGGGACTGGAAAGGAAGTTCGTTTGCTGCATGACGTAACATATTTTTCGTCCTAGAGTTGTATGAATCAAACACAAGCGGGATCCTAGTGAAGGGCGAATAAAGGACGCAGACTGGATGCGCCTGGAAAAGCCGCCTCACCTGGGTAACTGTTTACTGACAGTGTACGTGTAGGTCAAAGAGCGACGCACGCAAGGTTCTGGCTTTAGGCAGTCTCACCTTTGGAGTGTTGAAGCTGGGTCATGAACTCTTCCTGGCAATGTGTTTATGCAGAGGGGAGTGCAAACACACTTCAAGCCCGAGGAGAGCATGTGCAATGGCTTTTATGGCAAAGGAGTATTATCGTGAACAGTTTCGAGAGAAACAAGGTACTCGCAAGGACGCGTAACTGAGACCCAAAACAAATAACTAAATATATATGCAAAGATAAAACGAAATTATTTACATGGTAGTTTTATTGAGCTAACTGTAATTTTAAGGTCTGTTTGGTTCTTGATGTTGGGTAGAAAGTAAAAGACAGGGGAAATGGAGATAGTTGGAAGTCACAAACAGCCTGAATAGTAAAAAGAAAAAAAAAAAAAGTTTGAGCCCCTAGCCGCTGCCTGCTTATTCGATTATAACACGAGTACTCCGGAAGGAAGTGCATCGGTATGGCTTTGAAGAGAGGCCTGGCAGAAATGGGAGGTACAGATGAGTAGAATCAGGGTAGCTGTGGCAAAAGGTATGTGATAGTATGAGATTTCTAAGGAAACACAGGAAAACCCGAAACTGGAATCATGCGGTTGGGGAAATAGATGCAGCACCGCGAGGACACAACCATCACCGGACGGATGATGACTGGGCTCATAGAATGCCAGCCTTAGAGAAATATCAGGAAAGACGTACAGACAAGTACAGCAGATAGAGGGGGGATACGTCGGCTGCCTATTGGCATGGTTCCTCAAACAGGGCATGCCAACAAAACACATCAAAGCAATCAGAATCACAGACTTGCCAACTCACACGGTGCAACGATGTGGGGCCTGATATCAACTCCCTTCACAAGATCACACAGTGAGGAGCCAATATCACACGGCGGCATGGACAATAAACAGCAAACAATGTTTTTCCAGCTCGATTTTGGAGGCTTTCAACTGATGACGTTCCTTAATGGACATGAATACACCCCAGGACATCAGCACCAGCCTGATTAAAGTGTTTTTTCCTTCTTTTTGGAGGAGAGGTTTTGGGGGTGGGGGTAAAGTATCTCATAGGTACTTCTCGGCACGAGGCCCTGCACCCTCCAAGGCCCCACCCCCTCCTCACACAGTAACATTTCTGTTTTAGGTGGTAGGTATGGAAACAGTAGTAGTGTAATGACAAATACACAGGTATACATTTAGTATTTTGTGAATACTTGAGGGAATTATACATATAGCCATACCTTCCTACGTCCACTAAACTTATTGACTGGATGGACTCCTGCAGACTCCCAGGCAACCGACAGAGCTGAGGGGAATTACACAGAGAGAAACAACCTTTCAGCTGTGCACTCCCTGAAAACAAAACCCTGAAAACCCCAGGGGTTGATGGGTGAAGTATATTGAAACAGTACAGGGCTCCTGGTAGATAAGTTGCTTATAGTATTGAAGGAGGCACTTCAAATAGACATACCACAGAAATCAACATGTGAAACACGTCTAGTAATAGTCTGCAAACCATACAAAGATCCCCAAGGCTATAAATCCTGACAAGAGTTATTGATGCTGAAAACTGATAGAAACCTTTTTTGGAAAGACTTAGCACATTTCTTGAAATACACATTAATGAATTGATACATTTAGATCAGAACAGGTTTATTCCTAGTATGAACAAGGCCTAGTACTATGTTGTGAATTTGATGAGGAGGTGACCGATAACATAGGGGAATACGTGGTGGTGTCTGGAAGCTGAAAAGGCTTTTGACATTGTAGGGTAGGTATATATGATTCATGTACCTTAGGGGCTTATTATGAGTCTGGTGGTCCATGGACTGCCAAACCTGCAGGAGCGCGGTAGTGGCGGTCTTCTGACCACCCTATTAGGACCAGGGAAGATGGCCACCCTGGGACCACTGCAACCACCAGGGAACAGAGATCCATGGCGGTGGCACGGCGTTCTTGAGGTCACAATATGCATGGCGGGGCCGCGGCAGCCCCACCAAACATATAACATGTTTCCTCACCACCATTCTTTTCATGGCGATGTGACCGCCATGAAATGTGTGGCAGTAAGGAAACAAAGGCCTCCTGGAGCATCACTCCAAGTGGATGCACACAGGGGACCACAACATGTGCCCCCCCCTATGTGCATGCACACCACTACCTGCACAGCTTGTACTGCAGAAGTCCATGGCGTACAGGTACTGTCTTTGACATTCCTATTGCGGTGCCTATTTCAAAGGCACCACACTGGGAACACCAAAGAATCGCCTGCTAGCCAGGAGAAAACTCCTGATCTGGCGGGTGGGTTCTACACAGGTTTTAGTGGTGCAGGAGCGGGCGGTCCCATTCCCGCACTGCCAGACTCATAATATGGCCCTTACTTAGTGCATTACAGCCCCAGTTCTGTAAGATGGATGTCTTGTCGTGTCATATCATGTTATGGTATGGTTGGACTTGGCCCTCTCTGTAGGGTCACCACAACCTTTTTGCCTTCACCCCTCTTATTTTCTGAACTTGTTTTGTTGGCTATTAGGACTCTATGCACTTTGCCACTACTAACTAGTGCTAAAGTGCTTGAAAACATTCCTAAAAACAAGGCAAAATTGGTTTCCACCAAATTGGTGCATTTAATTCACATATAAGTCGCTAATTTAGTGGTACTACATGTACCCACGGCCTATCGTTTGAATGCTGCTAGTGGTCCTGCAGCACTTATTGTGCCACTCATTTATGTAGTCCTTTAAACATGTCTCAGACCAGCTACTGCAGCCTGTCTGCAGTTTTAAACTGCCAATTCAACCTGGCAAAATAAACATTTTGCCCGGCCTAAACCTTCAGAAGCCTTCCCTTTCAATACATAGAAGCCACCCCAAAAATAGGCCCTAAACATCCCAAAGGGTGGGGTGCATTTCATTTAAAATGTAGGTCATGTGTTTTTAAGTTTTACATGTCCTGGTAGTGAAAACCCCCTAAATTTGTTTTTCACTACTGTGAGGCCTACCTCTACAATAGGATAATATTGTGTTACCTTATTACATTTAATACGTTTTAACCTGTGACTGGGAGAAGTTACAAAATGATTTTACTTAAATTAATTGTAATTTTAAATCATTAAAATCGGAATTTAGATCACAATTTTAAAAATGTCACTTTTAGAAAGTTAAAAGAACTGTTGATGGACAGAATGCAGAACAATGTCATACATTCACCCCAGTACAGAGATCTGGGCCTAAATCTATCGTTTTTTTGCTCACCATGCCATTCCAATTTGGACCCAGCCATATGCAAATCAGTCTTGACCCTGTGCCCTATGGGAACAGTCCTGCCCAAACTGCCAGGCCAGGTCTTCCTTGGACTGGAAACAAGCATCCTAGGACTGGTTTCGGGGTTTCACCCCTCTTCAGCCAGGATAGCTTGATTCCAGTGGCATGGAGAGCACGGGACTCACGTCTGAGCATACCCGTCCCACTCGGGGTGGCAAATGCAAAAAGAACTGTTGATGGGCAGAATGCAGAACAATGTCATACATTCACCCCAGTACAGAGATCTGGGTCTAAATCCATCGTTTTTTTGCTCACCGTGCCATTCCAATTTGGACCCAGCCATATGCAAATTAGTCTTGACCCTGTGCCCTATGGGCATGGTGAGCAAAAAAACGATGGACCTTACTCACCTGTTTGCTTCCGGGTCACTTCTGCGGCTGAAGTCGGCATTCGGCATCGGGCTGCATTATAGCGGTTTTCCTTGCTCCACAAGAGTCCTCTTTATCGTGGCTGGCCTCGCTGCCCGTAGACGACTAAACCTGCAAAAAAGAAAATAAACGGAGATACTTAAAGGATACACAAATTCTATAAAGTCAGTACTATGCGCTGCGCCACATATAACAGTGCTCTACTTATCTAATATGTCTCCACAGCTTTTGGAGATTCCGGTTCCTGTTGTGCACTACTGCAAGCTATAAGAGATAACAAAAATATAATTAGCCATTTCCTGAAGTTAAGGAACTAATTATCAATATATTTCAGCCCTGCCTATTTTTGGTGTGTTTGCCCGTTTTTCTTTTTTTTCATTGTATAATCAATCCAGCTGGGATATATGTTTCTTGTTTTTTTTCCTTTTGGGCTGATTATTCTGTTTGGGTGCTTTTTTCTGATTGTTATGTTATCTTACTTGAGAGGTTAGTACATGGTATATCTCCTCATAATATTTGCAGTGCCTTTTGGTTAATGTAATACCTAATGCTCAGATGACCGTCTAAATCAATTTGGATAAAGATAAAAGTGTGTACAAAGGAAACGTGGAGTTTCATTGTTGACCATCCCTTGACTATATGGCTGGAGACTTAGGGCCTCATGTAGGTAAATAAATTTTACCGTTTCTTAAATACCGAGCCGTACCGAATCGGTAAATTAGAATCGGTAAGTTATATGTAGGTAAAAATTCGGTAACAGTTACCGATTCGGTAACATTCGGTAATCACGAATCGGAATTCACCGAATCGGTAAATACCGAGGTGGTATTTACCGAATCGGAAAATACCGAGGTGGTATTTACCGAATCGGAAAATACCGAGGTGGTATTTACCGAATCGTAAAATACCGAATCGGTATGTACGGAATCGGTAAAAAAAATCACATGACTTGACGAAACAGCTAATCCTGTGCAACCACAGCCCACCCAACCAGGAAGTGGCCACACCCAGGCAGGTGTACATAATTAGCCGACCCTGGAGAGGCTTGGAGTGCAGAGGAGAGGCAGGGAGCCGGTGCCTGTGCGAGCGGGAAAACGAACATCATGTCCAGCCAGAGAACACAGAGAGACGGAGGGGAAAGGAGGAGGAAGCTGAAATTTAGCCCCAAGGAACTCCAGGTGCTGGTGGAGGAGGTGGTGAAGCAGCACCAGAAGCTGTTTGGAAGGCAATCCCTGCAAGTGCCTGAGGCTGAAAAGCGCAACATATGGCTGGCCATCCAGGCCCATGTGAATGCTGTGGGAGTGACCCACAGGGACATAGAGGTCCTAAAGAAGCGCTGGTATGACCTGAGGATTGTAACCAAGAGGAAGATGGGCGACATCCAGAAGGAGGCCAGCCAGACTGGAGGTGGAACCAACAGGGCACCTGCCCTCACCGAACTGGAGGAGCTGGTGGGGGCCACAATCGAGCAAGAGAGCGTCGTGGGTCTTGGGGACGCCGACAGCTCTGCCAGAGCCGCCACACAACAAGGTAAGACGAAAGCACAGCAATGTAGCACCCCCTATCCCTATCCCACATCCCCCATTGTGAAACGAGAATCACACTGCAGTCCACACGTGTCAGTGCAGACAGGCAATGCATTCCGGGAGATGTAGTCAGGGAAACACCAACCATGACGTAAATGTTACAGGGCAACAAGGCATGTCACGCACTCGAGGCACAAGGAGACAGAGGACATTTTGGAATGTGAAATTATTTATTGTGACGCTTTCAATGCAGCCCTTCGGGGACACTGAGCCAATGTTGTATTTCTGTCCACAGATGTGACATCATGCAGGACAGGGCATGCTGCAGGAGAGACGGCACACCGGCCACAAATATCACCTCTAGCCAGCACAAGTTCAGACCATGGAGCAGGCCCACTGGCAGCCGCACCACCAACACAGGCAGCCTCGCCGCAGCCAGAGCCAGCATCACCTCACCCAGAGCCAGCATCACCTCACCCAGAGCCAGCATCACCTCACCCAGAGCCAGCATCGCCACTCATGTTTGAATCACCGGCCACATCTCCGCTTGCAGGTGTGGGAATGAGGAGGCGTCCAGCAGCCAGGCTACGAGCCTTAGACACCTCGTCAGACGACAGCATGGGCCCTGAAGAACTCACCAGGCCCCAGGAAGGGAGCCATGCCACTGTGCCCCACACCTCACAGGCAGCACAGACGGGAGCAAGAGGGCGCCGCAGGTCGCGTGTCCAGAGTCCACCAGCACCCATTGACGGCCATGGTGTCTTCTTGGGTCTCGAGGGCCAAATGTTGAAACAACAGCGCCTGCAAACAAAGGCAGTCATGACAGTCCAGAGGCACATGCGGGTGATGAAAACTACATTAGTCAACATGGACAATAACATCAGCGGCATGGCTGCGGGCATTCGGGACATGTCCCAGTCAATCCAGCAGTTGTGCAGCAAATTAGATGCTGACATCGAGGCACGGCGCCGGGAACGGCAGAGAAGGGACACTACCAACAGGGCACTCAACCGTCTGGCAACTGCGACTTCTCTACTGTGCCGGCGCTCTGTGACGATGCAGGAGGGCCTAACACACTGCTGCAGCGACCTGTCTCGGGGGATGGTGCAGGTGACAAGTGCACTAGGGGTGCTATTTACTAGTCAGGCGTCGACAACTGCTGCAGGGGATGCTGCGGAGAGCATCGACACCAGCAGCAGGAGCAGCATCACACCCCCCATCCCAGAAGGACGCAGGAGCAGCAGGCGGCTTGGGGTTGGCTCTAGTGAGGATGCACAGGCCGTGCCATCCACCACTGCAGCGCGTATGCGCAAACATTGATGTGGCCCTGCTTAGCCACTTCCCAATGGGTGACGTAACCCTGGACATACTCCTTGTATAGATGGTATATTGCCAGATTGGCTTGTTCATGTGTTCATGGCGTGGTGCCACATTAAAACTACGTCATGACTAATCACAACTGGCTGTGTCCCCTTACTTACTCAGAAATAGTTGCATGTGATCTCTGTCTGTCTCTCTCTCCCATCGATTGCAGTTGGCACTCTAGCTGCGTTGCCCTGTGGCTGGCCTGACTCATCCTCGTTGTCCTCAAAATATGTTAGTTCCACATCTGTACCTTTTTTCGTGGCAAGGTTGTGCAGCATTGCACAAGTGGCAATAATCTTGCAGCAGGTGATGGGTGTGTACTGGCGTGCGCCTCCGCTCTTGTGGAGGCAGCGGAACCTGCTCTTCAGTAGTCCAAACGTGCGCTCCACCACATTGCGTGTTGTTTTGTGTGCCACGTTGTATCGTCTCTCACTCTGGGTTGCTGGGTGTAGGTAGGGAGTGAGGATGAATGACCGGCATGCATATGCACTGTCGCCTAGATGAGTTAAAGGGAAACATCAGTCACATGCCTCTTTACACTATGATTTGCAGGTTGCAAGGGGCGTCACTGTTACTCACCTAGCAGGTATCCCTCTCCAAATTCTCCGGCACTCAGTCGTGTGTAGATCCCACTATTCTGGAAGATGTACGAGTCGTGGGTGCTCCCAGGAAACTTTGCAACAATATCTGTGATGATGTTCCCTGCATCACAGATCACCTGCACATTGATGGAGTGGGTGGACTTCCTGTTCCTGTAGATGTGCTCTGTGTCAGCTGGTGGACAGATTGGGATGTGTGTACCATCAATACAGCCGATGACATGGGGGAACTGTGCCATGTGATAAAAGTCTGTTTTTGTTTTCTGCAGTGCAGCCTGTGTGTTGGGGAAGCTGATGTAGTGGTGCATTCTCTGCATCATGGCATCCAGGAACTTCCTGAAGAAACGTGACAGGCAACTCTGGGATACACCACCCACCGCAGCTATCACCACCTGATAACTGCCGGATGCCAGCAGATGTAGGCTGCAGAGCACCTGCACATGTGGGGGTATGGCGTGCGCCCTTCTTATTGGCTGGTCCAGGAGTGGGTGAAGGTCCCTGATTAAGTCCATGATGGTTTCTGGGTGTAGCCTGTACCTCTCATGTATCTCTGCATCAGTCAGGTGGAATAGTGTGATGCGCTGTCTGTAGATGCGTTCCTCCCGTCGCCAAACCCTCAGTCCTGCTGCCTGTAGACGTAGGCGCCTTGCAATGACATACATAGCGGCCATGTTGTCCACGCTGTTGCATTTTGGGATTGCTTATATGCACTGTTGATGGTTACCACCTGCTTTCAATCCGTGTTAATTACCGACTCTTATTTACCGATTTTCTTGGATTTCTTAATTACCGAGTGCTCCTACATGTCATTTTAATTTTTACCACTTCATATTTACCACTTCATATTTACCGATTCGTTAAGTATGTATTCGGTAAATCTGATTCGGTATTTTAGAATTCGGTAAATATGATTCGGTATTTACCGCCTCATATTTACCGAAAAGTCGTTTTTGGACTCCTACATCTCACTTGTCTGAATACCGGTCGGTAACGGCATATTTACCGAAAATCGGCCGTTACCGACCAGTATTTGGCTACCTACATGAGGCCCAAAGTGTGGTTGCACACACATAATATAGCAGTAAAAGGAACATGCAAGTTCAAGTCCCATTTCATTGGTCCTTGCAAAATTGTAAAGGTAGTTAATCCTGTTGTCATGAAATTGGAACTTCATTCAACTCTAAAAATCCATCCAGTTTTCCACATTTCCCAATTTAAACCTGTGACCTCAGATACAATTCTAACTCATCAAACCCCCCCCCCCCCGCCCCCCCGATTTTGGTTGGTAATGTAATGATCCGGAATATGAAGTTGAGTCAATGGTAGATTCTCATCTAGTGAGACGTAAGTTGCAGTATCTGGTCGGTTGTAAAGGTTATGCTCCAAAAGACCGTACATGGGAGAGCCTGCTGGCCATATGCATGCTCCAAGACTCTTATGGCTGTTCCATAGGCGTGTTCCTGAGAAACCCAAACCAGTGGGAGGTGTACTGTCAGGCGTGCTCTGCGCCTGGCCGCGTGTGCAAACGGGACGTAGCGAGTCAGGAATAAAGACATCAGGCAGGAAGGGAAGAATGCTTTGCATTCTAGTGCATGCATGTGTCTCTTCCGTCCCTGCCCTTACTCACCTGTTTGATTCCGGGTCACTTTTGCGGTCGATGTCGGCGTTCGGTGTTGGGCTGCAATATGGCGGTTTTCTTTGCTCCACGAGAGTCCTCTTCATCGCGGCTGGCATCGCTGCTCGTAGATGACTAAACCTGCAAAACAAGAAAAGAAACAGAAATATTAGGATACACATATTATACAAAGTTGGTAATATGCGCTGCTCCCCATATAACAGTGCTATACTTATCTAATGTGTCTCCACGGTGTTTGGAGATTCTGTTTCCTTAAAATATAATTATTCCTTTCCTGAAGTTAAGGAACTAATTATCAATATATTTCAGCCCTGCCTATTTTTGCCTGTTTTCCTTTTTTTCTTATATAATCTATACAGTTGTGAAATATGTGTGTTTTTTTTTTTCCCTTTTGGACGGATTATTTTGTTTGGGGTTTTTTCTGATTGTTATGGTATCTTACTTGAGAAGTTAGTACATGGTATATCTCCTCATAATATTTGCCCTGCCTTTTGATTTAAGTAATACCTAATGCTCATATCTTTTTACAGAGAAAGAAAGGTGTTTGATCCTGCTTCTAATACTTGTGAATTTAGAAGAAGACGAGAAATTCACAAGTAGTTATATACTGAGTGTTAATACATGCTATGCATAGGGGAGACTGGGATTACATATATAGATTCATTATATTAAGTTACACACATACCTTTTGTTTTTAATGCAGGAATTCTCTGAGATTCTGAAGATCCCTATTCATTCCTGAAAACACTGGACGTGTGTCTTTTCTTCCCTTGTTTTCCCCTCTTCCCCCATTTCACCTTTCCAGGTTTTGACACATTGTTGGGTTTCTATGGTGAATGATGGACGTTGGGACCTCACAACAGAGCTTGCATCTCGCCTCTGCGGAAAACCAAAGATGAGTATTACAGTTAGCAGTGGTAAAGGACTCAGAGTTTTAATACTAGCAAAAACAAGGTCGGACAAAGTGGAGTAGGATGTCAAAAGGTCGAGGGGAAGACCACGCTAAGGCTGGCAGGTCTAACAGACAGGCAGTCGCTTGCTGAAATAGGAGGAGGGACATAGGTCTACAGTTCACCAGTGAGTTTGGGTCAGCAGGGTTTTTTTTCAGGAGAGGTACTACTGTGGCATGTTTCCATGAGTCTGGAAAGGTGGCTGTGAAGAAGGAATCATTGAAAATTAGTGTGAAGGCGCTGCAGATGGGTTTGAGTCTTTTGTTTAAGATCTGGTGTGGGCAAGCGTCCAAGGGAGCCTCCGAATAAATGAGGGGCACTGCTGCGGAGGTTTCCTGAGGGGTGGTGGCCGGCCAGCATTTCAGGGTGATTTCTTGAACATACTTCTCATCAGAAAGGATTTTGGTGCTGAAATGGTCGGAGAACTGGGTACAGATTTCATGGGAGGGTGTGATGGCCATGTAGCCAGCAGCAAGGACTAGAATCCCTTCATGATGACAAAGATTTGTTTTGCGTTCTTAGAGCTCTTTTTAATTTGTTTAATGAGTGCGTTGCACTTGGCAGTCCTAAGTCATTGGTGGTAGATCTGGAGGACTGCTTTGTACGTGTCTTTGTCAGTATGGGTGTGCCACCAAAGCATTCCAGGTGTTTGCCACGGCGTTTGGAGAGGCAGAGGTCTTCCCTGTACCAGCTAGTCTGTGGTTTGGTGCCTGCTGTGGGGGAGGATCTGAGTAGTGCTAGGACATCCGCACAGGAGGTTAAAGTTCGAGACAGAGCAGGGAAGTTAGTCATGGTGTTCACATCGAGATAGGGGTTGAGTCCAGAGTTCTTCAGGGTGTTTGTTCAAATTGCCTTGGAAGGTTTGGTGAGTGTGGATAAATGGTGATTGGGTGCAAGCTGAAATGAACGAGGGCATGGTTAGTCCAGGTGAAATTGGTAGGTTTGTCTACTGTGATGTTCGTGAAATTGCTGAAAACAAGATTAAAGAGATGTCAGGGCATTTGGGTGGGTTTGCTTATTTTCTTGAGCCCATTATGCTCATGTTTTTCAGGAAGTTGGTAGTGTTGGGATTGGTGATGTCCTTGAGGTGAAAGTTGAGGTGTCATAAAGGATGAAGGAGCTGGAGTAAAGCACCAGAGGGGCAAGGACGTCCACTATGGTGGTCTAGAAGTTTGCCCTTGGATCAAGGGGGCCAGCAGAGTAGGACCCCACCTAAGATGGAGTGGCTCAAGATACTTATCTTGAAGGCCATGTGCTTGGGGTGGTGGCTGGAGTTGGCTGATGAGTTTGTGAAGCTTATATTTTCTTTGTACATGATGGAGATTCATCCTCTGGGTTTGCTGGTTCTATCCTGTCTTGCAGTCTTGAAGCAGGAGCAGCTACTGCGATGTCTGGAGCGCAGGTCAGATGGGCAGACCTAAGTCACACATTTGACATGCCAGCAGCATGCTCACTGTGTATCTACTGTAGAGGGCATTAGGAGAAGGAGGTCCTGGGCGGAAAGAGCAAATGAGTATGCATCACTGGGAGCAAAAAAGTGGCAAAGGAGGAGAGATAAAAGGCAAAAAGGTCAGAAAGAGCCAAAGGGAGAAAAAAAAGGGCATAAAGCTGAAACGAGAGGCCACAGGTGTCACAGGAGAGTGGAGTGGAAGATGGAAAATGTGGCAAGAATAGTCAAAGTGTCAAAAGTTTAATGCGGTACAAAGGGGGCCATGAGGAGTGAGTGCAGAGAGTGAGAGTTAGAGGAAACAGTCAAGCGAGAGAAAAAGGTTCACACAGAGGCAAAAGGTGCTAAGGAAGAAATACAGATGCGCAAAGGGTGCAAAAGAAGCAAAAGAAAAAGAGTAAAGGGGCAAAAAGACTGAAGCAAAAGAACCATGAAAGTGGAGAAGGAGAAGAAGGCAGGAGGCTTCAATCTGATGCACCAGTGTGCAAGCAGAGTCTGAAAGGGCCGGGCCTGGCCGTTGGATTGTAGCAACAGGTTAAGCTGTCAGGCAGGGCCAGGCAGAGCCTTCCTATGGGCAGGGCCAGGCAGCACCTTCTAATAGGTTTTATACTAAGCACCAGTGAGGGCCAGTTCTAGTATAACATCATCTGATTGCAATTATAACAGTAATTGTAATGGTATTTATATAGCGCTTACTACCCCTGACAAGCCGTTGAAGCGCTTTACATTGAGTAACACACTACTCAAGAACCCAAGGTCAGTGGTTAATCTAGTGATTATTGTTTATTTTATTTATTTAAAAGGTTTTATATAGCGCTGGCTAGACCCGCAGGTATCAGAGCACTTTACATAAGGATACATATAGTTACAAAGTTACATCAGTTACAAGTACATCTGTTACTAGTGTGAGAAGTTGGCCTGGTATATGCTGTCCACTAGTTATAGTGGGCACCTTGCACCAGTCCAAACCACCCCTTATTGATGGTAGGTTAAAGACAACCTTTATTGAAAGCTATCCTAGTGGTAGCTATGGAGAGCAGCCTTCAGGCTAAGTCTTGAAGGAATGTAAAGCAGCTTGTTTTACCAGTCTATAATCTATTGAATGGCTGAATGAAAGGCAACCACACCAGGTATATATATAAAATATATGTATTTATTTCTAAACACACCCTACTAGTCTCTTTATGAGGCTAGAGGTCCAAACACATAAGTTACACTTCAAATATTACAGTAAAATAGCACAAATACACGTTAGGCCCTAGGGGTGAACCAAACCATATACAAAAATAGTGGTATAAGAACCACGACTTAACTAGACACAAGGCCTAGAGCCTGAAGAATCACTGGGACCCCAATAAACTACCCAAGGTAGTGACAGAGGGGACCCACGGGGGCCGTGTGCAGTGTGAGAACACAGCCGCGAGCTCCCGTTAGCTTCTATGGGGAAAGTCGCGGTTAGATTTTTAAAGATCAGGGACACTTAGAGATGAACTATGACCAAACCCTTTTGGACTTAGGAAGTTCTAGGGTCAACACCCACGGGAGCACTGGAGTACTAGAGTTACCTCACCCAGGGAAGCCGGGTGCATAGGCATCAAATCGTGTTGGTTCGCATCGTCGTTTTCAATGGGAGCTGGCGAAGAAGTGCTGCTGCCGGAAAGATGCGAAGTGTCCGAAGAGATCCAAGCCTGGATCAAAGATGAGAAGAATCTGAAAGCAGAGGGGACAGAGTCTGGGTCACTAGCCAGTGACCAGGGGCACGATAGGCGAATGCCCACCAATGTCGGGTGATTTCAGGTGAAGGAGGTGAAGCTTGACTCTTCAGCCACGAGGACCAGGAGGCGTCAAGGATGACCAGGAGCTGGATTCGAGCTGTCCCACGAAGGATGTCGAGTGCTGCAGTGTCGGTGCCCAGATTGGGCACAACAAGCCTTGGCAACAGCAATCAACCCAGAAAAGAGAAAGATGCTTCGGTGCAGACAAGCACGTTCTGGGGGACTCACCACGCAATGGGGAAGTCAGGGCATGTCTGGAGCAACCAGGGAAGCCCAAGGAAAATCAAAGTTGCCTTACCAGGGACCCACCAGTCGACGGACCAGGGATCGCGAAGGAGCCTCAAGCTGAAATGCAAGAAGCGGGCTCACGGAACACTCGTGGAGTGTAGGCCCACAATCTTCGGTGCAGGTGGTGCTCAGGGCTTGGGCTAACCGTAAACCAAAGCACGACTTCAAGAGACGTCGAGAAGTCAATGCACTTGCAAATGTGCACGGTGACCAGGAGTTCCGGTTCCACGTTACTCACGAGGGCTGCAGGTCTCAGCTTTGCTAGGGACTCGGGTCGGCCTCTAAAAAGTCTGGAAATCCTCTTCCTGGGCTGCAGATACTTCGGAGTCCGGCGGGACCTTTGGATATGCAGGCCAGCAATTGCTTTGTTGGTGCCTGCCAAGCAGGAGAGTCACTCCTTGACCCCAAGGGAGATTTCTTCAGTCCTCTAATCTTGAGTAGAGCGTCAAAGTTCCAGAATTCAGTTGCAGAGTTTCGTCCAGGTATATCTCAAGTCCTGTTGCCAGGGGATCCTTACTTATACCTAAGAAAGTGTTTAGATTAACTCAGGGGACCCACCTATGGGAGGGTTTGGAAAGAGAGGTGGCTACACCCATTTCCTTTATCAATTTTCGCACCAGAGCAGGGGCTGGTAGCCCCTGAACCGGTTTGAGCTGGACTATGCACAGGGATACCAAATGTGCCCCCAGTGCAGGACTTCAAAGCACTCTCAGAGTGCTCCCACCCAGCCCCAATACACATCAGTCTGTCTAGGAGGTGGTTACACCTCACTGTGACAGGAAACCTATTGTCCAAGCCTCCCCTGCCGGAGTTTCAGTCAGCAGCAGGAGGCCAGACCCTTGTCTGTGGCTGCAGCATCCATTTTGTGATGCCAGGGCTCAGTTAAGTTGGTACCAGGTATACTGGCGCTGTCATGTCTCTCCCTCTATAAGGGTGGGATCATACTCTCACACTAGTTACTGGTGTGGGGGTATGATTCCAAGGTGTTTGACACCAAACACAACTTGTTTCCGTGCAGCCAGTCCAAAGTTAGCATTTACCGTTGGGTTATAATGCACTTAAGAGTATATGGTCAGGCTGCACCACTGACAACCCCTGAGGATAGATTCCGAAGGCTGCAGAGGGGCTCAGCTCATGCCTGGGCACCCTCTCACATATAACCAAGCACCCTGCCTTCAGGATTGATAAGGCCTGCCATAGGGGTGACTGATAGGTTTCTATGTGCAGTGATAGGGGAGATATAGTGAACCTATATCTCAGTAAGGGGTGCATGCACCACCTTACCCAGGCTGCAGTAGCAGGCCTGTGGTGTCATTTTGGAGGGCTTCCCACGGGTGGCATAATACAAGCTTCAGCCCCTGGTAGGCCTCTGGGGTACCTATGCCCTGGGTACATAGTATACCATATACTAGGGACTTATAAGGGCATCCCAGAATCCAATCTGCTGTGTACCTAAGGTACTAGGAATCCATTTGTAAGAGAAAGCAGATAGGCTGGGGACCTGATTAGCAGGTTCCCAGCCAAACTAAGTAAAAAACCATCAAACCACCAGGAAAAAAGTGGGGGCAACCATGTAGTCAGATTCCACCTTCCTACAACTAGAACATTCAATAGCATAGAAAACGAGACTAGTGGAGCATAGAGGGTGAGGGAGATAAAGTAAGAGGGGTAACAAATCCAGATCAGGACACAGCTGACCGGCCACCAAAGTTCAGGGTCAAACAAGCGGGTAGGGATCCACTAATCAGCACAACCAGAGCTGGCTATTCTTTACAGAGTCATGTCCCAGAAATAGGGAATGAAAGGGTCCGAAGGAGGGGACAAAAATGGTGCCTCACCATGACCATTGAAATAAGAGAAGGGTAAAAGGAGGCTTCAGGGGGGTTGATTAAGGGTGATAGTCAAAAAGGTGGAACGATATGCTGACCAGCTGCAAGAATCTGTCTGAGGGTATGCCGAGTGCATAAAATGGAGGACTCCGATTCAAGGACCTCAGGTACCTCGCATGAAAATGGCGGAATTGCGGGCGAGTACAAGTCTGGTAAAAAAGACAAAAAGGAAAAAAACCTACCCCAAGGTAGGGCTGAATCGGAGGGCAGTCAGCATATCTGGAATGTAGGAAGGCTGGAGGTCTTCGAACGCTCAACGAGTCATCAGAGTCCAGGGAAAGTGGGATAGACACGGGAGATCAGGCAGCAGCCTCGGAGAGGAAAGGCAGCTACGGGGTCATAACAATGAAGAGGGAAACAAAACTCGGTGATCTTGAGGCGGCTCAGGTGGTGGAAGAAAAAAAATCCTTGTGTCTCCGTCGTAGCCCCAGAAGGGAGCCAGCAGGACGCCAGGCAGTTACGGCACAGGACCAGCATGTTGACGAAGGCAAGATTTCTAAGTTGCATACTCGATGAATTATTGGTTATTGAGCGGAGAGATGTCCGGCACCCACATCTCGGGTCCGGAAGGAAGACGAGCGGCCAGAGGAGAGATCCCCTGCCATCTCACCAGCAGCAACTCCGGAAGAGACTGCAGAGGGGGGAGATCCCCCTCCATTATCCAGCAGCAACACTGCAAGAAAGAAACAGTCATTGGTGGTTTCGTCAGGAAGGCAGGAGAGGAGGGAGAGCACGGCAGAGAGGCGAGGGGATCCATGCCCGATGTCCGGCTGGGTAGGTGACGGCCTCGGCGAGAAACCGAAGCCAATCTCCCCTGTAGCTGGCTAGGCAGCTCCACAGGGCATTGGCCATGGTTGTTCGGTCACTGCGGAAGAAGAAAGCAACGATCCTTTTTCTCCCCAAATCTCGAGCCCACAAGCATGAGATTGGAGCGATGAGGACCGCAGCCAAACAGGACCTCAGGTGAGTAAGGGGGTCCAGGGAGGAGATAGAAGTCACTGGATTTAAGCCAAAAAGGCGATCCTAATCTGGGAGCTCCAGGCCGGAGCTCCTCACCTGTCGGCCATCTTGTGTGATTATTGTTGGTTATCGCAGTTAGTCAAGTGCTCTTAAGAAAAAATGCATACATTTCCTCTAGCTTCTTTGTGATATATTATATAAATACCAGTTGGGTGTGATCATTAGTTGGGAAAAGAGAAAGAGGGAAAAAGAAACATGACCTGGTTATCCCATGACCCCTCTTGTTCACTCTGGCTGTGTAATTACTCCAGTGCCAGTTGTGCAGGTGAAGTTGGGCAACAGGTTGTGATAGGGAACGTTGTGCATATAGCACCATATAAGGATAATGTATTACTATGCTCTGTTTGGGTGTCCTCGGGGCAAGCAGAGGAAACTAGGGCTCAGCCATGGGGCCTGTGGTCATGTTGTCCCGATGCTCGTCCTACACGGCTCTGCAAACTGGGCTAAGTGCAACCCATTCTGTACTTGACTCTCAATGGTAGTGATGGCGAACAATCACAGGCTTCTCAGGAGGTAGTGAGGGGGCACTACAAGCTAAGAACTAAAAAAACCACCAAACAGCATGATAACTGATTGTCCAACCCAGTGTTTGTGTTTTGCAAAAAGAAAGTACTTTAGTACACTTAAACAAATGCTACCCTCCACTAAATGAAACTACTCTTTCACTCGCACAGGGCCACTGTATCCTGATGTCAGGTGTCCCTTACTCCTTAGACTTCCCATTCAAAAAATATATGGTTGAATTGGACAAGTCTCAAGCATAGGTGCAGTATTTCTGCCCTCTAGCATACCGGTCAATTTTCATTCAGTCTCTATTGGCGGGTAGATGTATGCTCTGGAGTCAGCTGTGTGCTTGGGCTGGTAATCAGCACCTCCTTCAGGATTGGTACACTCATTCCCTTTTTCTTCAAGGAAGTCAGCTCCAGGCCCTTAAGGTAGACACTCAGCTCTTACTTCCAGGTCAGGCTACAGGCGATGTCCCCTCACCTCGCTGAAGTTGGTTGTCAGGTAGGCAGACAGGCTGCTCAGCAGTCGCCTGAGTACTCTGGAGCACTTCCTTCCTTTGTCAAAGAGAACTTGGGACTTGAACAAAAAGTGGAACAGTGGCACTTTTTATACAGCCCAAGGAGAGAGAGGGAGCAGATTCTTTGTCTGCACTTTCAGCAGTTTTTTCTTTCATGTGTTTTCTTCAAACTGTTCTCTAGATATAGCCTTTGTGTAGAGATATGCTCTTCACAGTAGGGTAAGCTTTATAACCATAATATAGGCATAAAAAAGGTGTGATCTACCTTAACCTGTCTACCAACAGTGATACTGAACAGTGATCAGGAAGGTAACAAAAGGGTGACCTCACCTAAAGGACCCTTCTACAAAGATTGCAGTCCCACCCTTTATCCCACCCCAAATCTATCAAATGGCAGTGCTCAGAAAGACTAATCAACAGTCTCTTTCAGCAAAAGGGACCAATTGAATTTCCAAAGGAGCCTCGTTTCCTCTGTCCCCACTTCAGAGTCTCGGTACAGTCTCTTCTCTCCAGCTACAGAAATGTCAGCAATACACTTCCAATGCCTGGGAAAACAACTTCATACTCCGCTTGTGCACAAGAACAGGCCAGGAGCTTCCAAAATTGAATCAGCACCGGTGGAACTGTGGGGGCGGGTTTCCCATGCCCCTGGCCTCTTCTCTTTAAGGCAGGCACCTGGGCCACTCTTTCAGGCTCCAGGTCCTCTTGAACACCCTTACTGGCTGTCATGGACTGTGTGGTCACACGCGCTCACTCAGGCAGACCCAACATCTCCAAATGAGCACTTTGCTCCACCTTAGCCCAAGGGGAGATCTCTAAATCGTTACCGAACAGACAGTCAACAGGCATGGCTGGCCTCACAGCTACTTGAAGAGTACCAGAGACCCCCCCACTCGAAGGGAACCTGAGCCACCTTGCAGTGGCTCTCTGTGTTGTCAGCGGCAACAACTGGGTAAAATGCATTGGGGACCACCTGCTCTTCAGACACCAGGTGACACCTGACAGCTGTCACACTGGCTCCAGTGTCTCTAAGAGCCTCCACTCTATGGCCATTGAAGGTCACCCACTGCCTGTACTTCTTAGTGTTATCAGGCAGCTGGGTCCTGGGGACCACCTCACAGTCTCCTAAAGAGACAAGGGGCATCTCTGTGGGACCCCATCCACCTTGGGCACCCATCTCTTCCCCCAGGGCTACACTCACCATCTGCCGGGGTGATGCACCAGTGGGTGCTGTCTTGTCCCTCTGTGGGCACTGGGGATCATAAAACCTATGGCCCACTTCACCACACTTGAAGCACTTCAGGGGTCCCCTATGAACAGGTTTACCTGTTGGGGCCCCGGGCTTCTTCTCAGGGGGAGTCTGGGAACCTTTCCCTTGGTTCCCTTGGGGATTACTTTGGGGCCTTTTCTGGAACTCCCTCTGTTTGCCCTTGTCCCCACCACTCTTCTGCTGGGGACCCTGCCCACATTTCGTGGAGTCTCCCACATGACCCTTCTGGACCCGGGTGTCCACCTCCTCAGCAAGCTTCCTAGGGTTAGTCAGCTTGCTATCAATAAGGTGCTGGCGTAGCTCTGGAAAACAATTATTTGACAAGTGCTCCAATGAAATCAAATTATAGAGCGCTTCAAAAGCATTCACTTTGCTACCCTTCACCCAACCATCCAATGCTCTGCCAAAGAAAGAAGCATATTCTACCCAAGTGCTAGACTCCAGTTTCTTACAATTCCTAAACCTTTGTCTATAAAGCTCAGGGGTCAACCCATACCTGGACATTAAGGCCTCTTTCATGTGTACATAAGAATTCTGCTCTTCAGAAGGCAAATCTAATAAATTGTCCTGCCCATCACTGAGGAACCGCCCCCACAACCCCACTCCCCAATCCTTCTCAGGGTCCCGGTGGGAAGACATAGCTACCTCATAGGCCTTGAACCATTGCCCAATATCTTCATTCTTATGAAACGCATTAATAACATCCTTGGGAATTAACACTCTTGTTTCTACAGGCACGGATGGTGTGCTGCCACCAGAGGGAGTAATCTCTAAACTCTTGGCTTTCAATTCCAACCCCTTCAACATCCTTTCATGCTCTAAATGCATCCTCTTTTCCTCCAAGGCTAACTTCTCATTCTCCAACTTGATCTGCCCACCCATTTTGAGCTTGGCTAGCTCCATCCTGTGCATCCTATCTCTCTCCCTGTCCTCCAGGTCCTCCGGGTACAGGCCCTTTGAAGAAACACTGCTGCCTGGCCTTGAAGGTACTTTCTCCCCGGTCAGGCCCAATGGCCCATCCAGCTGCCCATCTGTATTCTCTGCCTCTACCCTAGGCTCTTCAAGAGGCTCAATAGCATTTCTAGATTCCAAACAGGCCCTCAGCGCCTTTTGGAACTCTTCCTTCTTGGCAATGCCTTTCACAGGGATTTAATATTTTTTACAGAAGGCTTTAAGCTGTGGCACAGTGTAGGTATCAACCCTATCTTCTTCAAACTGTAGATCCATAGATGCGTTGGATGCTGCTTTGCTCATGGTGAAAAACAGTTGGCATTTCTCGAAAAGCAAAAAGAAGTTCCAAGGAAAATTCTACCAAAAAGTATGTGGTCGCGTTATGGTCTGCACTCACTAGTGGTGTACACCAATCACTGTATATGAATCACAAATGCAAGTCCAAATCCCCACCGCTGACCTCCAGTGTTAGAACTGGGGGTCTCTAGTTGGCAGGGGTAGGTACCTTTGCCCAAATAGGGACCATTGCTTGTAGTCAGGGTAAGGGCGTACACTCCTAAAATAACCCCTGCTCACCCCCTTGGAAGCTTGGCATGAGCAGACAGGCTTATCTCAGAGGCAGTGTGTGAAGCATTTGTGAACACATACAGTAATACTGTGAAAGCACTACAAATGGACACCACACCAGTTTAGAAAAAAAGTAATCTTTACTAGACTTAACACAAGACCAAACGACAAAAATCCACAATACTGTACTCAAAAATAGTCTCTAAAATGGTGGGATATAGCTTAGTTCAATGTAGATGGTAAATGCAATACTTTACTCTCAAAGTACCTTGGATGCGTCATGCAATACAAACAAAAGGATCGCAGGGAAGGTGATGCGTCGGTTCCTTGCTTCGGGGGAGGTGATGCGTCGGTTCTTTACTAGAGAGGAAGTGATGCGTCGGTTTCTTACTGTGATCCGGTGTGATGCGACAAGATGGCGCCTCGATGCGATGATCCAGTGCAATGCGAGAAAATGGCGTCTTGATGCGATGCGACAACATTTGATGCGATGCGTGCACGCATGACGGCCGTGCGGCGAACTAGGTAACTTCTGAGCCGCAAAAGGCCCTGCAACACGCTTCTCCGGTGATTCGCTGGCGACCTCTGCAGCGGCGACACGCTTCTCCAGTGATGTGACGCGCTTCGTTGATGATGCGACGGCAAACAGCTGCAGCGGCGTCACGCTTCTTCGGCAATGCGATGGCAAATGCTGCGGCGGAGACACGCTTCTACTCGTTGCGTCGCGCTTCCAGCTCGTAGCAACTCGCAGTCTTTTCAGAGGGCCCAAACAACAGTAGGCACCTCTCTGTTGGCAGAATTACACAGCAAGGGAATCCAGGGGATCTGGTGGTGAAGTCTTGTATCCCTGAGACTTCAGGCAGGAGGCAAGCTCAGTTCAAGCCCTTGGAGATTCTTCTTCAAGATTGCAAAAGTACACACAAAGTTCCTTTTCTCCTTTCCTTGGCAATAAAGTAACCACCGCAGGCCAACCCCTCCAGTACAGCACAGGGGCAGACAAGAAATTTTCTGCACCCGGAACCACCTGACCTTGCTACGCCACTGTTGAGATGGTCTGTAGACCAACACAGAGAATACCTGAGCAGCAATATTCACCAGCAATTGAAAATTGTCCGTAACCAGGCCCGGACTGGCCGTAGCGGGCACCGGACAATCCCCCGGTGCACCGCACGGGTGGGGGCCTGTTTTGTGCCCCTGGGGGCTGTTTTTGTTACAGGACCGTTTTTGCAGCATAGCTGCAAAATCGCCCTGTAACAAAATAGGACGAAAACCGGCACTGGCAAAGAGCTCGGCGGCACCCCCAAGCCACGGGGGGGCCGGCCGAGCACTTTGCCAGGGCCGGTTTTGGTTCCCAGTCCAGCCCTGTCCGTAACGTGAAGCAGTGGGATTTGTAACACTAAAGTTTAGACTTCAGAACAGAAAGTCAGAGGAGTACTACAAGGCGAACATTGCAAACATTGTCCCAAAGCAAGCCTTTATAAGCTGTGTTGGACGAGGGGCTTTCAGGGGCTTTCCTGATGCCACTAGAGTGAGTTCAACTTGTATCTTGGATGGATGATCTGTTTGAACATATGAGCAGATAGTAGGTGGGCAGCAAGGATCTGAGGGCATGTGGTATTTTGAACATGGACTCAGTACTTTGACTCTTGGCCTCAGACTGTAAAACTGACATGGCAGAGCTTTTGAACTGTATCCTAGGCTCAGTGTGGAGCCAATGCAAGCTTTTGAGAGCTTGCGTAGGTGTAGTCTCACATGTGAACAAAGGAATATATTTTTACCTTGACATTTTCATATCTTCTTTTCAATGTACTTGTTAGGATCTATTTCAGTACAGAGGAAATGTAACTGCATTTAGTTGAAGTAGATTTGTATTGATTGTTGAAACCTTTTCCATGTCTCAGTGAAGTCACCTTCCTTACAGACATCCAAATAGGATGGGGGAGTCCTTGAAAACAACCCATTTAATCGTGGGGACCCACTAAAATCCTTGTGTACCTCTCTTTCTGTTCCACTCTGTCAGCTCCCCTTCTTCCCCGTCTGTAATCATCCCTTCAAACCTCCCTATGCTTGGTTGTTTTGAACATCTCCCATGGCAACCCCTCTTTCCGCCTGCCCTCCATTGACTGCATGCCATATTTCTCCTCTTAGTATCATCTTTAACTTCCTATGCTTCTCTAGTCTTCTGTCTTTCTCTTGTCCCTGTCTTCATTGTGTCTTTTTTCCACTTGCTAGAATACCTCCCCCTGCTTCTGGTCTCTCTCTTTCACTCTATTATCAATCTTATAATTTCCTGACCCTGCACCACTTCTGCTACAATTTCAGCATGCTCCAAAACACCAACCCCTTTTCCCCACCACCTATAACTTGACATACGGATCATTTCAAGATCATGCACCACTTTCACCTTCCCTTTCACCACTGTCCCAAACGTCCAACCCCTATGCCCTCTGTCAGCTCTGCTGCCATTTCTGGTGGCTTGCCTGACAGTATTTGTATGGCCTACATGTCAGTTCCTGCACAGCATTCCACACAGTTACTTGTTACTGCTGACAGGCAGCAATTCTGACGGGGACTGAGAGTTTAGTCTGCTATTGTTGAAATGTGCCCCCAAAAGTAGTATAATGCATTAGAGGTGTTCGCTCAGCTTGGCATCCTCCAAGTACAATCTGTAACTAGCACTTATCAGGCATGGTTTCCCCCACTTGGCACATGAATAACAGCGCCGGTCCGTTTCACGTGAGTATCCAGACCTGTATCTTCAACGATGTCACAATTTTGTCCTAGACTTCAAAGGACCTGACCCCCCAATGCAGATTCTGAAAACCCTATCCTCACTGAACAACAGAAGAGAAAATCTCTATGGCTACTGTGTAGTCTTGGTGTCCACAAAGGTTGCCGCTGAAGATGATGATGGCGGTAATTAAGACACTTGCTGCTGACAGGTGTGTCAAATTGAGATTGCACTCAGAGATGGATCCCAACTATGTATTGGACACATCAGGGACACAAAAAATAAAGAATGGGATGTATCCTTCACTCTAGGCATATTCCTTCTCTTTATAGACATAACATTCCTACCAAAATTGAGCTGTTGAAATAAAGCGAAAAAGAGGAAGAGATGGAGAAATCTAAGTTTAATTCAAGAGAAAAAACACCACCTCTTAGCTACTGAGTAGAAATGACATCATCCAGCATAGAAGAACCTCATGTCACATAGTCTTTGTTGGAAATGGCCCTTTTTGCAGGGTTATCCCTAAACTTTTTGCTTTTTCCTCCTATTTTTTCCTGACCTGTTTGTGTTGGTTTTAGGACTCTGGGCACTTTACCACTGCTGATCAGTGCTAAAGTGCATATGCTCTCTGTGTAAACTGTGTTATGGATTGGTGTTTCCATGATTGGCCTATTTGATTTATGTGTCAGTCCCTAGTAGAGTGCACTGCGCCTGCCAGGGCCCATAAATCAAATGCTGTTGGTGGGCTGCAGCACTGGATTGTGCCACCCATGCAAACAGCCCGTAAAGTGTAACTCTGGCCTGCCATTGCAGAGCCTGTGTACAGCCTGGGGCTGCCATGTCGACTTGACAAGTGCACACACTTGCCAGTCCGAACACCTTCCCTTTTCTACATGTTAGTCACCCCTAAGGTAGGCCCAAGGTAACCCTGTGGGCAGGGTGCATTGTATGTGAAAGGTAGGACATGCCCTGGTGTGTATGGCATGTCCTGATAGTGAATTACAGCCTACTTCGTTTTTTCACTATTGCAAGGCTACCTGTTCCCCATAGGCCAGAATGGGCAGTTTGATTATAACATCCTATAATCCTAACTGACCCAGGGAACATGGTAGAAATTCAAGTTTAGTATGCCTGAACTCAGAATGATAAAATATATATTTTAGTGAAGTTGGTTTTACCACTTTTAGAAAGTAGGAAATGTCTTGCCTAACCATCCAGCCTGCCTCTGCTAGCTTGTATATGGTCTGTCTGGTTTGTGAGTGACAGGGGCTGGGGGAGACTCCAGGAGACAGGGTGAGTCAGCACAGGGCTGAATAGACCTATCTGCAGGTAGATGGGTGGGAGGAGTAGCACCTGGGTCTGAATAGGGCTGTGCCTGCCTTCCACAATGCTGGCTCCACCTCCTGTGGTGCGTCTGATGACGCTGGCCCACACTGACAAAGGAAGAAGATGCACACTGGCAGAATGCACCCAGAACTGGTTTAAACTCGGTACAGGATCCTCTGCCTTCAGAGGACAAAGGATTTGGTGGTATAAATATTGGGGCCCAGACCCCAGAACTTTATTACTTCTGAACTAAGGAACCTGCCAGGAAGAAGGACCGGGAAAGCTGGAGGTGGAGTACTGCCCCTATGCTGGGTGTTGTGGGGTTGGCCTGCAGGGGTTGCTTCTATCTTGGGTAGGAAAAGGACTGGACTGTGCTTTCATTATCCTGCTGTTAGAGTTTTCTCCAAGGGCTTGAAGTGGAGCTTGCCTCCTGTTGGAAGTCTCAGGGATAGAAAAGAATTCAAAGAACTCTTTGGGATCAAGAAGACTGCCAAGAAGAAGAGCTGGAGAAGCTGTGAGGAGAAACTACCAATTTGCTGTGTGCTTTGCGGTGTTGGCCTGCAGTGGCTGCTTCTTTCTTGGGCAGTGAAAGGACTGGACTGAACTTTCTGCAATCTATTTTTGTGAGTTTCTCCAAGGGCTTGAGGTAGAGCTTGCCCCCTGTTCAATAAGTCTCAGGAACAGCAAAGACTTCAAGCTCGACGCCATCTACGACACCGCTGCCGACTCTGTGTCCTGAAGGCACCGCAGAGTGCACAGCTACGATGCCGCACTGTGACCCTGGTCTCACCGACGACGCCTGCTGATACCGCCACCGAGCTGCTGCTCGCATCGAGACCCGTGGGACCGCACTCCGCACTGCCTCGCTTCACGACGACGCCTTGGTATCCCCGCCGCCGCCGCTCCATGCCAGAATCGATGCCGCTGCTTGCACCGTGGTTCGAGGGCACCGCTCGTAAAGTTATACAACGCACCGCCCTCATCTCGCACCGCAGCCTTGGTCTACCGACACCGGTGCCATCGACTCCCGTTCATCAGCCGATGACAGCGCTTCAGCAACGACGACGCCGCTGCTTGCACCGTGACCTGCCAGCACCGTGACAAGCACCGCCTTCATCTCACACCGCGACCCTGGTCTCATCGATGACGCCATCTGACACCTCCACCAAGCTTCTGCTCACACCACGACCTGAGGGTGCCGCACTTTGCACCTCTGCACTTTGCACCGCAGCACCCGACGCCAGCACTCCTGACTTCAACAAAGAGGAGTTCGATTGGCAATGCGTGTGACTTCGAGGGCCTCGATGACTCCTGCACTGACCTCTGGAACCGACGCCTGCGGACACCGTGTGTTCGGAAGCTCAACGAGAGGTCATCAACGCCCTGCATTTCTGAAAGGTACCGTTTGCAGGTCTTCCCGAGACTGTAGCTGACCTGCGACGCCGCGGTCAGCCAGAACTGTTTGGATTTGTTTGCTCATGACGCCGTGATAGCCCCGGACGGAGCTATCGACATTAAGGAACTGTTTTTCAAGGATATTTTGATAACTGAAGATTTTTAATTACTGTACTGTGGTTTTTTATCGTTTTGGTCTTGTCTAAAGTATATAAAAATATTGGATATTTTTCTAAACTGGAGTGGTGTGCTTTTGTGGTGCTTTCACTGTATTACTGTTGGTTATGTGCAAATGCTTTACACACTGCCTCTAAGATAAGCATGACTGCTCGTGCCAAGCTACCAAGAGGGTGAGCAGGGGATATTTAGGAGTGTAACTCCCTTACCCTGACTAGGAAGAAGGGTCCCTATTTGGACAAAGGTGCAAGCCCTTGCCAACTAGAGACCCCCATTTCTAACGGTCTGTGGTCTTGGAAGGACATTTTTTGTTGACTTTGCAAATTTAGTCAATACTTCAATGTTGCCCATTTCCATGTATTACAGCAATTCTCAATAGTTTTGCTACGTTGTGTAACTCAGAAAACGTAGAATCCATGCTTCTCTTTGACTCGGGTCTTAGCACTTTTACCCATGTTGTTTGTCATATCTCTGTTCTTGGTGTTCCTTGACCTTCTTTGAAATACTTTCTCTGTTAACCTGTACTTTTTTTGTTATCATGCACCCAGGACAAAGATAGTGTGGTAGCCGGTTGCCTTTCCCTTGAGGGAGGCAAATGGTTATACACCAGTTACTGTATGAGGAAGGTGAGATACACCCACACCATACTCTGCAAAACACCCCTTTCCTGTAACCCATTTATCTTAGCCAGCTGAAGTAAACTTTTACCACCCGGTTGACTCTCTCCATCATGCCATTAGCTCTGGGACAATAAAAAGCTGCTTTAAGATGCATGAATTTCATTTCCTGCAAAAACACTTTAATTTCCTTGGAAGTAAATTGAACCCATTTTTCAGTTACTAAGGCTTTCTGGATTCCCTCTTTCATGATGATGTCCCTGATAAGTACTTTGGTGAAGGTATGGTTAATTATCTTGACAATGGTCCATTTTGAGATGTGGTCTACGAGAACCAGGACACATTTTCTCTCTACTTCCTTTTTCAAGACAGGCCCACTATTCCAAAAGCAAACTTTGCCCAAGGCTTTTCAGGAAGGTCTACAGGGGATTATAGTGGTTTATGTCACCTCGGCCTTGTCACTACTAGTGAAGCTGATACAATCGCTAGCCTTATGTTCAACCATGGTATTCAGCCCAGGCCATCAGTAATGAGATCTAACTCGGTTCCTAGTTGTGCTTCTCCTTAAGTGGCCCTCATATGCCAAGACCACAATCTTAGCTCTTGGTGACGGCGGTGGTACCAATTACTCACCTTTAAAGAGTTTCCTTTGATAGAGAAGGGGGAACCTCTTTTATTTCTTAAAACACTCCACCACATGTTTTCTGGGCTACTACTTTATGTCAGGTTTTTCCACTATTTTAAAATGTTACTCCCCACATCTCTCCAGTTCTGCTTTGCTCTTAATTACCACATTTATGGCAACATCCTTAACAATACACTTTGCCACTTCTGTAGCAATCGGAAACCACATTTCTTAAACCTGATTAATATTCCATGACAAAGATGTAGCCCTTTATACCCAGAAGCCATTTGGAGAGTGGTGCAGTTGAGCTGTTGGTTTTATATGCATTAAGAATGTGTTTATGGTCTGCGTGCATGGTTAATTGCAGCAAAGTGACTAACCACAGAGCAGCAGGCAAGAGCCTCACACTCTAATAGAGAGTAGTTGTACTCTACCCACTTAAATGACCGAAGAGTCGATTTGGGTTAGAGTAGCTCCCAACCCTTTTTTGCGGGAATTTATGTTCATGATGTTTTTTTCAAACATCAAATGACCGTAAGGTGAGCACACTGTTAATTTCATATTCAACCAGATTTAACTACATCAAAGTATGTACCTTTCTTCTAGATCTCTCTTAAATGATTTTTGATTGTAGTAACGCAACGTCAATAACATCTGCATGATGATTCAAACATACTTTCAACATTGTAGATTAGCAATAAAATCGAATGGCATAGGTAGGGGCATAAGGAGACACTCATTTAAATGACATTTTTGTGTCCATTTTGCGAGTTGGCTTGCTGTTCACTCCCCAGCACCGCACAGCCGAAAACAAAAATACTAAAATGAGAATCGGACATTGTTTCTAAAATCTAATTCTATGGTATATTGCATACAATGGCAGAGTAAATTATACATTTGAACAAGAGAAACACAACCAAGAGTAGAAATAACGAAAAAATGTATATATTACATGAAAAAGAGAATGAGAACCGATCTCTACATGGAAGTATCATCGTAGGTCCGTTCGAATATCAGTAAAGTTTATTACATATTTAGAACATTTTTCAGCAAGTCTCAAAAATGATTTGAATTGGTCTTTATTTTTGGGGATGCTACTTTAACTTCTATGGAAAAATCATATTTAGGTTTTACCCCTTCTTGAGAAATGGTGTGGCCTACTACAACTCAATCTCACAACCCCAAAGGCACATTTTGAATTTCTGCACTGCCCATGCACTCGCCAATGCCTCATGCTCACTGTTGTAATGTGCTTCAATGTTCTTTAATGCTCTAGAAGCAAAATCTACTGTTTTGTTCCTTACCAGCCACTCATAGACTTAACTCCACCCCTAAACCTGTTGAACTTGCATCAACACTGATAAATTATTTACTTCCTACTTTAAAGGTACTCAATGCTGGTGCTTCCTCAATTTACTTTTTAGCGTTTTTGAAAGCTTCATTAACTCACTCGACCACAAATATTTAGCCTCCTTTCTAAGCAGGGTTCTCAACGGTTCTACCACATGTGCATATCCCTGAACGAAATGAGCATAGTACTCTGCTAAACCTAGGTATGACCGTAGGGCATTGCTATACTTAAGAGGACACACATCTTTCATAACTTTAATTAAACAACACTTAGGTTTAATACCTGACGCAGCGATTGTGTTACATAAGTATTACAATTACTGTGTCCCAAACGTAATTTGTTATAGTGGGTGGTAACAATGCAGCTAAAACATTTCTCAAAATCTGATTATGTGATGCAACGTCTTCTGCAACAATCAAGATACCGGAGACTGTGGGTCACTTTAGGGCAGATGATTGAAAAACGAAACATAGTACAGGCATGGGGGGCCTCCACGCCGCCCAAACTGAAGAAGTGGAAGAAGGACATGGACTGGTGCATGTTGAGGGAGAAAACGGTCTATGTTGCTCGGGGGTGCCCAAAAAAATGGATTGAAATATGGACTAAATGGAATGTATACCGGGGAGGACTGTGTGAGCCCCCGGAGGTCCCTACACCCGAAGACCACTGTATGATATAATTACCATAACATGGACAGAGGGAGACTCAGGGAAAAGCCGGGGAAGTGTGTGCCAGCCTCTAAACCCTGTGTAATAGTATCTCCTTTGAAGCAGAATTATGTAACCATGACAAAGTTGTTTAATTTCAATAAAGAGAAGTTTAAAAAAAAACAATCAAGATACCATCTTGATATGCTTGTATGCCCTCAAATAAATTGTCCATCAAGTTTTGGAATACACTGGCCACCGAAACAACTGCAAACGGCATCCTTATATACTTGTAAATACCAAGTGGTGTAACAAAAGTGGTGAGTTCCTTTGATTTCGGTGTAAGTGCTATTTGGGGATAAGCTGAATGCAAGCCAATCACAAAAAAAAAAGAAATCGCCCATCCCTTAAATCAGCTATTAAATCATGTATCCAGGGTGGGGGAGGACAGGCTATAACAATGTTTTATTATCAAGTATGCAAGTCAGCACAGAGTCTAATTGTGCCTGCCCTTTTCTGTGCTATGCCGAAAGTGGAAACTATTGAGTCATATCACTTGATTCAATTATAACTTCAGGAAAAACCTGTTTAAGTTCGTCTCTTGCACTAAGTGGAACTGATGAGCCTTGCGTTTTACATGTTGCTCATCAGGTTTGGGTCCAATCTGATGTTCAAACCCTTTTTCCATTCCCACTTGTTCACAAAACACATCACCAACATTCAGAATTCTTTGAGCATTGGTGTAATTTGTACTACTGTCTAAGTACTGTATAGGTATATCACCAACAACTGTAGTAATTTCAGAATCTGGCTTTTTTACCCAGTTTGCTAAATCCTGCCACCTCATAATGTTTTTACATTTTACAGCTAGATAAATGTTTTTAGTAGTCAATGTATCCAAACATTCCAGTTTTGAAACAATATACCCCAGCATGTCAATATCTGTCTCGACAAAAGCTTTTGGATTCATGTCCATGATTAAAAGTGTAGCCTTTCCTTTCTAATTGTCATAAAAGGTTGTGTCTGCTATAATAGTAATTGACAAATCTGAATCCTTCATAACCTGGAGACTCGTTACCAATAACTGCCTCACACAGCACACCTTTTATCAAACTTGCATTAGCGATTTAATTACATAATTAGTGAAAATCACATTACTAAGCTTCTCTACACAGGAATTAACATCTACACTACTAATTTCCACAAGACTCTTACTCCTTTTGCTAACAGCTTTAAAATGACCAGTTGTTTTTGCAAATTGCACAACATTTGCCAATGGCTGGATAACTAGAATTATTTCCTAGATGATTCTTCGATCCACATCAGTAGCACATATAGGTAGATTTCTTTGCACATTTTTTCCATGTTTTACTCTCACTGCGCTGATTCACCATACATACAGACTCATATCCCCCAACAGAAGTAGACAAAGTACTTTTTGCACAGATATGTCTGCATTCAATGCTTTAAATGACACCATAGATCACTCAATCCCTATGACTAAGTCCATAACTTCTGAAAGAGCTGGGTTTCTTCAGTTTAACAGTCTGTCTTTTTTCTACAGTCACCACGTAGCAAAGACCCAAGTGAGGGTTGCAAGAATCACAATCACAAACCCTTTGCGCATTAATTCTGAGCAAGACCTTGTCCAACATTTGTTGACTTATTGTGGTGACCTTGGTGTTTCTTATTCGTTGGTTTTAAGGTTTTAATGTTTAGCTCTTCCCCATACTGTTCCTTCCGCCACTTCTCTAACGGCTTCCACATCTGCACCTTTTTCCAAGAGTGTGCGTTACGATTAAGTTTGCTAACTCGCTGGACCAAAGGTGCCCATTCAATGAAGACCAGAGGGAAAGAGGATACCCATTTCATGCAAATCTCCCTTCTTGCCAATAAAATGTGGACAAAAAGGAGTGATCTCTGTTTCTTAAGTGGTTTAGTAATAGCCCTTTCATCCTCTAAAATACCCCCCAGAATATCAGATATGGCCTTACCCACTTCTTGCCAGAAAAGCTGAATGGCACAACACTGCATGAACATATGCATATCATAAGTCAACTCGCCACTGCATTTGAGGCAGGTCTGCACTACTCGCTTTCCAAGATTTGACAGCTTTTTCGGGTTCCAGTAAACTCTGTGTAGTAAAAATAGATACTTTTTCCTCAGAGATGTAGTCTTCACTGACTCACAAAGCTTAGATCTAGATACTTGCCAGAAATGCATCAACTTCTGCGTTGGCAGGTCCCTTCTCCATATCTTCTCTGGCAAGGTTAACGCTCCATTGGTGCCTTGCACTATCATCCAATACCACTTTTCCACCTCTTTTTTGATAGGGACACCTCTTTGCAATAGCTCCTCCCATTTAGTGTTCCCACTTTCTTCCTGCCACAACCCATGTTCTCAGCTAACTAATTGGCAATACTTAAATCTGGACAGCCTGCTACCCGTAATCTAAGATATATCCTTCCAGCTTATCAAACTGCCATCCTCAAGGCTGTAACCCCAACTATTTAGTTCTGCTTCTTTCAGAGGTCTAGCTAAGCTGTCCTGCAAACATTCCGGATCGGAGCTAATTCATGATAGTAGGTGCAGCATCCTCCCCAGCCTGGAAGCATGCAAATGAATTACACCACACATGAAGCATGGTTTACATGTCTTTATTTCTACTGCATCATGAATTTTTATTGACCACACCCAATCACATTTGTCACTAGACTACTGAGTCCGTTAAGGACCATAGGGGTCACGTGCTCTACAATACACTAGGCATTACATCTCCCCCTTTGATAAATAAAAAATACAAACAAAAGATCTATACATCACAGTTCCTCAATGAGTCGTCGAGGTGCTCAAACCAATCTTTCAGATCTCGTTGCATGAGGAGATACAGGAGAAACAACCACAGCAGACATTGGTGATCTAGCCACTGAGGCAGACCTGGGGCTCTTCTGGACCCTTGATGGCAGACTCACTCCGGATGTCTGGAACTGACAGTGTGAGAAGTTGGCCTGGCATATGCTGTCCACTAGTTATAGTGGGCACCTTGCACCAGTCCAAACAACCCTTATTGATGATGAGGATGCTACCGAGCCACCCCGAGACGCACCCACGGACCCTTCAGCTGCCACTCCTGCAAGTTCACCTGCATCCGGACCTGCCCTGCCCCAACACTCACCAAGCCGAACACCAGCAGCAACCACCTGAAGTGCATCCTGCTCAACACCCGCTCCGTCCACAGACACGCCGTCCAACTCTGGAACCTCCTCGACACCACAGCTCCTGACGTCGCCTTCCTCACGGAAACATGGATGAACGCCTCCTCAGCGTTCGACATCGCCATCGCCATCCCAGAGGGCTACAAGATCACCCGGAGGGACCGCGGCAACCAGACCGGAGGAGGAATCGCCATCATCCACAGGAACACCATCCGCATCACGACCAACACCGACGACACCCTGACAACCGCCGAACACCTGCACTTCCAGATCCACACCGACCCCAAGACCACCCTCAGAGGCACCCTGATCTACCGACCCCCGGGACCCCGCACACCATTCAGCGAAGACATCGCCGCCTTCATCAGCCCGCACGCCCTCCCCTCCGCTGACTACATCCTCCTCGGGGACCTCAACTTCCACCTGGAGAACGACAACGACCGCAACACCACCACCCTGCTTGACAACCTCGGACTCAAGCAGCTGGTGACCACCCCCACCCACCTCGCCGGACACACACTCAACGCCGTCTTCTCATCCAGCAAGGACATCGTCTTCAGCCACGCCACCGGACTCCACTGGACGGACCACAGCTGCATCCACTTCAGCTTCAGAAGGACCACGATCCACCACCACCAGCCACAGGTTGCACGAAGAAGCTGGAACAAGATCACAGCCGACCAACTCGCCGCATCCCTGAGCCAGCACCCTCCCGCCAGCTCAGCGAACCCCAGCCAGGCCGCCGACAACCTCACGAAGTGGATCAGCAACTGCGCGGACGAACTCGCCCCTCTGAGGACCCCGCCCAGCAGACCCGGCAGCAAGAAGGCCCCTTGGTTCACCAACGAACTCAAATGCTCCAAGAAGAACTGCCGAGCCCTCGAGAAAGCCTGGAGAAGAGACCCAACACCGGACAACATGACTACCCTCAAGCTCGCCACCCGAAAGCACCATCAACTGATCCACGCCACCAAGAAAACAGCCTTCAAGGACCGCCTGGACAACAACGCACACAACAGCAAGGAACTCTTCAACATCGTGAAAGAGCTCTCCAACCCCAACGCCGGTAACAACGACATCACCCCATCGCAAGACCTCTGCAACTCCCTCGCCTCGTACTTCCACAACAAGATCGCTGACATACACAACAGCTTCAGCACACAAACAACGCCCCCCACGACCGCACCAACGCCCCCCACCACCACCCTCAGCACCTGGACACCGATCAACACTGAAGACACCATCCGCACGATGAACTCCATCCACTCGGGATCCCCAACCGACCCCTGCCCTCACCACGTGTTCAACAAGGCCGACGCTGTCATCGCACCCCACCTGCGGGACATCATCAACACCTCCTTCGACACCGCCACCTTCCCGGAGAGCTGGAAGCACGCCGATCTCAGCGCTCTACTAAAGAAACCAACAGCGGACCCCACCGAACTCAAGAACTACCGCCCCATCTCGCTCCTCCCGTTTCCAGCCAAAGTCATCGAGAAGACAGTCAACAAGCAGCTGGCCGCCTTCCTCGAGACGAACGCATCCCTCGACCCCTCACAGTCTGGCTTCCGGGCCAACCACAGCACCGAAACCGCCCTCATCGCTGCCACCGATGACATCCGAGCCCTGCTGGACAACGGAGAAACAGCGGCCCTCATCCTCCTAGACCTCTCCGCGGCATTCAACACGGTCTGCCACCGCACCCTAGTGCAGCGCCTCAACAACGTCGGAATCCAGGAGAAGGCACTGGATTGGATCATCTCCTTCCTCGTTGGAAGGACACAGAGAGTTCGCCTACCCCCGTTCAGATCTGCAGCAACAGAAGTCATCTGCGGCGTTCCCCAAGGCTCCTCGCTCAGCCCCACCCTCTTCAATGTCTACATGAGCCCCCTTGCGGCCATCGCACGCCAACACAACCTCAACATCATCTCCTACACCGACGACACACAGCTGATCCTCTCCCTCACCAACGACCCCGCCACCGCCAGAGCCAACCTACACCAAGGGATGAAAGACGTAGCCGAATGGATGACGACCAGCCGCTTGAAACTGAACTCAGACAAGACGGAAGTCCTCATCCTGGGCTCCTCGCCCTCTGCCTGGGACGACTCCTGGTGGCCCCCCGCCCTGGGCACCGCACCCAAACCGACAGACCACGCACGCAACCTGGGCTTCATCCTGGACTCCTCCCTCTCCATGACCAGACAAGTCAACGCCGTCTCCTCGTCTTGTTTCAACATCCTGCGCATGCTACGTAAGATCTTCCGGTGGATCCCCACCGAGACCAGGAAGACGGTCACCCAGGCCCTCGTCACCAGCCGTCTGGACTACAGCAACGCCCTCTACGCCGGAACCACCGCCAAGCTCCAGAAGAGACTCCAGCGGATCCAGAACGCCTCAGCGAGACTCATCCTCGACATCCCCAGACACAGCCACATCTCCAGACACCTGAGAGACCTGCACTGGCTCCCGCTCAACAAGAGAATTACCTTCCGGCTCCTCACCCACGCACACAAAGCCCTACACAACCAAGGCCCGAGTTACCTCAACAGCCGCCTCAACTTCTACGCTCCCAAACGCCATCTCCGATCGACCAGTCACGCCCTCGCCGCTGTCCCCCGCATCCGAAGAGCGACAACAGGAGGAAGGTCCTTCTTCCACCTGGCCGCCAAGACCTGGAACTCCCTCCCGACCTACGCCTGACCCAAGACCACCTCTCCTTCAGGAAGAAGCTCAAGACCTGGCTGTTCGAGCAGTAGCGGACCCCCCCCCCAAGCGCCTTGAGACCCTCCGGGTGAGTAGTGTGCGTTATAAATGCCTTTGATTGATTGATAGGTTTAAAGAGAACCTTTATTGAAAGCTATCCTAGTGGTAGCTATGGAGAGCAGCCTTCAGGCTAAGTTTTGAAGAAGTGTAAAGCAGCTTGGTTTACCAGATTATAACCTCTTGAATTACTAAATGAAAATAGAACCACGCAAGGTATATATAAAATATATGTATTTATTTCTAAACACTCACTACTAATCTCTTTATGTGATTAGAGTCCAAGATACACAATAATACAGTTCTAAAACGACTGTAAATAGCACAATATACAATGGGCCCTAGGGGCGGACCAAACCATATATTAAGAAAGTGGTATAAGAACCACGACTTGACTAGACACAGTGCCTAGAGCACGTAGAATCGCTGGGACCCCAAGGAACCACCCAAGGTAGTGACACAGGAGACCCACGGGGGACGGGGGACGGGTGCAGTGTGAGAACACAGCTGCGAGCCCTGTACTATTCTATGGGAAAGTCGCGATTGGAATTTTAGAAGGTAAGGACACTTAGGAGAGGACTTTGAGCAAACCCCTTTAGACTTAGGGGGTTCTAGGGCCAGCACACACAGGAGCACCGGAGTACTCGATTTACCTCACCCAGGGAAGCCGGGTGCATAGGTGTCAAATGGTGTCGGGAATAGTCGTTGATTTCAATGGCGATGTGCTGCAAAGTGCTGCTGCCGGTAAGGAGAAAAGTGTCCGGTGTGATCCAAGCCTGGATCGAAGATCAGAAGAAACTGAAAGCAGAGGGGACAGAGCCTGGGTCACTTGCCAGTGACCAGGGGCTCGATCGAGGAATGCCCACCGATGTCGGCTGTTTCAAGTGCGAAGAGGTGAAGATTGACTCTGCAGCCACGAGGACCAGGAGGCGTCGATGACAACCAGGAGCTAGATTCGAGCTGTCCCATAAAGGATGTCGAGTCCTACGGTGTTGGTGCCCGGATTGGACCCAACAAGCCTTGGCAACAGCAACCCACGTAGATATAGAAAAGATGCTTCGGTGGAGACCAGCAAGGTCCTGGGGACTCCCAGAGCAATGGAGAGTCAGGGCACGTTGGGAGCAACCAGGTAAGCCCAATTAGAATTAAAGTTGCCTTCACAGGGACCCACCAGTCGACGGACTAGGGTTTGCGAAGGGACCTCAATAGAACACAAAGGGCCAGCTCACGGAACACTTGTGGAGTGTAAATGGGCAATCTTCTGTGCAAATGCTGCTTGGGGTCAGGGCTACAAGTAACCCAAAGCTCAGCTGCAGGAGTCATTGGAAGATGATGCTTCTGCAAAGTGACGCGGTGTCCAGGGGTTCGGGTTGCACGGTCGCCACGAGGGATATGGGCCTCAGACTTGCTGTGGGCACTGATCGATCTCTAAGACCACGGAAACCCACCTCCTGTGTTTCAAAATTCTTCGGAGTCCTCCGGGAGCTTTGGAGATGCAAACCGGTCAGATGCGTCTTTGGTGCCTGCCTTGCAGGGGAGTAACTCCTTTAATCCAAGGGAGATTCTTCAGTCAGCTAGTTCAAGGTAGATCATCGAAGTTCCAGGATTCAGTATCAGAGTTCCGTCCAGGTGTAATCTAAAATCCTGTTGCCAGGGGTTCCTATCTTACACCCAAGGAAGGGGTTGGACAAACTCTAGGGACCCACCTATGGGAGGGTCAGGAAAGAGGGGTGGCTACACCCATTTCCTTTGTCCAGTTTCATGCCAGAGCAGGGGCTGGTAGGCCCTGCAACCGGTTTGAGCTGGACTATGCACAGGGACACCAAATGTGTCCCCAGTGCTGACTTCAAAGCACTCTTGGAGTGCACCCACCCAGCCCCATTACACTAAAACCTGTCTGGGAGGTGGTCACAACTCCCTGTGACAGGAAACCTATTGTCCAGGCCGCCCCTGCCGGAGTTTCGTCCAGCAGCAGGAGGGAAGACTTTTTTCTGTGGCTGGCAGCATCCATTTTGTGATGCCAGGGTCTGTTAAGCTGATACCGGGTATACCGGTGCTGTCATGTCTCTCCCTCTAAAGGGTGGGATCTTACTCCCACACCAGTAACTGGTGTGGGGGTATGATTCCAAGGTGTTTGACACCAAACACGACATGTTTACATGCAGCCATCCCAAAGTTAGCATTTACCGCGAGGTTCTAATGCACTTAAGAGTATATGTTTTGGCTGCATCACAAACAACCCCGGAATAAAGGTTCCGATGGCTACAGAGGGGCTCTGCTCATGCATGGGCACCCTCTCACATAAAACCCAGCACCCTGCCTTCAGGATTGGTAAGGCCTGCCATAGGGGTGACTGATAGGTTTATATGTGCAGTGATATGGAGAGATATAGTGAACCTATATCTCAGTAAGGGGTGCATGCACCACCTTACACAGGCTGCTGTAGCAGTCCTGTTGTGTCATTTTGGATGGCTTCCCAGGGGTGGCATAATACATGCTGCAGCCCCTGGTAGGCCTCTTGGGTACCTATGCCCTGGGTACATAGTATACCATATATTAGGGACTTATAAGGGTACCCCAGAATCCAATCTGGAGTGTACCTAAAGTACTTGGAATACATTTTATGCAGAAAGCAGATAGGCTGGGGTCCTGAATAGCAGGATGCCAGCCAGACTAAGTCAAAAACCAGCAAAACATCAGGAAAAAAGTGGGGGCAACCATGCAGTCTGATTCCACCTTCCTACAGACAGACTCAGAGGCAAGTGCTTGAAATGTTAGGAATCTCTTGTAATGAACTTTCCAGGATGGTGAGCAGTCACCATGTGTCCCTTACTTGTCACAACTTGCAATGGATCAGCATTGAATGAAGCATCATATTTGAGTTTTTGTCTCTGCCTGACAAGGACACGATCCCATTTCTAAAACGTAATGTCCTGCAAACATCAACGCTTGTCTGCATCAGTCTTCGTTCTAGACGTGTGATCTCAATCAGTGAGCCGAACCTTCTTGGCATCAATTGTTCTTTCCGTGGTCCACCGGGGCAGCTCGGTACCCATGGCATTCCCAAACATCAGGGAAGCCGGGATTTTGGCAATTGTAGAATGGAGGGTAGATCTGTAGAGTTAAGACCTGACGAGCTAAAGTCCCTCTAGCGCAGCGCGCTGGACAGCCTTCTTAAGAGAGTTCATAAAACGTTCAACGGCGCCATTAGCCTGAAGCCTTAGAGGTGTGCTTTTCTGATGCCTGATATTCAAATGAACAAAAAAATCTTTGAATTCCCAACCACTGAATTGTAGGCCATTGCCAGGTTTTAGAATGGATGGCACACCCCAAGTTGGAAATATGCCTTCTAGTCTTTTAATTACTTGATCATGGGTGATTGTCAAAAGGTATTCCACCATAGGAAACCAGGAGTACTCATCTATGATTACCATAAGTTAATGGTCATTTTCAAGGGGTCCTAAGAAGCCAACTGCAATTTTCTCCCAGATGTGTTTGAAAGATCTGGTATGTTCAAAGGATGCTCTGTTGTTTTGGGAGATAAACAGTTACACAAATGACAAGCCTAGAGCTCTCTTTCCACTTGTTCATCAAGATGAGGGAACCACACTTTGTCACAGAGGGCTCGGTTTGTGGTGGCAATTCCACGACATCCCTCATGTGCCACTTCAATTACTTCTTGTCTTAGACTTTAAGGAATGACAATTCTCGATCCTTGCAAGATAATCCCTTCTTGTGTAACTGAGAGCATATCATGCACATTCTTGAATTTCTGATATCCATTGACATATTCAAGAGGTATGGGATGTGTTCTCCTGGATTGATGCATAATAGTGTCTTTGAATATGAGCATATTCCTATGGGTATTGGAAGCAGCACCCATTTGCTCCATGGACACAGCTGCAGGAGTGCTTTATCTCACAACTTAGTTAATGTAGGCCTCAGCAAGAGCGGGTACCCTGACACTGTATGGGCTCTCAAGAAAAGTAGTCTGCAAGGTTTTGATCATTTCCTGGCCAGTGCACAATGGTGTAGTCATACTCTTGCAGTCGCAGCACCCACCTCTCAATGCAATGGAGCATCTTGGCCTTTGGATTGCCAAAAATAGTGAGCAGTGATTGGTGATCAGTAACCAGTGTGAAATAGTTCCCATACAGAAACACATGCAAGTGTTTGCAAGCCCACACAACAGCTAGGTTTTGTTTTTCAGGTTGTGAGTAAGCTTGTTCAGTCTGTGACAAAACGTAGTTAGCATAATTTACAATACACCATTGTGCGCTTGCATGTCCACTATGTTGGCAAGAATTACTCCCAAACCCAGTAGGCAGGCATCCACAACAATCTCTGTAAGCAACTGCAAATCAAAGTATGCCATTTCAGTAGCATTTTCAATAGCATGCTTAATCGTCTTGAAACTTTGATCACAATCCTGCGATCACTGAAATGAAACGTTCCATCTCTTACTGGGTCACTGACAGTGGCAAAGTCATGGTTGTACCTGGAACAGTAGCTGACCATACGAAGAAAAGAACGCAGCATGGTCTCATCCTGTGGAGGGGAGGTAGATGACAAAGCCAGAACCTTGCCTGGATCTGGAGTCATTTCCCCCTCCAAGAAAATATGTCCAAAGTATTTTAGTTTGCTTTGTGAAACAAACACTTTTCAACTTTCAGGATAAGACCTGCATCAGCAAATAGACGGCATACTTGTGTAAGGGCTCTGTCATTTTCCTTTCATGTGGCCCCAATTACTAGTGTATCATCACTATAATTGAAAGCATATGTGACAGGCTGTATAATGCCACAAATGGCATCTTGGAAAAGTTTGGCAGCTGAAGACACTCCGAAACTTGAGTTGAAAAGGTAGTAATGTAGCTGTAATTTTCTTCCAATTTGAGCAGATGATATCTTGTGTTCAGATCAAGGTGTGAAGAGTCTTTGGCACCATTCAACTGGGTAATCATATCGGCAAATGTCGTTCTCTTTCGATTGCCTTGTTTACTTTATGCTTGTCATTACAAATTTGCACAGACCTCACACTGTCCTTTGTAGGTACCACCACTATCGGCGACACCCATGGTGTGGGACTAGGAGGGCCCTCAATTATATCATATTTTAGCAAAGTCTCAATTTCTTTTTCGACAGCATGTTGTAGATGCAATGCAATTCAATGATATAGTTGAACAACAGGACAAATGTTCTCATTAATGTAGAGCTGCAGTTTCATTGTCTTGAGTTTTCCTAATCCATGAAAAAATGATGAAAACTGATTCCCTATGTCGTGATGAGCATTGGTACTGCAATTCCCATGTCAGAAGCAGTGCTGAAACTTTTTATGTTTTATAGTTACCACTACTACTACTGGTGGCTCAGTGGACTAATGCGTCCACTGAAGAGGCCTGTGTTTAACCTCCGGGTCACAGGTTCAAATCCCGGTGGGTCCACTCAGCCTTTCATCCATCTGAGGTCGATAAAATAAGTACCATTGAGTTGGGTAACAACAAACATCTGTTATTCAGCACCAAGATACCTGTAGTGGTGAATGTGCGCTTTACAAATACACATGTTATGTTATATATGAACCTTGACTTTACAATGGTGTTGAGGCTGCCCATGTGCATATTTAGATTTTTGATGCTGCGAAACAGGCACTGGGGATAGATCATTGTACTTTTCAGCTGGCATGATATTTATTGACGCACCACTGTCTATAATGAATGGTATATAGCAACCAAGTTTGATTTTGGGACAGTGCCCAAAAGAATTTTGTGATTTCATTTGTTGATTCTTTTGTTACTTGTATTCTTTCTTGTAGGAAACCAAACCAACACATGCGCATCTTTCAGTAGCTAGCATTGACATTGCACACCCATCTTCTTCACGACGATGACGCACATGACAATTGGCCTCTTTCAGTTCTTACTTGCCTCAACGGATGTTGCCATTTACTTTGGTGGGTGTGACTAGAACACTTCTGGGCCTTTCTGGAATCCATTTTGTTTTTGTGATGTGACACATTTGCTCTTTCTTTCACTTTTCAAACTGTTACAAAATGGTTCTCCTTCCCACAGCCTTTAATTATGTGCCCAATGGCGGGACATTTACATTTATGTGGAAAGAAAAATCCTCATCGAAAACACAGCTTCTTTTTATTCAGAAACATCTCTTTGTGGTCTTCTACCTTGTGTTTTTTGTTTTGCTTTTCAAACTAAACGCCGATTCACTCTGGGGTGTTCCGGCCTCTATGTCAGTGGCTTGTTTGTCAGCATGTTCTTAAGCTCTGGCCACCATGAGCGCACGCTACAGACTAAACTTTTCGCTTACTATTTGGCACATGAAGGAATCAGAAAAGCAACCGTCTATGACTCTGAGATGAATGGTTTCTTCGTCATTGAACTAACAGTGTTTGATGAGCATTTCAAGTCTCTCAACAAATTCATCCATCATTTCACCAGCTCTCTGTCTCTCTTGATTGAAAATTCAACTTTCATAGTCAACATAGTCAACGTTCTGCATCAGAGTGAATTTGGTGTTCATCACTTCGTTAAGTTTTGTAAAAATTATTTTTTACATTTTTTTTTATTGAGATCCATCAAAAAAATTTATAAATTCAACTCATTAAAAATATCAAATAATAAAGCTGTATAACACAGCATACAAAATACAGGGAAGTTGAATAGGCAGAACAAAATCCAAAATTCTTTTTTTTTTTGACGTCTGAAGTTTCTTCACCTCTTGGTATTTTCTTTATCACTTCCTTCACTTCATCACTTTCGAGTGTTTGAGATATTTGATGAACTTTTTGTCAACTGCTTCTTCCAGCGGCGCATCAATGGAATCGTCAAAAGCCAGTCCATCTAGCGTCAACATCAAAAACAGCCGCTGGTTATAGGAAGGCGGCACAGTCATATCTGGCGCTCTCTTTGGCAGCCGTGGAACAGGCTGAAAAATTGCACTGTTCTGACCGCATTTCACGCCCTCTTTAGATGGTTTGGCAGAATTCGACAGCCTCGCAAGCACAGCCCCTGTGCTTACACCTTGATTGCTACACCTGTCGCTGAGGTTGGATGACTCTCGTTAAGCTAGATGTTTAGTAAGTAGATGATTGTTTCTTGCTTCTGAGGGGCACCACGCTTGGTGTTCTTTCATGCTTTCTTACACCTGGTTGACCTCTGCCTCTTAATATTTCTTTGTGCTTATCTACTTTTGCTTGCAGCATTCTCTTGCACCTGGCTGTCGCTTTTTGTTGCGCTTTCTGTGCCTGGTTGAAACTGCCTTTGACGTTTCCGAACTGCATGAATGATGGCTCTCTATTAGGTTATGGCTTCGCTCTTATCTCGGTCATATTAACAATTTTCTGAATGACAATAAATGAAACTCAGTGGGGCTTTCCCTTTCTTTGGAGGTCTCATACTGGCTGGAGTTGAGCTTTGACTCATAAAACACCAACACTTGATTCCTCACTTCGACTGAGGCACATGTGGCACACACAAGCAGTTTGATGGACCTCTGAAAACTGTCTGGGAAAGTACTTGCCACCAGTTATAGCATCCCCCCAGCCTTGTAGCATGTAAATGAATTACGCCACACATGGATCTTGGGATTACACATCTTTATTTCTCAGAGTGTAACCAGTAATTGAAATGTACTGCGTCATGATTGTTTATTAACCACACCCAATCACTTTCTTCAATAGACTACGGACTCCTTTAGGGACCATAGGGGTCCCAAGCTCTACAAAACAAGACACTACAATAGGGTATCCCCAAAACCTGTCTAACTTGTACCCATAGCTACAGGCCATAGTCAAAGTCTTCAATCTAACTTGTTTAAAGAATTTGGGATTTCCGAACGTATACACAACTGCCTACCCCCTTGTGGCAAGCATATCAGCATGGCTTGAAACATGAGACCCATCTGCAGCTGCCCCTCTTCCCTTACCAGTACCCTAAAATTCTTCAGCTGAAAAGCACAACAATAAAATTGAAAGTCTGGGACTGCTATGCTACCTTCAGTTATTTTCCTTCAGAGTTTTTTCCAACCAATTCTCACCGGCCTCGATGGCAAGATAAAGCTGGTTACTTCCCCCTGCAATTTCTTAAACCATTCTGATCTAAAAATCTGTGTTTTTGCATTAAAGATGAAGTTGAACTTTGGAAGTACTTAGAACTTTGTAATGTTTGTTATCCCAAAGATTGCAAGCGGATGACACATCCATGACCTCAGCAGTATTTTGGTGTCCATCATCGCCTTGTTGAAGCTAACTTGGGCCATCTTCTCCAAATTTTGCACTACAGTAACCCCAAGATACCTAATTTCTTTCTTTACAAGGTCACTGTTACTCAGATTTTTCAAAGCCAGTATCTCTGTTTTGTGCATGTTTACCTGATAACCTGACACTTTCCCGAACTCCTCCAAGGTTTGTAAAATAGCAGAGTATGAACCTGCCAAGTTCAAAGTAAAAATCAAAAGGTCATCCGCGAACAACGCAACTTTCCTCTTCCATTTGCTATAGTCAAACCTAACCATTATTGCTCAGGGTTCAATATGCAGATTATAGAGAAAAGTAGACAATGGACATCCTTTCCAGGTCCCTCTTTTTATTATAACCTGTTCAGCCAGTCTCCCATTCACCGCAATTCTCATTTTCAGCTCTTTGTAGATTAGCTGAATTGCCCTAGAGAGCTGCTCCTCCAAGTCATATTGTATGATCGCCCTATTTAGGAAAGGCCAACTCCCTCTTTCAAATGCTTTGGCGGAATCAAATGTTGAAATTGCAAGAGGGATCTCCTCTTCTGTTGACATGTCTACTGCTTCCACTAGATCATGTGTGAGCTCATATAGCTGCCATCCCCTAGTGAAGCCCTTCTGATTCTCATGTGCCATATCACCAATTCCCCTATCCAATCTCGTAGCCAAAATATGAATGTAAAATTTATAATCACAGTTCAATAAACAGATTGGCCATTAAGATTTGCAGAATTTAGGATCCTTGTTGGATTTTATTATCAGGCTAATTATGGCCTCATCCCATGTTGGCAATGAAGGATTTAGCTCTTCTGCCAACATTATATATAGCCCATTCGGTGACGCGCTCCCTTTTTTTTAACTCACTCATAGCCCCCCTCACTACCTCCTTACTTATCTCATGAATTAGCTCCAATTTCACCTCAGCAGGGAGCTTTGGAAGTGGGAATTTCTGAAACTAACTTTCTATTTGGTCTTCCGTCACCTCCAAACCATCAATGTATAAATCTTGAAAGAACCTGATAAAGGGCTGTTCTATATCTCTATCATCTGCACTCCATTTTCTTGTCTCAATATCTACAATCCCCATGATGAAATTCCTAACATTGTCTGAATTAATTTTCCAGGCTAGTAGCTTTCCACATCCTTCCCCATACTCCTGAATGGCTAGCTTACTTGCTTTCGATTTTTTATGCAAAATTTCTTCTAAATACTCCGTGATAGCCTTTCTTATTTTTTTTTATAAAACAAGTGCTACCTGTACTCCACACTGGGCGTTTCTTTCTCTATCCCTCTCTGCTCTTTCAATGTTTACCTTTAGATCGGTAAGTTTATGCTGGCACAGACGCAGGGCACAACTTACGAGGGGGGTAACAGAGAGGCCGAATGCGGCCAATTGGAGAGGTTTTGATGATTGGTGAGGATGATGGGGAGAGTAGACGGCATTGTTATGGCTCTGCAAACCTTGGCAGGAGCATCATGCTGTGGAGGGAGGTGGCATCAGGCTTCCGCAGGGACCGGCGAGCCTGTGCACAGATTCCTTTCCGGGGAACGCTAGGCTGCATCAGCACAGGCTGGAGGCTGCTCACCGGCCCTCTGAGGGAGTCGAAACGGGAATTCACAACTCGAGGGATACAGCAAATCATTCCAATCACTGTATGAGCTTGGCATGGGGGGCCATGTCAAGCTGCAGCAAAGGCCTAACAGTACAGCCCCTTAAGCTGAAATAAACCTGAGGGAAAAGTTCAGTACACTGCGGGGTAGCAGATGGTGGGGGGAGGAGGGGGCAGATACTCTCTGAGACACAGCAAAATAAACTAAATAACCTGAGAATGTTAAAGATTCCCGAAGGAGTAGAAGGTGAGGACCTGAAAGAGTTCATGGTAAAGCTAATCAATTTATTGACTCCATCGATAGATCCTGCTGAGCTGGCCTCAGATATACAGAAAATACATTGTGATCCTTTCGGGAACAATTTAAACAGGAAGAAGGCGAAGAAGATTTTTATTAACTTTAAGTGTTGCATTCTTAAACAGTAGATTCTCACGGAGGGCTTTAAAGCAGGCAGTCATTAAAAAAAAGCCTATTGGTCCTTTCGTATCAGATTCGATATAGCAAAGTCCCACAGGCCCGGCAATGGAAACTGGGAATGCCTATTCAAGAATTGGTTTCGTGCAACCCTCAAAGTCATGTAGAACAATAATATGCTCATCTTGAGAGACCCCAGGGAGGTAGAAAACCCAATTAAACAGATTAGAGTGCAATAGAACTAACTTTGATACTAGAGAAGGGGCTCAAATGGGTATAAAGAGTATACCCAGAAGGATGGTAGGGAGGGTTCCCCAGGGGGACGGGAAGGAGGTGGGGGCACATGTGGATGATGTATGTGGGATGAAGCACTTGGGGGGAGCATATGGGAGAAAAATGAAACATGTTCTCATTGGCAGCAAGTGGTGTAGCAGAACAAAAATAGATGGTGGCAGGTGGCCTGCAAATCAAGTGGTTATAAGAACAGTACGGAACCCTGGGTAAAATACCAGGTGTTAATAGGGAGCACCCCTTAAGTGTCCTATCCTGGATTGTGAATTGATTTAGGGTTAAAAGCAGAAGGAAGAAGATCTTGGAATATTTAAGGCAATCAAAGACTGGGGTAGTGATACTACAAGAGACTCATTTAATGAAGGAGTGTGTTGTAGCCCTAAATGACAAAGAATGAATCAGGGATTTTGTATGTACTTATCAGATGTGCTGTTCAAAGGGGGTGGCGATCTTGATAAAGAGTTCTGCACATGCCAACCCGGGTGATCATATATCAGATCCCAGGGACATTGGTAAATAGCGAAGAGTTGGATATATAGCACGTTATGCAAAAGTAGGTTTTTATGGTCCTAATATTGATGTCCCTTGCATATTGTCAACTGTTGGAGTCATCAGTGCCAATTGTGATAGGGTGATTTTAATGTACTACTGGACTCCTCCCTTGACAAATCTACTATGAGAAGTATGGCCACCTGCCCAAAGATGTTAGTGCAGGTGTGGCAGCTGATCAAGGACCTGGGATTATGTGACATTTGGAGAAACAAGGCTGGTAACTCTAAAAGCTTCATATTCATAATGAGAATTATGGTCACCTTTCTAGAATAGATTTCTTATTTCTGGATGTTAGATTGAGCAGTAGAGTTAAAGGGATGAGTCTACTTCCTGAACATTTCTGTGATCACGCTGCAGTTAAATTAAATCTGCACCTGGCAAAGGACCGGGAGTCTCTAAGACGAGCATTAGATACAACATTAATAACAGATCAGACGGTGATCACGCAGATGAAACAAGATATAGTGGATTTATTTTTTTAAATGATAGATCGGCTCCCCTGCACATAACTTGGGATGCTTTAAAGGCATTTCTAAGGGGAAGAATTATGAGTTTAGCGTCGTATAAGTTAACAGCCTATCTTGAATATTCTTAGAATAACAGTTAAAAACAAACTGATCATGTATGTATATATTCAGAGCGATGCTAAATTCACAAACCACAACCAATATCCTCAATGCTGGGACACATTCGTCCTCCCTTTCTTCTGTGTTTTGCTTGTGTTTGAAAATATTATGTCTCTCAAGCATAACACTTGGCTTCTCTGAATATTGCTTATGCAGCTGCTCAACAGCTTCCTTATACCGATCATAATCATTATCACAAGCCTCCCTTTGTGGAGCAGGAACAAAATGCAAATTACTAAAAACTTGGGCCCAGATTCTGAAAGTGTCAGGCAACACAGTGCAGCACCCAAAGATGCTGTGCTGCGTTGCGTGACAGGGAGAGAGTCAGAGAGTGCCATATTCACAGAGCAATGGCATCCTCATCCCTTCACCCTGGCACTGATTTCAGATTCCACACGCCAGGCATACACTAAGGACGATAGTGCTTGGGTGTGTAACTGAGTCTAGCATAGGTTTTGTACAGGAAGGGTACCCTTCCTGCACAGAATACTATGCCTAGTCAAGTTTAGAAGCTGTTCCTACTGTTTGTGTGTGCATTACAGTGCAACACGCATGCAAAGTCGGAAAAGCATGGTGAAATGAGAACATTTCTCTGTATACCACCTGCTTTGCAGTGGTGTTTACTTTTGGCGCTAAACCCTTTCTACCAATGTTAGTGAATAGGGAGTTAGCATCAAAAGGCATGGGCGGATGTAGGAAATGCCAACGTACCACCCATGTAACACCCCCTTGACGCAAAGTAATGCAAAGCAGCGCTTCACGCTGCTTTGTGTTACCTTTACATACAACCCAATGCTAATACCAATTAGCGTTAGTTTGTAAATTCCAAAACAGGTTGGGGCCGATTCACAGAACTAACTTAAGACAAAATCCTAAACTTACTACTTTTGGTATTCACAGAAGTTAGGATTTTGTCTTAAGTTTGTCTTAAGACAAACTTAAGACAGACTTAAGACAGACTTAAGACAAACTTAAGACAAACTTAAGACAGAGGAAGTTAGATATCCATAGTGACGATATTCTGTGTTTCCCATACGCTGCGGTCTTTGGATAGTAGGCTTACTTGTTTTTCTCTGGCTTTTGATTTTCGTCACTCCCATCCTTTATGGCAATACCTATGCTTATGTGGGCCTATAAGAGCACCGACACAGATCACTGAGCCCTTTTCATTGGCCTTCTCTTGTTCCATGTTCTTGGCAGCTGTGTTGGAGGCCAGAGCTAACAAATCGTAGTCTCCTACCATTTTGATGGATCAGAGGCTTCTTCACAAGGCAGTTCAGGTCTAGAGACGCTGAGGTGTGGTCGGCTATCCTACCTACGCTTCTTTCGATGAGGTGACACAGGTTTGATGTTTAGAGGCAATGCTGTGTTTCACTCCTGTGGTGAGCCTGGCCACATGAGTGTATTAATAGTAGGAGGAGTGTGAAAGCTTGGTTTCCATTATGGGCAGTGGTAAATGTGGTGACAGCAGCAGGTAAGATGCATGCTTGTGATGACTGTGTCAAAACTCACATTTGCCCCCCGCCGCTATTTATTATGATCCTGACATCATCTGGGACAAATATTATTCTTCATATATGTCCATTCTCATTACGGACATAACAGCTGACCTGAAAACAATGGATGGGCATGTTGCGATGCAAAATGAAAAATAATAATCAGGTCCTGCTTATGAACTGGGCTAGTACATGTGGTGAAAGGAGCTGCGACTTTACCAACAGCTCATACCATCATGTTTACTTTCCCATGTGTTAACATGGGGACTAACTGGCAGAAATATTGGGGCATATTTACAAGCCTCTTCCACCACCGGACCATCACTTTTTTTGACGCTCCGGTGGCGTTGCGCCATTCCCCATATTAACAAGGTGGCACTAAGCCACTTAACGTGGCTTAATGCCACCTTGTAAGTATGCCCCTTTCTGCTGAGGTCTGCTGAGGCAAAGGGGCGTGCAACGGGTGTTGCTGTGGACCTTCCACCGCAACACCCATTGCTTTTTGACGCTGCCCCAGATTTACAAGGCTGGGGCAGCACCAAATACTAAATCCAGGTAATACCTAGTCTTAGAATGGCGATTCAAATTGTTTTTTGCTCTTTCTATGCAGCACACATAGAAAGAGCTACTCGTATTTATTGATTGTTTGTGCGCAGGAAGGTGTCCCTTCCTGCACATAAACAATCACCCCTGCAGTGCAGGCGCGCTTGCTACATGGTGGCAGGGTGCCTGTGCTGGCGCTAGGCAGCTCGTTTTACGCCAGCACTAGGGGAAACACAAGGGTGCGCCTTATTTTTGTAAATATGGCACATTCCTGCATTTAGAAAATGTCGGAGCGCGGCACTGTCAAATTTGGTGTTGGCGTAGCACTGCGCTCCAGCATTTTCTTGTACATGCATATGTCCCACTGTTTCGATGGATACTTAATTACACACGCTTCTCTGGCAGCAAAAATCTTCTACATTTCTGAGAATTGCCGAAGGATGCAAGTTTTACTGTATTAGCTCCCTGTATCATATCAGAGATGCGCTCATAATGATGCGGAGTACAGAAAATGTCCCATAACAAGCTTACCGGGCTTTTAATACTCAACACAGTTCCTGCCAGAAAATAATATGAGCCATAGTCTTGCACATCTGCAAAGTATTTGAGCATGTGTATTAATTGCAGCTTTTGCACGCAACATAACCTGCATGTTTTTTTATTTATTGCTTGCTTTCTAATATCTTCATTACTACCGAGACCCTGCTAAATCTGCAGCCTTTCTTGTAGTTTGCTCGCGTGCCGTATTTTTTTTGCTCAATCGGAGCAGAGCTGAGCTCAGCACAGAACTATGTGCTGAGCCAGCAAGCTCGAGGCTCTGTAACTCTGAACTTTCCCGCTTGTGTGAAGTCCGGATCATACCACATGTCTGCCTCATGGAGGAGTGTGTGCAGGAAGCCATATTTCATTAACCTCAAACTTAAAATTCAGTTGCAGGTCAGCATTGTTATACTATATACTGACTGCCACATGAGCTCTGTACTTTATCAATACTATTAAAGTTATTATGAATAAATACCAATGTTACAGTTTAAGTTTCTTGGGCCTCATGTCCTAATAATTTACAAAAAAGTGGTTGCAAACGTTAATAAAGCAGGTCGCAATTTGTGACCCACGGAGATTGGCCACAATCACAGCGGTGGCCTGAAGGGTCAGCAGTCCACAATGTCTCTGATTGTGTTTCGATAAGCAACATTTTTTTTAATAATGCCCGTTTTCCTTAAAGGAAATGGTAATGCATTTTTAAAAGAAAAGTTACACAAAAAAAAAGTTGCACTGAGTGGACCACAAACTGTCCCTGAAACTTTTTTGAAGATTTCCAAAGGGTAATGGGTTCAAAGGGGATCTCTTCCCTTTGCAAATCGGATACTACCCCCTTTGAGGTGACAGTATCTGATCAATGGTTTGCAACAGTAATTTTAATAACAAATCACTGATACATTCCTATCCAACTTGTAAATAGGAGGGGGTCCCCATTTCACATCCCGTCCTATTTGATATTCAGACAGGGTAGCGAAAGTCCTTTCCCAAGTTGGCATTATTTTTCTACATAAAGAAAAGCCCTTTTGTGGTCAACAACCCTGTGGTTTTGCGAATCAGAGTGTTTGCAATCTCAAAATTGCTTTAAATATGAAGCCCCTTGTTCTTAAGTATGTGACCCCTATACATAGCTGTAACCATGTTTCCTAATATGGCAGGTGGCACTTTTAATACGATTACTAGAGTGGATTGTTGAAATTTTAGTTAAGTTCACAGTATACAGTTTTCTATATGATTTTCTTAATATGGTTTGTTCATTGTTGTGTCCACCAGCAAGCATACCACAGTCTTCTGAAACAGTCCATAATGTTACAGTAATCGCAGTGCTAAATTTCGTGTCCCCTATAAATCTCACTTCCGGTCTAAAGGTGCTACATTTAGGCAGATTACATCAGGAACACAAGTGCAAATGTGTAGATAAAGGGCATTCCCCACTGTTAGTAGCTAATTTTATATATTTTTTATTACAAAATCAGAGGTATTTTCCAGGTGGTTGTGAAGGCATTTTTGAATGTGACAATTTTGAGCTTATTTCCTTATTATTCAGCCTTGGTTTCCTTCAGATTCATTATATGAGTATGGGGTCTAATAATGGCTTCTTAATGATATTGGTATTTATATAGCGCTTACTAACCCTAATGAGAAGATGAAGCGCTTTAGGAACATGATCACAGATTAGAAGAGGTTTCTTGTGACAGGTCATACACGGCTGTCTTCCTCACATGTTAATCAGTGACGCTGTCTGACACTTCTCAACTTGTACTGAGATTACAGTTCCTGAACATAGTGGTCTGACTGTTTTGTCACAAAGTATACTGTGGGATTCTACCCCTTTCTTGCCATAAATAGAAAGATACAAATTGATAATTGGAAGCAGCATCATTTTAATTGTAGCTAGTCTACCCCACCAAGACAAAAAAAGTGGGGACCACCTGTCAATAAGTACCGAATTGTTTTAAAGAATATCTGCAGGGTTGATTTTCATGGTTTCTGTGAGAAGTTGGCCTGGTATATGATGTTCACTAATTAAAGTGACCACCTTGTACCATGCCAAGCAACCCTTATGGTGTGGTTGTAAGTCAACCTTTTCAGACTAGCTGCCCTAGTGGTAGCGTAGGCTAAGCAGTCTTTGAGGCTAAACTCGTGAAACGTGTTAAGCAGGCTGTTTTACCAAATATAACCCCCCTTTATACCAATGAAAGGACACCACACAGATATATATTGAAAATATATATGTATTTATTTCTCAAAGTATCCCCTAGACTCTTTATGAGCACAGGAGCACAAATCGTTAAACAAGAATACGTTAGAATACACAGAAGTTGCACTTTATATGGATAGGCCCTGGTGGCCGCTCAAACCATATACTAAAATAGTGGTATAAGTACCACGAACAGAAAAGGGAAAAGGCCTAGGGCCTCTAGAATCGCTGGGCCTACAAGGAGCTAACTTTAGTTAATGACCAGGAGGTCCACGGGTTGCGTGTGCAGAGCAAATAGTCACACGCGAGCTCCCATAGGTTTTCAATGGGTGCGTAAAAGTTACAAAGTTACTGCAAAGAGGATCTTCCGGATGGACTATGAACTCAAGATTGGAAACACAGACACTAGAGATGTTACTCTACACTTGGGCACCGGAGTGCCAGCTTAACCTCACCCACAGGAAGCGGGTGCATAGGTGTTGAAGTGCGTCGGGTTTCTTCTATCTGTTCAGTGGAGCCTGAAGACAAAGGTGCTGCAGGCGGTCGGTCCAGAAGAGATGCGGTGGATCCAAGAGTGGATCGGAGTTGTAGAAGACCTGTAAGCAGAGGGGACAGTGTTCACAGTCACTAGCCAGTGACCAGCGTGGCACCAGGTGGGTACCAGGCGATGTCGGGTGCAAACAGGAAGAAAGGTGTAGCTTGTCTCTGCAGCCACGTGGTCCCTGAAGGTTGACGACGTCCAGGAGTCGGTTCATGAGCTGTCCCACGCAGGTTCTCGCTGTCGGCGGTGTCGGCGACTTGATCGAAGCAAACAAGCCTTGGCAAAAGCAATTGTTGTGGAAAACGAAATAAGCTGATGGTTCTGACCAGCAAGGTTAGAGGGATTGCTCCTTTGGAGGGGAGCAAGGGCCAGTCTGGAGCAACCAGACCAGCGGTGTATTTCTTGAAGTTCGTCGCCAAGATGGCCACTAGCCAGCGGGCCAGCAACCGGTTATGCGCGTCGAGTGGCAAAATGCAGAGGGGCCCCACGCAGATCGTGGAGATGCTGGAGGGCTCACCTTTGGTGCAGATGCTGCTCGGGTGTTGGGCTTCTCAGATCCCAAAGCACAACTTGGAGGGAGCCTCGGTTGTTGCGCTTGCAGCTTGTCGTGGTAGTTTCAAGATGGCTGGCTCCACGTGTCTCGGTGCCTCCACGGTTCTCCTCTTTTCAGGGACTGTGGATCGGGTGGTGAGAGGTCTGGAGATCCAGGTCTTGTCAGTCTCTGGGCTCGGGCTCCGGCGGGAGGCGGCAGCAAAGCAGACGTTGATTCGCTGGATGGTGCTTGCGTTAGCAAGGTGGTCACTCCCTGACCACAGGGGAGATTGGCTTCAGTCTTCTGTGCGGCAGAGCGTCGAAGTTCCCGTCTTCTTCTTGTAGTTAAGTTGATTCCAGGATGTCTAAAGTCTTAGGACACAGCTCCTACCTTTATTCGGATTCTAGGGGCCGGACTACCTGCTAGGTCCCTCCCTAAGGGTGGGACCAGGAAGGGGGGTGGTTACACCCCCAATCCTTTGTCCAGCTCGCCCCAGGCCCGGGACTGGTGTGCCCCAGGACCGGATTGAACTGGTATATGCACCGAGGCTCCTTGTGAGCCTCAGGCATGTCTGGTTCCTTTCAAGCCCTACCTGACCAATACACAAAATCCTGTCTGGGGTGGTGCACGCACCTCCCCTGGCAGGAAACCCTTTGTCCACACCTCCCAAGCTGGAAGGACTCCCAGCAGCAGGAGGGCAGACTTGTGTCTGTGGTGGCAGCATCCGTTTTGTGGAGCTGAGGCTATGTCTGATTTTACCCGGGTTTCAGGTACTGTACATGTCGTGTCCCTCTAGAAGGGTGGAATGCTAACCCCGTCGCCAGAATTGGCGAGGGGTTAGTATTCCAATTCGTATGACACCTTACTCGACATGTTTTGATAAAGCCAAACCAAAGTTAGCATTTAACCGCGAGGTTCATAATGCACTTAAGAGTATATGGTATGACGCTATCTGGAAACAGTAGAAGGAAGTGGTTCCGACCACTGCAGACAGGCTCAGCTCATGCCAGAGCACCATCTCACATGGAACCAAGCACTCTGCCTTCAGGATTGTTAAGGCCTGCCATAGGAGTGACTTATAGGTTAACATGTGTCCCATTTAAGGTTAGGTATAGGTATACTACACCTAAGTAAGAGGTGGTTACACCAACTTACCCCAGCTGAGTGATCAGCCAGTTGTGTCAAATTTGTTAGGCCAAGCCTGGGGTGGCATAATACATGCTTCAGCCCCTGGCAGGCCTTAGATACACCAATGCCCTGGGTACCTAGTGTACACTGGTACAGGGGCTCACAGGGTGATCCACTTCCAATTGGTTATGCACCTAGGGTGCATAGTGTCAATTTAGTTAGAGAGAACAGCAGGCTGGGGGTCTGATTGGCAGGCCCACAGCCTCAATATGTCAAAAACCAGTGAAGCAAAAGCAAAAATTTGAGGTGACCATAGGATAGCAGACCCTACTCTCCTACAGTTTCTTTGATACTATTAGGGTAGGGGATGCAAAAACCTTTAATACTTTTGGAGTTCCATTTGAACCCTGTATCCTGAAACATATGAGGAAAGCAATGTTTATTTAATAGTATAACCTCGGATTTGTCAATATTAAGTTTATAACCAGAGACTAGAGAATACTCTCTGAGTATAGAGAAAAACGCCGGCAAAAAAGTTGTGAGGTTGGATAAGTAAAGTAAAATATCATCCGCGTAAGCAGTAAACTTAATGTTTGTATATTTAAATTGGAATCCCATATACTGTGGAGAACTGCAATGTTTTTCTAAAAAGGGTCCTAGGGCAAGGATAAATAAAAGAGGGGATAAGGGGCACCCTTGTCTGGTTCCTCTATGGAGTGTAAAGAATTTAGAGTGTTGTCCATTCAACCAAACAGAGGTAGAAGGAGCAGAGTATAACAACTGGATGTATCTGAGGATGGGGGGACTAAAACCGTGCCATTTTAATGCTCCAAAAATAAATTCCCAATTTACCCTGTCGAAGGCTTTTTCAGCATCTAACAAAATTGCACCTATTGGTGAATCCGCTCTGGAGGCTAAATGAATAATATTTAAGAAGGTCCTAGAATTATCTGTAATGGAACGCCCCTTTACAAACCCTGATTGATTTATATGAATTAGGTCCGGGATAATCCGATTGATACGAAGGGCTAATAACTTAGCAAAGATCTTACAAGCAGTATTAATTAAGGAAATGGGTCTATAATGTTTACACTGGGAGGGGTCTTTGTCTTTTTTGGGGATCAAACAAAGCATAGCTTGGGTAAAGGAGCCCTGTGTTTTACCAGAGGTGTGAAAATGGTTTATAAGATCTAACATCTGGGGGACTAGAAATTGTTTGAAGTGAAGGAAGAAACGTACAGTAAAACCATCTGGACCAGGTGTTTTATCTTTGGGAAGTTGATTAATAGCATCTGTAATTTCTCGTTTTGATATTGGTCTAGAGAAGTGAGGTCAACTTGGCTATCCGGGGATTTGGGAATGGTTTGAAAAAAGGAATCTATTTGGTCAGATGAAGGGGTTAACTCAGGAGTATAGAGAGAAGTATAATATTCGGTAAAACACTCAAGTATCTTAGCATCTGTGATGTGTCTGATTCCGGAGCTATCTGTGGTGGCAGTAATCTTAGATTTTTGTTTTTTAATTTTAAGATAGTTTGCGAGAGATTTTCCAGCTTTGTTCCTACCGCTATACATTTTAGCATTACATTTAAGGAGATTGTTACAGGCATTATCCCAGGATTGTTTATTGTATTGCTTTTTAGCTTTAATGAGCTTGGAAAGAGTGTCAGAGCAGTTTGAGGAAAAATATTTATGCTCCAGGTCCTTAATTTGCTTTAAAATTATTGTTGAATCCTTAAGTGCCTTCTTTTTTTTCCGAGATACAAAATCTAATATAAATCCTCTGGCGGTAGCTTTAAAAGCGTCCCAAATGAAGTGAAATTGTGAGGCAAATTAAAGATTACCATTAAAAAATTCTTGCATGACCTGTGTAAATTGTTCAACAAAATGGGTGTCTAGCAAAGGGGCATTGTTAAAACGCCATCAGCGTGTGATGGGTGCGGAAGTAGGGCAGTCCATGTCTAAAATGACGGGGGCATGGTCAGATATGAAAATGGAGCCAATCTCCACATTAGTCATGAGTTGAAGAGGTGATTGAGTGAGAAATATGTAATCTTTTCAGGAATGGGACCAATGCACAGGGGAGAAGAAGGAGAATTCTAAGACGTCAGAGTGCAAAATTCTCTATGAGTCCAACAACCCTCTAGATGTCATAGCATTGTGAAAAGCCTTTTGCATGCTATTGGAGATGAATTTGGTTTGGGATTTACAATCTAAAAAAGGGTCCATGAGTTGATTGCAATCACCACCCCGAATTAAGTTGTCAGCAACATGGGAAGCTAGGAAAGTAGAAAAGTTGTTCCAAAATGCAGAATCAATACCATTGGGGCCATAAACATTACAAATTGTGAGTTGAGCATTGTTAACTTTAACATTCAATAAAAGCCATCTACCATTATTGTCTTTGACCTCAGTTTGTAAAAGAACATTTACTGACTTGTGAAACAAAATAACAACACCATTCTTGCTATTAACTGCTGGGGAACAAAAAACATCTCCAACCCATAATTTACGCAAGGAGTACAAATCTTGCTCTTTAAGATGTGTTTCTTACAGTAATGCTACATGACATTTCAATTTAGTGCACATTGTTTTTAAACTGGATTATGCATAGAAGGAAGGAAGGTAAAACAGCTGACTTGGTGTACCCAACTGAACATACCAGGTAGAAAGTAATAAGAAATCACAAAAGCAATAACATAAAGATTAGGAGAAGCTGCAGTAAAGTAGAGAACATAGAGAAAAGGATAAAAGTGGATAGAAATGAGGGAATGAAAGGGATAGGAAAAGGAAGCAAAAGGAGTACTCAGTCTCATCTGAAAAATAGTCAAAGAGAAGAAGACAGGAAGCCAAAAGACTTCAGTTATAATAACGACAAATAAGAAGAACATTGATGTAGGCGGGGGGCGAGGAGGACAATGGCTGTGCCAAGAGGAACACAGAGATAACCAAGCTTAATTACAACAAAAATTTCAGAAAACTGTAATCATGAAATGTAAACATAGTGGAAGGGGACTTACTGAACATTGAGGGGGCAACGCAACGGATGAAGCATACAGAACAAAACAGATGTAAGTGAATAAGAACATCAGCATCAAACAAGACACGAAGGAGAAGCCTGTGGAATAAAAGAGAGAACATATTAGAAAACATTCAAGTTTTGCTCAGTTCCATAGCTTCTCCCTTGTGGACGTGAATGAATATCCTAAGTTCAGCTGGATCTTCAAAAGTAAAAGTTCTGTATTTGTAGGTTACTTTAAAGAAACATGGATGAATGAGACCGTAACAGGCATTCTGGGATTGCAGCGTCGGTCTAAGGTCTAGAAACTCTTTGCGGTGGGTGGCAGTAGGCTTAGAGACATCCTGACTGAAAAAGATTTTTTGACCAGACCAGAGTATCTGTTTATGTTGTTTTGCTGCGTTGAGAGTCGCCATGAGATCAGAGTATAATAGGCACTATGCAATGATTCCTCGCAGTTTGTTAGAGGATGATGCATTCTGGGCACCTATCCTGTAAGCCCTTTGAATATTGAGATCAGCTGATTTCGACAAACCAACTATCTGAGCTATGTGAATCTTCAAAAAGGAGATCATATCCGAACCTTCGGAGCCCTCCGGAATACCATAAACTCGTAGGTTGTTGCGCCCGTTTTCTAAATCCTCTGTAGTTTTCTTCAGCTGTGCCACTTCTCGAGAAAGAATGTCCACTTCAGCAACAACATCTTGTGCGTCATTAATCTTTTGCTCTACGTCCATGAGCCTTGAGTCTAAACCAGACCATTTCTTCTCAATTCTTTGAAGTGTTGCAGTGGTATCCGTCATAAAAGGTAGAATATTGCGCAGTTCGTCCATAATGTCTTCCAAAGTCAGAGGGAGAGGCGATTTCGTTGGGGAGGGCAAATCTTTCTTGACTCGCTTTACCAGAAGAATCTTTGCGACCACCAATATTAGAACCAGAAGCTCCTAGGGATTTGATAGGGTGTGAGGAATCCATGTTTGAGAAATGAATATCTTCAAAACCCAAAAAATAACTCTCTAAAGGCACAAAAATCAGTGTCTTCACAACAATATGACTAAAAGTTGTGCAAACAATTCAGATGAGGACCTGACAGACTACCAGCAGAAGTGGCTATAATGACATATGTAGTGATGATAAAGGCATGTAATGCAAAAAAGAAACATCTGTTACTAATGGAACGTAGTACGTTGGAAGGTAGCCTTGGTAATGAGGAGGAAAGCCCAGATAGGCAAGAAAGCAAGACTACAGGGGCGTTTCCACCATTATGCCAGGTGTTACCCTCTTGCCATATGCAGCATGACACACCAGTCACTTATTTAAAACAGGTCGATCTCCTTCGGTCTTTATCATGAAGGCAGCTTGGCAGTCCGTGTATTGTTGTTCAGATTGTATTGAGAGAAACAACATTCTGCTGCAACTTGAACTGCATTTGACACAGCATTGCTCTACTCTCCCAAATCCATTCAAACTCTGACGCTGCTGCCAGAAAGAAGTGCACGAACCAAACGCACAAAATGGCGGCAGCAGTGTGAGGAGCCACCGAGGAAGAACAAGAAGCAGAAAAAAATGTCTAAGTAGACCGTTTTCTAAAAACTTGCCTGAGCACTCTTCACCGCTTCCGATAAAGGAATCCATAATTTCCTTGCCACACCGTTAACATAAAATAAGCCCTTCAGCTCCGACCGTTACTCGATGTCACAGAGCTTCTCAAGGGGCGGCCATCTTGTTTTGCCGCTGCCGTGAGCTCCCGGTTTGTAGTTCTTCTTAAACAGCTTCTTTGTAAGTGGAATGGTATCCTTCTGTGGTGTTGGGACACTGGTTTGACTTGTTTGTTGATATGTAATTGCACTGTAAATTCTTTCTTTTTCCCCTATTCTGTGAACAACTTCAGGTGTCGGCACACTACTTGTTGTACATCTTCTACCATATATAGTAATTGTGATCAGTTCAAGTTGTTCAGCTGTGAGTAAACTGAGCAGATCTTCTGCTGGCCCTGAGCCACCCATTACATGCATGTTTACTTCTGTGGTTCGATCTTTGTTTGAAAGTGTTGTCGTGAATTTTCCTAGGCATGGGATTGGTTTGTTCGCCATCCAGGTGTAGACTTTTGCCTTGGTTGGATGTTGTTGTTGTTTCAGCTTCCTGTATTCTTCTGCACAAATGTAGTTTAATGACACTCTGCTGTCTAGTTTAAAGTTGGTGTGGTCGTTGACCCTTGGCAATTTGGATACATGGGCATTTGTGGTTTCCCTCTTCCTCCTGGGCTGCCATTAAGAGATATTTACTGCTTTCAAAGGTGATTGAAGATGATAATGTTGAACTTTGTGTTGACGATCAGGGTGATGATTGTTTCATCTGAGTCGTTTTTCATTATGTTTGTGATCTTGATGTACTTCTGCTGTTGTCTCTTACAGCACGTGCATGATGTCTGGCTTTGTGATGTGAACGCTGATTTGACAATTTTTTGATCCTTTGCACATTTCTCAAAGTAGTCCTCCTTCCCACAATTGTGACATTCTTGCCCTATGGCAGGACAGATGCTTTTGTTTGTGTATGGATTTTCACAGCGATAACATTCTTTCTTTATTTATTTATTTATTTCTCCATTTCTTTCTTTCACTGCTGCGAATTTTGTCCTTCTGTTTATGTTGATATCTTGATATTGTATATCTTGGCTGGCTTCCATATGGTTTTCGTACCGACTGTTTTGCACCCAGAATGCCTGTTTAAATGTTTATCTTGCCTTCTTCAATTCTTTTGGCTTGTACTACTGCTTGATCATTTAGTCATATCAGTTCTTCAATTTCATGTAGAGTGTAACTCTTCCACAGTATTCGATGTCTAAGATTGAGATTGACATCTATCGATGATCGATAAATGAATTGAGTCGCCATTGAATTTGCTAAATTCATAGTATTTTACCAGCCTGCGCAATCATGTAATACAATTGCCTATTGATTCTCCCTTTTGCTGTGATGCTCTGTTGAAGGGGTGTCACTCATAGTCAATGTATTTCTTGGGCAGGAATTGTGCGCCAAGTACGTATACACTGATGTTTATTCTGATGCACGAATGTAAATTAATGTCACTCTGCTGTCTAGTATGAAGTTGGAGTGGTGGTTTCCAATGGCAATTTGGATACATGGGCATTTGCTGTTGCCTTCTTCCGCCTGGGCAGCAATTAAGAGATATTTACTGCTTTCAAAGGAGATTGAAGATGATAATGTTGAACTTTGTGTTGACGATCAGGGTGATGATTGTTTCATCTGAATCGTTTTTCGTTATGAAAGGAAATGAATTGAACAGTGTTGCTTCAATAGCGTGACTGCCACTCCTAACAGAGTCTCCTGGCGCTGTAAGTGACTAAGGTCAGCTGTATCAGATTAAGAGCTAGATCAGGGCCAGGCAACAGGCATCTGCTTTTCCAAAGATCCATGTCTTTCGAGCCTTTATAAACAGCTCTTCCTGTTCCGTTGCTCTAAGTTCCTTTGGCATGCAATTCCAGGCCTTTGCCCCCAATACCGTTGCCGATTTCCCTCCTTTGGTTATCAATTTGAAGCCAGGCAGTTTAAGCAAGTTTGCAGAACTAGATCTAAGTGTCCTCGCTGTGATATATGGTTTGAATCTTCTAGAAAGGTATACAGGACCCAGCCGGTGGAATGTTCTGAACATTGTCAACAGTAATTTAAACAAAATTCTTTTATGAACCAGGGGCCATGTTATGTTATGTTTGCGATCTTGATGTACTGCTGCTAGTGTCTCTTACTGCACGTGCATGATTTGTGGCTTTGTAAAGTGAGTGCCCATTTGAAATTTTGTTGATCCTTTGCGCATTTTTCAAAGTGGTTCTCCTTCCCACCTTTATGACATTCTTGCCCCATGGCGAGACATATGCCTGTGTTTGGGTATGGATTCTCACAGCGATAACTTTCTTTCTTTCCTTCTTTCTTTCTTTCCTTCTTTCTTTCACTGCTGTGATGCCTGTCCTTCTGTTTATGTTGATATGGTATTTCATGGCTGGCTTTCTTATGGTTTTCTTCCTGACTGTTTTGCATCCAGAATGCCTGTTCAAACTTTTCTGCCTTGCCTTCTTCAATTCTTTTGGCTTGTGCTTCTGCTTGATCATTTAGTCATGCCAGTTCTTCAATTTCATATAGGTTGTAACTCTTCTGCAGTAGTCGATGTCTAAGACCCGGATTGACATATATCGATGATTGATAGATGAAATGCGTCTTCATCATTGAATTTACTAAATTCACAATATTTGACCAGCCTGCGCAATTTTGTAATACAATTTCCTATTGATTCTCACTTTTGTTGTGACACTATGTTGAAGGCGTATCATTCATAGTCAATGTTTTTCTTGGGCAGGAATTCTGTCCCAAGTACTCATACACTGATGCGTAGGTCTGTGATTGCATTGTAGTTCCAAAATAATTGTGCATATCTCCAGGGCCAACTCTAGGGCAGTGCGACTGGTGCCACTGCACTGGGTGCTGACTCTTCTAGGGGGCGCCTATTTGGAAGTATTTTATGGTTTTTAAAGCACCTGCTGCTGCATTGTTGGCCTCCAGCAATTTTCATACAACAATAAAAATGTAAAGATAACTCCGGTGAATAATGTTCTTCCTGGAGAGAGAAGGAGTTTTGTCTAGTTGAAGTTTTAACTCATTTAATGGTAGCACAGATGGTTAATATGCCTGCTGTAAAGAATGTGTACCATGCAGATCACACAGTACATATAGTTTAAATAGGTCAGTGCTTTTGTCAGAGAGATCCTTTTGTGACTAGCAGTGTAGATGTTAAAATACTAACATGGAACAGTGAGCTATTCGGTGTCATCAAAGAGCTGCATGCAAACTGCAAAGTATAGATTAGTGCATTATGATTTTTTCCTGCGTCTTTCTTTATTCTAATGTTTCTAAAAGGGTTCATTTTGGGTAAAAAAGATCCTTATTCTTAAATGTAACCCCCAACCATGGAGTTATGTTTTAAATCCGGAGTCTTTGCTTCTCCAGACCAAGCACTCTTAAACTATACTGTCTACCACTATGAATGACATGTGACTCTCCTTGTAGTCTTCTGGCTTATGTAACATTTCCTATACACTGATTTACACATGTATGATTGTCTCTGTGTAATGTATGTGTGATGTAAAGTACTCCGACACCCTACACTGGTATAGGTGGCGTTCTATAACTAATTATATACATCTGAGAGAAAGAGTGGTTATGGAGACTTGAGGGGGCACTGTTAAAGGGTAGTAGTGAGGGAGGCTGTGGGGGCGCCAACAAATATTGTTGCACAGGACACCACCAGCACTAAAGCCGGCTCTGCATATCTCTTCTGATGAGGCTCTCCATTGTGGTTTAAAATCACTCCTCATCCTTTTCCCACAGAGGCTTCTATGAATTCCTCAAAGTCGTCAAGCCATTCTTTTTCTTTTAGGTCCTATGATGTTTCGATTCCTGATAAGAGGGGTAGTTGGTCTGGGGTTGGGGGGTCAGAGATACAGGGCTGATCCTCTTCCTATTTTTTTCTTGGTCGTCATTGTTCATTCAGTTCATCACCTTTTTATTTGCCTGTTTTTGTGGTGTGACGCTCACCTTTGTTGTTAAGTGTCTTTAGCTTCTTCCAATGGGCCGCTGTTGACAAACACTTTTTCGAGGTATTTTGCTGGTTTTCAGTTTTTTTCGTGTGTGCCTGAGTTAAAGATGGCCACTCCATTGATTTCAATGCGTTTTCTCTCAAAGCCAAACTTCAAAATGGCTGGCCCAGAGACCTCAAAGTATTTTTTTTTCCAGAGGGCCTTACTTCAAGATGATCGCACCATTGATTTCATCATAATTAATCCTTGCATGATGCCCTTTCTTACTTGAAATCGGTCTGATAGGATCCCATTTTAGCAGAGTTGAGCCTGCAGGCTAATGTATGGTATAGCCATAGGGGATAAAGTTGTAGGCCAAAATCCATTTTGCACAGGACTTTATGTGGAAATTCCAGATTAAGTGAGTCAAATGTTTATTCAAACAAATAACATAAAAGTGTTTTGTCCCGCAAGTTTGTGCACATTCATAATCGCCAATCATACCTCCTGAAACAGTGCCTCATGCTTCTACCCAGCAGTCAGGACCTTATTGTGGGTGTCAGCACTTTGGTGAAGATTTAGGCTTTTACATTTAGAACAGATATAGCATGCTAGGAGGGACATATATGCAGTGTTGTTTTGATTTTGAGATGACTATAGTTGTGGCCAACTCCAGACAATTAGACAGAGAACCACCTTGCACTGCCTCCGGGAACATGTGCAGGAGATGGGGAGTCAAGCTTAAGGGTTCACAGAGCTCAATCTGGAAACCGTTCAGCGCCAGTAATTTGCCAGATTGCATTCCTAAATTATTAGTTGCTGCTGGTTGTCACAGTTCTCTAAACTTATCTTTTTGAATTGCTCGGTGTATTTCTGCAAAACCAAAGGAAATGATGGACGGAGTGTTGAACATTGCAAGCACTCACCCCCAGTCAACTGTTCCCATGAGGCACAGGGTGAGACTGATTTTCTAAAGAACGGTGATGGATTAAACCCAGATCAGTTGACTGGGGGTGAGTGCTTGCAATGCTTGCAATGTGCACAAAGAGGTTCCGGGGCACCGTGCAAGTGCCGCTTACTCTATGTCGAGAGCTGCGCTGGACGTCGTGGAGGCTGGTAAGGGTGCTCTGAGCACCACGCTAATTTCTCTGCAGTCTTGCTCAGCTTTGATACTGGTGGCGAGGCGAGGGGGCAGCCTTTTTTCGCCCCTTCAGGAATGAGACCCGATCGGGTGTCTCAGTGTGACGTTTCCCATTGGAGTCTATGGTCTATAGACTCGAGTCTTGCCCCGTTTTCAACCTGCTGATCAAACCATAAGGACCAGTAGAGGCTGATAACGGGAGATCTTTTGTGAATTAATTCCTGGGTGCATTCTTCCTTCGTTGGTGAACTCTGAGGCAGAAGTTCATGCGGGGAAGAGGGGCACCATTAGTAACCTTGTTTGCAGTACTCCGTATAAAACCACGCTGGGTACTGAATTGCTAAAACGCTGCGCTGCTATGACTTATTGTTTGTCTTACCATACCATTTGAAGTGATTTGACTTATAGCACTACACGAGTACGTGCCAGAACTTACCTAAGCTCGTTGTGGTTGCAGCTGATGTTTTCTGAATGGCATAAAGCACTGTGATGGAACCTAGTCACTGTCTCATGAACCAATGCAGATGTGTGTCCGAATTACACGTGCCTAATACCTAATTATGAAATGATAAAGACCTACCGAATTATACTGTTTTTCTCTTCTCATATTATGCAGCAGGTGTTCCGAGAGCGAGCAGGAGGTCGGCTCTTCCGCTCCCCTGTCTTCTCCATATTCTTTAACTCCAGGGTAGGTGTCTTCCTGGCGATAGGTTGCTGTGAGGTCAGCGAGGGGTAAGGGTATTCGAGTTAATACTACATCCTCTTTTACTCTAGATCGCTGAGAGTACGTCTTTAAGTGTTGTGGGTCCACTGTCAGACGCTGTGTGTTTTCATCCTTTACAGGTACCGTTCTTTTCCCTAGTATTGGGTGGAGCAGGGTAGAGTAGGAAGGAAGATAGGCAGGGAGTTACTGATTGCTGTCTCATTCTCCCTCCCTGCTGTCCCCATCCTTTCCTTCCCCCGCTGGACCACTCCATGGAGTCTGTAATTATATATCAGACCGTGGGGGTGTCGAGAGGTGGACCCCTATAGAGCAACGTATGATCCTGAGGATTCCGGCCACAACAGGGGGTGAGTGCTTGCAATGTTCAACACTCCGTCCATCATTTCCTTTGGTTTTGCTTTGTTCGCCATAAGTTGGCAGGGTATGCTCAGACGTGAGTCCCTTGCTCACTTTGCCACTGGATTCACGCAAGCCTGGCTGAAGACGGCTGAAATGACAGAAACCGGTCCTAGGAAGCTTGTTTCCGGTCCAGGGAAGACATGGCTTGGCAGTTCGGGCTGGACTGTTCCCATGAGGCACAGGGTCAGACTGATTTGCATATGGCCATGTCTGAACTGGGGTGGCAGAGTGGGCTAAAGAACGGTGATGGATTAAACCCAGATCAGTTGACTTGGGGTGAGTGCATGCAATGTTCAACACTCCGTCCATCATTTCCTTTGGTTTTGCTTTGTTCGCCATAAGTTGGCAGGGTATGCTCAGACGTGAGTCCCTTGCTCACTTTGCCACTGGATTCAAGCAAACCTGGCTGAAGACGGCTGAAATGCCAGAAACTGGTCCTAGGAAGACATGGCTTGGCAGTTCGGGCTGGACTGTTCCCATGAGGCACAGGGTCAGACTGATTTGAATATGGCCATGTCTGAACTGGGGTGGCAGAGTGGGCTAAAGAACGGTGATGGATTGAACCCAGATCAGTTGACTTGGGGTGAGTGCTTGCAATGTTCAACACTCCGTCCATCATTTCCTTTGGTTTTGCTTTGTTTGCCATAAGTTGGCAGGGTATGCTCAGACGTGAGTCCCTTGCTCACTTTGCCACTGGATTCAAGCAAGCCTGGCTGAAGACGGCTGAAATGCCAGAAACCGGTCCTAGGAAGCTTGTTTCCGGTCCTGGGAAGACATGGCTTGGCAGTTCGGGCTGGACTGTTCCCATGAGGCACAGGGTCAGACTGATTTGCATATGGCCATGTCTGAACTAGGGTGGCAGAGTGGGCTAAAGAACGGTGATGGATTAAACCCAGATCAGTTGACTTGGGGTGAATGCTTGCAATGTTCAACACTCCGTCCATCATTTCCTTTGGTTTTGCTTTGTTCGCCATAAGTTGGCAGGGTATGCTCAGACGTGAGTCCCTTGCTCACTTTGCCACTGGATTCAAGCAAGCCTGGCTGAAGACGGCTGAAATGCCAGAAACCGGTCCTAGGAAGCTTGTTTCCGGTCCAGGGAAGACATGGCTTGGCAGTTCGGGCTGGACTGTTCCCATGAGGCACAGGGTCAGACTGATTTGAATATGGCCATGTCTGAACTGGGGTGGCAGAGTGGGCTAAAGAACGGTGATGGATTGAACCCAGATCAGTTGACTTGGGGTGAGTGCTTGCAATGTTCAACACTCCGTCCATCATTTCCTTTGGTTTTGCTTTGTTCGCCATAAGTTGGCAGGGTATGCTCAGACGTGAGTCCCTTGCTCACTTTGCCACTGGATACAAGAAAGCCTGGCTGAAGACGGCTGAAATGCCAGAAACCGGTCCTAGGAAGCTTGTATCCGGTCCTGGGAAGACATGGCTTGGCAGTTCGGGCTGGACTGTTCCCATGAGGCACAGGGTCAGACTGATTTGCATATGGCCATGTCTGAACTGGGGTGGCAGAGTGGGCTAAAGGACGGTGATGGATTAAACTCAGATCAGTTGACTTGGGGTGAGTGCTTGCAATGTTCAACACTCCATCCATCATTTCCTTTGGTTTTGCTTTGTTCGCCAAAAGTTAGCAGGGTATGCTCAGACGTGAGTCCCTTGCTCACTTTGCCACTGGATTCAAGCAAGCCTGGCTAAAGACGGCTGAAATGCCAGAAACCGGTCCTAGGAAGCTTGTTTCCGGTCCAGGGAAGACATGGCTTGGCAGTTCGGGCTGGACTGTTCCCATGAGGCACAGGGTCAGACTGATTTGCATATGGCCATGTCTGAACTGGGGTGGCAGAGTGGGCTAAAGAACGGTGATGGATTAAACCCAGATCAGTTGACTTGGGGGTGAGTGCTTGCAATGTTCAACACTCCGTCCATCATTTCCATTGGGTGTATTTCTGCTTCATAATTCCTTTAACTAAATTAATGATCATATTTGCAAGGGTATACGTTTTTGGCCTTTCCCTTACTGTAGATGTTGTATTCCTTAGAGAATCCTAAAGGCATCTGGCAGTTTTTATTTTGGAGCGGACTGATGAATGACTTTTTTTGAGCTGACTGATGAATGACATCATCTTTTCCCAGGACAACAGATGTTTATAAAAGTCAATGGATTCTGTTGTGGGCTGCAATAGACTTTAAATACACAATGAAATGCTGCATTGCTAAATGCTTTTGAGTTTGGAGACAAAGTACACAAAAATGCTGCCAATGACTACAGCAAAATGGGTGCAAAAACTATGCACTCATCCAAATGGGAGAATGCCAAACAGTCAAACAGAAACACACACACAATGAGATGATTAGAAATCTTAGCAGCTTTGAAGTACCATGGCAACTATATTGCAGTTCCAGCTTTAAATATATGTATATTCCATTTCCACAGATCAGCTTAAATTAGCTTCTGCTCAAAGGTTGCAATTCTTACAAGATATCACAACCCTTCAACAAGTTATTTCAACATGCCAATGAATGGACTGCTATAGTACTGCTGGTGTCTGCCCAATAGCTGCAGCTTCTGTGTTACTGCACACCCCAAAATCAAGACAGCGAGTCTGTCAAAACGCGTAACCTGTACTGATTAAATTCTTTAGTTGGCAATTCCTAAGTGTGCGTACTACCTCGGATTTTGTGCGTCACCTACTGCTTGCTGGCTCTGCCGGCATTACTCACCACCTGCAGTAGGTAGTTATAGTTAGAACCTAGTTTCCATAGGAAAAACATTTTTTGATTTGCTAATAACTTTGGCATCGTTTGACGAATGCTTGCGAAATTCTTTTAAAAAAAGGTCTATCCGGGTCAGCTCTTGAAAGTTTGGGGGTGATTTGTCAAATGGGGGCTCAGAAAAAAGAACCGAATGACAAGAAAACAGAAAAACATAGGTGAAAAAAAAGAAAAGGGGGCAGGGTAGAAACACCCTGACCCCCTAGACCTGCTCAGGGGGTCCCACAAGGACCCCCAGAGCCAAACAAAGCTTCTTTTTTTAAAGGATTTTGGCACAATTCACACTGGGGTCGCGAATGCAGCCAAAAACTTTTAACAAATGAAGCACGGGCTCCCGCGCTTCATTTAATTGAGGCCCCCGGGTGGGCCAGGTCCCGAGGGTATTTGCAATAAAAATATGCGGGGCCTGCGGGGGCCCCCACAGCCCCAGGGACTGCCATTCCCCGGGGCTTGCTTAATATCATGTGCGGGAGGGCGATCGGCCCTCCCGCAGCCCCGGGGACCGCCACACCCTGGGGCTTCTTTTTTAATGTGTGGGGGAGCCTCCAAGGCCCCCCCAAGCCCTGGGGACCAAGACCCCCCGGGGCTTTTATAGATTATTCGCAGGGACACACGAAACCCCCACAGCCCTGGGGACTGCCAACCCCTGGGGCTTTTTTACAAAAATAAATAAACCTGTGTGGGGGGTCTCGAGCCCCCCCACACACCCCGGGGACCACCACCTTGCCAGGGCTGTGCAGTAGTTGGGAGGGGGGCCGCACTGGCCCCTCCTGCAGCCAATGATGGCCCTGGGGACCGCCACCCCCCAGGGCCGGCTCCTGCAGTGTCCCGAGGTGCCCACCGCGGGACACTGCTGTTTGCTATGGCAGAACGGGAGCCATGCGGCTCCCGCCCTGTCATAGCAAACACTGGTTTGGATTTTAGAAGCGAGAGCAGGTTTCCTGCTCTCGCATACAAAATCCAAACCAGATTGCTTTTCCACACGGGGAGCTGCAAGTCAGCAGCTCCCCGTGTGGAAAAGCAATGCCGGCTCACGCAGGAGGCGGGGAGCCGGCGGGACCGTGGGGGAATTGGCGTCCACCCAAGGTCCCCAACCGAGTGGCCTGACCCCGGGGGATGGGGTCCCCGGGCCCAGAAGTGGCCCAGAGGGGTGAGTGATGTCATCAGTGATGTCACTGAGCATGTCATGAGCGTTAAACAGGACGCTATATTACCCAACGAGGATCTTTTCGTTGCTAGTTGGGGGTCCAGGGACAATCTACGCTCAGCCAATTGAATTTCATGTTCTAACAATGATTCTGCTCTAGTAATAAAGGCATCCAAGGTCCCTTTAACTCCTCCCCCTACCCTCGTTTTAGCAGTCTTATTTTTAACCATAATGGCACAATCTGCTACCTAATATTCCTTCTTCAGCCCCCCTAATCTAGAGTAACACTTATGTTCTGGCGTCAGTCTGATCTTATGACCATCCAAAAAAGTCACTCATGCTAATAAAGAATCAAACATACATTTACTTGCATATACAGTTATACACACACCACCACACTTACTTCTACGGAAACTTACACATACTTAGTCTTTTAAACAATCACTTATAGAAACACATACTTATTCATACAGGAACTCTTTCAATCTCTCACTCTCACATATACTCACTTATATACACCCATAATCACATATACTAGTTTAAAACATATGTAGTTACTCATAAAGACACTATTGAGACAGTCATTCACTCACTAACACACCCATACACACACTCATCCACCCATACAGTCCTGCACACATGCTGTCTTCAACACAAACAGTGAGTCACTCATTCATGCACCTATGCACTATGTAATACCCCCCACCGAACCATGCAGACACTCAGACTGATACTCAAAAAACCAACTAATAACCTATATAGACACCCATGTAGCTACTCACCAACCCATGCAGCCACTTATACACAAAGTGAGAGACTGATACAGATATTTACATATTTAAACATTACTCACTAAGCCATGTATTCACTATGATATACTTAATCAGTCAGTTACACAATCAATTTTTCAAAAACAAATCATCCATTTAGACACTTATATACCCATTTATTCTTCCATCGACCTTGAGATATACATATATAAAACATATTTAATTTTCTGAAAAACACACATTCACTGGATGATGTCATCAGTGATGTCATTTGAGATGTCATCAGTGATGTCATGAGTGATGTCACTGACCATGTCATGAGTGATGTAATATGTGACGTCATCAGCAGTGCATTGCGGGCGCGCGAGTTATAGTTAGCTGAACATGCTGGACAAACCATACGTACCTATCACCATGACGATTTGCGTGATATTCACTGAAAGGCGACTATGCATACAATGAATCCACGTGAAATGTATTTACACCACTAGTGAAGCTCTGACATGTCTGATGCCCTACAGTGCCTAATCCCGGTACACCCTTGTCGTTTATTTATACAAACATGGGTAGCTATTGACGGGCACATTTAATACACATGCACACCAAGCCATTCAAAGGGGATTCGACAAAAATTCGACCAAAACTATGCAAGAAACCCCCCTCACGGTTAATAAAACACACATCCACTGCCGGATGTGTAATACTTTTTATTTTACTCTCTGGAAAGGGGACGAACATCACTTGAGAGTCACAGCGCGCTCCTGGCAGAGCCCAATGCTGTGTTACACCCACCTTGCCTGCTGAGTGCCACCCACCTCTGTGTTGTATTCCACTAGCTAGTGCATATGCTATGACACTCTCTAGCCCATGTGCACTGTAACACCACCCCGTGAATGTCATGCCACACTTGTCTTCGCACGGGTTATATTGCCCCATCTAATGTGCCTTCCTCGATGCCTATGTTATAACGCACAGTGCTATGCCATACATATTACAATCTGGGATCCATATCTTTGTCACAGTGCATATGCAACGTTACACTCCCCAGCACATTTTTTATATTACAACTTTAGAGACTAGTTAGGTTACACAACACTGCCCTGTGCATATTACACTCCAAGGCGCATATCGCATAGCGGGCGCTAGTGCCTGTGCTATCTCGCGCTCTCCAATGAATCTGTAATTGCGCACAATGTATTGCATATTATATTTCACGCCCGGTTCATCTTATATCACACTTTTTGGTGCATAGTTTATACCATACACTATATCTAGTTTTCATTTTCAATCGTGCTCTCAGGACTATGTTATATATAACACTGTGTTCACCTACCCTTTTCACGGGCATTACATTTTGAGATAGGGGGTGGAGGGTCAGGGGGTGTTTCTGCCAAGTGAGCCCGGAGTCACAGTCACAAACGTCCTCTTCTTCCTGAATAAAAGTGAGATTATGCTGCATACTTGTTCATATTTTAAGTAGTTCGCACAGACACACGTTTTAAAAACAATAAAGTTCCTAATCCGCCTTCTCTGAACAGTTAGCTTGCTGCCCCATCCCCCTCCTCCCTATCCTCTGTTGTGTGAATCCATGGACTAGCCTCCTCCCTCCTGCCATGCATGGTCTGATGTGCTGCCACTGCCCTCAATTTAGTATGATGTACCAGTCCACTCCTCCTGCCCTCCATTGCCCAATTCTATGCCCCATCATTGACCTCCTGCTTAAACTCTGTGCTTAGCTTGCTGCCCCTATTCTCCTTCCCCCTGCCCTCCGATGGCTTTGTGCATGCCCCTGCTCCATCCTTTTTGCCCACCATGTTCCATGGACCTGCCACTCCTATCTACTCTGAGTGTTCTGTTAAGCTGCCACTCCCCTCCCACCTGCCTAGCATTGTCAGATGACTGTAACCTGTCCCTGCCACCTCCACCCTGCCTGTCCACATGCCATGCCCCTATCCTCTTCCTCCTGTCCTACATGGTCCATTGTACTGCCACACCCTTCTGCCCTCCCTGGTCTGTTGTGCTGCAACTGCTTCTCCTGCCTGCCCCGTGCGGTCTGTTGTGAGGCCCCTTCCCCTGAACTTTCTTGTCTGTGCACAGGTCCTGACGCTCCCTTCTATCCTCCATCGTCCTTTGTGCATGCCTCTGCACCCTCCTTCTTGCCCATCATAGCCATTGTGCTGCCACTAACCCTCCCTGGTCTTCTGTGCTGCCATGGCCCCTCCCACCTTCCCTGTGTGGTCAGTTAGCTGCCCCTGACCCCCTCCCACCTTCCCTCCATTGTCTGTGTGTATGCCATCACAGTCTCAGTGTTGCTCTTCATTGAGTGTCTTGCTTCTAGTGCCCATCCTGTCTGACCTCCATGGCTATCTTGCTGCTCCTGCCCTGCCCCCTTGCCCCCAGCTTACATGTGCAGACCCCTACTCCCTCCCTCCTTGCTGGTCTGTTCCACTGTAATGCCCCTGATCCGTCCCTCCTGCCCTTTATGGTCTGTTATGCTGCAGCTTTCTCTCCTGTCTGTCCATTATGGTCAGCTAGCTACCATTGCCTCCTGCCCCTCTGTTCTCTGTTGTCCATGTGCATGGTCCTGTCCCCTCCCTCTTGCTTTCTATGGATTGTTGTGCTGCACTCCCGTCCCGCATGCCCTGTGTGGTGTATTGTGCTGCTGCAAACCCTGATACCTGCCCTGCTGGGTCAGTTTGGTGCACCTCTCCATGTCCCTCCTGTCCTCTGTTATCCAAGTCCATGTCCCTACCCCATTTCCTTCCATGATCCAATGTACCATACTTGCGAACATTTTGTACTTGGTAAGAGGGAGATTTTGAAAAAAAACTGGGGTATTGATTTTCCCCTTTGAGTTACATTGAAAAAGAGGAGATTGTAGACAGATCAAATAAAGCCCATTTGAGCTTAAAAACATTGGACGTTTCCTGGCTGAATCGGGTCTGTTGGCATGTATGGTTGTACTATCATTGCCTCTTCCTTCTGCCCACAATGGTCTATTACATTGCCATAGCCTCTCTTGCAAGTTCTTTACGGTTGGTTTGTTGCCCTTGCCCCCCTTTCCACTGCCCTCCATAGTCTGTTGTGCTGCCACGGCCCTTCCTGCCTGCTCAGTGTGGTTAAATTGTTGCCTTTGCACCCTCCTACCTGCCTTCAATTTTCAGAGTCCATGCCCCTGGCCTCTGCCTCTCAACAGTATCCTAATGAACAACTAGATTGCTAACATTCTATATTTATTACAAAAGTGTGGAACGCCTGACGTCATCTTGATGTAATCAAAACTGTAATACCTAGAGCATTTACTTTAGAAATTACATATATGAGAGGGTCTTATTGGCATCAAAATTATGGTTAGTGCTCTAAAAGACTAAAATAAGGACATATTTTCTGAGTTTTCAAATAGCGACAAAGCACTTTTAAATTATTTGTTATCTTTCCAGTTGACCACTTGATTAAATGTTGCACTTAGGGGAGAGGATGTGGTGTTACTTCCAGAACTGCAGACTTTGCAACTGGGGAACCAGGTTGGAGTTTCTGCTTCAGCTCGACATTCTGTGATTCTGGTCAAATCACTTAGTCTCCCCATGTCTACAACCAAAATGAATTTGTTCTTGTGTGATGTAACCAATGCTCATGTAAAGCACTCCAATACCTGACAAGTCTGCACTATATAACACTGCAAAAACACAAAATAATAAGTGTTTTGCACACTTCTGTCATTGGGCTATATTTGGGCTACATCTGGGTGATTTTGGGCTACATTTGGGCTCTTTTGTGTCCGGTGGCCATCTTGGGAGATTTATTTGTTATGAAGTTTCCTAATTTCCTCATGTACTGCAGTCTCCTCAGTAGGAAATGCTTTCAGTTTATTACTTTGATTCCATCATGAAGGTATTCAGATATGTCACACATTTGCCACAAATTCTGAATGTTAGCACTCTAGTTGCTCATTAGATCACTGTAGTAAAACTACTGTTCACCATGGAAGTCTGCTCCTGTTATTAAAAGTGCATGTTTCAGTCTGCATGTCAGAATTTTTTAATGAAATAGAAGAGGATTTGAGAAGTCACTCAAAATGTGCCCTCATTTTCTTTCTTCAGCATTAATCATAATTTCTATGGCAAAATGAACCCCCTCATTGTGTTCCTTTTTAAATTAAATGTTTTAAGTGTTACCAGTTTATTCCAATCAAGATGGCTTCAGGTGTGCCATATGTTTATCATAAGTAGGACTGTTAGCGCTCTAGTTGTTCTTTGGAACACTCTGGGAAGCTGCAGTAGAACACAAAGGAATCAACTGACAGTCTCTGCCCTTGTTGGATGTACATGTTTTACTGAGAATGTCAGACTTCATTCTTACATGACTGAGAAAGATAATGTGAATTTACAGAAAATAAGCTCTCAGTTTAGCTTATAGATCACCTTCCAAACCTCTGTGGGAAAAGCATGAGAAAATATTTTTCTCTCAATCATGATATCCCAGCAGAAGGCTTTTTCACATGGTGAAATCACCTTAGAACATACCACAGTTCCTAAAATGAGTATGGTACCATCAACAAATGATTTATAATGTAACTAAAGTCTTAAAACCTTCTATTAACTGCAATGCTTTTTAATGAGGTGCTATCATGTATATTGGTCCCAAGATGGCTGCCAACACTTCTTGGATGAAGTGCTGACAGCAAATCAGATCTCAGGATGAGATGTGTGGTTAGGCTCCGCCCACATATATATATGATTTTACTTTTGATTTTCTCAGGAACTACTGAACAGATTGACACCAGACCTGCAAAAGACACTTCCCTGACCTGAGGACTACCTCGCTGCCAAATTTCAAGTAATTCTGTTCAGCCGTTCGGGCTGTACCTTGGACTAAAGGTCCCTATGGAAAATTGCATAGGGAAAACGCGTTTTGGGACCCCATTTTTTTCTCAGCCCCCGCTTGACGAATCCCCCCGAGACTTTCAGGGTAGGAGCGGAGCGGAGCGCCCCACCTATTTTGAAAATTTCGCGAGGATTCGTCAACCGGCGCCAAAGTTATTCCAAATAGAATGTTGCGGATTTCCTATGGAAACACGGTCCTAACTATAACTATCTACTGGCGACCGCCAGTAGATAATATATACATATATATATATATACATATATATATATTAACTTTGACTGACACCATGGGAAAAAGAAATATATATATATACACACACACACACATACACATGTGTATAGATATATATATACACACACACATATATATACACACATTTCCATATATATATTCACTGAAAAAACCATAGGTTTCACACATGTTATAGTTAGCGGAAATTTTACTGATAAAAAACCAATGAAATTCCCCCGTTATAGTTAGTGCAGGCAACTATAACTCACGCGACCGCAATCCTCTGCTGATGCTAATACTGTATTTAGACACTTATTTGCCCATGTCTTCTTCCATTAAATTTTAGCTATACATATATTACAAATATTTTTTTTTCATAAAGACACATATGTCATCAGCAGAAGATTGCGGTCGCGTGAGTTATAGTTGCCTGCACTAACTATAACGGGGGAATTTCATTGGTTTTTTATCAGTAAAATTTCCGCTAACTATAACATGTGTGAAACCTATGGTTTTTTCAGTGAATTTGCAAGGTTTTTTAAATGCTAATTCCTAACTATAACGTGTGTGAAACCTATGGTTTTTTCAGTGAATTTGTACGGTTTTTTAAATGCTAAGTTACTTTACGCCATTCGTGGCGTGCGCGCCCACTTAACGCAGTTCGTTCCGTGCGCGCACGGTGCGCTTCGCGCACCGTGCGCGCACAGTGAGCACGCGGTGCGCTTTGCGCACCGCGCGCCCACTTTACGCAGTTAGTGCCGTGCACGCACGGTGGGCACGCGGTGCGATGACAAAGCAAGAAAGCACGTCAACAAATCTGTTTCTGCTTTCCTCCGTGACTATGGTATGGGTGCCATTTACCACAACAACTTGCGTTATGACATGCAAGACATTTATAGAGGAGATGGTGTGCACTTCAATGATGAAGGGAACAGAGTCTTCCTCTTGAACCTTAGACTCTGCATCGGTACTTACTTGTAGGTACCACTAAAAAATCATTTCATAAACACAACGGCTCTTTTTAATCTAAACACTTAAATCTGATTTTCATTTTTTTTTTTTTTTTTTTCTACCGTACGCTTACCGTAAGCTTACCGTACGCGTACCCCGTGATTTTTTTAAAAATCAATAAATGTTTTCTTTGTACTTTACAGTCCTTCTTTGACCCCCTCACAAATGTAAGGGGGTCTGTAACTCTCCTCATTGCCCCCTTTTCTTGTTTTCACTCTTTTTTTTCTGAGTGAAATACACAAAATGGCGGCCGCCGCTTCCTGGTTTCGGCCGATTCGAATGTTTACTAAGATCTAAGAGCCAATCAGAATCGCGCTCGCGCACGCCACCGTACGCTTACGGTAAGCGTACCGTAAGCGTACCGTAAGCGGGCTCAGATATATATATTGATTTAAAGGCTATTTTCTCAGAATCTACTGAACAGATTTACACCAAACCTACAAAAGGCACTTCCTTGACCTAGGGACTACCTCTCTGCCAAATTTCGAGTAATTCTGTTCAGCCGTTCGGGCTGTAGCTCGTTCTAAAGGTCCTATGGAAAAATGCATGGGGAAAACGCGTTTTGGGACCCCCCTTTTATCTCAGCCCCCGCTTGACGGATCCCCCCGAGACTTTCAGGGTAGGAGCGGAGCGTAGCGCCCCACCTATTTTGAGAAATTCGCGAGGATTCATCGACCGGCGCCAAAGTTATTCAAAATAGAATGTTGAGGTTTTCCTATGGAAAAGGGGTCCTAACTATAACTACCTACTGGCGACCGCCAGTAGGTAATATATATATATATATATATACTGTACATATTATATATACTTATATTACCTACTGGCGGTTGCCAGTAGGTAGTTATAGTTAAGACCTAATTTCCATAGAAAAAGCGTTTTTGTTTTCCCAATAACTTTGGCGCCGGTTGAGAATCTTCGTGAAATTTTCAAATCTAGTGACCCGCTCCGGTCAGCTCCTGTCTTGTGATTCGTCAAGCGGGGGCCAAGAAAAAATGGGGTCCCAAAACGCGTTTTCCTCATGTTATTTTCCATAGAAACTTTAGACACATTTGGCAGAAAGGTAGATCTTGGTTCAGAAAGCGACCTTTTTTTGAAAATGGCGTAAATCCGTTCAGTAGTTCCGAGAATTTAGAAAAAGAAAACATTTCGATATCTGGGGCAGCGGTGGGTTACCGAACCCTCCAGAGCACGAGTTTCACTGTGATTGGCTGCCAACACTCCAAACGAGGTAGTGTTGGCAGCCATCTTGTCACTCGGTAGAACGCGGCCCCCCTCCTAGAGCCCTTGAAGGCCCTGGGGACCGCCACACCCCAGGGCCAGCTCCTGCAGTGTCCCAGGGTGGCCAACCCCGGGACACTGCTGTTTGCAATGACAGGAAAAACAAGAAAGGCTTGGGTCCTGTCACTTCCTGGCCTGAAGCACTCAAATCTTATGCAACAAAAAAATGACCAGATAGGTTATTACTGATTACTTGTGTATGAGCTTAGACAAACAATTCTAAGTTCATGTGATTTATTTCACATCACTTGTGACTTATTTCATGCACATGTAGATTAAAATATTCATTAATGTCATAAGATGGATAACACATCATTCAGTATGCCATGCTTATGAAAACATAACAAAAATCAACAATACAAAAAAAAACACACAATTCATAAACATAAAAAGAAACATAAACGCGAATACAATTATAAATGTCCTACAAACAGCCAGTCCATGTTTAACACAAATAACAGGTGGACCATTGACAGTTCCAGATGTCCTGCCTGTGTGTAGGGCAAAGGGCTACACAGTTGTCATGAGGGTTGTCTGCCCACTGGGAAAGAAATTTCTTATTGACCAATTCCCATACAGCACCCCCAAAGATCATTCGTCTTTGCACAGATGTCAATGCGTTTCAAACCCTGAATGGTTCTAGGATTCTCCTCAGGACTCGGACTGGGGGATCAGTGACTACAAAACAAAAAAATGACAAATCGTGGCGTATTGGGGACCCCTGTTTCTAGGTTACAAGAGTGTGGACTGTTCCAATTAGTACCTGTTGTTGTGGGTGCCCAGACGCTTGTATGTCGTGGCGCCAACAATGAAACTGTTAATTATTTACAGAAGCTGTAGGGACAAGAGCAGATTGTGGAAACTCAACAATGGAGGAGTGTGGTACACGCAGGGTTGAATGAAACAAATATGAAATAAGAAGATCGTACCTTGTACGTGTCTTTGGGGTAATTTACAATGTCCATAATGTCATCATACAAATAAAGGGCTGCCGTGCAGCTCCCGCCCTGTTATTGCAAACTGTGCTTTGCTTCATTGAAGCGAGAGCCGGGAAACCTGCTCTTGCTTCAATGAAGCAAAGCAGGGTTGCTTTTCCACAAGGTGAGCTGCATGTCAGCAGCTCCCCTTGTGGAAAAGCAATGCCGGCTCCCGCAGGAGGCGGGAAGCCGGCAGGGACTGTGGGGGCATTGGGGCTCCCCCCATGGTCCCCAATGGAAAGGGCGTTGCCCCCTCATCGCTAATAAAAATAAAAAAAAAAGGAAAAGGCCGGGCCCGGGGGATGGGGTCCCTGAGTCCATAATTGGCCTGAGGAGGTGGGCACCACTCCATAAAAAGTTATTTTTTTTAAAAGAAAGAAAGTCTGGCCATGCCCCAGGGGATGGGGTCCCTGGGGCCGAAATTGGCCTTGGGAGGGGGGCCACGCGGCCCCCTTCCCGTTTATATATTAAAAAAAAGGGGGGTCAGGCCCTGGGGGATTGGGTCCCCAGAGCCCAAAAAATGGGAAAGTTACGGGGCCACACAGCCCCCTCTTATGAGAGAAAAAAGAAAAAGCTGGCATCGTACCAGAGGCCCCGCCCCCTCCCTGCAGCACTCTGCAAATGCACCCCCTGGCACGTTGTAAGGTGGGGAATTAATTCCCCTTGAATACTGAGGGTCCCTGGGGCCAACTAGCCCACTAGGTACCTCAAGTATGTGCCAGGGAGCTGAGTTGCAGAGAGGTGGTCCGAGGCCACGCCCCTTTTCAGACCTCCCTGCAACACAGCTCTGTGGCGCTTACAACACGCGTGTTTGCACTGTGGTTCAGGGAGGGGGCGGGACCGGATATGACAAGTGTGCAAACACACGCCCTGGCGCATTGTAAGTTGGGGGATTAAGTCCCCTTGAATCCTGAGGGTGCCTGGGGGCCAACTATCCCACCAGGTACCTCCAGTAAGTGCCACAGACTTGCATTGAAGAGAGATGGTCCAAGGCCACGCCCCTTTTTACACCACCCTGCAAACGCGGTTTCTGGTGCACTGCTGGTGCGGCAATGAGGTCCTCTTGTGTCCTGAGGACCTCAGGACACAAGAGGACTTCATCGTACGAGCAGCAGTGCGCTAGAAGCTGCATTTGCAGCGTGGTGTAAAAAGGAGCATGGCCTAGGAACACCTCTCTGCAACACAGCTCTGTGGGGCTTACTGGAGGTACCTGGTGGGCGACTTGGCCACCAGGGACCTTCAGGGTTCAAGGGGACATAATAGGGATGTTATAGTTAGAAATTAGCATTTCTAAATCCTTAGAAATTCACTGAAAAAACATAGGATTGAGGCACATTATAATTAGAAATTTCCGTTTAAAAAAACATTGAAGTTCACTGAAAAAAACATAGGTTTCAGGGACATTATAGTTAGATATTAGCATTTAAAAAACCATTGAAATTCACTGAAAAACCATAGGTTTCAGGCACGTTAAAGTTAGAAATTAGCATTTAAAAAAACCATTCAAATTCACTGAAAAAAACCATAGGTTTCAGGCATGTTATAGTTAGAAATTAGCATTTAAAAAACCTTAGAAATTCACTGAAAAAAACATAGGTTTCAAGGTCGTTATAGTTCGTTGGACAATTCACTCGTACAAAACCATAGAAATTCTGCCGTTATAGTTAGTTCAGTTAAATGTAACTCGCGCCCCCGCAATGCACTGCTGATGACGTCACATATTACATCATTCATGACATGGTCAGTGATATCACTGATGACATCTCAAATGACATCTCAAATGACATCATCCAGTGACTGTGTGTTTCTTTAACGTTTAAATATGTATTACATATGCCAAGGTGTATTGAAGAATGAGTGGGTGTATAAATGTCTGGATGGAAGATTTAGTAGGTGCGTGACTGACTAATTAAGTGAGTGATTACGTGTGTCTTACTGAATGCATGGGTTAGTGACTAAACTGTGTGAAGATCTTCCGGTGGATCCCCACTGAGACCAGGAAGACGGTCAACCAGGCCCTCGTCACCAGCCGTCTGGACTACGGCAACTCCCTCTATGCCGGAACCGCCGCCAAACTCCAGAAGAGACTCCAGCGGATCCAGAACGCCTCAGCACGACTCATCCTGGACATCCCCCGTCGCAGCCACATCTCCGGACACCTGAGAGACCTGCACTGGCTCCCGGTCAACAAGAGAATCACCGTCCGACTCCTCACCCACGCACACAAAGCCCTACACAACCAAGGCCCAGGATACCTCAACAACCGCCTCAACTTCTACGCACCCAAACGCCAGCTTCGATCGACCGGCCACGCCCTTGCCGCCGTCCCCTGCATCCAAAGAGCCACCACAGGGGGACGGTCCTTCTCCTACCTCGCCGCCAAAACTTGGAACTCCCTCCCGACCCACCTCCGCCTGACCCAGGACCACCTCGCCTTCAGGAAGCAGCTCCAGACCTGGCTGTTCGAGCAGTAGCGGACCTCCCTCCCCCAGCGCCTTGAGACCCTCTGGGTGAGTAGTGCGCTATACAAATGCTTGATTGATTGATTGATTGAATGTCTGTATCAGTCTGTCTGTTGTTGTATAAGCTGCTGCATGGGTTGGTCTGAAGTTACATGAGTGTCAATATGGGTTATCGATTGGTTGCCTGAGTATTTGTATGAAATTGAGGAGAAGAATGGGCAGCGTGGTAAGGGCGGTTGGTGAAGATTCAGGGGAGGGGTTACATAGATTTTGCTCCTCCTATTGGTTTCTCATGTTGCAAATTTCAGGCAGCTGGGGCATTGGAAATAGCTTTGATCCAAATTATTTCATAATGCACACCACCAATCTGAACATCCTTGGGATATTAACCAAGTCTCCCCAAAACCCATACCCTACCTTTTGTGACAGTCCAAAAGTAACTTACTGCTTTTTAAATGCTTTATATCAGGTAAATCAAAATGGGCCTTGTATATGATGTATTATTAACAGAAATCCAACCTCATGCCTCATTCACACTGGTGCTAGACGTTCTGCTCTAAAGTTCTCCAAATTCTCTTTCTTACCTCTCGCGGACATGCCTACTGATGCAATGGACACTTCAAACACTTGTGTCCCTCACCATATCCCCATATCCATATGCATAATCCTGGGTTGCACTACAGATCAACATGACTCTTTGTCAAATCCCCCTCCCTCCAACACAATGAAAACTAAGCTTTAGCTGTACTATTTGAAACTGAAGCATGTACTCATGAGGTTGATTGTAAAATTGTAATGCCAACATTTATCTGTGCGGTGCACAGTGCACATCCAATGAATAGGAACCTTCTGAGTATGCCTATGCACAGGAATTTGTACGGACAAAAGTGTCTTCAGCACAAATTCTATACTGGATGGTATACACTCTGCAACATAGTGCAATTTTGTGCTCTGCACAAGGCAGGCTGTTTGTGCGAAAAAGTAGAGGATGATACCAGCCTCAGGCTAATCTTTGTAGCTATGGCATTGCACTGTGTTTTCCCGCTTGCATAATGCCCCACAGCAAATCTGTACTCTTCACTGGGCTGTGTAGGAAAGGAGTACATTTCGGCCTCAGTAACACTGGTACACACGTTACCCCTTCTGTGCCAGTTATCCTCATGTGCTCAGGCAATTCAGAAGGCAGGATGCAGTGGTTATCAATTATAGGAAATCTACGTTCTTCACAATGTAACAATCAATTGTCATGGGAAACCTGATTTATTCAAGCCTCATGTATTAAATAATAAGATATAGTGATAATGCCATCCAGTAAATACATCTAGATTTCTTCCCAGTAATTTGCTCAGGCAATTCAGAAGGCAGGATGCAGTGGTTATCAATTATAGGAAATCTACGTTCTTCACAATGTAACAATCAATTGTCATGGGAAACCTGATTTATTCAAGCCTCATGTATTAAATAATAAGATATAGTGATAATGCCATCCAGTAAATACATCTAGATTTCTTCCCAGTAATTTGCTATATTCATATCTGGATACATTAAATCGCACAGATAACCACACAAATACACTACATTTGATAGTGAGCAAATTGCACAATATGAATTTATATTTTTTGTCTCCCAAGAGAATTCTGCTTAAAGTTGTCTGTGTGGTCATAATTGCCACAGTCCACCAATGAAGTAGTTATCAAAACAAGTGGTTTACTGGAGAAGACGCCACGTATTTCCTTACACGTTGTCAGTCAACACACTGCCACTAAAAAGTATTTTTTTTTAAACGACTCCTCCATAATGAAAGTCGACTCGTTTCAGCCTTATGACCAAATGTATCTTTTTACTATACCTGTCAGGAATGCATATTTGGCTTCCACATGTAGACCCAAATCAACAGATACAGACTTTTTTTCCTCATGAATTAGGACCAACATCTCTGCTGCCTCAAATGGGTTACATTAGGAACATACAACCAGTAAAGTGCTGAACTAGTACTGTCAAGACCCCATGAACATAAGAAAGTGCTGCACCTCTGCCATTTCTAAGGGCAGTAAAAAAGAGGTGTCACTAATTTAGTGGTTCTCAATTTATTGACCATGGGAGGATAGAAAACCAGTCGTGATATACAGATCGCAACAGACTTCATTAGACTTCATCAGCGTAGTCTTGCTTGCTATCCTGTGTGACACCTCCATGCAGTCCTGGCTTTATAACCAAAAGCACTCAGCATGTTTTTCACAAACATGTCAGCAAGTACTGTTGGCTAAAAACTCAGGCCTGGCTAAATGGGTCAAACAGGGCATCAGGCCACATGCAGACCAATAATTGAAGCGGAGTGGTGTCGGACTGTGACACATAGGTTTGTGGTTGTCAAAGATTTTTCTTGCATTTCTAAACACTGACTAACGCACAACTAAATGGAGACCCCCTCGACCACGAAATTGCTGGTACTTGAACGCAGTTCAATTTACTTCTAATGCCAGTCTTTGTTTAACACAATGGTGTTTAATGGAGCTTATTTTTCAACACAAATGCTTCCTCCAGAAAAATTTATATTTCTAAGTAGCCACAGTAATTTATTAGGGTTTGGGAGGTTTCTGGGATAGTACACATAAAAAAGTTTGTTATCTAGCATCCAGTCCTGGTTTTTCATGCTAAATGACATGCTCTGCTATTTGCAGCAGTTACGACTCCTGCTGGGCCTGCAGGTTAACAAACTTTCAGAGAAACCTAAATCTCTCAGACAGAGTTTAGATGCAGTAAGCAATAACCTCAGCGGTCGGTAGGCCTACTGGCTACATGACTATCCTCACACCCTCCTTTGGAGAGTATCATGGACCGTTAGAAATAGTGTTAATGGTTGCCTGGGGTGTAATCCCTATACAAACAGCAACCACAATCCTAGTCAGGGTAAGGTAACAGCAAACCCCAAATTAACCTGTGTTCACCCTCTGGTAGCTTGGCACAGAGCAATCAGGCTTAATTTGAAGCCAATGTGTACAGTACTCGTGCAACACTTCAAACAGTAAAACAGCAAAAACACAGCACAAAAAGATCCTACACCAGAATAGAAAAATTCAGCTTAATTTAATAAATGAAAGGGATCACTGACAAAATACCGTGTTCCCAAAATATCGGGACAAAATTATTGATGTAAAAAATATCGACATCCTATCTTCACAATGCTAAGTACTACAATACCGAAAAAATATATATAGTTGTTAAAAATATCGAAGTTAAAAATATCGTTTTTTTAATGTATAAAAATAATGTAAAATAAATTAAATAATACATATAACTTAAAACAATTATTTAGAATTATTAGAAAATGTTAACAATAAGTATTAAATGAAATCTAAAATTAAACATACATATATCAAATGTAATATATATTTACTTAATAATAATTAATAAATAGTAATTGTAATAAACTATAAAATGTTAGAAATATATTACAAATTATAAATAACTATATATATATATATATATATATACACACCTGTAAAATAAAAAAATACAAAATGTATAATAAATTAAATTATTAAAATATTTATTACATTTTAAAACTACTACATTAAGTGAAACAGTAGAGAAAGTGTCAAATAGCGGAGGTGAATAAATGACTATTCCCACTCTAGCGAGTCCAACAGTAGGGAAAGTGGTGGATAGCGGAGGGGAGTAATTTACTATTCCCACTCAAGCAAGTGCAACAGTAGGGAAAGTGTTGGGTAACATAGGGGTAAAAATTACTATTCCCACTCCAGCGAGTGCAACAGCAGGGAAAGTGTTGGATAGCGGAGAGGAATAATTTCCTATTCCCACTCCAATAAGTTCAACAGTAGGGAAAGTGTTGGATAGCGTATGGATACAAATTACTATTTCCACTCCAGAGAGTGCAACACTAGGGAAAGTGTTGGATAGCGGAGACATAAAAATTACTATTCCCACTTCAGTGAGTGCAACAGTAGGGAAAGGTTTGTATGGAGTAGGGGTAAAAATTACTATTCCCACTCCAGCAAGTGCAACAGTAGGGAAAGTGTTGGATAGCGGAGGGGAATAATTTACTATGCCCACTCGAGCAAGTGCAACAGTAGAGAAAATGCTGGATAGAAGAGGGATAAAAAGTACTAATCCCACTCCAGCGAGTGCAACAGCAGAGAAAGTGTTGGATAGCAGAGGGGTAAAAATGATTATTCCCACTGCAGCGAGTGCAACAGTGGGGAAAGTGTTGGATAGCGTAAGGGTAAAAATTACTATTCCCACTCCAGCGAGTGCAACAGTAGGAAAAGTGTTGGATAGCGTACGGGTAAAAATTACTATTCCCACTCCAACAAGTGCAACAGTAGGGAAAGTGTTGGATAGCGGAGAGGAATAATTTACTATTCCCACTCCAATAAGTGCAACAGTAGGAAAGTGTTGGATAGCGTAGGGGATAACATTACTATTCCTGCTCCAGGGAGTGTAACAGTAGGGAAAGTGTTGGATAGCGGAGAGGAATCATTTCCTATTCCCACTCCAATAAGTGCAACAGTAGGGAAAGTGTTGGCTAGCGTACGGATAAAAATTACTATTCCCACTCCAGAGAGTGCAACAGTAGGGAAAGTGTTGGATAGCGGAGGGCTAAAATTACTATTCCCACTCCAACAAGTGCCACAGTAGGGAAAGTGTTGGATGGCGGAGAGGAATAATTTGGTATTCCCACTCCAATAAGTGCAACAGTAGGAAAGTGTTGGATAGCGTAGTGGATAAAATTACTATTCCTGCTCCAGGGAGTGCAACAGTAGGGAAAGTGTTGGATAGCGGAGAGGAATAATTTCCTATTCCCACTCCAGTAAGTGCAACAGTAGGGAAAGTGTTGGATAGCGTACAGATCAAAATTACTATTCCCACTCCAATGAGTGCAACAGTAGGGAAAGTGTTGGATACCGGAGGGGTAAAAATTACTATTCCAACTCCAACTAGTGCAACAGTAGGGAAAGTGTTGGATAGCGGAGGGGAAAAAATTACTATTGCCATTCCAATTTCACCCGGGCATCCAATATGACCCCTAGGTATGAGAAGACGTCTGTGCGGGGTACCTTAGCCAAACCTACCCTGAACTGGAAAGATTATTTTGGACGTGTTCCCACTTGCATGACATAGGATATCGAGTCATTGACAGATAAATCCCGATCCGACATAAAAGCAGAAAAGGCATCAAGTAGGTATTGTAACCCCCTGGCAGTCCTGGATATAAGGACTACATCGTCTGCATAGAGTAGTACCGGTGGTCTGCGTCGGCTTACATGCGGATAATCAACCCCTGTTGATAAAAGGGCTTTATCTAAGTCATTAATATAAAGATTAAACAAAAAGGGGGCTAAGATACACCCTTGGCATACTCCACTTTTAATATCAAAATTCCGTGACACGCGTAGGTCCTGCGAAAATCTAGAGTTGGCCTTGGTTGTACGATGGAGGTCTTCTAAAAAGTGGACGATGTTGCTGTCTAACCCTATATCTTTCATGGACTGCCACAATTTGGTCCTATTCACGCGATCAAATGCGGAGGATAAGTCCATGAAATCTAAAACAAATAGTGCCAGAACGTGCAACCGTGTATTTGCTAAGAATCATTGTAAGGTTAAGGCACTGGGCCACCGTGGACCTACCTGGGCGGAACCCATATTGGATAGTATATAATCTTCCTCTGCCCAGTTGGTCAATCTGCCTAAAAGCACCCAGCCCACCACTGAGTCCAGCAACGAAATCGGTCTATAACAGTGTGTACTATCACGGTCACGGTTTTTAAAGACTGGCACAGTGGTTGAAATGGCCCAGGTCCTTGCAGCCGCAAAAGGAGGGGTCAGATTAAAAAAGGTCCAGGGGGATGCCATCTGGTATCGGGGCTTTATTGCTTGTCGGCCCGGCAATAACCCCTTGACCTCCCCCAGCCCAAAAGTCAGTATAGGGGCAACTTCTTCTCGACCTGACTCACGGGGCAACTCGGGGGGCTCTCAAACATTGTTTTAAAATGAAGCATCCATTCGTCCTCTGGAATGTGTGCAACTAAGGCACTACCTTCAGCATGCTCTAAAAAGGGGCTGCTGATAATGCTCCAAAATCTAGAGCAATTCCTCAGGGTACTAGCCTCGGTCAGCTCACTCCAAGCGTCCTCTTTCAGAGCAGACTTGCATTTAGCCAGTTTCAACTTATAATCTTTATGGCATGCTCTAACCAAGATCTGATCTCTTGGGCACCTGTTAAGGGCTTCCTGGAGTTTTTTTGTCGCCATTGAGCAGGAAGAATCAAACCATCTCGGAGTCGAGGAGACTGTCCCATGTGCTGGGGAGCTTAAAAGGTCACTTACTCTTGCAGAGATAATATTAAAAGCACCAATAACCTCCCCTGGGGATGTGTGCTGCGAGATGCACATAGCTAATTCACAATCGCATGATTCTGTAGCCGATTTATAGAAGGCATCTGGGGAAATCTGTGTCTACTTTAGCCTTCTTCTGCCATCTATCGGTCTCGTTAACCCCTTTTGCTCAACTCTCCTTTTACATGTCAAAAGTGACCCGCAAAGTTCGACACACAAAGGGTTGTGATCATTAAAGGCACTTTCTTGTATGATAAAACCACAAATGAAGAAAGGAAAAACGATAACATTTAAATAAAATGAATAATTGTGCCATCCCCTCTCCCTTTAAAGGAGGGAACAACTGCTTTGCTGCAAGGATCATTTAGTGACATTAGGGACTTTAAGTCAAATTTTTGTAGGAGAATATTCAGAACATCCCCCTGGGCAGAGTGTTCAAAATGCATCCACTCACGCAAGGGCAACCTAGATCAGCCAGTTTTGTAGCCATGGGATCACCACATGAATGTATGCTAAATTCCCCTGTGATCATTAGGTTTTGAATCTAGACTGTACAATGATGCCTAATGAAAGAGTTATAAAAATTAATGAGACCCAATTTAATAGATCCCTATCTTAAAACCAATGATTGTATACAAGGGCTTGGTGGAGACGAAACCTGTATATGGCAATCCATGGCTACAGAGATATAAATAACCAGACCGTCCTTTGGTCTGCCAGCCATAGAGGAGGTGGCCGGGACAAAAAAGGACTTATAACCCTCCAAGAATAAATTGCAATTTGTCTGCCATGTTTCCTGTAAACAAATCACATGAAATTGTTTCACAAATGCGACCCACAGTGGGTCACAAAACTTGTTAGCCAAACCCGCAACATTCCAGGATATGACATTATTATTTTGTACACACAAACATCCATGGCTTTGCCCTAGAGAGCCCTGCTGGGCTATAGGATTCACTGAGTCCACCACTGGGGAACCACCAAGTCAGTCACAAGCGTTCATTCTAGACAGGGGAGTAAATCGATTAGACAGCTCCAGAGACTGTGAACCAACATCCTGCCATCGCATGGACCTCTGTGCAGGGTAAGCTGGAGCTGGAGGCAGATTCGGGTGGACGTTCCTGATAGATGAAATTCTCTGCTGTGGACCATCGATTGGGACCATATTATCAAGGTTCAAATAGTTACGACCATTTGGTCTGGTTTGTAGAAAAACCCAAGAGGTAAGGCACAATGGACGATTTGGAACAGGGGGGAACAAAATATGAACTTGTAAATAAAATCCTTTCAGCAATATGAGGCCTGTTAAAATTTACGATGACACAATCCCCCGGGTATGATTTATAAGAGCTATGAACCCAACTCACTCTACACACCATAATAATGTTTTTCTCCACCCGTGTTCCCAATTGTGTGTTGTATGATAGCCAGTGTAAGACTTTGTTCTTTAGCTGGGAGAAATCCTCCTTCGTGCCCCTTGCGAGGGTTGGCACATTCCCCAATACCACTACATATGGGTTGATTCCACTGGCAAGTGTATAACTGGTAAACCCTGGGGGTGGGCTTCCCCTCCCCCCTGTGGCCGCACACCCGTTGGGTGAAATTTTTCCTGGGGCTGCAATGTCAATCTGCCACAGGGATAATGATTTCCACTCTAAGAGGACAGTGGATGGCTTTCATTAACTTGTCCCCACTGTGACTGTTCCTGGCCACTGAAGGTTTTAGGCAGGTTGTCCAGGTTAGGTGGATCCGATAGAGAGCTTTGTCCTGGGTGGTCATCTGGCCCTCCGGTTAATACAGGTGAAATAAGGCATTTAAAATCCAATAAACTCTTTTTAATCGATGTCAGACGATGAATTATCAGGCCCAGCTTAGAGTCCAGCATACTCTTCATCGATGTTTGGAAAGATTCCAGTGTACCCATTAGGTCTGACTTTGACAGTATTGGCGTGGTAGTTTGGGCTTTAGAGAGCAGGTTGGGTTTTGATATTTTTGCTTTACCCCCTGTTGTTTGGGATTTCCTTTTGGTACCTGCCCCTATACCACCCGGCTCAGTTGAAAGTAAGCTCCCTTGCATGGGTGCATTGGGTGTTACTGTGTGTTTACTGGAAGTTATTGCAGCCACCACGTGCCCTTGATTTGAGTTAGCTTCATTGCCCCCGTGGATGTTAATGGTAACGGAAGGGGAAAGGGGCAACCAATGGGCTATGGAATACGGGGTTGACCCACTCCCATCAAGCATCCCTTTGTTATTCAGAAGAATGGATGGATTGTTATCACCGTCTGCACCTTTGGCACTGGCCAGTGTCATATGTGTGTCTGCGTGTGTAGAAGATGGAGCAATGATAGGGGACCTAGAAAGACTTCGATTGACCAGCTCAATCTCCTTGCCCAGGACTGCTGCAGCACACTGAAGAAATGAGTCCATGGTGGTCACTGGGGCGGTGGTGCCTGCTGCAGCCCTTCCCGGGGCTAAAGTCAATTTACGCCTACCCATGGTTGATCAGTAATGTCAATTTAAGTGTTTAGCTAATGGTAATTAACTCCATGGGGTTGGAAAAATAGTCTGTGATATAAGTATAACAGAATACAACACCAGGGTACCCCGAATCTCAAAGGCGCTTCTACAGGTTTCTACAGCGAACTTCCCTGCAAGCCGTGATTTATATGCAGGAGTAGAGCAGGAGTAGCAAAGTAAGACCAGGAACCTTCCTACCTTCTCCTCGATTGCTGAGAGCTCCACACAAAGCCAGGGGTAGACAGCCGTACTCCGCTCGGGATAATGATGAAGTTTCAAGTTTCCAGTGACGGACCAAGAGAGTAGACCCAGCACAGCCTCGACCAGTCTCGGACGGGCGCAGAAGGGCCCGCCCTTGGTCCGTGCACACCCGCGTATGTCCCGTGCTGCGGGAGCCCGCGCCCCCTTTAAAGCACCTCCTGGCGCTAAACAAATGCGTTGGTATCTCCCTGGCGCTAGGGCCTGTGGGCTGCGGCACTGTAGATACGAGTTCCAGCGCTAACTTCTAAAAAATATCAATACATTTATTACATTTAAATTACGTCCCACCCTATTCCCCTATAAACCCACAACCCGCTACGGAACTATAACGCAAAATGTACTCAAAATAAGATTAATAACTTCTAAAATTGTAATAATACAGCGATTTGTAGAGCGCGAACAGCTACCTCCGAAGAGGTGTCCTGGCGCTAAAAGCGACAAGTGACATACAGGAGACAAGCACGATCAAGGGTCACCGAGGATTAAGCTAGGTTAAAAAGCCAAGTTTTTGATGCCTTCCTAAATTGTGTTTCAGAAGAAATCAGGCGCCAAGAATTAGGGAGGGAATTCCATAACGTGGATGCCCCAAGCATAAAAGATTTGCCGCCCAGCCGGGCTTTCTTCACACGTAGAGTGCAAAGTAATTTCTGGCAATTGGACCTCAAGGCATGCGTCTGCATGTAGACACCTAGCCTCTGTTTCAAATAGCAAGGGCACGTTCCATGGAGTGCCCAAAAAGCTAGGGTTAAGGCCTTGAATATAGTTCTCTTGGCTACCGGAAGCCAGTGTAGTTCTCTGATATGCAGAGAGATATGTTGCCGAAAAGGAACAAGTTTGATCAATCTCGCAGCAGCATTTTGAACCATTTGGAGTTTCCTAACAAGGTAAGCCAATATAGAGGCCATTTGCGTTGTTCAGACGGGCAGTAACTGTGGCATGAACTACCATCCGGCGACGGCTCTCTGGCAGCAGGTGTATACATTTTCGCAAGTTTCTCAAGCTGCTGAAGCAGGTAGCTGTTACCTGCTGAATTTGGGCTGAAAAGGATAAGTCATCCTGCCATTTTACTCCTAGATTTTTGGCACGGGTGGCGAACCCATTTCTGCTTGCCACCGCAGGTTTTATCGGCATTCAGTTTAAGTTTATTTTTGTTCATCCAGCATGCAATCTCTTTTAAGCAGCCTATATATTAAAAAACAAATGCAATACTTAGATAAAAAAATAGAACACATACATTTAAAATACATAACACTAACAAAAAAACGATATTTTTTACAACTATATTCTTGCAAACGATATTAATGACTTTGATATTTTTTTTAATGATATTAATTACTTCGATATTGTTACAAACGATATTACTTACCTTAGACTCGATGTTCTGTACCACGATATTCTGACAGTTGATATTTTTGTATCCCGATATTTTACACTCGATATTAGTGAAAGTCACAATAAAATCCTGATTTTCTGACTGTTTACCGTGAAGACCTTACTCACACAAAAAAAATAAGTAAACTAGACCTGATTCAGTGTGCATGAAGAATGACGTTCCAGAAAGTTCACTGAGAGCTGGCAGAAATGGTAGGATAAAAATTGCTGCCTTACTAAAGATCAAGGATTCAAAGAAACACATTGATAGACAAGATTTTTTTTATGCTAAGTACTTGAAAAAGCATTCAGATGTTCATAGGCATAAGCAGAGCAGAATATTCTAAACCCCACGAAGCAAGGAAACATCATAAAAATTGGAACATCAGCATCCACATTTCTACTATCAGAGCATGCAGAAGGTTCTTTCCCAGAACCTTCATTTAAGTCTGGTCAAAAGAGGTGACCTTATGAATGGTTATTGTAAGAAATTAGTGTCTCTAGTTGGTAAGGGTTTGCACCTTTGTCCAAGTAGGGACCCTTCTTCCTAGTCAGGGTAAGGGGGATACACTTCTAAAATAACTCCTGCTCACCCCCTTGGTAGCTTGGCACGTATCTCAGAGGCAGTGTGTAAAACATCTGTGCATGCATACAGTAACACAGTGAAAACACAAAAACTGGACACCACACCAGTTTAGAAAAATATGCAATTCTTTATCTAAAGCAAACAAGACCAAAAATGACAAAAATCTACAATACAGTTCTGAAAAATATGCATTTTGCAAGAAAACCTTAAAATTGTAGAAATATCCACAAAACACAGTTCTGCTGAGTCCGTAGTCCTGTCCAGGGCTACCACGATGCTGAAAAAAACAGAGTCTAACAGTTCCATGAACAGTACCTTTCCCGTCGAGGCCGACATGTTAGTGTGAGTCGGTCAGGGCAACCCTTGCGATTGTGTTGAAAACTGGAAACGGTACACGGTGCAGTGCCCTCACGACACGGTGCAGACTTTGGTCCAGTGACGATCGCTTGGATGGCATCGGTGAGACCAAGGCTTATGGTGTGGGGTGACGTGAGGCAGTGCTCAATGAGGTGCTGGTAAGATGCGGTGCAGGTGATGGAGCTGATCAATGTTCAGGTTGTGCAGCAACAGTGTCGGGGATGTCCAGGCAGGGTGAGGTGAGGCGGTGCAGAGTGCGGTGCCCACGGGATGTGGTGCAAACAACAGCTCGGTGACGATCGTCCAGGCGGTATCAGTGAGACCAAGGATGCGGTGTAAAGTGCGGCGGGGCCTTCTGCAGTGCCTTCACGATGGAAACTTGAGACGTACTCGGTGACAACGGTTCCAGAGACAGTGCCTAGAAGGATGGTGAAGTCTTTGCTGTTTCTGAGATCTCTTGAACAGGGGGTAAGCTCCACTTCCAAGCCTGGAGATACTTTCTCAAGCAGGATACACACACAGTTCTTCTCCTTGGCAGAAAACAGATACTGCAAACCAATCCCAGAAAGCACACAGCAAAGGGGAAGTACTCCCCTTCCAGTTTCTTCCAGCTCTTCTCCTTGGCAGAGGTTCTTCTTGAAGTCCAAAAGTGATCTAAAAGTCTGGGGTCTGGGCCCCACTTTTTATAGTACAAAATCCTTTGTTTTCTGAAGTCAGAGTATCTTTGCCCAGCCAGAACCAGTGCTGTTCTCTCTGGTGCAGCTGCCCGGCAGGAGGGGGAGACAGCATTGCCCAAGGCAGACCAGGCCCATTCAGGTGTGAAAGAAATCTTATCCCCCTACTCTAAATGCAGCCCAGGTCTATTCAGCCCAGCCCTGACTCACCCTGGAAAGGCAGGATGCACCTCACCCCCCAAGTGGCTGTCTGAACAGAATGCACATCCCCAGCCCCTGTCACTTCAAAGCCAGACAGTCAATTCACAAACCTAGCGGAGGCACATTGGATGGATAAGCAAGAAAATACCCACTTTCTAAAATTAGTATTTTTAAACACAGGATGTAAAAAATCATTCTTACTAAAAGATACATCTTTATATTCTGAGTTCAGGCATACTCTACTTTACCTTCCTGCCTTGTCCCCATGGAAAGTTACATTTTTGTAATGTTATAAATAAACTCTCATTCTATCCTATGGGACAGATAGCCTTTCCATAGTGAGAAACAACATTGGCAGTATTTCACTATTAGGACATGCCACACACATCAGGGCATGTCCTACCTTTAACATACACTGCACCCTGCCCACAGGGGTACCTTTGGCCTACGTTAGGGTGACTCACATGTAAGAAAAGGGAAGGTTAGGGCCTGGCAAGTGAGTTCACTTGCCAGGTTGACACGGCAGTATCAAACTGCGCACAGACACTGCAGTGGCAGGTCTAGTTATATTTACAGGCTGCTCATGTGGGTGGCACAATCAGCGCTGCAGGCCCACTAGCAGCATTTGATTTACAGGCACACACATTTCTCTGTACTAGGGCGTTACCAGTAAATCAAATATGCCAATCATGGAATCACCAATCCATAACAACAATTTATTGGGTGAGCACTTGCACTTTGTCACTGAACAGCAGTTTCAAAGTGCCCAAAGCATCTAGACCAGCAAAAACGAAGTCAAACACACAGGAAAATAACAGGAGGCAAAGGCAAAAATACAGGAGAAACCCACGCCAAAGATGCCAAGTCTAACAGTTCTGCAATAGGGCCACCTCCAGCCTTTTGCTGCTGACATTAAAAACGCCTTAATTGAGAGCATGCCCCTGATCTGATGGAATACAGAGGGAGAGGATGTCCAATGATGCTTGAGTCTGGTGATCATATGGACTTCACTGGGCTTGTGTTAAGCTTCTCTCAGTATGCACGGACACTTGATGCCAGAGATACATGAAACAACAGCACAATTATGTGAAAACGTTTAACCATGCTAGAGGTATTACTTACTATTAATCAGCCCCGCCTCCTCAACCACACTGATCTTTCTTACAGGCACCTGGAACAGCCATTTTAGTTTGAGGTGGCAGGCAGTAAATTGAAGTCATATGGAGCACTGGAGATCCCCATCTTGGTCTGGAATCTACAGTCGTTGGTTATCAGCAATCCTCAGACTTTAGAGAGCTGTGTGTGCATTGTTGCCCGCTATTGACTTGTATCAATATGCCACCATCCTTCAAACACTTCATGTTAGATCCTGTTCTGTAGTGCTGATGTTTAATTTTAGAATTTATTTTCAATGTGTGTACAAAGAATAATCACTTTACAAACTTTGTTATGAACACATATCCCTTCATGCCAGGTCCCAAACTCTCATGATAGCTGCTATTTTTGAAAGCTCGATGTAGCGTCCTGCTAGCCTAGGGCTTCACCAAGAACTACGACACACTGCAAGTATTGTTTACATGTCTTTATTCTGCAGTGTGTAAATCAAACCTCAACAGTGTAAGGCTGCCTTCAACTCTTCTCTCTAATGCTTATTTCACAGGCCTATGGTGTACCATGGGAATCAAAAGAGTTCCAGCGTTCTTTTATTCACAAGACACTACATCTCCAGCTTTGTTATTTTAAAAGTTATAATTTTCCAAACTAGATAAATAAGTAAATAAATAAATACACAAAATAAATCCATGAATAAATACACAGATAATCATAGTAATACAGCCAATTACAATTCTTCAGTTAGGAGTTGAATCACTCGTCGTGACCGGGTCACTGTAAACCAAGAACTGGCAGTCAAAATGCCAGTGATCTGCACAGGTGAGGTGGAATTATGAGCAGACCTCATCAACCATCTGATGGGACCCAGTCTCTACATTGACATCGATGTTTGGTGAGTGATGGGCCACATATCGAAAAATTAGAGGAATCTCTCGTGAAGGTCTTCCTAAGATGCTAGGCCATCACCATGTGTCCTTCGATGTTAATGATGGTAAAGGGTTCATTCTCATGGTGCATCTTGCTTTCTTTTTCTGTGTTGTTTGACAAGCGCTCGATCTCCACTTGTAAAGGTGACATGTTTTACATGATGTTGTCTGTTAGCATATACTTTCATCTTCTGTTTGCAACCAAAGTCTGTAGCATGAATATATTCCTCATTCTTGGATCTTAGGTTGGTCCATTGGAGCAGCTTGGTTGTCATGGCTCTTCCAAACATAAGAGTTGCTGGGCTTTCCCCTGTCACTGAGCGAGGGGTTCGAATGGTAAGCTCGAAGAGTATCGTTCAAAACAACTTTGTAGTCAAGCTTCTCCAGTGCAGCATGTTGAACAGCTTTCTTTAGAGACCAGGGGGCCAAAAGGAGTGCTTTATATTGAAGTTATTGAGAAAGTCTTTGAATTCTCAACTATTAAAAGGTGGGATGTTGTCTGATTTTAAGTTTGTAGGTAAACCCCCGGTTGCAAAGATTCCATCTAACTTTTGAATAACCAGTGCTTGATGATCAGTCACTACTGTGAAGGGCTTTCCAAAGAAAAACACATGAAATATTAGGAAGTGCAGATCACTGCCAAACTTACTTTTTCAGGCTGTGAGTAAGCACATTCAGTTGGTGCTAGGCTTTTACAGGCGTACACCGAAACGGCTCCGGGGGATTTTGGCTGTCTGTTGTGTGTGCAAGGATTGTGCCTAACTCAACAGGGCTAGCATCTACTACAACCTTGGTGTGAAATGTGGGATCATTGTAGGCCATTTCTGTGGCACGCTCCACAGACTGATCTTTTGAAAGCTCTTCTCACATTCTCGTGACCAATGAAAAGACACCTTCTTTTTCATTAGTTCTCGTAACGGTGCACTGACCATAGTAAAGTCTCATACGTATCTAGAACCGTAATTGTCCATTCCAAGAAATGTCTTATGTGCGATTTGCAGTAGACAATGCTTGTACTTTAGCTGGATAAAGTTTCATAACCCCATCAGAAAAGACACGGCCAAAGAATGTCAAGCTTTTCTTGTGGAATTCACGTTTTTCAGCATTTAGAGCTAAACCTGCATCATTCAGAAAACAACATGCTTGCATGACAACTTTGTCATGCTTTTTCTGCACAGCTCTGAAAAACAATGTGTTATCACTATAGTTAAATGGTAAATAGTTAATTTACTACAGGCTGTATGACACTCCGAATGACATCTTGGAAACGTTTGGCAGCAAAGGATATACCAAAACTCCCCTATCAGCAGCAGTGATGAAACTCAGTAAACAGGCACTTGAAGCTGTTCCTTGGGGTACATGAATAGGCACTTGTACTACAGCTTTCTAATGTTTCACTGTGGCTACAAATGAACCTTGACTTTTAAAGGGCATTGAAGAAACCCATGTGTGTACTTTAGTCTTTGACTTCGTAAGCTGTGTAACAGAGATAATTCATGATACTTCTCCTCGGGCATGATATTTATCAACGCACAGCTATCAATTATGAATGGTATCGGACACCCGTTTATCTTTAGGTGATCTTTGAATTTTTGTGGTGCTTTTTCATGTTGATTTTTTCTTCACTTTGGATTTTTTCCCGCATTTTACTAGTTATTATTATTATTTAATGGTTTGTAAAGTGCAACAGTTACTCATTAGAGTGCCCTGGCGCTAAGTAGCACGTCTGATCCCTAAATAAGAGAGGCACTAAAAGGCAGAACTAAAGAGCCAGGTCTTAAGAAGTCTCTTGAAGGCCAGACTGTCCCTGGCAGCTCAGAGCTGAAGTGGGGGGCATTCCACTTCATGGCGGCCAGATTAGAGAAGGAGCTACCATTCCACTTATTACGCCTGAAACGAGGAACTACCAGGAAGGAGTTGGATGACCGAAGGGACCGAGTTGGTCAGGTGTAAAACAGTTTGACAAATACCGAGGGCCTTTGTGGTAAAAAGCTGTGTGCCAGGACCAAACCTTTGAACTTCACATGTTCTTTTATAGGCAACCAGTGTAATTCCTTTAGGCCTGGCTGAATGCGGGCTCCCTTGAGAAGGTGAAGCAAAAGCCTAGCAGCAGCAGTCTGTACCAGCTGCAAACTCTTCAGGAGATAGGCAGGTAGACCCCAGTACAGAGAGTTGGCCTAATCTAGCCTTGAAGTGATCAAAGCCTGGATCACTGTTTTCTGTAGCGGTAGTGGGAGAAGGTAGAGGAACTTTTAAAATGTTTTTAGCAGGCCAAAGCAGGTGCCTACTACTCCTGCCACCTTGAGGAGGGTGAGGGGGTGAAGGAAGCTGTAGTATAACATTTTACCCCAAGACTGTGTGCTACTATGGTGGAGTGCCGGCAGAAGGACATTCTTGGGCCAATGGGGATTGTCCCAGCTGAGTGGGGGGGACCCCAAATAGCAGAATGTCCATATTATTAGTATTACGTTGGAGGCCACTATCATGCACCTACTGTAATACAGAGGTCAAGCAGGACTTGAAGTTATGTAGTGCATTATGTGAATTTCAGTCAAGGCTGAGGAGCAGTTGTGTATCATCTGCATAAGATATTGTCTCAGGGGTGTCAAAGAGGTCATATATACATTAAACAATGTGGGGCTTAGTGCAGACCCCTGATGGACCCCATACCTCAATGGTTTAGGACCAGAGGCAAATGGGGCCATCAAGACTGACTGACTGTCAAAAAGGAACGGAGCCATGCCAAAGCACAGACACAAACCCCTATGGCTTTGAGATGCTGCAGGAGTGTCGAATGCGAGACAGTATCAAAAGCCGAGGGTAGATCAAGGAGGATCAGTGCCACCTGATTACCCTAATCTACCACTAGCCTGATTGCATCTGAGACCTCTAACAGTGTGGTCTCAGTGCTGACTGGCAGTGGCAGCCGGCACAGGTAAACGCGGTGAGGCAGGACGTGGGGTGGAAGGGGGGGAGTCGACAAACGATGGATAGGTATAATTACATAAATAATACCTATTTCGTCATCTGTTCACTTCCCCCACCGCACCCTGCCCCACTCCACCACACTTACCTGTTCCAGCTGCTGCTGTTGACTGGGTAGGGTGAAGAAGCACATTCTGTTCTAAAAACACAGAGCTGCTTATTTATGAGCTTCTCTAAAATCTTGGTAAAGGATGGTAGTAGAGAAATGGGATAGAAATTGGCAAGATTGGTCTCCTCTGCTGAGGGTTTCTTTTAAAGAGGAATCAACTTGGTCTGCTTCCAACCACTGGACAGCTAGGCCAAACAAAATGACTGATTTAAAAGTTGGTTACGAATGGGGTTGATGGCCGTAAAGTTGGCAGCGAGAATGTGAGGAGGAAGTGTATTATCTGGTGAGCCTGATTTGCAGGCACTCTAGGCCTGAGCGGACTCCTCTAATGAAATTAAAGCAATGTCCTGTAGCAATTGGTTGCACGTGGTCACTGATCCTCGTCGAGGCGGCGCCTGTAAGATGTAAAGCATCCACTCTGGTTTGTATTTTAGTGTCAAAGAAGTTGGACAGTTTGGTACATAAGAGAAGGTGTTTCAGGCTGAAGCAAGGCTTCTAGGTGTGTAAACTTTTTGACGATTTTAAATATCTTCCCGAATTTGTTTTGAGACATGTCAATCTGGTCTGTAAAAGCATCAGACTGAGCTTTCTTAATGCATGATGGTAGATATTTAAAGCCTTCTTGCAGAGCACTTTGTCATTAGAAAGGTAATGACGCCTCCAATCACTTTCCATTTTTTTACAGTGCTTAAGATGTGCTATAAGCTTCTCACTAAACCAAGGACTGACTGTCTTTTTGCTGAGGAATTTACATCCTTGTGATTTATAAGTGCAATGTGGTTAGCCACCAGTGTAAGCCAGGGGTCGAACGATCTGACATTGACCTCTATGTCCTCTGTCATAGGAGGACAGTTCTTGCTCAAGGCAAGACCAAACTCAGTAAAAGAGACAGTGGCCCAGTTATGAGGGGATAGAGAAGAGCGAAACCTGCGTCTATGAGGGCCAAGGTCCAGTGACCAATGGAAAGCGAATGAGAGCATTGCGGACCAAGTCAGGGTACTAATGCCAAGTACTGAGGTTGAATGTTGGCACAAATGGTGTCTAAGGTGTGACTTGCGGTGTGAGTGGGCTGAGTCAAAAACTGCGACATATCCCAAGATGACATGTGCTCCAAAAGAACATGACCATGCGGCTCACAAGATGCATGCACATGTAAATTAAGGTCCCCTAGAACTGTGAAATTTGAGTATTCAACATGTGCTTCAAAAGGAACTCATCCAGGGAAGACAGAAACTCCCCTGCATGCCCAAGAGAGGGGGGGAGGGGGCAACAGAGCAGCACTCCATCCAGAATTTTATAAGAGGATAGTGAAATGCAAAAGCTCATAGACTCTGCAGCTAGAAGTTCCTTTGTGTCAAAAGTAGCATAACTAGAAGACTCTGTTCATAATAGTGATACCGCCCCCTTATTAGGTCTCGCCTGACCAAGCGCATGCGCTGCTCTGGCGAGACTTATTGAGAGGGTTCCAAAAAGTGCTAACAGGCCAGCCTAGAGGTAAAGTGCATGTGCGCGGGCGCGATTACTTTCACTTTCGCAGCCACACGGCCCTTTGATGTTTGGTCGCGATCGCATAGCCAATAGGTCTCGCTTTTGGGACCTTATAAGTATTTAGTTAAACACTTATAAGGTCCCAAAGGTGAGACCTATTTGCTATGCCAATGCTGTTTTCTTTTACTTTGAGCGCGAGCGCTTGTTGTTGTAATCCCCTCCTTTGTCGTCTCTGAACTCCGTGCCCTCTTTGTGTTTTGTGTCCCTCTTGTTCTCTGTGTTTTGTGCCCCAACACTCAGCTTTGTCTCCCTAACCTTTCTCTGTGCCTCACATCCCAGTTTGCAGCAGTTTGCGCAAACTCGCCATTTTATTGTGTGCACATTCTGCAAAGCAGTGTCTTAAATGTGCATGAAAAAACGTTCGAAGCGAAGGAAAGTGTGCAGACTTTAGGTGCAGGAACTCAATACTGCACCAGATACCCACTTCAAAACCAGAAAAATAGGAAGTGGAAGGTAAAATAAACCTGCTATGTGCAATAATTAAGGAACTCTTGGGTATGTCACTGCCTTGTAAATCTGACAATCAAACAAGACCATTACTCTTGTCGAGTTACCATTAAAGTGCTGTGACTTGCTTTTCTACGTGAAAGATCCCCACGTCTTCAATCATTATGGATTCTTGCCATCATCCAACCAGCTGTCATGGGTGAAAACCTAGAATCGGTTATTCCCAAAGTACATTGCAGGTCCCGTTACATGTCGCGTGCATTATGTATGTCACTCTATTGGCCTGCCAGATTTTCAGTGACCATCCTCAGTGTCTTTCCCCCAAGCGTATCACCCAAGGAAGGTGAATGAATCAGTCCCTGTAGTGGTGCCCGCCCGTTGGTGCATGCTTGCATGCCGGAGCTTTGTTTCAGGCACACTGTGCATATTTCAATATTGCAGAAAGGGCCTCCTGTACTGAGCTGTCTGTGCCCTATTGTGCCATTCAGGTGATCGCCCTGGGCTTGGGCCTTGGCTTATCTAGTGGGGGTGGGGCTGATGGTTTGTCGTTCCTCTTGAACCTTGTAGCTGATCTTTTTGAACACTTGTTAGGTTTTTGTCGTTTTCCTTTCTCAATTTCGTACCTGTTTTTAGTGGGGCACTGGTCGACTGTGAAAATGGGATCGCTTTGGAATAAACACTAGCTTGTCTAAAATAGACGCTGTTTATCATACATTTCTACACGTCAGTCTAATTAGAAGAAAGCTGTTTAAGATTATAATTTATAATGGTGCGCTGTAAGACGAAGGCGGTTTCACTGATTTGTCTTTATAAATTCTATTTTGTGTTGTAACTTGCAACAAAAGGCAACCCAACATTATAGCACTTGTAAGGAAATGAGGGGGTGACAATCGAAGGGCGTCAGTGCCACTGGTCATGGTGAGGAAATGTTAGCACAGAGGGAAACTTTTTATGCAGCAAGTATCTCTAGGACAGACACACTGGCGTCTGAAGACTTTTTTCAGGTCGAAACCTACCAAACAGTGCTCTACCACACCATGCATACTCAACTCTACGCCACCTCAGCATCACTCTGCGCCACCTCAGCATCACTCTGCTCCACTACAGCATCACTCAGCGCCACAACAGCATCATTCAGCGCCAACTCAAGATCACTCAGCGCCACCACAGCATCACTCAGCGCCACCACAGCATCACTCTGCGCCACCACAGCATCACTCTGCGCCACCACAGCAGCACTCAGCTCTACCACAGCATCACTCAGCTCTACCACAGCATCACTCAGCTCTACCACAGCATCACTCAGCTCCACAACAGCATCACTCAGCGCCACCTCAGCACATCCTCAACATCACTCAGCACCACCACAGCATCACCCAGTGCCACCACAGCATCACTCAGTGCCACCACAGCATCACTCAGCATCACCACAGCATCACTCAGCGCCACCTCAGCACAACAGCATCACTTAGTGCCACCTCAGCATCACTCAGCACCACAACAGCATCACTCAATGCCACCTCAGCAACACTAAGCGCCACCTCAGCATCAATTCAGCAGCAACTCAGCACCACCTCAGCATCAGCACCACCTCAACATCAGTGCAGCACCAACTCAGAATCACTCAGTACCACCTGAGCACTATTTCCCAACCTTCACCTCCCGTTGTTTATGCCCCCCATAACAACAAAAAAGCTATAACAAACAACCATTAGAACAGGCAGAAAGAATTTGCCAGCATTCGAAGGACAAATGAAAAATTAAGATTTTTTTATTGTAAATATTTTTTTAATATGGTCTTTCAGTTGTACATAATGTATTCTTGGTCATATATAAGGTAACAAAAATGCTTCTCACACTTTTTTTTATTATAACTTTTTAGCATGCTGCACAGCAGTCACACTTCTGTACAGCATAGCTTAAAGAAATTGGTAAAGTCAATATCTCTGGCTAAACACTTATAAGGTCCAAAAGACGAGACCTATTGGCTATGCCAATGCTTGTTTCACTTTTTGACAAGGTGTAACACAGAGTAACCAGGTGGGGTGGCCAAAGCTACATCAGAGCTCTCAGACGTCCACGTTTCTGTCAAGAAAAATACGGTGCCTTGCCCACCTTCCCCAATAAGAAGACACTTGAATATGGACTGTATCAACCCACTAAACTAATGACAGCTTGATGTTCATCATGTATCTCTGTGTCTAGTTCTAACTGATTCATGTATTGGAACTATCATGTATTCTGTGTCTGTGTAATGTTCAATATCTTGAACTCATTATGAGTTTTTAGAGTGCATGAGTATGTCTGGGTCTGTGGTGGTTTGTGTGTATTGAGAGAGTGTATGTGTGGGACCATCCATATGTTTACCTATGTGGGAATTTCTTTATGTTATAGGTCTTTTTCTATGAATTTTGATAAAACGTTATAAATAAAAAGTATATATTTTTTCACATATTGTTACTACTCTGTCGGGGGAATTTCTCTGTTTGTACGGAGAGGTTCTTCATATCAGTGACTTTTGAGCGCTTCATAAGCACTTTACAGGCAGTTTGGGTCTTTTCAGATTGTATTTGGCCTCCCCCAAAATGTAGCAAATATGTGTAAAGCATTTTTATGTAGTCATTGAATGTTGCAGTGTAAAGCGTACGTCACCAGCCTGTTTGAGGGGTTATCAAGGCTACTAAAAGTTGGGCCCTATGAGGCACGCCTGGTCCCTGCAAAGCAACTGAGTATTGCTGACAGGTAGAGGGTAAGTGTTGACCCGGCGAGTTTGATCTGCCAGGGCAGAGTTGAGTTCGCCTCAAGAAGAGAAGCTGAGCACCGGTATAGGTAATATGTTGACCGTGGACGTGGAAATGGGCAGCATGGCTGGTGCTGAGCATGGGCCAGGCATGCCTTCAGCATTCCAGCAGTGCATCTACACACCAGCATTTCAGTTTGACTTGTACTGAACCATGGCTGTGTGAGGCTTTCATAACCTGGTTGCATCAGTCTTTAGCGTTCTTACTTCGTATAGCGTATGGAATTAATTTGCATAATGGCCCAGTACCTTTTTCTCTCGGACATTTCATTCAGTTCCTGGCCACTGACGTGTAGACTTTCAATGTTGCTTTATTTTTCTTTAAGCGTTTTATACAGGCTGGCATTTCACTGAGCCTTCCCCGGTGGCAGCATCAATCCTGCACTTCAACTGCGGCACACACAAGCCGTTTGCTAGACCACGGCAAACTCTCTGGGAGAACGCTTTCAGTGTACATGCTTCATATCCCCTATCTCGTCGCCAGTTTTAGCATCCTGCCAGGCCAGGTACTCGTCAAGAACCACACCACACATGGAGAGTAGTTTGTACACATCTTTATTAGAATGTAATCTATGAAAAAAAAATGTGTGCCCCCGAAACTTTGAGACAAATCTAGGTTTCTATTGAAACTGAACCCGAGAGACACTTAATTCTGCCTCTGCTGTCTGACTAATATACACACTCACTGCTAAGCGTTCATATTTTTCTGTTCTTGTGGTCAACATCCAGTCTACACCTTTACATTTGATCTTTTATCTTACTGGACACTGAACAAAAGTGCGCCCGCTAGAAGTATAGCCTGTCTTTTCAAAGGTTTCGCGCAATAGGACCACAATTCTAATTATTTTCACCTTGTTAACGGTTGTTTCTATCATATGATCAATATCTCTCCTAGTATCTTATAATTATTTTATGATCACCTTTTCTGCATCTTTCTGTTTGGATACCATGGAATCTCCAAAATACCTGAGCAGACATACATCATATCTTCACAGCTTGTAGGCAAGTTAGGATATGCTGGATAGCACTCACACTGGGGTTCTTGTTCTGAGCCTCAACACTGCCAACTCGAACTCTTTCACTCTATTCTCTGGATGTCAGCAGCTTCAAGTTATACCAGGAGAATTATAATACTCACATATCTAGCCACCAAAAAGCAGGCATAGTACCCCTGCAAGAGAATTATCTATATAATTTAGAATTAGGCCAAGCTGAAAGCAGACTTGGTGGGCAACGTGATCTCTGCATTAGGCCCTTCATCTACAGATTGGTGACTATCTTGTCTTGGCAGTTTGAACCCATGAGATCTGAGCAGACGCACTTGCCAACTTTGCCTTTGTAAGCTTTACCATACAAAAGGCTCACCTAATTTTCTGCCCAATAAATCCCCAAAATGGAGAAAGATAGACTTCTTCATCAGTCTTAAAAAACACCTAATAGGCTCCTGATTGAGTCTGAACTTTGCAACATTCTGATTGGATTGCGTCTGGCCTTTCCAACATTCTGGTTGGATTGAGTCTGGCCTTTCCAAAATTCTGGTTGGATTGAGTCCGGCCTTTCCAATATTGTGGTTGGAGGTCTGGATCCTGCCATTGACCACTCTGGAAATCCAGAAAAGGGAAAAGTGACAGATGCCTCTTCTAATGTTGATTCATTCACTGATCAATCCATGGCACCCAGCCATGACATCTGACCCATCCCAAAGATGGACAAAGTACATGCCTCTCTTGTATTCTCAACACACAAACAATGATTGACTACTTCCTCATCACTAGGCAACTGGTCCCTAAACTGAAATTTTATGAAAAACTGAAAAATTGAGGATAATTTGAGGCTCGCTCTGCTTGCTTCCAATAAAGCTGCCATTTCCACGAGCATTAAGTGTAATGCACGGTCCCAGAGGAGCTGCCATACTCAGCTGCAGTACTGAGCACCCATCTTAAGGTCAGAGTGCATCACCAAGGTTTTGGCTGCGCTGGTATGGGACTGATGCACACTTGGTTGGGTTTTGAGGGAGTATACTGCATGCTACCAGCAGTCTCCTGAAATATTAAAACATAACGTGCACAGGAACACAGTCTTCTACTGAAAGGAAACCCGTTGTGTTCAAGTTATGCATTCCTGTCAGTGATGTCTGACACTCAGTCTGCTGCATCGTTGCCACCTGCCTTCCTCCTTGGAGTTCTCTGAGAACTCCCGGGAGGGTGCTAGGCAGGTGGACAGAAGGCATCGCCCTGCTCACCATGACTCCTGTACAGAGTTTACTGTGATAACAAATTGTACATACTCAGGCACCACAGAAAAGGGGTTACCCTATCACTTTATTGAAGGTCAGTCCAAAGGGCTACCCATGCAGCATGAGTAGTAGCAGTGGCTGGCGCAGTGAGCCCCAGTGCCACTGCACTCTCTGCACCACTGAAAGCTACGCCCTTGAGCGGACAGAGAAAATTCATTTTAAAATAGTGAGAAAACTCGTTAAAGATGATTGGCAAAGTAAACTTTCGAAAGACCATACTGGTGAGAAACCCAAGATAGAAGATCGCTTGAAGCAACAATCAAGTTAAGCTTTTGCATTACAAGCTTTGTTCCCCACAAAAACCTCACCAAGCAAGCTTGAGTCAAGAATCTAACTGCTGGGGACCACTGTCCCTGGGGGAGGCATGGGTCACTGGCGGAGGCATGGGTCACTGGTGGAGACATGGGTCACTGCTGGAGACCAGGGTCCCTTGTGGAGGCATGGTGCGCTTAGTATGGTCCTGCCCCAGTCTGCACACATTTTAGCAGAAAATATGGTCCACGATGAAAGTCGCAAGCGGTCTTACCCCAGCCTCTTTCTCATCACTCACAATACTGCACAACAATTTTGGAGACTCGGGTATCACACATAGTTGGAAGAAATGGCTAGATATGCCTCTGACCTTAGTTATGATGTGTTTTTACTACAATGGACACTTCCTGTTTCTCCCACACTCAATGAATGGCTCATGGTGACCCTAAAGACTCATGAACGAGTGATATAAAGTCTACTAGGCCAACAACACATTCTTCGAGTCAATATGGGGGTATGTCTTAATGTGTAACAAATAGAGATTTGAAATGATTTTGATGGATATACCTGCATTTTCAGAATTCATTAATATTGCGATGTTCTTGTACTTTTTATAAAAAATAATGATTAAAGTAGTGCAAAAAAAGTAAGAATGGTACCAACAGGGGCATCACAGATGTAACAGAGGCCTGCACTGCCTCCGCAGTGCGGGGGACCCAGGGTTTCTTGTTTTGGAGGCGCCCCTCTCACCGTCAAAGCCATGCCATAGCATGCCTTGCAGAATGCGTGTAATGGAATGGAATAAGAAATAGTTAAACGCTTGGGAAAGCCAGTCTGCTTGACCAAGCAGACCCTTACAGTGTAGGGGGGCATCCGTTCTGGAGGTTGTTCCCATTGAGCCCATTTTGCAGGGGGGTGCTCAAATCATTTTACATTACGCCACTGAGGGGCGCTGCTGTCACTGGTGCTCCAGGTATTGTGACACTTTGGCCAGGGCTGTTAGAGGCCAACAGTGGCAGCTCCTCCTCTAAGGCGGAGGAAGATCGCTCCACTGCTTTAAGAGCAGTGCAGATGAAAAAAAAAATGATAATAACGGAACGTTTTTATCATTCTATTTTTCTGTTCCTAGCTGCGGGGAGGGGTGGGGCTGGCCAGAGCAGGGGCCCGGGGTAGGAGTGGAGAGCACACTCAAAGTGCGCATGACTGTTTGGCCGATCAAACAGTCATGCACACTTTGCATGTTTCCCACCAGGCTGCATTACACAGTCTGGTGGGGAACTTGCACAGCCGGCCACTGCCTGTCTGAGCACTGAGACACGGTGCTCAGACCAATCACACGCTGCATTGCAGCGTTGTCATTGGCTTAGGGAGTCTGCGAGCCCGGGTGCTTCCTGCAACGGAAGCGGGGTGGCGATGAGGCGGCGGCTAGCGACATGACCAGCAGGTACGTTTTCTTTATTTTCTACCCCCCCATCTCCGACTACCACCCCTCCACCGTTCCCTACTATCCGCCACTGGTGGCCATGCACACTTTAAATAAGGAGTTGAGGAAGGCAGGGGCCTGTTTTTCTTGCCTGCATTTCGACCCATAACATCCTTTCTATGTCAGTGTGAGACAGTGACATCAAGTGCTGATAGCAACTCTAACAGCCCTTCATTATCACTTGCTGGAGACAGAGAAGAGTTCTGAAGCACAGGATGAAGGTTTGAACAGGGAAGAGACTGCAAGCCTGATATTTATGCATGTGTGATAGGGATATAATGGAAATATTCAGAAGTCGAAGATCAGCAGAATACGTTGCAGGGAGTGTTTTACTTAATAGGCACAGGCTTGGTTTCAGAAGTGGGAGTTGATTACAAATAAGCCTAAGTACATTTTTTGATAGTGCGACCAGGGGAATGAAGCAATGCAGGGAGTTGCATATGATATGCTCAGAATTCACAAACGCTTCCTGTGCTATTACCATCAAGTTAGACAGCCTTCGGATAGGGGTCAGGTTGGCGAACTGGTTTGAGCACTGTTTACGCTTAGTTGACATAGAGGTTACCTTACTGGAATTCATGTGAGAGAAAGAGGGTGTTCATTTACTGGAATTCACTTCAGTAACAAGTAGATGACAGGTGGAGCGACAAGGTTATTACTCCTTGCTATAGGAACATGAAAGCAATAATGCAAACAAGCTGGCGGGAAGGTACAGAGAGCCAGTCAGACACTATTTAAAAAGCAGAAACAGTTCTTTGTGCTGTAAAGTGCAAATAAATACATTGTGGATCACAAATGAAGATACTATATAGAGGCTATCCACACAGATATCACACACACACACAGACAGCGATATATATATATATATATATATATATATATATATATTATCTACTGGCGGTCGCCAGTAGATAGTTATAGTTAGGACCGAGTTTCCATAGGAAATCTGAAAATTCTATTTTGAATAACTTTGGCGCCGGTTGACGAATCCTCGCGACATTTTAAAAACTAATGGGGCGCTCCGTTCAGCTCCTACCCTGAAAGTCTCAGGGTGATTCATCAAGCGGGGGCCGAGAAAACAGGGGGGTCCAAAAACGCATTTTCCCCATAGGACCTTTAGTCGAAGGTACAGCCCGAACGGCTGAACAGAATTACTTAAAATTTGGCAGAGAGGTAGTCCTCAGGTCAGGGAAGTGCCTTTTGCAGGTCTGGTGTCAATCTGTTCAGTAGTTCATGAGAAAATAGCATTTAAAAGCATATAAATATCTATAAGCGCGCACCGTGCGCGCACCGTGCGAGCCCCCTAACGTGCGCGAGCGTAATTCTGATTGGTGGTTACATGTTAGTCAACGTTCGAATCGGTCGAAATCAGGAAGTGTCGGCAGCCATTTTGTTTGTTTTCAGTGCGAGAGTGAAAAAGGGAGGTGGCGAACGTGAAAAACCAAAAAAAAAACCAACAATTTTTAATACGTAGTTTATTGTAAAATAAATATATAAAAAAAATAATAATACATAAATAAATTAGCATTTAAAAAACCGTACAAATTCACTGAAAAAACCATAGGTTTCACACACGTTATAGTTAGGAGTTAGCATTTAAAAAACCTTGCAAATTCACTTAAAAAAACCATAGGTTTCACACATGTTATAGTTAGGTGGATATTTCACTCGTAAAAAAACAATGAAATTCCCCCGTTATAGTTAGTTCAGATAACTATAACTCGCGCGACCGCCACTCTATCACAAGGATGATGTCATCAGTGATGTCATGAGTGATGCCACTGACCATGTCATGAGTGATGTAATATGTGACGTCATGAGCAGTGGATTGTGGGCGCACGAGTTATAGTTATCTGAAGTAACTAAACGGGGGAATTTCATTGGTTTTTTACGAGTGAAATATCCACCTAACTATAACATGTGTGAAACCTATGGTTTTTTAAGTGAATATATATATATATATCGAGAGAGAGATAGCTATATATATGTATGTATAGATATATATGTACACAGATAGATAGATAGATAGATAGATAGATAGATAGATAGATAGATAGATAGATAGATAGATAGATAGATAGATAGATAGATAGATAGATAGATAGATAGATAGATAGATAGATAGATAGATAGATAGATTGATAGATAGACATACACCCACACCATATGGAGAACGTGTGCAATGTTGTGGTGCAGTGATAACGTTCACAACATCAGAGAATGTGATGCTCAATTCAACTCACCAGATCTTCAGAAGAATAAAGCAAGGCTGGAGATATTCCACCGGTGGACTTCCAAAGCGTGAATCATTAAAACCTTGAGTTCTAGGAGTAGAGGCTCAGAAGTGTAAATATGTACACACCAGCAGAAATGAGGACTAGGAGATGGATGCAGTCATTCCAACTCAGAAGCAATAAATGAAGCTTAGGAAAATAACTTTATTGATTGAGAGATCAGTGGAGCGACAGGTCACAATAAGTGACAGGCTTGGAATCACCACTAGACAATCTTCAAGCACAGAGAAGATGCTGAGAACATTGAGGACCCACCAAACAGAAAAAAGGGAAAGAAAGTTACCACAATGCCTAATTGGTATATTTCCGTAAGATTAATCTGGAAGGATAGAATAAACATAATTATCACAGTGATATATGCTTCTTCTAAAAAACCACATCACCAAACTTGTGGAAGGTCAAATATTGATATATTTTCTCACTCGTGCACAACTACTCGTAATTCATTCAAGTGAGTGCCGTGTTGCCCTTTATCATGACGTACAGGACAATACAAGACAAATAACAAAACACACACTCTATATTGGTTGCCATCTTATATTCAATTACGCGATGTCACCATGATGTATATGCGAGCAGGACATAAAGCGACTAACTGCCAGCAAAATATGGGATAAATGGAAAGAGAAGAAACCCAGGATTCACGTACATTTTTACGAGCAAAGAGAAAGCCTCATGACCTTATTCACGGGACGGGAGAAGCGCTTGTAGTCAAACAGTCGTCAAAGCTGCTCTCTTACCCCAGCAATGCCTACCCGTGGCTCCAATGACCAAGGTTTATATGCGGGAAGGCTGCTTAAGTAACCAGCAGCTTCTGCATTGTAAGCGCATGTGCATGCAGGCGCTGGGAAGCTAACTTCTCAAAATGGTTGCCCCTAGTCGGACTCCCAGGTTCTCGGTATCCATGGCGACTTCCGCGAGTGACGCTTACATGCGTCCCAGGAACTAGAACGTGGACCTTCACAAACTAGCCGCCACTTTGTGGCGTTACTTCCTGGTTAATTTTTGGCATTGCGATAGTGCGTTCGTGTCACGCTCTTATTGCATTGATAGAATGAAAATTATACCAGTAGTAAATGAAGATTAGAAAGTAAGCTGGTCAAATATTAATCATTGAATCAGTGGAATTCAGGAAAAGAAAAGGGGACTAGTGTGATATTAAAAAATGTTCAAAACCCCGTTCATGAAAGGATTTATCAAGGTCATATTTAGTAGAAAAAGTTTGCGTTGGCAAATTGAGAGTATTCAATGACTCTGTACCCAAGCAGCGTCACAGTACCAGATAGTTCCCAAAAAAGGTTGAATGTAACTAAACTGTTAGCGTCTTGAGCAGTTAATCGAGGTGGCTTGTTATTCATCAGAATTCTATTTCAGGTGACCCCATGGTATGTCATCATTGAGTCCCCTTGCATGGGTGCCCAGACGCAACACCTAGCGTTGTTCCTTTTCAAAAAGTGTTGTCTCTTTGTTGATTTGCTCAATGATTGTCCACCGTAGGTCTAGGTACGTGTGATTGGTCTCTAGGTAGTGTGTTGACATTCTTGTTGTCACTGTTTTACATTTGACATTACTCCTGTGTTCACCAGTGCACGTTTTCACTGGGTGTGTGGTCATCCCAATGTACTGCAGGCTGCATGGGCAAGTGATCATATAGAGCACGTTCTTGCTGTTGCAGTTTGTAAACCGATGTTGTTCCCAAACTGTGCTGTTAAAGGGTATGTTTCTGCTCTTGCTGGTCAAATGACACACAATGCAGTGTCTGCAGGGGTGGTGGCCCATCAGGGGTGGGTGCAGAGTGTTTAGAGTCCCTCCTTCAGTTGTTGTTCGTTGCCTTCTATATACCACCATATCCCTCAAGCTTCTTACTCTCTGGTGCGAAAACATTGGCTTCGGAAAATTCAAATGACCGCAGTTGAGTATACGCCAATGTTTATTTATTATCTTGGTTACTTGGTTGAAGCCAGTGTTGAATGTTGTTATGCATATTGGCCTATCTTCCTTCGGTTTCTGTGGTGCAGGTTCCAAAAGAGCGTCCCTGTTGTTGTTTTTTGCTCGTTTGAGTGTCTTGTCTCTGATCGGGTAGTTCCTTTTTTTTCCCATCTCTTTCGCAGATCCTCTGCCTGTTCCTTGAAATCCTTCACATTTGAACAGTTACTTCTAAGTCATAAAAATTGACCATACCGGAGATTGTCCCGTAGGTGTCACGGATGGAAACTGTCATAAAGGAGGAGACAGTTTTTTGCTGTAGTTTTGAAGTGTGTCGTCGTTATTAAACCACCATCCTGTGGGAAGATATTCAGGTCTAGGAATACCATTTTATTATTGGAGATAATACTTATGAACTTCAGATATTCATTTTGGTAATTCAACCAGCTCAAAAACTTGTTGGCTGTTTCTCTATCACCATTCCAGATGACTAAAACATCATCTATATAGCACTTCCATATCCTGATGTGATGCTGGAAGGGGTTATTTATGTGGAGGATCGTGTTTGATTCCAATTGATGGACATACAGGTCAGCTATACTAAGGGTGAAAGTGCTGCCCATACTGGTCTTGTGTTTCTGCAGGTAGTGTGTGTTCTGATATTGAAATAAGTTTCTGGTGAGTGCTAATTTACAGCAGCCCATCACAATGTTGTGTGGGGTTTGGCATTCTCAGTCAAACCCGAAGAGTACATATCCTCTGTGATACTCAATGTAACATCATGAGGGAGAATAGTGTAGAGACTTTCTACATCCAAGGCCATTAGGAGTTCGCTTGTAGGATCATAATTCATATCCTGTAGGAGCCTCAGAAAATCTTTGGTGGCCACTAACCATCTCCCCAAGTGGCCAGACTCCTATTTATCTACCCTTATTCCAGCATTACTTCTTATAATAAGGGCCACTCCCCTAGTGCTCCCCCTCTGATCTGAACAGACCACCTCCTGGACCCATCGTAACCTACTGAAACATTGTCTACACTCATGTTTTTCCAGATGGGTCTCTTGCAGAAATATGATTTGTGCCTCACGATCTTTTAAGAATTCTGTTACCCGGGATGCCTTTTTCCTGATTCTCAACCCATTCACATTCCATGTTAAGAGCTTAAATACTTTCGACCTATCCATATTCAATTCTATTTTTTATAACAAATCCTCATCTCCTTTGGTATAGAACCTAGCTTACACTTCTTAACCTCATTGAACTCGAGCCTACCCTTCACCCCTTCAAAAGATAACATCATGAGGACAGAATTTTGTCTTTTTTCCCTATGCTCCCCACACTCAGTGCCCCCCACCGGGAAACTGCCTTTATACTCCCTGGGCGATACAATCTGCCCTTCATGACTCCCCCATCCCAAATAGAGAAAAAAAGAAAAACAAAACATAAGGGGAAAAAACAGCCTAATACTTCATAGTGAGCTTATGTGGGGTATCCATACCTTCAATTATAACGCCCCCATTTACTTGTACCATAATCCCGAAACCCATCCCTCCATCTGTGCTAGGAAGGTGTCGACTTCCTCAGGGTTACTGATGTTATACATTTTGTTTCGCCACATTATCTTTAACATTGCTGGGAACTTCATCTGAACCTGGTCTTACTTGCTCCGTAGTTCATTCATTCTAGTTCCCAACTCCCACTGCCTCTCAGCCGTCCTTTTGCCTAGGTCTGATCTTATTTGGTAGCTAAAATCATCATGCTTTAAAGAACCTTCTTTCAAAGCACCATCTCCTTCACAGCATATGGAAGGAAATTTATCAAGATTTTCCTAGGCATCTTCCGAGCCGGATTTAACTTAAATGGGTCCCTGTGTACTCTCTGGATCTCCTTCTCAAGCTCGATGTCCAGTCTGTCCTACAAGATTCCTTCTCTCAGTAAATTACATACGAAAGCCTTGAAATCCCCCTTCTCAGATCCTTCTGGTATTTTAAGGACTCTCAAGTTGTTACGTCTGGCATGCGTTTCCATCGTCTCCATATCATCCTGCAGGGTTCTGTTCTGTAACTTTAGCATCTCTATATCCTTGGTATTCACCACCATAGCCTCTGACAGGACCTTCACTTCCCCTTCCAAAATCCCTGTTCGTTGCGCGATGTCATTCAGTTTTTCCTCCAATATCCCACATTTGTCTTGGATCTCTTTCTGCTTTGTCTCGGATATCTCAAATTTCCTAAGGATATCTTACCTCAAGCTCAGAAGCATCTTTTCCACCTGAGTTTCCACTCCTCCTACGACTTGCAAGTTATCCCCTCTTTGCTTTAAGCTCTCAGTTACAGAGGTTCTGTCATTACCTTGAGGCGACCTTATACTTAGGGTAGAGGTGAGACTAGCGTTTACCTCCACAGTCAGGTTTTCATTCTGCCCTTCACTGTCTTGTGTGCCACCTGCCAATGGGGAGAAACGGTTTCCAAAAGTGGGGGAGCTGACTTCATCTGTGGGGTAACCTTATTCCCTCCCCACTGAGGTGAAGCAATCTGTTCCATTATTTTAAAGTATGAGCTGAGGGACGGGGGAGGCTTTGTGGGTGCACGTATCTCCTTAGGGCCACAACATTTAAGCCTCCCTCCAGATTTTGCCACCTTTTTCTTGGGGGAAACCGGAACAACCTCCCTAGTAGCCTGCTCCCTGATTCTCACACCTTTGCCTCTACCTTTTGACCCAGGGAGTGGCCGTAGCTGATATTGACTCCTAATTTGCGTATCCTTATTTACAGATGAGTTGACTGAGGCACCCCCACTCTTATCCGGTATATTCAGCCCACTCAAAAAGATGGTATTTACTTCTGTACTCTTAATGGCACTTTCTCCCCCACCATCCCCCGTTCTTTAGCAGGGTGCAATACCTTAGAGGGAGAATCCTTTTCCATCAGCTTAGGGGACCCGTGTACCTGTACCTGCACCTCATTTCCCCTCAGATTCCAGCTCTTGTCCACCATTTGGGCGTCTTCCACCTGCGTGTTCCGACCGTTAGTCCGCTCCTCCTCCCCACCGCATCTCACGCCGCCTCTCCTCTCCAGCAGCCACCATCCTGTTCTGTCTCTGCCTCCTCCAACCCGGAAACCTGCCAGCACTGAAGCCACTTGCGTCCTCTTCCAGAGGTCCACAGCACGCCGCCAGATTCCTCGCCGCACCTCCGTGTTGAAACCCATAAAATCCGGCCACGGGTGAGTTTATTTTACTGTTCTGGGGGTCTGTAAGTTTTTTTTATTCAATAATTCCACATTTAGGCTGCATTTCCGATCATATGCAATTACGTGCTCTCTTTGCTCCGGGAGCTCCCGCGACTGGCGTCATTCTGCCAGCATGTTTCCAATCTTTCGGGAAGATGGTTAGTGGCCCCCCTGTAATCCAGGACAGGCCATTAGTGTGCACAGTTTACTATGGGCCAAATGAGGATAACCCGGAGGCCCTAAAAATGCTTGAAGCCTGCTTATTGGAGACAACAGCCCGATAGTATTGGGTGGGGATTATAATTTAGTCCTGAATAAGGAATTAGATCGAACATCATGAGCAAAATATATTTGTCCTCCAGAAACACTTGCCAGATTGAAGAGCATGATAAGGGTATTATTCAATTTGATGGATATCTGGCGTAGTAAAATGGGGGAAGTTAGAGATTTCACCTTTTATAGCAAGAAGTACAGGCACCATTCCCGCATAGCTTACTTCCTTCTAGATCAGGGGTTGTATGCAGATGCAGAAGCAGTAACCCACATTCCAGCAATCCTGTCGGATCACTCCGCAGTGGTCATGTCCCTGAGGTTCCATCAATAGGAGGGGCAGAGGCGGTGGACGCTGGATAGGACTATTTTATTAGATGAGGAAGTGGTACGCGATCTGGGGGAAAGAACCACAGATTATTTCCAGTTTAATAAAGGCTCGGCAAAGGGGGAAATAGTCTGGGATGCTTTTAAAGCATATCTAAGGGGGGTATTAAGGTCTATAATGGGGGGAAAAGGCAGGTGGTGAAGCAAGAAGAAGAGATAAACATTAGAGAGATCAAGGTAAAAGAAGGGGAGTTACAGAAAGCTTAGATGGATGGCTTAGATAATTTGCTGATACTGGGTAAAGAATTGGAGAGGTTGAAGGCAGAATTTAAGGCACAGCTGGATAAAAAGTTACTTGATAATGGAGAGTGAGTAAGCTTCAACACTTCGCTTATGGAGAGAAATGTAGTTTGCTGTTGGCATGGAAGGCAAAAACACACAGGGGCAGAAACACAATAAGAGGCTTAATTAGTGGGGAGTCAGGTGAAGTGCTCTATGCCAATGCAGATATATGTGGAGAAGCTCAAAGTTTTATGAGTGATCTTTATAGTGAGGATATACTACAGGGTCGAGAGTGTATAGAGGATTGGTTAAAAATGACGACACTTCCACAAGTAACAAATGAACAGAAGAGAGTTTTGGAGATGGAGATCACAGAAGGAGAGGTCAGGGCGCAGTGCAGAAAAATGGCAAGGGGATAGGCAGCCGGACCAGATGGTCTTCCAGTTGAGCCCTATGCATGTATTATAGACAAAGTGGCGTAAGTTTAAAAGTCTTATTCAACAAAATATATATAGATGGGGAAATCGCCCCCAACTCTAGGTTAGAGGCAACAAGTACGTTAATTTTAAAACTGAATAAGAATCCACAGAAAGTGGAATTGTGGCATCACGAGTAGCTAAGGTTATAAAAGGGGTTATTCATACTGACCAAAGAGGTTTTATACCAGGGAGGCAGCTTAATGAATTAACATTTCAGATGATGGGGGTTATAGACATGGCAGAGACCCGGAATATACCTTTATCTATGGTAGCGGTAATGCAGCTAAAGCCTTTGATCAAGTGAACTGCGCATATTTGTGGGAGCCCTTAAGTAGTTTTGGCTTCCCGCAAAATATGGTGAGGGTGGTGCAGAATTTGTATCACAAACCTAGGGCTAAGGTGCTGGTCAATGGACAACTATTGAATTGGTTTAAAATCACAAGAGGCACAAAACAAGGTTGCCCCCTGTCCCAGCTTCTCTTCAATTTATATTTAGAGATTTTCGCCCATTTGATCAGTGCAGATTCTACTTTCCTTCCTTTTAAATACTTTGGGTTTGAAGCAAAATTGGCGCTTTTTGCAGATGAGATGATCCTCCATACCAGCAACCCACAAGATGCAATTCCTAATTTAATGAGGAAGGCGGAGAGCTTCGGTTTAATTTCAGATTATGAGGTTACCAAGGAAAAAAACGAAATAATGGAGTGGAATCAGAACTTGAAGGGTCAGGGGGCCAAAATCCAAATGCGTTATCTCGGGGTATTGATCATGCAGAAGCTAGAGGATATTCCTAAAGTGAACTGAAAGAAAGTTAGTCAGTAGACAACGAGTTTGCTGTCAAAATGGGAGAACGTACGGTTAAATATATGTGGTCGGGTAAATCACATAAAAATGATTATTCTCCCCAAAATCACTTTTCTTTTTAATTCCATCCCTTTAACTTTTCGGAAAGAGGATATTGCCAAGCTTCAGGGGAAAATAGGTAGGTTTATCTGGGCGCCGAAGGATCCTAGGATAGCCTGGAAAATGTTGAGAAGGAGGTTAGAGGCCAGAGGATTGGTTCTACCAGACTTTTTTGTTTATTGCCATGCTTTCCATTTTAAGAACATTTGTATGCTTGCAAACAAGATAGATAGATCATCAATGGGCTTATTGTTTGAGGCTATGCTAGGTGATGTCTGCCAAGGCCAGCACAATTTCCTTTTTAAATATGGTGACCCAATGTTTTTAAAAAGGTGAGGCTGAAGATATTGAGGTCCACTTTAAGAACTTGGATTTACATGCGGAAATATTGTGAGTACCAACTATTCGTCACGGGCACCGATTTGGGAATTCCTGGGTACTCCAGAATGCCTGAGAGACCAACTTAGTCAGCGTCTAAAATCAGGGGGTATATGTCATTGGGCAGATCTTAAAATGGGTACGAGCCTAGTGAGCTGGGAAGAGCTAAGTAACCTTACCAAGGGATGACTGACAAGGTTTAAGTATTATCAATTATGTTCCTGGTGGACAACACAAGATTGGACAGGACAGAAGGAAGCGGAGAACTCAAAGTTTGATCAGGTGATGAGAACGGATAAATGGAAGAAGGAAATCTCTTTCTGGTATTGGGCCTTCCTGGAGCCAGATGATAAGATCGAAACTGAAATTACAAACTTATGGGGTAAAGAGTTTGGCAAGGAAGATTTGAAGTAAATGTGGTTGGACTCATTTGATATGTTACGAACAGTGGAAAAACCTGCATTACTTAAGCATAAACATTTATTTATTGCCCACAGAGTCTATTGGTCTCCAGCGAAGTTGTCAAAGTTCACAGGTAATACCTAGAATTGCCCTAGGTGTATGCTCACAGCAGCGGATGACCTGCACTTGTTTATGGAGTGTCCAAACATTATGCCCTAATGCACCTCGGTTTGTAATTTTCTTGGGGAAATACTTGGTAAACAGATCAAGTTAAGTCCTCGCCTGATATTTTTGGGACTTAATCAAGAAAAAGATCAGGCTAATATAGTTGGTTCCAAGCTCATATTTTATGTGATAGTATTGGCGAGGTGCGAGATCTGTAGGCTATGGAAATCTGAAAGCCCTCCATCTTTTACTGTGTGTTTAAAGAATATGATCTTTACAAGTGAATCTGATATTGCCTGCAATCCAAGAAGTAAAGATAAGATCTGGACACTATTGGTAGATTGGAGAGAGAAGGCAAGTGGGTCCAATGATTAAGCCAAACATGCTGTCAGTCCTGGCCTCTCCAGTATTCCTCCATGGCCTTCGTGTGTGTAGGAGATGGAAGTGGAAACAGCAGTATTCTTGTGAGGTACTACTCTTCCTCTCTTTTCACCTCTCCATTGGGTTCAGAGGGATCAGAGGAATCCCAACATGAGAGTTGGCAAAATGAAGACAAAAAAAACAAAACATCTTTGGTGTCCGTTACGTAGGTGTCTGTTTTCTGCACGAGAGGGCGTTGGAAGGCGTCTGCAAATTTGGACAAAGGTTCCAGAATGGAATCTATGCCCGACACAATTGGACGTCTTGGGTGTTGGATTATGTTTTTTGGGAATTGTGTAAAAGTAGGGGGTTACAAGTGATTTGCTGGTTAGGAATTCACCTTCCTTCTTCGAGATCCAGTCATGTGTGAGGGCTTCCTCTACCATTCTAGCCCTCTGGATTCTTATTGACTCTGTTGGGTCACTTAACAGGACCTTGTAATTCCTGGGATCTTGTAAAAGGCGTTGACATTCCTTGTCATAGGCCTCTGAGGACTGGATAACTAATACTCCCCCTTTGTTGGCAGGCTTTATGACTAGGTTGCTGTTGTTCGCCAGTTCTTTGATGGCTTGTTTTTGTTCTTTCTCAAAAGCTAGTAATTCCGTTGGCAACATGGTATTAGGGGGTGTGAAGGTCGATTTTACCCTGAGACCTTTGTTATCTTCTTCTCTGGTTAGCGTTTTTTTGTCATTGAAGTAGGCTCTGAGTTTCAGTCTTCTTATGAACTCGTTGATTTCTTTACAAAGTTTGAACTTGTCTAGTTTCTCTGTAGTTAAGAAACCCAAGCCTTTTTATAAGATTTCCTTTTGAGCTTGAGTCAAGACCTGGTCAGTGAGATTCACCACTAGGTGGTCTTTCTGCTGATTGTTGGTTGGTTGCTCAGGGCACCGTTCATACTCCTGGTTGACACCCCTGATGCTTCGTCTTCAGTGGCCCAATGGACTTGGCTCCTTTTCTGATTCTGACCTGTCCTGGTCGTGACCCTAAAAAAGGGTTCTGTGTATAATATGGGAACTCCTGTTGGGGAATGTTCCAGTGGTTATAGGATACTGGTGGGCCTTGTGTCTTGGTGAGCCATAAGGGTAAGAAGGCGGTCCTTGGTAGAGGCCCCATCCTTGTGTCCCTCTGAATTGTGCTCTCCTTCTCCAGCTCCTTCTCCCTTGGTATCCAGATCCACTGTGTCTACTTGAGCCCAAGCTGTTAGAGCCTGTGTCTGAGGAGTCTCCATCAGTGTTTAAGTCCTGGTGATTCGATGATAGCACATAATCTTCTTGTATATAGAGGTACACCTTCTCATGGCTAAATCGTCCTGTATCCTTTTTCAATTTGATGTATTTGCTTTGGTTAAGAGTAGCCTCAAAATCATTCATCTGTTGGTTGAGTACTTCCAGACATTTTTTTAAAACACTGATAGGTTGGTAACTTTTGAGGCGTACCTCAATGGTTGGTATCTCAGTCTTTAATTCCTGGGCAATGTGGGTGGCAGTTTTTATTATGAGGATGAGTCAATCCTTTATGCAGTGCCAGGAAATTAAAGACCAATTATTCTTAAATGCCTTGTTGTGCTGAAAAATGAATGGTTAATTCTTGACTTTCAGACCATGGGGGGTCGCATTTGCACTTAAATATTCAGTCCTCATCAGACTGTGTAGGGCTATCTTGATCTGAGTTCTACTAAGGGTGGTCAATTCATCCCAGTCATTGTTGTCGGGGCTGGGTTCAGGGTTATTGAGTCACCCAAAAGGGCTAATGGTGGCTAGGATCTCCTCTACCTCCTCGTTGGAAAAAGTTAGGCCTGTGATTTCTGCCATTATAAAGTATGTGTGCTGACCTCCCAACACGGAGATCAGGTCTACAACAAACAGCAAAATGGGGAGGGCTACCCCACGTGAATAAGAAGAATGAAACTCCCACAGCTGCACGCTGTCTAAATAGTAACTACAATCAAAAAAGTGAGTGAATGGCCCTGGACCATATCAAATACCTAGGAGTGCGGGTCACCCGCACACCGGATCTTGCCTGGACTTTGAACATCGCGCCCCTGCTGACCCAAGTCCGCAATGAAACTAGGGTGTGGTCGCATCTTCCACTCTCCCTCTACGGCCGATCGGCCATTTTCAAGATGGTGACCTTACCGCGTCTCTTATACCATCTCCAACACTACCCCTTCCAGGTGCCCCAGGCGTGGTTCCGCCAGCTGAATGCACTTTTGAATGGATTCCTCTGGCATGGCGGGCCGGTGAGGGTTGCCTTGGCGACGTGTGTGCAGTCTACCTACTGCGGGGGCATAGCGGTGGCGGACGTTCAGGCATACTACAGGGCCGCGCATCTCCTAGTCATAAATGACTGGTGGTATGCCTCCCCCGCGGATCCAGCCTACGCATTGGACCGGGCCGCATTGGCGGAGAAGCCTCTGCTGCATTTTCTTTATAGACGTTCCTCGCTGGACCGGTTGCCCCCTGCGTGTGCTACGGTGATCCGGATCTGGCGGCAATCGGTCAATTCTATCGGTTGGCGCGGCAGTCTTACGCGGGCCACCCCATTGTGGCAGGGTACCCTGCTCAAGGAGACGGCAAGTCTGGAGGGCTTTCGCTATTGGGACATAATAGGGATCTCCTCGCTGGGGGATGTAATGAAGGGAGTGTCGCTTAAGTCGTTTCAGGTGTTGCAGGCCGAATTTGAGCTGCATAAATCCCAGTTTCACAAATATCTCCAGTTGCGGCATGCCCTCACACCTAGCATCCAGCACCTAGACACTCTGCCGGAGTTCCACCCGCTAGAGGGTAGACTGTTGATGGGAGACCTCGGGGATCACAAAATCCGCCAGATTTATCAGACACTGACAACCTTCATGAACACTACCCTAGATAATACCAAGTAGGCGTGGCAGCGCGATATCCCCACGCTCACGGAGGATGACTGGGCAGACGCTATAGCGGGTACGCGATATGCTGCGGTGGCCACCAAATACCGCTTCATACAATTCAAATACCTGCACAGGGCGTATTACACCCGGCACCGCCTTTGGCGCATGCACTTAATTGGGTCCCCCACGTGTCTCCGTTGCGGCGATGGGGACGGTACATTCTTGCACACGGTGTGGGACTGTGGGCAGCTGCGCCCGTTCTGGACGGCGGTTCTGTCCTGCCTGGGGGGGGTGCTGGGTTGGGAGCTTCCCCCCGATCCCCGCTTAACACTGTTGCATTGTACCGAGGAGATAGGGGGCAACATCTATAAGCGACACCTCCTGTTTTTGGGTTTGACGCTGGCCAAGCGAGATATTGCCCAGCATTGGAAGTCTTCTGCCCCGCCCCCGGTTCAGGCCTGGAAGAAAGCACTACATCGCTGCATGTCTGCGGAAGAGGCGGTATTCTTGGCAAGGGGTTGTCCGAGTAAGCATGGTAAAGTCTGGAAGAGATGGGCGCGATATCGGGGTATTGTGTTGTCTGTGCGGGGGGATGCAGTGCCATTGGACCCAATAGAGAGGCTAATCAGAGCCCCGGTGGGTGCCCCTTCGGGGCCCCGGGCCCTATGCATTGTGGATGAGTAATCGGAATATGGAGCTCATGCGGATAGGAAATATTGCATATCTGTGTTGGACCGTGGGCGGGTGTGATGTGCGGATGGGGGGGAGGGTTTGGGGGTCTGATGTTCTGCAGACCAGGGGGGGGCTGAAAAAGGATGCCACTTCTCACTGTTCTTTTCTTCATCTTGGTACCGTGTATGGGGACAAATTCCCCGGTGTCCTTACATATGCCAATAAAGTTTGTTGTCAAAAAAAAAAAAAAAAAAAAGTGAGTGAAGAGGTTATGTGAGCTGTGGACTCAGCCTCCTCAATAAATCGCAAAAAACAAAGGAAGTCCACACTTTAACTTGTGGTAAAAAGGTTTTATCCTTCCGAGATAGGTTCTAAAGTGAGTGTTTTAGATGACTGTAGGTTTTCCTAAGGATGTATATGAAAAACAATGTTTTGTTAAAATAACCCTCACCCACCAAAAGGTGAGTGGAAGGGTCAGAGGATATGTAGTAAGTTAAAAAATACCTGGCTGCGTGCAAAATTTAATTTTTATAGTCCCTATAGCTGGCCATAGTACAAAAAATGGGGAGAGGAGGATGTGTGCTATTATGGGCTGTTTCCTCCCTGGTCTCAAGTTTCGAAGTCTTCCCCTTGGCTTCTCTTCAGGACCAAAGCAGTTGATCCTTACACCACTCTACAAAACATCAATGTGGTCTGCTTGATCAGTGTCAGAATCTGGTGTGCATATTGTTAAAACATGCACGCATACAATACCTAATTGGTATATTTCCGTAAAATTAATCTGGAAGGATAGAATAAACATGATTATCACAGAGATATATGCTTCTTATAAAAAACCTCATCACTTTTCCCGCTTACCCTCGCAAGTGTGGCGGTGATTCTTTCCCAAGTGGCTGGATATTTGGGCAGTCCCTGAGCGTGTGGAAAAATTTACCCTCTGCTGCACATTTTCTAAGGCACCCCAAATCTGACCTGAGCCCCATTTTTACCAGTGTATGTGCAGGTAGGTAAGTTCAATGTGAAATCTTAAGCGCAACTAACCGTAGTCTCATTGGGATAGCAACTTCTTTGGGGGAGGACAGGGCTTCCTGACAGTCATCATCTTCTAGATACCCGAGATAGGTTTCCCACAACTGCCGGAGACGTGCCAGTGGGTTCGGTCCATTGTTGATTAACTTACGATACGTGAGTGATATAGCTTTACTGGGCATGGGATCTGTTAAAAGTCGGTCCTCCAGAGGGGAGGCCTCTGGAAGAGCCGCACTGCTAGCCACGACAGTGGTTATGGCATGGCGGATTTGGAGATAACGGAACGTCTCTGACCTTGCCAGTTGATACTCCGCGTGTAGGTCCTCAAACGGAACCATCCCATTGCGCTTCCATAGGTAACCAACTGTCAAGATACCAATTAAGTCCCACTTGTCGAAGCCCGGGCACCTGCTCAACATGCTGAGTTGCTCGAATTCCCACAGGGGAGTAGTCAGTGTTATTTTTTGTGCCACCCCAGTGTTTTTGTCATGTGGTGCCAGAGTGCAATTGTTTGGGCTGTAGGGCCGGTGAGACATCGATGCTTGGGGTTGGAATATAGTGCCTGTTGGTATCCCCCCAGAGCCATTATCCATTTGTCCGTTCAGTATGCTGGCTCGGACAGTGAGGCTAAGACCCATTGGTTGATCCCTGCAAGTTGGGAGGCCCAGTAGTATTGTTTGAGGTCTGGCAACGCGATTCCCCCGTCACACCATCCCCTGGCCAATTTGTGCGTCGCAATACATGGGTTCTTCCCATCCCATAGGAGAGCTCTGACCTGGCTCTGAATACTAATAAAATAGGTGTCAGGTACTCTGTAGGGGGTATTGTGTAACACATATAAAAATCGAGGCAGCGCCAGCATCCTAAACAGCGCTGCTCTGCCCAGAAGAGTGAGGGGTAGTGACCACCAGTGGAGCACATCGTTGCCTAACCTAGTCAACGGTCCTTTAAGATTGAGGTCATGAAATCGGGTCGGATGTGGGGTTACATATATCCCAAGATAACAAAATACCTCAGTGGCGACTGTGATGCTAGTGTCCCTGGGCATCCGTGGCAGGGGACCCTGAAGCAAGTATAGCACTGATTTCGTCCAGTTAATAGTGTATCCCGAGTGGGCACTAAAAATTGCAAAGATGTGTAGGATCCTATGGATTGAGGCTAATGGGGCTGCAATATATAAAACAATGTTGTCAGCATAGAGGGAAATTCTGTCCTGTTGCTGGTATATCCATTTCAGGCCCCTGACCATGGGGTCATCCCTTATCCAGGTTCTAATATCAGGGCAAATATGAGGGGCGACAGGGGGCAACCCTGTCTCGTCCCCCTCTATAGACGGAATGGTTGGGAAGTATGATGCTTTACTATGAACTGGGCTGTGGGTGCCGTATACAGTAACCCAACCCATTTAATAAAATTTGGGCCAAATCCCATACGTTCAAGGAAAGCAAATAGGTAGGGCCACTCAATAGTGTTGAAAGCCATCTTGGCGTCTAGTGACAGCATTGCTACGTCCTCTTGGATTGTGTGAATTCTCCCCATCACCCCATGTAGTCATCTAAGATTGAGGACTGTATTATGGCCAGGCATAAAGCCTGATTTATCTGGGTGGACACGTTTCCGTATGACGGGGAGCTAGCGATTGGCCAGTACTTTGGCGAGTATTTTCGCTTCGGTGGTTAACAGCGAATTTGGGCGGTAGAAATCACATCTCGTCGTTGGTTTGCCTTGCTTATGGATGACGGCCACTGAGGCCAACATCAAGTCTGCGGGTAGGGACCCAACTTGGTAGCTCTCTGGATCCATTGCCCAAAGATCAGGTGTTATCTTGGAGGTCACTAATTTGAATAGTTCTATTGGGAGCTCGTTGGGACCCATGGCTTTCCCTGATTTTATCCCCCGAATGGTAATCACTAATTTCTCTTCAGTTGGATCTCCCTCCATGGATTCATGATCGTCTGAGGTGAGAGTAGTAATTGGGATAGTGGCCAGAAGGTCCCTGGAGTTAGTTAAGGTTGACCGAGTTGTGGAGGAATATATAGAGGCAAAGTGGGAGGCAAAAGCCTCATCGATCTGCTGTGGATCACTCAGCATTTTGCCTGTATCCCTCTCTATGCGGTGGACCCATCTCTGTGCAGTTTCCCTTTTCTCCCGCCATGCTAGCAGTTTCCCGGTAGTGTCACCGAGCTCATACATTTTATGGAGAGTAGCTTTTTGTTTCGATATAGCTGCCTCAGTTGCGAGTTGTCGGCAATCAAGTCTTTTAACACTTAAGTTGTGTGCGGTCTGCTCGTCATCTGTAGTTGCCACTACGTCCTCTAGTCCCCAGATCTCATGTTCCAAGGCCTCTAATCATGCCCTCAGTTCCTTTTTATGTCCCGCCATTAGTAAAAGTGCCTGACCCTTGATGACCACCCTAAAGGCCCCCCACAACACCTGGTGGGATTCGACTGTATTTGTGTTCTCAAGCAAAATATTAGCCAACTACTTTTATGATTGCGCTACGCACATGAGGGATCTTCAGACTCCAAGGGTTAATGGACAGGGTAATACGGCAGTCTTCTCGAGGTAGAGCCAACTGAACCTGGACCGGAGAGTGGTCAGAGATACCCCATGCCAGGGAACTGGCTTCAAAGAAATTAGAGAGATCGTCGGCATGTGTGAGCAAATGGTCGATTGGCTACCATGGGCACCAGAATGAAAACTATAGTTCGGCACCAGGGGATTAAAATGGCGCCAGAGATCTATTAGGCCGGGATGCCAAGAGAAACTCCATCAGTGGCGAAGTGTCATGCGTGTCTCGTCGAGGAGGACTTCGGTCAACTCGACCATCTACCGTCAAATTAAAGTCACCTCCCAGCACCAGGATGCCGACGGGGAGGTTAAGCAGGAATTTACCCATGTAGGCTTTTTCAGTGCCGGCGGAAGATCGAGAGTACATTAAGGGGCTCCACATCGCGGCAATTGCCGTGAATCAACCCAGGTCATCGACCCATGTGTTGGTAAGTATGTATGGGCATTGTTTGCGAATGAGAATGCCGGTTCCCCTTGAACCGGATGTAAAGCTTGAGTGTACCACTAGTTGTAGCCTCAACAGTAGAGTGCCTTGCATGTGTTCCCGATCAAGTGCGTCTCCTGTAATAGAATGACATCTGGAGCTTGCCTCTTAAGATACTGAAGTACCACCCCTCTCTTTAGCTTGTCTCCTAGCCCATTGACGTTCCAAGTGAGAATACAGAGCGTCCTCTTCACGTTATGGTCAGACATGACGTATTAAGATGGTGGGGGCTATTCCGATCCCAGGGCATAAGTGTAGATTTCAATTGGTGATAAAGTGACTCCGCCCGCCCCAGTGCGCTTCCACCAGTGATGTCTCCTTTCCCGCTAATAGCACACTTAAACAACAACAAGAACTAAATAAACAATCCCCCCACCCCTAATATATCCCGCTCCCTCCCCCCCGCCTCCCTGCATGACGGGCACTGATCCTCCCGCCACCCCAAACTTGCAGAGTGCCTATCGCCCACCCTCCAAAAGGTTAGGGAACGTGAACCAACCCCACTCCTTGGGGCATATAGTTATACTACTACGACTCCCTTGTCTAGTGTTCTTTTGTGTGTCCAGCTAGGATATCAACATATTATAAGTAATAAAAAAGGGAACAATACCCCACATGGACTTGCAGTTCAGTTCGAGAAAATGTCAGCACCAGCGCCAAGCACCTTCAGAGTTGTGGTGCAAAGCAATTTGGCGTTCAAAGGACTTGCGTTGGCTTGGGCCTTGGAGGTTCGGCCTCGGGGGACGTGGACCACTGTCACACTTTTTTAGTCTGCTTGTCGCTGTTCCGGTGGACCTTTTGTCGTTGCATTGCCAGCTGAGGGGAAGCCCGTTTGGCGGTGTGCCCTATCTCTTCCTCCTGTATGATGGCGTTCCTTGTGGTCTTGTTTGCCGACTGTGCGCCAACCGTCGAGCCAATCCCAGGCTGACCCTCATTAAGATCCTCCCCAATCCCTAATAGCATCATACTTGCAGAAAGTCGAGTCGGTTTTCCAATAACCAATGATATACATCTTTCAATGTGACCCAAAAATTGTCCGAGCTTGGGACACAGAAAAAATATATGCACAGTATCCGCATTGTCGCCCCTGCAGCGGAAGCATTTCCCATTATTTACAAAATTCACCGCCCCACCCCATTTCATCAGAGCGGCAGGAGTACGATACAAATTAAAAACCGTTTTATAATGCTGTGCCCTCAATGAAGCTGTAAGACAACCTTTCCTGGCAACTTTAATAGAGTTTTCAACCGAAACCGCGCTGTCTGCCAGGATGTCCCTCCATCTAAGATTGACTTTCTCCATGTCATCCCCTCTAGATGTTAACAATATTTGATACAGCACTCCTATCCTTGCCTTACGCCTAATAGCCTCAACTATTTCATAGGAATTTACGGACAGGGCATGCTTCTTTAGAAAATCACGAATCTGCAAAAACTTAAAAAATTGTGTAGATGATACATTGTATTTATCCCTCAAATTAGAAAAAGAAACACAAACTCCATCAGCCAAATAAAAATCACCCAAGCGTATGATGCCTTTTGATCTCCAATCCATAACTATATAATCCCAGAAAATGGAGGGTAATAATTGATCTGCTGATAGTGGTGTGTATAAGGACAACCTAGGAATCTGAAATGCTTTCCTAACAATGTCCCAGACCCCAAAGGCAGCCCCCAAGATTTTAAATCGAGACCTCTTATAGTAACTTCCATCAGGTCTAGATAATAACCAGTTATATGGTTGTTCACTTCTTCCCCAGTCAACAATATACGCATATTAGACAATAGGCAGGATATGTGATAAAAAAAGAAATCTGGCACTGCCCACCCACCCCGATCCAGTGGTAGAATCATGAATCGAGCAGCTCTCCGAGGTCTCCCTGGAGCCCAAAGATACCTAGCACATAATGATTGGAGTTGTTGTATCTGGGTTTTGGGACTCCCAAGGGGAACCACCCTAAAGAAAATACATAACTCTAGGGAGGATAATCATTTTCAATAAGTTAGATCTTCCCACTAATGAAAGATGCAAACTTTCACAGTTTGTCAAAGCTCCTTTAGTCTTATCCACTATAGAGTCCCAGTTTACCCGTACTAAATCTTTTAAACAGGGTCTGATTTTAATGCCCAAGTACATGGCATCTTCCACTACTCTATGGTCCTTTACCGGTGAGCGGTCTGTACAGACTAATTGCGTTTTAATGATATTTAGCTTGTATCACGACATAGCACCAAATCTACCAGCTAAGTGTTCAATCTCTGGAATAGCTATATCTGGGTCAGTTGTTATAACAGCAATATCGTCCTCATACGCTAACACAGAGAAATGCTCATGATTAACCATAAACGGTGGAATATGGTTACTTAGTTCCAGCATGTTTAAAAAGGGATTGATATACAACGCGAACAGGAGCGGGGAACACGGACATCCCTGTCGCATACCCCTAGATATCAAAACATCCTTGGAGCTGTACCCCATTGCACAAATCTTAGCAGTGGGAGACCGATAAAAAACCTGCAAGGCCTGGATGAACCCTGGGCCAAATCCCATACGCTGTAAAACCCCCCAGGGAAATCCCCAGGCCACCCGGTCAAACGCCTTCTCGGCATCGAGCAGTACAAGTCCCAACATCCTAGACTCGACCTGTGCGATGTCGAGAAGGGCCACGACTCTATTGACAAGGTTGACCGTCCCCCGCCCTGGGATAAAGCTGTGTTGTCTTATCGAAACCAGGGGTGGCACAACCGATGACAACCTATTAGCTAACATTTTTGCGCAAAGCTTGCCGTCACAATTTACCAGGGAGATTGAGCGGTACGAACCGGGGAGGTCAGCAGTGGCAGTAGCAGCAGTCAACCAGAGGTCAACGCGAAAACAACACTGAATCGAGGTAAACAAACAGTACCTTCGATTTTCAAAAGTCAGACTACTAGAAGCAAGAAGGCCTCTCAGGGAGGCGAGGACTTGACAATTAATGATAGCGGTGTTATGCCTGTTGCTGTGCCTGACTCTGCCGTAGGGGTCTTTTGTCCAGATATGAGCCTTGCAGCTAAAACCATAGATGTCACAGTTTTTGATATTACAAAGGCACCCGGTGGGCAGCTTGAGGAGAGTCTGGGGGAAACGGAGAATTTTGGCACTACTAAGACGTTTCTAACTTCAGGAGATGTATCAGAAGAGGAATCTAGTCTCAAAAATAATCCTCTTGCCAGTGGCATTATGGGCAATGTGGTTCTTGTGAGGAATAAACAAGGAACTCCCGGGCTGATGGTTAAAGAGGTACAAGATAAGGAGGTTGTGATTAAGCAAAATACACTGCAGGTATATCACCAAGCTTAAGGTGGTGTAGAAAATGCCCTAATGGATATTTTTTTTTCATTGTCGGACCCTTCATCTTTATCCGAGGAAGGAGATTTAAGTAAAGACTGGGCTGACTATGATACAGACAGCACAGGCTGGCCCGTGAGACGGGGGAGCCAAGAAAAATTATCTATATCCCAGATAGGAACAGTCCGCAGGCATAAGGCACATGCGGAGTCAGGGGGGAGTCATGAGCTCGCGGGTACTCTGGACTGGGACTATTCGTTCACAACCTCTTTGGGCAACCCGCCTTTGGTGGATAAAGGGGAAGTGGCATTTGTGATGAACCCGGCCCATGACCCTCCGAAGGAGATTACCCTTGATATGATTTACCAGACTATTGTTGCCCATCGTGCTGAGACCAGGCTTGAGAGTGCTCGGACTCAGGGGCTCAGGGGGGCTTGCCGTAAGCTTCAGAATGCCATCAGGAGGATGGCTAAGACCTGTACAGACATCGGTGTCAGGGTAGGGGGAAATAATGTTTCACAGTTTCATGTTTTTACTTAAGGTCATTTGACATGGATTTTCAAATTGCAATACTTCAAAGGCAGATTTCGAAGGCTTATCTATGGCTAACTTATGCTCCTTTAACGTATGTGGGCTTAATAATTATGACAAACGGAAGAGAGTCCAAGCTGAACTTAGGGTCATCAACCCAGATATTGTATGTATACAGGAGACTCATCTTCCAAAGGCTCAAGCGGCAGAGTCTATTAGATCTGGGGTTTAACCTATCGGCCGCCTCTAAGCAATCAGTCAGAGGGGTAGCAATATTAGCCAGATCCTCGGTAGTGGTCCCAGGGCGCCAAATGGTAGATAATCTGGGGCGCTGGGCCATCTTGGAGTGTTTAGTTGGGGAAGCAAGATTTACCTTATGTACAATTTATGGGTCCAATCTGGACGAGGACACGGTTTTGGAATATTTGAATTGTGAGTTAGCTCTTTGGCCCTCGCCTTTAGCAGTATGTGGCGATTTGAACATTAACCTGTCTGGTAACATACTTCAGCTGGGTAGACAAGATTAAAAAGGTTCTAAACCTAAAGTCTTTGTGGCATTGAGGTCCTTGCTTACGGATCACAGGCTTGTTGATGTCTGGGCCACCCATCATGTGCAGGATCCAGGCTATACTTTTTTTTCTTGCCCCCATAAGAAGCTTGTCCATTTGGATTATTTTTTTACATCTGCTGCTTGGGCCTCTGAAGCTTTAATGCAAGTTTATCCCAGGGTTACATCGGACCATGCTCCTGTCATTATCAGGGTTTCTAATATGGCAATATATAAGCCCCCTAAGTCTTTTACGTTTGATAGGAAGCTTCTTTTAGATCCAACCTTTGTTAGTTACATGAAGAATTGGATAAAAGATTATTTCCTAATAAATAGAAATTCTGCGTCTTGTGACATGGTCTGGGACTCATTTAAAGCCTGTTTTAGAGGGGAAGTGTTGAGCTATGGGCTTTTTCTATAGAAACAGGCGAAACTTACTATTTTGGAGTTATATAATCAACTTAAAGCAGAGAAAGGCTATCTGGTGGCTTGGGGGCTGACCAGGATATAACTGACTTGCTGGATAACTTGGCGCAATGTAAGGCTAACATAAACCGAATATGGTCCCAAGAAATTGCATGTAAGCATCAAATGTAGAAGAAGCAAATGTATGAGTATGGGGAAGCTACTGGTAGGTGTCTTGCCCAGAAAATTTTTGCTAAAGAGGCTCATCAAAGAATACAAGTTATTAAGGATATGGGAGGCTCGTTGGTTTATGACCCACAGGAGATTTTAAAGGTTTTCCATATTTTTTATACTGAGTTATACGCAGAGCAGGTGTTAGGTAAACTCCCCCTTGATCTGGGACTCCCTCCTTTGCCGTGAGATCATCTGGATCCTGCAGATTTTGAGATGTTAGAGAGGCCTTTCGCTAGAGAGGAGCTGGAACAAGCTTTGAGCAGTATGGCAGGGGGGAAGGCTGCAGGGCCAGATAGGCTCCCTGTGGAGGTATATAAAGTCTTCTTTCAAGAGCTGAAGGAGGATATGTTTGTTACATTTCAGGCAGCTCATCTTGGTACTGCCCCAAGATCCTGGCAGGAAGCCAAAATAGTTATCTTTAAAAAAAATAAAAACTTTGCTATTCTCAATGGTGATCTACGGGGCCGCTCTCGCAGTGTGGAGTATTATGTCTCTATCACGGAAGTTGAACACTTTCGCCAGGATGGGCCTAGGCGGTGTGCCGGGTTTAGATCTTCCGCTCGGTACCCTATGTGTGCGTAGGATGGAGAAAAATGTTGACAGTCCCTTAGGTTGAAGATGCTGTAGCACCAGGTCCTCCACAAATAGGTCTGCCGCCTGCCCCTCTGCTCGTTCTGGCACCCCTAGTATGCAGATATTATTGTGTCGCATCCTCCCTTCATAATCATCGAGTGGACGCTCGAGCATGTCCTGGCTGACTTGGAGATCTGCAACTTGACGTTTGAGGAGGACGGTATCGGTTGTTAGGTCCTTGGATGTGGATTCCACCTCCTTGAGGCGATCATTCATATTCAGCATGTCAGCCCTGATCAAGGAGACCTCCGTAGCAACAGTATCAATCCTGATTTCTAGAGACGTGCGCAGTCATTATGGCCGCCAGGATATCTTTCAGTGTAGGATCCGGTGGGTCCCCTGTGGATTTCAGGTTTGCTGGAAGCGCATTATGACCACTTTGGCTGCTTGCCATGGAATGTTCAGTGTAGCAAACGTTACCAATGGAGAGATTGGGGCAGTGTTGGTTACTCACCGCGGCCTGCTCAAGAGCTGGTGCCCAATTCGGCCTGTCGGGTTTCACCAAGTGGGCCTACTTCATATGGGGCCCACTTGGGCGGAGGGGGAAGAGCCTGATGATGAAGCATGCCACCAAGGAACCATTTGGTGGGTGAGGGTTATTTTAACAAAACATTTTGTTTTTCCTAATCCTCCTTAAGAAAACCTACAGTCATCTAAAACACTCACTTTAGAACTTATCTCGGAAGGATAAAACCTTTTTTCCATAAGTAAAAGTGTGAACTTCCTTTGTTTTTTGCGATTAATTGAGGAGGCCGAGTCCACAGCTTACATAACCTCTTCACTTCCTTTTTTGATTGTAGTTGCAACATCTATTAAGCCTTATCCTCAAAGTGCACCATTGTGATTAATAATTCACAACAAAGTGCTTGAGTGTTCAAAAGGCTTAAAGAAGAAGCTGTATTCTAGGTGAAGTCCTAGTTTAAAGGACCAAAAATAGACATTTGAGAGGTTGGCTCACCCACAACTTCTCATGGCATGCTTCATCCTTGGTGTCCCCCACATTGGAGTAAGACAGCACTACTCCAACAGATTCAACCAAACTTGGAAGTTCTTGAGTACTTTTTCTTACAGGACACAATTTGATGTGGTAATCTGAAGTATGTCCGTGCAGATTGCGTTTCTTGTTGCAGCAGTTGTGAACATTGTCCAGGACCTAATTTAGCAGTCAGTGTAGTTTTCACAGTCGTGGGATTATGTGGCAAGAATAGGGGTTTCAAGTGATTCCTTGGTTGCTGCCTATTTAAGTTTTGTTTGCAGTCGAGCAACATTGATTTTTTGGCACACTGTAGTAAAGCATTGAATTGTAATTAACATTTATTCAATAGTTTCCCATTCTATTGTACCTCTGCTGTTCTCATTTAGGGTATTTTGATGCTTCTTGAAGGGGTTGCAGGTCCATTGGCTGCTTTGTGTGACCTTTTTATTCACTTAGCCAAGATGAGCTCCGAGACAAATTTGAATGCCATTGATTTGCTCTTAGACTGCAGGGTGCAGATGTCTTTGCTGTAAGTAGGGGTGAATTGGTAAGAGCGAATTTTAAACGGCAGTGTCGGATTACCAAATAGGCAAAGTAGGCACCGGCCTATGGGCCCCACTCCTTTTAGGGGCCCCGTAAGGACGGATCAAAATAAAAATTGATTTGATCTTTAAAAAAATAAAAATTACATTAAAGACTCTATAGAGAAAATACTGTATTAATGTAATGTACCCATTAACAAATTAAAGTACATTAACCAGAGACATCAGATTCACATAACAGTTTGTATCTTGAAAGCTCATCTTCTGGCAGTTGGTTGGAAAAAAATCTGGTGCATTGGGTATTAGGAGATAATTTGCGGGGCGAAATTTTGACTGCCTAGGGGCCTCTACAGGGTTTAATCCGGCACAGTCAAAGTGCCAATGTTGTGGGTCACCAAGTTTGTCTACATACATTTGCTGTTCATTGCTAAGTAATTGTTGCGAGTGATGAAGTTAGTTAATGGAATCACATATGTTATGAAGAGCTGTTTGCCATCTGCATTTGTGGACACCTATGTTAAGGTATGCAGGTGGCTATCCACTGATATCGGTAGAGGAGTGAGAAAGGGGGTGAGAGCGTCAATACATTGTCCTACTTCCCTTACCCTTTTCTTCTTTCTGGTGGAAAGGTGATAGGGACATCCTCTCAAGACATCACACTATCGTCGTCCAAAATTGCAGGAGACACACTGGAGGTATGCTGGGAAAAGAACCATAAAATAGTGAACCCTTGCAGCACACAATGGGAAATTGTGAAGGGCACTTGCACCACAAGGGGAAAGGAAATGAAAACATCGCACAAAAACTTTCAAAATAATATCCAGGAATAAAAGGACAATCAACATCTTAGGTACACAATAAATACAGCATTAACCAAAAGGTATGAGCACATCACAAGAGCAAGAACCATAGGTTTCAGGGATAGAAGAGAAACAAGAGTCTAAGAAGAAGAAGAAGAGGGCATTGACTGCACTACAGTTGGGGTCCTGAATGTTGGGACTCAAAGACATACTAAATACAAACCCTCATATATTCAACAGTGCTCGCTTGGCACTGGTTACACTGAAAGACCCCTCCTCCATTTTGGTTTGGTAATAGCTGTATATTGTCACATGTACTTCCTGATGGTTTTTGAAATATTCAATTGACTTCTCTGCTCAGAATGGGTCCTAAGCAACAGATTCTAATACCCAGCCTCATCACCCAAATAACCAAGACTAAAATATGGGCAGTGATTTGTTCTTGCAATGGTCCTTCATGATTAGTCAGGGTGAGATTTGGGCCCTGGGAAAGAGAACAGGATTAGAAGTGGAGGAACTGCTGTTTGATCCTGCGCCTGCATTTACTGATAGCAGCATGGACAGAAACTGCTGGGTAATGGGAGCATTGAGGAGGGTGGCAGGGATGCGCACGCAATGCCCTGCAGCAGAAGCATGGAGGGGTTGCTAACATTAATCTACCTGCCGTTGTGGTATACCAGTGTGTTTGGGTGCCTCTCGCCCTCAAGGAAAGTGAATGGGAAGTTGTGAGCAGCTGACAAGTACAAGGCAAGCAACCAGTATGGACATTTCCTCAGGGATACAATTTATTTCAATAATTTTGGTCAATGATGTTTCATGATCTCTGATAAAAATTCAGTACAACCAGAATAACTTACAGTGTATGCCATCATCCTCAGTCTTGTTTGCTAACCCTCCTAGACCTTCAGATAGGATGTTTTCATACTCCCTCATGGCCTGAGCCTGACTGACAGTCGCATAATACACCACCAAACGTTAAGGCACATAAAATCCACCATACTGGCTGATTTTCCATCTGTGGGTGTCAACATCTGGTATTGTGCCTCAGACACTGCACACCAAACTCTACTTTAGATGCTTAAAATGATTTTTTTCATGAGGCTATGAAGATTACCTCTCAAGTTAGCCTTGTAAGCGTCCCAGATAAAATCCCATGACGTTGATTCCCCATTCAGTTCAAAAAAGTCGTTAGAGGAAAGCTTAACAGCTTTAATAATCTCCTGATCGGCCAACATCGCTCTATTTAGTGTCCATCTAGGCTGTAATGCCATCCCCTGAACTCTGTAGACAAACTGAATTGATGCATGATCAGAAAGGTGGCAAGGTTTAACTAATATATCCTCAATGTTGTTGAGGGATAATGAGTCTACCAAGACATAATCTATTCGGGAGGAATGACCGTACTTTTTGCTGTAGAACGTAAATTCTTGTAAATCGCCTTTCTTTGCCCTCCAAACGTCTGCCAAGTCTAAATCCTTTAGTAAGTTAATGAAGGCTCGACGGGATTTTGGGGCACCAATGTAATAGCTGAGGTTGGATCTATCCCTAACTGGGTCAAGGAGTAGGTTAAAGTCACCGCCGATAACCAAGGGAAGTGTTGTCAGAGTTAAAATCGACTGAAGTTTACCAATATAGGAGGGGTCGTCAGTGTTTGGTCCGTAGTATGAGACACAGGTTAAGTTAATATCATCAACGGACAAATTGGCCACTAGCCACCTCCCGGATGTATCAGACTGACAATTTGATATCAAACAATGAAGGCCCTTTTTGACCAAGATTGCCACCCCTCTATTATGGACTGACTGCTGTGAGGTACAAAAACAGTCTATCCAGGGGACCCTGGAGAAAAGGAGAGAACTTTCCATTTGGCTCAGGTGGGTCTCCTGTAAGATACAGATCTGGGCCGAAGAAAGCTCAAGCTGTTTTAAAATCAACCTTTGCCTACGGGGGCACCTTAACCCATTGACATTCCAGGAAGTGAAATTGACCCTTCTCCCCATATTACGATTACAAGCCATTACTTTGGATCAGACCTACAAACCAGCTATTCCCAAAACCAATATTTGATGTGAGATGAGATTCATTTTTTTTATTTTTTTACCCACTGCTCCCCACCCGTGTCCACCCTCCCACCCTTTGCCCAACCCCCCCTGTGCCTCCCTCCACCTTGAGGAGCCCTCCCTTCCAATAGGCAAGCCTATTCGACCCCATCCCCCCCCCCGAACCAAGGAAAAATACGAGTGTTAAGCCACATTAAGGATTTATTATTTTAACCCTCATATTTTTACATCTACCTGAGTTACATACCAAAGACCTATTTCCCTTTACTACTTTTAATCCTCTCAATTAAAGCATCCGCTTCTTCTCCAGTTTTAATTTGGTGCATCTGGTTATTCCACATTACGCGGAGAAGAGCGGGAAACTTCAGTTGAACTTTAGCTCCAATACCTTTCAGCTCCTCCATTCTTTTCCCCAGCTCCCATTGCCTTGAAGCCGTCGCATGAGATATATCCGATCTTATTTGAAAGGAGAAAGGATTAGATCCCCTAAAGTTAATGGAACCCTCTTTGAGAGCGGCGGACAAAATCAATTCCTTTACCGAGTAAGTCAAAAAATTAATCAGTATTTTCCTTGGCTTTGACTTGGCTGGGTTCCTCCTAAAGGGATCTCTGTGTATTCTCTGAATATCATGAATGAGATCAATCTCTGGTGCGCCTATCAGAACAGTCTCTTTTAGAAGAGATATGATGAACCCCTTTAAGTCGGCTCCCTCCAGGGCTTCGGGGACATTCAGGATTCTTAAATTGTTTCGGCAGGAGTAATTTTCCAAGCGTTCTAGGTCCTCTCTAAGGTCCTTATTCTGAGCTAACACTTTAGCCATATCCCCAGCTGTTGAATTAATAGAGTCCTTTATTTTCGGGATCTCCAGCTCTATTGCGTCGGTTCTTAATGAGACCTCATCCAATCTATTAGAGAGGACCTCACAGGAGGCTTGTATGGCTGCCTGATTAGTCTCAGAGATATTAAATCTTTTGGATAGTTCTGCTTGGTTCATCTCGGACACCTTGAATCTATTCGACATTTCCTCTTTGATACCGAATAGAATGTCAGCGAGGGAATGCGGCTCAGTTCCTGCGATAGCTAAGCATGAAGCCGATGCAGGCCCCGAGGCCATAGCTATACCCATCTTATCGAGGCCATCTGATAGAGACTTTCCAACCGACGAGGGAGAGAGAGCAGAACTAGGTTCCCCATCCTGAAAGGTCTCTTCCCCTTCTATCTGGACTCCTTGCAAGGGGGAATATTTGTTAGTGAGAGGTATGCCAGAGAACACCTTTCCTACAATCGGCTCATGTGTAGGAGCGCCCCCCTTTTCCACAGGAGACTCAGCGACCGGAACCAAACCAGGCTCCATCCCTTTAAGGCGAGTGCTAGCTAGGGCAGAAGGTGTAGATGAGACGGAAGCAGAGGGGATGGTACTCGAGCTTGAAGACATAACCTTGTAGTATGTTTTAAGAGAGGGGGTAACTCTGACCCTTGACGGAGAGCGTTTTTTTGCTTTTGCACCTCTCCTACAATTGTCTGATCCCTTGCCTTTGTTCTCTGCACCCCCCCCTACAGCCTCCCTCTCCGTTTTTGCCCGCTGTTTTACTTCAGAGATAACTGGGGGAGGGCGAGAGGAGTAACCAAGCTTATCGGCACTTGAGGCGCAGATCACTCTTGTCCGGAGGGTGTACCTGTTCACCTTAGGTATATCACCCTTTCTTCCCTCCTGCTTCCTAAACCCGCCTGAGCCAACCCTGACTCCGAGCCTACATCCATGCCATCCTCAGACAGGTGTGGATTGCAGTCAATAGAACCAAACTCCACTTTCTCAACGAACCCCCCAAGCTTGGCACACACCTTACCTTGGAGAATAAAAAATGAGAGGGGCCGGTTTTCTACCTGCGGGAAGTTACCAAGTTTGTTGAAGCTCTCACCAGCCTGAGATTCGGAGGTAGCTCGCAGGAGAATGGGGACGGGGATGCTGCCAATCTGAATGTAGCTGGTTCTGTCACTGCCTCCAACGGCCCGGAACTGATCCCTTTGCCGATACGATGCAGCCGCCTCCTCCCAGCGCCAGCTCCGTGACGCTCGGGCGCCCGCCGACTCCAGCGCCCGCGTCGGTGCCTGCGCCGGTGAAGTCTCCTGAAGTATAGCCGGTGAGCACCAAGAGGCCCCCACACCTCCCAGCCGAGCGGAAACCGGGGGCATCACACTGTAGGTAAATGTACTTTAAGAGAAAAAACTAAACAGGCATAGCTAGGGCGGGTGCAGAGATTTTCACGCTGTCCAGGGGGGAGAGGAGAGCCGCGGCCGTTTACCTAGCGGCCGCCATCTTCCTCCAGTGTGCCCGCGAAAAACAGAACTGAAGCTAGTGCCCTAAAAACTGTTGAGACAAAAATAAGTCAGTTGGAGAGGGATAGGAACAGACTTCCCCCGGGAGATTTGGAGCAACTACCGCAAGTCTTAAAAGACCTAGAAGAAGTAAGACGGGAATACAGAGGGAAGTTAGATTCAAAGTGCAGGGCACAATGGCATGCAAGAAACATGCAGAACTTTGAGTACGGTGAAAAAGCAGGGGCCCTACTTGCCTGGAAGGCTAGAACAGATAGAGTGAAAAATAACATCAATAGACTAACAATAAACAGCGCGGGGGAAATCTCAAGCAGATTTGAAGATCTCCAATCCTGCTTAATTTCCCTCTTTTCAGATCTGTATAAAGAGGACCTGGAGCCCTCCCTATGCTCAATTCAAGCTTGGTTAAGCACTAAATCTCTTCCCTCCATAACAGAGGAATGTAGAAGGGAACTAGAGGCCCCCATTAGGATGGAAGAGATAAGTGGGCAAATCAATAAAAGCAAGAATAAAAAAGCTGCTGGTACAGACTCACTCCCAAATGAAGTCTACAAACTTCTGGCGGAAGAATTGACCCCCGCGTTGTGTTCCCTTTTTAATGCGGTTTATAGCCCTGCCGGTAGGGTACCAGAGTCCTGGAAAGAGGCAACTATAGTCTTGATCCTTAAACCAGGTAAAGACCCATTAAGCGCGGACTCCTATCGTCCTATCTCCCTGCTTAACGCAGATTATAAGATCTTTATGGGCGTGTTGGCAGGGAGATTGGCGAAGCTAGTCCCAAAGTTGGTCCATTCAGACCAAAAGGGGTTTGTAGAAGGTAGGCAGATCCAAGAGCAAACTCAGTTAATGATAGGTAACATCGATTTGGCCACTACAAGATCTGATCCTTTGGCAATAATAGCCTTGGATGCGGCCAAAGCATTCGATAGAGTTTGCTGGGTCTACTTATGGGAGGTATTGGCAACATTAGGGTTTGGCCCAATTTTTATCCAAACTCTGAGAAATTGCTATCAAGGTTCATCTGCCCGTATCTTACTGAACGGGATACTCACACCAGGCTTTAGCATTCAGAGAGGGACACGGCAGGGATGCCCGATTTCTCCACTTCTGTTTAATTTTTATATTGAACCACTAGCCCAAGCCATCAGGCTAGATAACGAAATTCATCCCTTTAAATCCCATTCCTACAGTTGCAAATTAGCACTGTATGCTGATGACCTGACTGTATTCACAAATAATCCTGGGGTCGCTCTTTCTCGATTAGAGTCCATTACGGAGGAATTTGGAGCATTGTCAGGTTACCTGGTAAACAAATCTAAGACGGAGGTGATGGGCTGGAATGTCGAACAATGGGGAGGGGTTGACTCAGAACTAAAATACTTGGGTATTTACATAGTTAAAGACCTAGCCAGAGTTCCCTCTGTAAATCTGTCTAGAGTAACTAAAGAAATTGATCGTCTCTTCTCTAGATGAAGGAACCTCCCTTTGACCATATATGGGAAAGTTAACCTGGTGAAGATGACCATTCTCCCCAAGCTCTCTTACATCTTCTCTGCTATTCCTCTCTCCTTTCCTCAAAAATTAATAAGCAAAGTTCAGAGTAAGATCGGGAGTTTTATCTGGGGAGATAAGGGTACCAGATTATCTTGGAAAAAACTTAGACGTAAACTAGCCAAGGGGGGCTTGGCACTCCCGGATATATGCTGGTACGCAGTGGCCTTCCAGTTTAAAGCTATCCGTTCGCTATTGATGAGACCTGAAGACTCGGCGTGGGGGAAACTGCTGTATGAAATGACAAGAACGGCAGAAGAGGGAGGAAGAGTAGAGGCATTTCTGCATAAGTTTGGTGCTACAAAGTACTTCAAAAAAGTACGTTTGAAGGTTTTAAGGGCAGCTCTAGCTCTTTGGCTTAAAGTAAGAACTACATGGGGGATAGGGTATTACTCACACTATGCCCCCATTTGGGACTCCCCGGGGACACCTTACTGTTTAAAGGATGGGCTGGCCTTACCTATAAAGAGGGCTGGAATTACAATCTGGTCGGAATTGGTGGTCTCTGAGGGGGTTCTTCCATGGGAGGTTTTGAGGGCCAAGATTGGCACAGGATTCTCCAGATTTAAATACCTACAGCTTACCTCGTGGTACGAAGCAGAGAGAGAGCAAGTAAAAGGAAACTGGGAGGTTGAAAGGTTGTGCCACTCCGCCCAGGCATTAAAAAAAGAGGTATCAGTGTGGTACAACTTAGCACTTGAAGCCGTAGACCCGGAAACACCCTCATCGATTAAAATATGGGAGCAGTCCCCCTTTGAGCCAACAATAGAAGCACTGTTTGAGCCATCATTGAAGCTGCTGTATACATTTATCAAACCTGCAGCTCTAAAAAAGAATCACTTTTTTGTTATCAATAGACTTTACTATACACCAGCTAGAATCGCGAAATTTGCTCCAGCACCAACTCCGAAATGCTATAGGTGCAATCTCCCCCTAGCAAACGATATACATATATTTTTTGAATGTTCAGAAATTAAGACCTTCTGGAAGGAAATCGGAGAAACTCTCAAAGACGTGTTCAACTCTATTATTGAGATCAACGTGTCACTGATTTTCTTTGGGGATGATAATCTATTCTGCACTAAGGCGTCACAACAGCAACGAGGTTTATTGTTATACTTGGTTCTGCTTGCGCGAAGGGAAATATGTAAGCGATGGAAGGATCAACAACCACCCAACAGAGAAGACTGGCTTAAGGTTTCCTTCGCAATGGCGCATCTGGAGTATGATGGGGTAGGTGACGCGTCTACTAACCTTTGGCACCCCTTTTTGAACTGGGGTCATAACCTACGACTCAATAACTTTGTCCAATGATTACACCAGTTACCCATACAAAACAAGGGACTGGTTAACCAATGGAAACATATGTGGTAAGCCGTGGGCCTTCTCCTCCATAAATCGTTTAAGCGGCTTCATAAGACCCACACGTGTTACTGGTGAGATGAGGACTAAGAAAAAAGAAAAAAAACGGAATTTCCCATGACAAACTGTTTTTTCTGTCCTTGTCTGAGAAAGATTGCTATTTAGCCTAAGTCAAGAATGATAGTTAAATTAGACAGTCGATTTGTTCACTCTTTTAACTTAACTGAACATTAGAATCTTTTGAATCCGCCTTAGTTTAGGAGTCTGATGAAGGGCAATACTCATGAACTTTTTAAAATCACAAACCTTTATCACGTGATCACATTATTGTAGACTAGATGCTGAGAACAGTTTTTTTTAAATTGTATTTATATACATGTGTTATAAAGAGAACAAAACAACACAACATAAAATTAAGGTGCTATGACATCGTTGAACTAAAACAGCGTGTGAACTTAACATATCAACAAGAAACAGTGTATAAGTCCTGTAACACACAATACCGTGATCTAAATAGTGGTTTCTATGGCAAGCGGCAAGACAAACTAGAAACCTCGAAAATTGGGGCAGAGTGCATACAATGTTTTGGGACCTTTGGAGTATACAGTGAATTGGACAATGTACCACAGTGAACCTGGGGCACACCAAAGTTTAGTAATCATAACATTTGTGCTCAGATGCAATTTGCACTTTTCCGAACAATAAAAGAAAACTTAATGCCAATGTTCATTTCACCGAGCCCTGTTCTTCCCCATAATGATCCTCATAGGCAGTGCCATGTTGCCTTAAATATTTGTATATAAATGGAAAGGAAAATTACCTGGTTGTTGTAAATATATTAATTCAAATGTAAATTAAAAATAAATTGGCAATAATTAAATGTATTTAAAAATTATACTTAATACATTTGTTTTCGATCCTCCCCTTCTGGGAAGGACCTAATTAGCGCACCCTCGAAGCAGACTTCCAAACAGTGGGTCTCATTTATGAGGTCCCCTGCGCTGCTGGAAAGTCACTTTGTGGACGTTCCGTGGAGCAGGAGGTTTCACGATATTTATCAGGCAGCACTAAGCAACTTTTTGGGCTTAATGCTGCCTCCCGAATATTGTTCCCTTTAAAGCAGTTTTCTGCATTAAAGGGGCGTGCAATGGGTGTTGCTGGGAGCATTTCAAGCAACAGCCATGGCTTTTTGACACTGCCCTAGATTTATGAGTAATCGTAAATTTGAGGCAGCACCAAAAACATACGCCTCCCCAGGACTGCTGATCAGTGCTAAAGTGCATATGCTTCTCCCCTAAACATTGTGACATTGGTGTATATCAATTGGCATATTTAGTTTACCTATCAGTTCCTTGTAAAGTGGTATTACATTTACCCAGGGCCTGTAATCTATATGCTTCTAGTGGACCAGCAGCACTGGTTGTGCCAACCACACAAGTAGCTTTTCACACCTGTCTCAGGCTTGCTGTTGCAAGGCCCATGTGTTCAGCTTACTGCCACTTTGACTTGGCATCTACAATCACTTGCCGAGACTGAAACTCCCCTTTTATTACCAATAAGTCACCCCTAAGGTAGGCCCTAGGTAGCCACAAGGGCAGGGTGTTGTGCGTGCTTTGTTTTTCACTACTGTGAGGCCTACTCCTCTCATAGGCTAGCACATTACTGTTTTAGAAATGCCACTTTTAGAAAATGGACATTTTTCTGCTCTTACTGCTCTGTGTGCCTTGCAGCCTGTCTCCAAAACATGTGTGGGATGGGTGACAGCTATACTTTGGGCATTCCCTCTAGACAGCCACAAACACAGGAAGGTTAGGAGTGACAGAGAACTTGTCTACATTCATTTACATTCTGATAGCTGATTCTGGGCAGGAAAAGGGAGGGGGAGCTGACACACCTGAATGGGTATGTCCTATGTCCCACAGAAATGGCTGATTACACCCTACAGATAGTCTGGAGCCAGGGCTGGAATGAAAGTGGGACCTGTGCACTTCAAGGGCTTGCTTTGAAGTCACCCGCACTTCAAAGGCACATTTGGGTATACGTACTGGAGCTCAGACACTACCAAGAAAGTACACTACTGGACGTGTGAAGAACTCTGCTAGGTGTAAAGACTGCTGTCCTACAAGGATTGCTACTTTGTCTGACTGCTGCTCTGAAACAACTGCTTTCTGCTTTGCTGAGCTGCCCTGCTGCCTGCTGACTTCTGCCCTGCTGAGGACAAGCACTGGACCCATTTCACATGAACCCAGAGTGACTGCAAGGGCGTGCTGGCTTGCTCCCTTTTCTGAAGTCTCTGGGCCATCAAAGATTTCCTGCAGCTCTGCAACAGCACCTGGACTTTGCCATCCGTGAGTCCTGCCCTACCAAGTGGTGCCAAACCAGTCCTGGGCCCTTGGAAGGTGGTTTCTGCTGTCCAGAACCATTAGAATCAACGATGTGATGACTTTGCGCTGATCAGAGCCGGTGCTGTGCGACTCGACGACGATTCAGAACCCAACTGCGAGGTTCAATGTCAACACAGCCCCTGCATTGTAAGGGGTTCGATGAAGACGTGGGACCCGACTACAAGGCTTTCCGATGATGCATCGACCTGACTGCATGAATCAGAACCGACGCATTGAGTCTTTGACGCCAACGCTTGCTCCATCCCAGGTACTTTTTCAGTGGGCCCTGTGTGGGTCCTGTAGCCACAGCCGGCATGAATTTTGGATTAATCATGGTCAAGTAACCCCTAGGAGCTTTTTGACTCTTTTGACTCTAAGCACTACTTTTTAATTTATTCTATAAAAATTCATAACTCCGGTTCAACTTACTGGATTTTTGGCATTTTGATCTTGTTTTATTCATTAAATTACTCTCAATTTTTATAAATCTGTGTGGAGTATTTTTGAGGTGTTTTCATTGTGTTACTGAGTGTGTGTGTGTGTTGCACAAATACTTTACACATTGCCTCTTTAGATAAGCCTGACTGCTCTGGTCAAGCTACCAGATGGTGAGCACAGGCAATCTTTTAATGTGTCTTTAGCTTACACTGACAGGGATTGTGGTCACTACTTAGACTGGGTGCATACCACTCCCAACTAGTGACCCAATTTCTAACAACTTTTCAATGTGGAAGTATTGCTTTTGGGTTACTAACAATCCCATAAAGGGATCAGGGGCATTGTGGTAACAGTAACCAACCTATTTTGTTATTCACGATATCACTCACTGCACTAAGAAGAATGAACACTTAAGTAAAAGTATTTATTACTAAAGGAACAATCCGTTTCTTAGTACATCTACAAAACTACGCGGAATATTACAAAAAGAGCAAGAAGGAAGGACATTAATAACTAAAATACAATTGTTAAAATGTCATTTAGAGCCCAACAGACTAACGTCTACTTCTGTGTGCTACACCTAGAGAGCATGGAAGGCACAGCAACTAGCAGCGTAGAGTTTCTTAGGGAAAAGAGTTGTACTGTATACCTGTTAACAGCAAAAGCGGTCTTTATCAGTGGCGGTGTGAAGACAGTGTTCCCCGCGAAGAGCAAGCACACGCTGCAGTAGCTGTTGGTCAGTCTTTCTCTGGGACTCGGCTTTATCAGCTTCAAGCTGCAGGTGAGATATAGCATCTGCAAAGTGTGCTGGCAGTAGGTGAGACTGTCTTTGGGAGAATCTTGGGCGACAATCTGGGTAAAGGACTTCTTCTGACAGCTGTATAGTGGTATTCCTTATATACTAAATATTATCAGAAATTGGAATTTCATGCCATAAGTTTAGGAATATCTGACATAGATTATGTGCATCAAGTTGTGTGTCCCATATGTTTTCTTATGAACATATAAGGTAAAAGGACATCAATTCAGACTAAATTATTTTGGTTATATGTCTGTATGTGTTCTTATACAACCTTGACATGGTGAGAAGACAACTGATCCAGAAGAATGTTGCATCAAGTGTTGTATTTATGTCAAATCAAATTATTTGATGTTTTCATAGTTCTAAGAAAGATAAGGTCTGGCGACATCGGTATCTAAGGACTGACATGACAATAATACTGCATAAACCAGGACACACAGCAACTTCCATTGTCGACATAAGGAAGATGGCGACCTCCATTAACTATGATGAACTCAGGGCCTACATAAAAGGGAGTTGGACCTTAGAGCCTTTAAGTCAAGCTGCTCAAACTCTTACCCGGAGTGATAAACATCCAAACAAGAGAGGGGATGAAGCACAATGTCTAAAGACCCTTAGGGGTGATTTGCCGCACTTTATAAAAGTATGATTGATCATACATTTATGATCCCCCCAGAGCTCAACTGATTTTTGTATCCCACAGCATTTGGGTTCCCCTTCGATTTTAAAAAACAGGTTCACAAAATTCCTCTCTCATCCACGGTTTTATAACCAGTGTAAATCGGTTCTGTGAGTATAGTGTAAACATCAGTTTCTATCATCTATTACCGCTATAGTTAGAGAAACAGTTATATGAAGCCCGGACAAGTGTCAAAACAGCTTTCTATATTTAAATGAAGGTTGGATCCCTGACGAATTCCAGAGTTAAATCCCTGGTGAAAAAATAAACTTGGAACTAATGCATTTCCACATTTAACTTGTAAACGTGCAGTCACTCTCACATGCCTTTCAGGTTACATCACTAAAAGGAGTCATGTACATAATTCAGCACAATAATAAATATAGACATGTCCCCCAGAAACTTTTCTATGCACATGCATTTCTCAGCAAACGTGCAACAACTATATGGGCCACATAAGGCAAGATGAGATCTACTATAACCAAGTATTTCTTTATGAATTCTTTATTTATTCTCACACCACTAAGCATATGTAATGAAAATGTATAATAGAGTAAACATTTTATGTTTCCTGTCCAAATTTATACAAACAATAAAAAACACATTGGTGTCATCTCTTATCAGTTTGATAGTACAATAGAGAAGTGCGCTAATTCAATATTTAAAAACACATTTACAATACATGTTGTCTACACATTCCAACAAACTGGTAATGTTCAGGACTCTGTTGCCAGATTACTCCTACATCTAAAGCCATAAGTCCACATCTCCCCTGCCTTGAGGGCCCTACATTGGTTACCAGTTGCCAAAAGATCCAAATTCAAGGTGCTTTGTGTCGCCCACAAACCAATACATGGAACAGGACCACTTTTCATCAGGAATAAAATCACCAAATACACTCAACAAAGGAACCTCCACTCCAAATTGGCACCTCGCCTTAAAATCCCAGCATACAAGAAAAAAAACCATAGGGGCGCCTTCCTTCTCTGTTCAAGTAGCCAAACTATGGAACTCATTACCCCCAAACAGAAGATCCACGGAAAACTATCATCTTCAGAAGACTACTCAAGAGCTGGCTCTTCCCTACACAACCACCATTCACAAACACAAATGTACTTTCTGGGTGACTGTTTATGATATGCCAACTAGCATTAATAATTTGGCACACCTTTTCGTTCATTACTGAGTCTCTTGTCACACATCGCAGTTTCTGATTACTTTGCCTTTGTTCATTATGTAATAAGTAATCTCTACTCATAAAATACGGACTTCTTATAGGCTACCTTAACTAATCTATGTGGATAGCCTCTTTTGACAAACTTCTCCGTCATGATAGCTGATTTCTCATCATAATCACTTAGGTTGGTCCAACTGTGTCGCAACCTAAGGAACTGGCTAAATAGAATGCTTTGTTTGCCTTCTATGGTGATAACTATTGAAGTGAAGCAAAGTATTCCTGGCAGTCGGTTTGACAAAGATCAACCTCGAGTAGTCCTGCCTTTTTGCGAATCCAGATGTCCAAAAATTCTACCGGATATTTACCTGTCTTAGCTGTAAATTTTAGGTTACGATCACACAAATTTAGCCATTCTAAGAAGGTTGTCAGTATTTCCTGTTCTCCCACCCAAATAAAAAATATGTTGTCTGAAATAGGCGGCAATTGTTTCCCAAAACGCGGGTAGACTTATGCAAGAGACGCTGAATTTATTGAAACCAAGGAAATGTATTTTCAATATATATCATGGATCCTGAACAGGACATGCTAATTACAGATCAATGGAAAATCTGATTAAAATGTATGTTTTGATGATATAATGCATACATCATTCGATAGCATTATTGTTGTGGGTGAAGGTCCCCGTCTAGTTTTATTGTTGGGATGAAGTAGATAAGTGTGAATTTGATGGTTGGGTATGTATGACCAGTGGTTTGGAATGTATAGACAACATGTACTGTATGTGTATTTTTAAATATTGAATTAGTAAATTTCTCTAAGGTACGATCTAAATGATAAGAGAGGACAACAATGTGTTGTTTTTTTGCAGGAATTTGGACAGAAAATGTAAACGTTTACTGTATTATAAATTTTCACTACATCATATGCATAGTGGCGCGAGAATGAATCAAGAATTAATAAAGAAATACTTGGTTATAGTGGATCTCATCTTCCTTTCTGTGTAGCATATATAGCTGTTGCATGTTTGCTGAGAGATGCAGATGTATAGATAAGTTACCCTGGGACATGTTTCTATTTATAGTAGTTGTCCTGCGCCGGGAACGAGTACCCTTAAAGCAGAGAGTCCTTTATTGATATATTGATAACAAGTCATCACAATACACTTGTCTGCAAACATTGGCATTGTGATGCAATCACTTGTGCACATCTGCGTTAATTTGAGAGAACCTCATGCTCTAATTTCCACATGTAGTGAATCTATAAGGATATTAGTCTAGCAGTTATGATTGACAGCACTGACCACTTAAACAAAAGACCTATTTTATTTTATTTATGATTTTAAAAAACAATAAAGATAGGAAAATTATTGTTTTTATGTATAACAATTGGTAATAACAGAAAACTAGCAGTCTTATTTATATATAGTATGTAAATTTAAAAATGCCACAGTGTATACTATACAAATGTCAGCGCGTGCTCGCTTTCTCTCTCATACATCACATCTGAACGGAACACCATACACATGTGTAATTTGCATGGGGTTCTGTTCAGACGCGATATATGAGAGCTAGCTTATGACTTGCTTATCTGACTTTTATTGCGTAAACCTGGGTACAAAGCAATGGAGTGCTTTACGGTATGGTGGTAGGATGCGGAGGGCGTGGACACTGCATCAAAGATGGTTGACAATGAAGAAAGGAAAGGTGCTGGGTTGAGCCAGAGAAAGATGGGTGGGCCAGCAAGGAGAGTGACAGGTGGAGCCGGAACAGGCGGCACTGGGAACTCTTCATTTAGCGATTCATTCTGTCTCAATCTATTTTCAATCAGAAAAGTTCAGGATGGCACCTTCCGCAAGCAGGCTGTAAGCTTAAGGCGCACTTCCAATGTTGTCTGGCTAGTGTGTGCTGTGCGTGGCAGCACCTGCCATATAGAAAAAGGCTTTTAACTGTGTGTGAGGGAAGGGGTGGATTCAAGTCTATTTCTTGTACATAAATAACACTTTATTGGATTAATGGCTTCATGCTATACAGGGTCGGACCGGGACTAAAAATAGGCCTGGGCACCCAAATAAAAGTGGCCCATATTAGTGAATTAGAACGCTAAAAAAGTGGTGGCCCAAACTGGGGCAGTTTTTAACTTCCAAAGACACGTTGTGTGAGTGTTTTGCAAACTACTGCATGTCTTTGAGCTTGCCGCAGGCAATGTTTGTTTTGATATTAGGGAAAACAACAGTAAAAAAGCGGCACAGCAGAAGATAAAACAGGTTCACAAACAATCGAAAAACCAGCCCACACACTGACCTGTCGGACCAGTCCATCGGACACTGCCTGATTTCCTTATCGGCCAGTCTGACCTTGACTACATTCTACACGTTAATGTTGTTTTTTCTATATCTCCCCAGGTTCAAGGGTGTGCCCTCTGTTGCTATCAATTAATTCCAAATAGAGGGACAGAATACCCGATGAACTGTGCTCGAGCTTTGGTGTGGATCTGATGATGCCAAAACGTCAGCACAAACCGGGATTTCAGGAAGTTATAACATTCTGGAACCTTCTGCTAAATACTTTGCTGGTTTCCCATTTCGTCACATTTAGAGAGGAAATTAAAGGTGGATTGTAATTATATGGCCGTCTAGGGCTACACACTGATTTATAGCAGGACTGGAAAGCGTTTCCAAGAAATCTGGAAATGCAATCAATGTAAGTTTGAGAAACAAGGGGGATCATTTTAAAACGGTGCTTGAATCACTTTTTATTTGGAACTAAATGTAAACTGTGAGCCAAATTCACATGATGTTTTTTTAACTTTTGCATTTTCCATTGGAGATTAATTGAAATCCAATACCAAGCTATTATCAAAGGCTGAACAACACCGGGTACATCGTAAACTAGGACAGAATATATTTCAGAGTTACAAGGCAAGTCCAGGCAAGCGTATGAAATAAGGGTAAAGTGCCACATATGGTAGAGAAAAAATAATTACTTTAACTAACCTTATTACCAGTGCTCCCTACAGCTGTTTATATGAAAATTACAATATGTACCGTTATCATGAACAGCTAAGTTTTGCTTGTATTACTTTTGTTTCTTATCTATAGAGTTGCTTCCCCCTACAGTATTCCGTGATGCAAAAGTAGGAGAAGTTAATTTGAGTTGAATCTCTAAACATATCTTTTTTGTCAAATTACAATAACATTTCCGAGAATAGTCAATATTATACAGTACACCACAGTGATGAAACAGAATATTATAGATGTTGCAAACGCTTTTGCAAAACATTAACCAACGGCATTGACCAGCCTGTATTACGCAATAAACAAGCAGTTTGAGTATGGAGTGTTATTTGATGATGTGCATGAAGTAGTCCAATGAGCAAAGCAAACTACCCCATGCACTACATAACAATTAAAACGGCATAACTGTTAACATGTTAAAAATATTATTGTTTTCAAGATATGATATATCTCTTGTAGGAACGCCATCTGCAGAAACTCAAAGTTTATTGTTTTTCCCTTGATCTATTTTGAACTCAGACTGTGGCTTGGTATTTGGTGATTTTGACACAACCCTATATGTTTTGTTTAAATAAAAAGTAACCGCAACATCTGTTGTTTAAGGACTCCCTCACACAGACCTTGACGGAGCAGAAATTGAAACATTTGTAGAATGAATGAATGAGAAGCGAGTGCTGTTGTGCTATTTTTAAACCAACTCGTATAACTAAACAGAGGCATAAAAGGCAAGATTAGAAAAAAAAAATTCCAAGCATCATTCAAATTCTTCTTAAAACAAGGTGGGTGCAAGATACATTGGTGGAATTGTTCCATTGTACGAAAAGTAACACCACTTCCATTAACAAACTTTAATGCCAAGTTAAGGTGGTTTTATTAAAAATACCATTTCAGAACGTTCCTTGCTTTGTTTTGTTTGATTGGAAACCTAGACCATTTGAATGGAAACCTGGACCATATTGTGTAGTTATCCAGAGAAGGCCTGTTAGAAATTGGGTTACTGGTTGACTGGATGCGAGTCGTCATCAAGCAGCAACCACTATTCTAGTGAGGGTAAGGTACAGGCAAACCCTAGATTAACATGTGCTCACCCCCTGGTAGCTTGGCACAGATCAGTCAGACTTAACTTAGAGGCAATATGTAAAGTATTTTTGCAACACTTCAAACTGTAAAACAGTGAACACACCACACAAAAAAGATCCCGCACCAAATTTGAAAAATAAAACTTAGTTTAATAAATTAAACAAGACCAAAACTACAACAATTCAATGAGTAGAACTGAAGTTATTGAATTCGAAAATTTAAAATGAGAAATAGTGCAAAAAAGCACATAGTACTATCTGTTCACGCCGGAACGAGGCTAAGTCACAAGTTGAGGCTGACCACGATGGAGTGCCGGCCGGCAACGGGGCCCTAATTAGACCAGCAGAACAGAGCACCTTAAATCCTGGTTGCAGAGTGTTGCGTGGGTTGGGGTCAAAGATGCGTCATGCAACCGAGGCGATGCGTCGGTTCCGTGATGCAGCAAGGCTGGGATGTGAGGTCCTGTTGCATTGATGTTGAGGATCCCATTGATAGGACTTAAGATGCGGAGTCCAGTGTCAGGGATTCGATGCACAGCTGAGGGGATGTGTTGTGAAGCTACGATGTGGAATTTCATCATGGTCATTGAGGCTACAGTTAAAGAGGGATACGAGGAATTGCGCTGGGGAAAGCATCACTCACTGGTTCCGAAGGTAAGGTGTCGGTCCCAAGATGCAGGTTGCATCAGTGATGCAAGTCTTTTGCAGCGGCGATGTGAGTCTTTTGCGACAGATCCCATCAATGCAGCAGCGATAATGCAATGGTTCTGCGCAGGGATGCACCGTTCAGCTGAGGAGATACGTCGGTTCTGCTCAGGGATGCGTTACTCTTTTTTTTTTAAATTTATTTATTAAATTTTCACAACAGCATAGATAATTGAACGAGCTTGACAAAGCATATATACATAAAACTAAAAAAAAGAAAGTTAACATAATTGAATAAGAAAAGTTAGTCTTCTAAGACTGAATCCAGTTGCTAATAGGGGCCCAGATATTTAAGCCTAAAGCTTTCTTTTTCCTCCCTTTTAGCCGATACACAGCTTGCTCTAGCTGATAAATATTCAACAATTTCGATTGCCATTGTATAAATGAAGGAGAGTCAGAATCAAGCCAATGGGAAGTGATACAGTATCGAAAAATGGACATGGATATAAATAAAAAGCCTTCTTCAGCAATTGTCCACAATTTAACAGGATTTGATTGAACACCACAAATAACAAATTCAGCAGAAAGAGTAACGGATGAATTCATAATATTATTCAGAAACATTTGGATTTCGGAAATAAATTGAGTTAAATTTGGACAGAAAAAAAACATATGTGCAGCATTTGCACCAAGAAGATTACATCGACTACATTTATCACCCCTATTAGCTTTCCATTTCATCAATTTAGCTGGAGTGTAATATAAATCAAAAATGCTCATAAAGAATTGGCTTTTAAAGGATCCATTAATTAGAACTAAATCAGATAAATATAGAGCATCAGATAAGTTAATAGACTCTATACCCAAATCCTTTTGCCATTTTAGATTGAACGAATCAAGATTGTCTTCCATCTGGGTCAGCATAGTCTGATACATTATGCCAATTCTATTTTGTTTCTTACAACATTCAAGTATATCAATTTTCCTAATTTTATTAGTATATAATACATTCTTGGTGAGTAGAAAACTACGTATTTGCAAGTATTTAAAAAAGTCTTTTTGAGGTACATTATAGTTTTGTTGTATATACAAAAATGAAACAAATCGTCCTTCTTGATAAAGATCGCCTAAATTAAACATATTAAGTCTTTGCCATTGCTGAAGAATCTGGTCTGAAAATATTGGTGGCAGAATCGGATTATTATATAATGGTGTATAATAAGTAATGTTATTGAAGCAAAATCTTTTCTTACATTGTCTGCATACCTGATAAATGGTCAATATAACTTTAAATCTTGTTTTTTTGTAGTAGCTTGGTTCTGAAAAACGTACAAGACATTGATGTGCTTGCGCACCTAAGATCATTTCATAAATAGTTGGGTAAGTAAAGTCCTTAGGTGGTAATTCTTGAAAAATTAGGACTCTCATAAATTTAAGTGATATCGCCAAGTAGTATAACCGGAAATCTGGTAATCCCCAACCTCCTCTATAAGTAGGGAGTGAACACCACTTAAAAGATCGCCTAGCTCTCTTATATCCCCAGAAAAATCTTGAAAATATTCTTTCTATTTTTGTAAATAAAGTAGAGGGAAATAATAAAGGTATGGTACGAAAAAAATAAAGAAATTTGGGGAAAAAGAGCATCTTAATTACATTAGTACGACCATAGAGGGAGAGATGGAGATTGTTTAACCTTTCAAGAGATCTAGTAGTTGAGACGAGTAGAGGGTCGAGATTAAGATTAACAATGTCCTCGACCTTAGCAGAAAGTGTTACGCCTAAATATAAGGCCGTTTTAGCATATGTCAAGTCAGTTGGTAGACTAGCATTAGAGTGAATTATTTGTGTTTTGGCTATATTTAATTTATATCCAGAATATAAACCAAATTCTCGAGCTGCCTCTACAATTTTAGGAAATGCTAGATTGATATCTGAAGTAGCAATCGTGACGTCATCTGCATATGCGAAGATTTTATACTCTACTTGATGAATTATAACCGGTGGGATATTTTCCTGATGTATTAGTTTTTGCAAATAAGACTCAATATAAAGGGCAAATAAAAGAGGTGAACATGGGCACCCTTTCCTGGTCCCCCTTGTTATTGATAATATAGTAGATGTCTCAGAAGCTATACGAATTACAGCCTTAGGTTGTTTATATAAGGCTTTAAGAGCACATACAAATTCAACCGGAAACTTTTTCCAAATCAATACTTGCCAAAGGAACCCCCAATCAACCCTATCAAATGCTTTCTCAGCATCAAGTAGGACAATTCGGACTGGGGATCCCGTGGCCTGCGCCCAATCTAACAAAGTAATGATCCTTCTAACATGATCAGTTGTATCTCTCTTTTTAATGAATCCATGTTGCGACTCAGCCACTAAATTTGGCATTAAATCATTTAATCTATTAGCTAATATTTTAGAGAAGATTTTACTGTCTGATGTTATTAAGGATATAGGTCTGTATGATCCGAGATCCATAGGATCCTTCCCTTTTTTTTTTAAATACGACAATAGTGGCCAATGACCATGATGGAGGCGGCCGTCCATTGAATGCTTCTTGAAATATTTTCAATAACTCTGGTTGTAGCATGTTACGGAATGTTCGATAAAATTCTAGAGGAATGTTATCTGGTCCAACCGCTTTACCAGATGCCAGACCTAGAATAGCCCCTTCTATCTCTTCCCAAGTAACTGAAGCGATTAGTGTATTTTTTTGAACTTCCGTAAGAGAGGAAAGATGTTCAATATTCGGAAAATAATTGAAAGCATCTTCACAAACACTAGTACCGTCATTTGATCGATTGTACAGACATTGATAAAAATTTCGAAATGCTTCCAAGACACCAGACTTGGATTCCTGAATAACCCCTTCCATATCCAATATTTGAGCTATATCCGTAGCGGTTGCTTTCTGTCTCAGTCTTTGGGCTAATATTCTGCCAGTTTGTTCACTTAATTCATAACATTCTTTTTTAAATAGTTTGTACTTCTCAGCTACCTGATTGGCTAAGAAAGAGTAAACAGTCGACCGTGCAGTGGCCAGCGATTTTTGAGCTTCTTGTATCGCTGAGCCCAGCCTAACACAAGAGGCTAGTTTGATTTCTGCTTGCCTTATTCGATCCAGACTCTCTCTAAATGCAGCTAGTTTTTTCTTTTTACGGAGATTCGAATAACTCAGGGTCTCGCCCCTTATTATTGATTTAAAAGTATCCCATACCGTTTGTACAGAGGCAGTATTATTATTAATCAAGAAAAATTCCCTGATTACCAGGGCCATATGAGCTAGATAATCTTGATCTAGCAATAAATTTCTCTGAAATGTCCACGGTCTTTTTTGTAAATAGACTGAATGAGAAAGTGACAAATCTAAAACAATAGGATTGTGATCAGAAATGATTTGGGGCAAGACTTCAATACTGCTATTACTGACAAGTTGAGTAGAAATAAAAAAATAATCCAAGCGAACAAATTTTTGGTGTGGAGCCGAGAAGTAAGTAAAACCTGATTATAAAGGTCTAAATTTGTTCCAGACATCTATCAATCCGTTATTTAACGTTAATTCTCTAAGAGCTTTAAACGTTTGAGGTTTCCGATCTCTATATTTCCTGAAATTCCTAATATTACAATCAGCGTTAATATTAATGTTGAAATCGCCACAAAGGATTAAAGGATGATCCCAAACTGCTAGTTCAGAATTAATTGTATTAAATACCTCCTTATCATCTAAGTTCGGGCCGTATAGAGAGCAGATAGTCAGTTTGTTCCCGTCAATAATAATTTCTGCAATCCCCCATCTCCCCCATCTATCGCCTGAAGATCTGATACATTTCCCAATTCCGCGTTTTGTAAGAATAGCGACACCTCTGGTTGTTCCCATTTGTTTAGAACAAACTAGTAGCTCTAGATCAAGATTTTTAAACAAATTCCTCTTGGACCAAGGGATATGTGTCTCCTGTAGACATAAAATATCAATTTGGAGAAGTTGAATCAAGTGTCGCAGAATCCCCATCTTTTTAAAATCATTCAAACCATTAACATTAAGAGAACAGATTTTAATTTTTCTCACCATATTGAAAATTTTTGAAAAGTACCATCAATCGTAACCTATTTAATTGAATCAAAAAAGCCTTTTGCCAATAAACACTCACATAAAGCATAAAAATCAACCCACCAAGACTTATATAGCCCAGATCAATCACCATTGCTGTTTTATACCACACCACCCACCACCAACCCCACCACCCCCACCACCACCTCAACCCCCAGGTTGAGGACCACCCACCCAACCCCCTCCCCCACACATGAGGCTCAGGAACTAACAGTCCCTGTGTAAGATGGAATGCCATATCTCTCTGGCTCCGACCCATATCAGAAAACAGAATTCTGGAAAATAGATAGCGCTATGCTAGACAGATATATATATAAATGTCCAATATCTAACAATGACCATATGTTATAACATGAGTAAGAACTTTTTAGCTTTGATCTCTGAAAAAAAGAATTTTGTTTGATCTTTCCATATAACTTTAAGTTTGGCAGGATTCTGAAGGTAAACAGTAGCCCCTTTCTGCTGGAATTGAGGTATTAACTGTCTAAGCTGCCATCGCTGGGCCACTGTTGCCTGGCAGAAATCTGGGCGCACAAAGAAAGTGCAGCCTTTGGCAGATATCTTCTTCTCAGGTTTTGCTAACATTGAGATTTCCTCTCTTGCAAGAAAGTTATTGAAGCTGACAAGAATTGCTCGCGGATATGACTGGTCACCCTGTCGAGTATTCTTCATAGAGAACGGAAAGCGATGGGCTCTTTGAATCTCCTTTATCCAGTCCCATGTTTTTAAATCAGGGAGGGCCTCCTTTAAAAGTTCAATAATTAATTGTCTAGTATCTGATCCTTCTTTCTTTTCAGGAATGCCCAAGAATCGCAAGTTATTTCTTCGAGCCTGATTTTCTAGCCCGGTTAATTTATAAGATAAGTCATCCCTGTGTGCTTTGACGTTCTCAAGTTCTACTTTCTGAGTTTGAGACTCCTCCTCCAACACCGAAATACGAGTCTCGGCTTCAGTGACTCTATCAGCGGTCTCCGTTGAGACCTTAATCACTCGACGAATAGAATTCTTTAGTTTAGCGCATGTAGCTTGAGTGCGTAAATTTTCCGCTTTGCTTTCTGCGCGGTGTGCCATCATAGTATTGTATATAGTGGTTAGCGTAATTTCTGGAGGGCTTTCACTTAGATTAGATCTGTCTTGGATATTAGTCAATATGTCTTCAGTTTCAACCTCAGATCTATTTATTAGCACTGGATTGTCAGGAGCTGAGGAGGGGGATCCCCCAGACTCGATTCTGGGTTTAGTTGTCGCTCGAGTAGGAGATCCCCTCTTCTTTAGTTTTTTAATTGTCGCAATACTTGTACTTGGTGAGACACCATCATCATCGTCTTCCCCGACAACACTGCTCTCTGCAGTATAATCTGCCCATTCCTTGCTATGACTTGGACTGTCACCCGATGTGTAGTCAGATAGGGAGTAAAAGTTTTCGCCACCTTCTTGACTGGTTATGGCTCTTTCTAGGATATTTAAATCCAAATTAGTGGGAGTTTCGGCTAGCCCATTGGATTGTAAAATATTACTTGGAACTCCAACTCCCACAATCCTTTGTGAACCAGAATCCTGAGTGTCTACAAATTGCGCCGTTATGTTTGAAGCAGCAATATTGGTTTCAGAAATAATATCTGCAGTTACGGGCTCAAGAGTTTCAGATATAGGTGTTGGTGAAACAATATCTCTCTGTTTCTCATTTTTTTTCTCAAAGAAATGATGTATCGGGGTGATCCCTTGTTTTACAGCAGATTGAAGCAGGGAGCCTTTCTCCATAGTGCCTACAACGGTAAGACTTGTTCCTTTATCAGCAATAATGGGTATAAATTTATTCACATTTGGCTGAGATGAGGCACCCTTTCCCTCAGCGGGTTGTTTAATCCGCACACTCCGAGTATGAGCCTTTGACTGGTTTTTTGGTGGCATACTTTGAGAGCTCAGCGAGGTACTATCCCCGTGTATTATCGACCAGTGAGCGCCAGTGAAACCAAAATAGCGCCAAAGCAAAAAACAGTTCCGGTATTCATGAACAAGAAGCAACATCTGATGCAGATTTCTAATTAATTAGTGTTATAGATAGATTAAAGTTCAAGAGATTTTAATTGTAGTAGACTCTCATTCCTCTAAGTACAATGTCCAGGTCAGAGCAACTATCAGCAACTATCAGCTGCCAGGTTTAACAGTGAATCAAGAAATGTGTATCCATGCAGCGACACAATGTTGCTAACCTCTTTCTTAAATCCGCAGCACAGTCGGTACCAATATTCTTTCTATAATTTTCGGAAAACAGAGCCGAAAGCTTTCACAGGCGCCGTCTCACTTTGAGCTCAAAGTAGAGAGGAATTCCAGTCGCGTTGTGCCACTCAAACAGTCAAACAGTTTTCGGCTTACTCACGCTTTTGAAAGGAGAAGTGGCTCCGTAACTTCACCCTGAATGGCGGCGTCTCCTGAAGTGTCCGCCTCCGAGTCTGCGTCTGTGCTCGAGCCGAAGCCCGATTCCCGTTTCCGGACCGCGAGCCTTCCCTCCAGAATCTCCACAGCACCATACGAGGTTCTAGCGGCTAGTTCTTCTGCTTTCTGCGGTGCGAATCACTCTCCCAGACTCATACTGGCCATATGGTAGCGTTTTTGGAGAGCAAAGCTCCGAATAACAATCTTCGTTTCCACCAGGTACGGAGCCAGAGTGAGGAGCTGCTTACACAGCCCACACCACGCCATCTTGCCCAGGGATGCGTTAGTCAGCAGAGAAAATGCATAGGTTCGAATGGCAAGTACCTGAGGCCCACTTCCAAGGGTCTAGGACTGGGATGGCACCACTTAGCAGGGTAGACTCACAGATGGCAGAGTCCAGGTGCAGGGGATGGAAGCTTTTTACTTTTCACTCTGGGTTCTGCGATTAAGAGATGCAGGTCAAGTCCTTTGCATCCAGGCAAGAAGGAAGCAGATCAAGACAGCAGATAAGCACAGCAAAGTGCATTCCAGCAGAGTGGCAGTCCTTTATCAGCACAGAAGTCCCTTTTCCTGACAGAGTACCCACAGGTCCAGATGTGTACTGAAGTGGTGGTGTATTAGGTCCTTCATTTATAGACAGTTGTGACTTTGAAGAGTGAAGAAGCTTCTAGAGGCATGCCTTTAAAGTACTCCGTGCCTTCCCTGCCATGGCTCAAGACTAACTACAAGGGGTATGCTGCCCTTTGCGTGGAAACAGGACACCACTTATTCAGCTGTAAATCAGGCTGAGCCCAGCTCCTCTCTCCCATCCTGCCAGTGATAGCCCAGTCAGTTACACCTAAGCTCCCACTGTGGGTGCCTGACTAGGGGAATACACAAAGTAGAAAGAATACACAAAGCCCAGCTGCCAACCACACTCACTTATGTGCCCAGAGACAGGATAAAGGCAAGATATGGCTTAGGCAAGAAAATGCCAACTGTCGAAAAGTGGCACTTTCAGGATTGTAATTTAAAATCCAACTCCACCATAAATTAGGATTTTAGATTAGGATTCCAGAGACAGCAAATTTGAACCAGTTGTATCTTTCCATTTGGAAATTACACTTATAAAATGTAATAAGGTAATTCCAATGTTAACCTATGGGAGATATAGAACTTGCTATAAAGAAAAACAAATGTAGAGGTTTGTCACTACCAGGACACATAAAAATTACATGTACAACTTTTTAAATACATTACATCCTGCACTCTGGGCTGTCCAGGGCCTACCCTAGGGGTGACGTTTATGTATTAAAAGGAAGGTTAGTGTCTGACAAAAGGTTTATTTTGCCAGGTTGAAATGGCTGTGTACACTCTGCACACAGGCTCTGCAGTGGCAGGCCCTAGGCATGTTTTAAAGGCTAATTGAGTCAGTGGCATAATCAGTGCTGCAGGCCCACTAGTAGCATTTAATTTACAGGCCCCGGGCACAAGTAGTTCACTTTACATGGGGGTTATGAGTAAACTAAATATGCCAATTGGGTATAATCCAATTCTACCATGTTTTAAGGTGAGAGCAAAGGGACTTTAGCACTGGTTAGCAAAGGTAAAGTGCTCAGAGTTCTAATACCAGCAAAAATGAGGTCAGAAAAAGTGGAAGAGAAAAGCAAAAAGTCGGGGGAAGACCACCCAAAGGCTGAGATGTCTAACAAGGACACTGTTTACTTACTGAGTCTTATGAAGGGACATTCTGAGAAGCGAGAGAGACTTATTTTGCCAAGAGAAAATCTCTGACCATACTACATATTTCATGGAGACATTCAACCAGCAAAGCTTATAGTGCTTGCTCTCAGAGGTGAAACCTTTCATTAATTCTCAGCAGTAACACGTTAAGGATTTGCAGCACTATGGGCAGGATATATTTTTGGGCCCCCTCTTTGGAGCAACATTGAAAGTGCCACCTCTTTTCAGCTCATTCCAGCCCTCGTAATGCCATACAATATTTAATTATATGTTAAGCCTGTAGAAAAAGGGGCACAACAAAGCAGCCAAAAGCTCAAGATGTCTCGAGTCCATCAGTCCAGTAATGTAAAAAAAAAGTCTGAACAAGCATTAATAAAGCCATTTCTCTTTCAGTTTAGATCTAGATTTGTTTACTTGCAACAACACCATTGCATGCATCATTAAGGGCTTGATTATGAGGCTGGTGGTCCACAGCTGCCAGTGAACCACTGTTTACTGGCGACGTTTCAGTTGTCAGGAGGCTTCAATATGCTTGACGGGACCGCCACAGTCCTGCCAAGCACATTACAATTTTCTGCTCCACCAACGTTCTGTCATGGAGATTCCTCCTCCATGAGCACCATGATGGAAAGGGAACAGAGGGTAGCCTGGGGGGCCCCCTGTGCCTCCTCCACATGGAGATAAACGTGGTGGGCACAACATGTGCTCCCCTGTGTGGGTGTGCCCCATTTCTTGCACGGCATGGACTTTTCAGTCCATGCTGTGCAGGAACTCTGTTTGTCATTCCCATTGCAGTGACCATTATGAAAATGTAATAATCAAAGCACTACTTTGAGGATTTTCACCATTCTGTGGTTTAAAATCTAATAACTTTCTCCTACTTTTTTCCTACAGCCTTGTCACCCTTCTCCTCTTTATATGTGTGCACTTCTCTGCCCAGACAGTTACCTGTGACACTATAGGGAAACAGAAGTGGGATGGATTAGTATACAAGAGATTGAAAGAGACATAAAGAGGACCCTAAAGTGAGAGACATGGAATAGTGGTAGGAGGAGGTAGAGATACATGAAGATGCCAAAGTAAAGATAGGAAGCGGAAGAAAGAGGATGATGTAGGCAGAAAAAGAGAGGGAGGAAGATAGGGAGAAAGAAATGTGCAGCAAGGCAGAGAAGTACAGTAATCCAAAGGGTGAGGTAGAGAGAGAGGTGATGTGGAGGTAATGTAGATGACATCGTTAAAGTAGTGAGAAGTAGAAATTTCAGAGCATGTGGCAAAACAGATGCAAAGTAGAGAAAGCAAAATGAGAAGCATAGAAAATGGCTCACATAAAGAGTAGTGTGGAAGAGACAAGGGTGAGACTTGTGAAGGTTAGAAAGAGCTGTAGAGAGAAAAGAGGACGTTGGGAGACACATGAAACAGGCAAGGAAAAGTGGAGTTTATTCAAAGGAAGAGAGTTGAAATAGAAAAAGAAGAAGAGATGGTATGGCAGAGAGGTCTCTAAAGAAAGAGAGAGAGAGTTGTGATGGACCCCTTGGTATGGAAGGGGTGGGAAGGAGGTGGAAAAATATATATACATATTTGTGAGAGAGAGTAAAAGAGACCGAGTCAGAAGAGTAGAGAGAGAGAGAGAGGGGGTGGTAGATAAATGAGGTAGCCAGAAGAGCATACGATATTTAGAAAGGTGAAGGAAAGGGAACAGAGCGAGGAAGAGAGAAAGAGAAGGTGGAGAGCTGGCAAAGTGAGAGAAAGAGGGCAGTGGGATATGGAGAGCTGAGACAGTGAGGGAGATTTGAGGTAGAGAGAGAAATGAGATAGAGTTGTGAGTGTGAGTTGCAAGGTAGAAAAAGGGCTGAGAACCCCCATTTCGACAAGGATGGTCTGAAGCAATCCCTAAAGGCAATAGACTAGTTGGTGCTACAGAACACCGGAAACTCAACTTCTCAAGAATGGAGCAAATTACAAAATTATGATCCCCACCTCTGCTTGGCTTCAAGAAATTGCACCACCCTAAATATCTCAATAGACATAAAACACCTGTGTGATCATAGACTTTCACTTGAATTGAAAGATAACCAAATGACCAAAAGTGCCTTCTGGGTCAAGAGAACATAACACCCGACCTTTCATCTCATGGGATTTCATCAAGATGGTGCAGGCTTCAAGAGGTCTGGTTGTATCACATTTCAATAATGCCAATGGAGCAGTGGCGGTTCCTCCGCTATGGCGGAGAACCGTCGCCTCACTGCTTTTAAGCAGTGCATGGCGTACATAGTAGAAACATAAAATTCTAACTTTGCATTATCATTTTATGCTTCCTCCTGCTTTGCGGGCGGGAGGGTGGACGGGGTTTCTGCTCTCGGAGCAGGGCAGGGAAGGAGTGATTTGCTCTCTCCTAAGTGCGCAATGAGCACCCAAAACAGTCATGCACATTTTCCCCTTCTCCATGCAGGCTACATTACAGCCTGCATGGAGAACATGCCCACCCCTCCACCTCCAGCCCTTGGCTGAGTGCAGTGTCACTGCGCTCAGACCCATCACAATGCTGCATTGCAGCATTGTGATTGGTTTACGGGAGGGAGCCTGGCTGTCTGCTTCTTGTTTCTGGAGTGGATACAGGAGAGCAGGAGCAGAGACACAGGACTTGGCGAAAAGTACTTACCTTGAGTTCCCGAGAAATTTCATCAGAAAACTACCACGAATGCATAAGGAGGCAACCCTTCAACTTCTAAAGTTGAGTCAATGGGACACCTTTAGTCATACACTCAAGACCCTGCATTTGCTACTTTGCATTGGGTGATCCATGGAATAGGACCCTTTTTCCTCTATTCCAAACTTGGACTTTACCAAATGGAACCTTAGATTCAGTACGCCTCCTCTTCTTGATCATCACAACTTTTAAAGTAAACCCATTGTCCAGATGCTCCTTCTCTGTGCACACATATGAGCTCTGTACAGAAACACACACTCAAAGAAATAAGGATAGTCCGTTATCACCTAGAAATCAAAAGAGCACTAAACACCTCTCAATTTTCTCAAACATAATTTTTTTCTGGCCACGACCTTAAAGAACTATAAGCCTGTCTAAGCAGACTGGTCTTATCTCTCATACTCTTTCGGTCCTCGTGTATACAATAATGCTCTGATATGCCTTCCATGACAAGATAAGTACCACAACAAGATAGATAACATGCCCAATATCCACGCATGATACCAAAACATGGCACTCATAGCCTGCACCTTACACAACACCCTTGCAACTATGCGTACAAAATGAAGTAGATACTAACTTTTCCATCTCCACAGTGCTTTGACCTCAAAAAGGATATAAGAAGCTATATGCTTATCAACACAAAGCAATACGATACAATACAATGCAATACAAGTATGGCTTCTATTATTACACCAAGACCAATCACTCCATCAAATCAACAGCTCTTTCCTACGATGTAAGGAACAGAGAATAAGCGAGCTAACACGCTGCATTAACCATGATTTAAATTTTTTAAAAATAATAAAAACAGTAGTTGCTCCTGAAAACCGGTGTCTAACTTTGAAGCCATTTCTGATCTCATAGTAAACTTTAAGTCACAACCTGAGGGCAAATAGCTTTCAAATAGTTGTCAGTCCAGGTTCTCTGGGGCACACAGTCACAGAGGCCACTGACCCCCCCCTTTAAAGCAGAAAGCCGATGTTCCTGGTAAACAGTGCTCAATAGGCCAAATTCTCAACATGGAGTGTGCCTTTGGGTAGTTGGGGGACGAGCAGTCAAAGCTTCACTTAAGGGAGGTTTGTTGCACAGATAACGTGAGAGGATGTGACGTAATGGCCAGAGCTGTCAACTTTGTAAATGGGGAACCAGATTCAAGCCTCAGCTTCCGCTCAACATCGTGTGATTCTGGGAAAATCACTTCATCTCCCCGTGCCTTAACACATAATAATGAATGTGACCTTGTGTAACGAAACCCATTTTCATGTAAAAAAAAAAAAACTCCTTTACCTTAGGGTTGACATTGCGCTATATAAAACTGCAAAACATAAAAAAAATAAGCATAATCCTCACAGCTGCAATGAAAATAAATATCCATCCAGAGCTTGAATAATAGCTCTTGATAAATGAGATGCATTTACATAATAATCAGGGGTGAAATTGATGGCAAAAAATCAAAACACAATAATAGATTTAATATGGTGATCACAAGGTGAAATACTGACGTCGAAATATCGCAATGAACTCCGACCCTTGTCTAAACTCTCCATGTAAGATTCATGAAGCTATAAAGTTCACAGAGTACGCTTTGAGCAATAGGAACACTGAATCAATGCAATACAGCTCAGGACTGGTAATATTCACATAAGTTTCTCCTATGCCGAAACAGTAGGGGGTGAAAAAATATACCAACAATAATGGTTTTCTTTGTATACCTTTACAACATTTAAAGCTCATGATCGAAATGTTGTGCAACCTTCTAAGGCAATGTAAAACCAAAGCAAGCACCAAGGCAATTCAACAGCAACATTGATAAAACCTTTCAGCAGCAGCAGGACAAACCAGTCCAGAAGAGCTTCAGACATAGTCATAGCCAGGGTGGAAGTGGGCAGCCTACGCGTCATTATCCTCCGGATTCTTAGGGTGCGTCACAACATAAACGGGTCCACAAAGCTTCAAGACACAATGGATACGATGCTGAGTAGCTCCACTTTATAATTCCAAACCCAGACAGTGGACAGGTGCCCACTGGTCATCAATGTCCAGTGCATCCTTACAATTCATGTGTCCAGCCAATAAAGGCAAGGTCAGTCTTTACATTTCCAGACACTTGTCGAAGGAAGAGATCTGCTATCTCGCCCGCTCAGAGGCAGCCGGTGTCACTGCCTCATATTGTGGCCTTATACACCTTCTATGGGCTGCTCTGCTAAGAAACTATGGGGCATATTTACAAGGGTTTATCGCCACCAGAACGTCACTTATTATGGCGTTCTGATAGCGCTAAGCCCTTTGACTTATTTACCAGGCGGCATTAAGCCACTTAACATGGCTTAACGCCGCCTTGTAAATAAGGCCACATTTCATGCAGCACTTAGTGTGAAAGGGGCGGGTAATGGGTGTTGTGGTGGGCGTTCCGCCGCAACACCCATTGCTTTGACGCTGCCCCCTATACAAGGGTGGTGCACATATGGGGAAGCATAAAAAGTAGGACCAGGGAAAACCTGGTCTTAACCTGGCGAAACAAGGTGAAATGAATAACTTCTTGTTTTTGCTGTTTCTATGTGTGCTGCATCATGCAGCACACATAAAAAGAGAAAATCGCCACTAGTGATTGTTCATGTGCAGGAAGGTTTCCCTTCCTGCACATGAACAATCATGAAATAAAGATGAGTTGCAACATCTATTTGTGCTGCACAAAGCAGCACATATGAAAGTTACACATCACCATTACTGATCATTTATGTGCATGAAGGGACACCTTCCTGCCCATCAACAATCATTCCCTTAATCCCTGCAAGGCAGCTAGATTTACTGCCAGCACAAGGTGAAACGCAGGGGCACGCTGCACTCTTGGGGATACAGTGAATCCCTATGTTTTTAAACTGCCAGTGCGTGGCATTAGCAATTTTGGAGCTACACCGGGCTTCGCCAGCTTATTGTAAATATGCCCCCATGTGTCTCCAAAATGAGCATTGAAATAAATTAAGAAAGAGCTGGAAGAAGGCGCAAGGAATGAGGTTGTCCTCTGTGGGCGGAACTAATTCTCCAGATGAAGACCATCATCCTTCCATTAAGTGAATTCTCATGAACAGTCATAAGTAACGTTAAGGACATGCACTGGTAATGTTAGTGAAAGCTTTGACTGTAGCTCACTCATTCTCATGTTCACAAAAATCTAATCTAAAACGAGTTAACAGTTAAACGCTATGAGCCCCCTCTGCCCCAAGCCTCTAAACTTCGACTTATTTGAGGTGGACGCTAGGTAACTCTTCTAGGAGCACTTAAGCAAACTAAAACCAGCGGCCACCAGACAGGGTTTGTGCAGACAGGCCTAAAGGAGGCAGCAAAGGGAGGAGGACCGGTGGAGGCTCTACTCATTCTCCAAACACACCAACGATGATGCTGGGAAGCACCAGAAGTGCAGTTTGAGAGTCGCTGAAGAATTAGAGGCTTAACAAATTCTGGCAAATATCCATGGAACCAGCTAGGGATAATCGAATATGAACCATATGACACAGGGCTCTAGTAATTCTGGACTTTCTTGGTTAATCATGCAGAATCTGTGTACCATCGAAAACCTTAGAATCTCTGGGTAATACAAGTTTTAAAATGTAGTTATGTTTCTGTAGTATTGTAGCGTGACATCTCAGAGCGTGAGAGGGCCAACGTCCATGCTCATTATTATTAGGATATTTATTATTATCATAGCCATACTTTGTTCCTTTTTTGCTTGACATTTTCTGCATAGTTAAGCCTTGAACTTGCCAACTTGTCTTGAAATGGGAGCAATAGGTAGCCTGGAGAGCCTTTGATTCACCTTCACCCACAGGCACCTGGTTCTGTGTGTTTTCAAAGCTCAGCTAGAACAAGGGCCCTGTCTGTTCTTCAGATCCTATCATGCCACTCCTCACACCGTTTGATTGGAATTGAATGTTAATGGAAACTTGAGTCAAAATGATTTAATAACTTGTCTACCGATGTAAAACTTGTCCAACTAAATGCCCACTCCAAACCCACCCTCCTGTGCTCCCCCATCCACCTGATTGATTCCACAATTCATTAACCACTGACACAGTGAGGTTATAAGCTGAGCGAGGTGGATCCCTAGGCAAAGACAGGCTTTAATAAACTGCAGAGAGTCAGCAGTCAACCTGGAGGCCTTACTACAAGTGCTCTTACTTCTAGCATAGGCCCTGGGGAGGGCTGCAGCACCCCAGAAATAATCAGGCAGTAGTTTGGAAGGTGAATGAGCAATAGCGACGCCTTTAAATGTTGTGTTTATATTGTCACATGTGCTGCATACAAGGATGAAGGTCAAATGTCAGTCTATGTCTTTTGACAAATTGCTGCTTATTTGGTACTTTTGCTTCTCTAACTGCAAAGTGATCTAGGTGATAATCCTGCTGTGGTACAGAAAGTGAAAGGAAAAGGCTGTAGTATGTCAGTTTTTTTCTGACACACATTTAAATACCAAATTAACTGTAAGCATATTTCAAATTATATCAGCAATTAGGAAAGCACAAATGAAGCACATTTTTTGTAATTCTGTAGAGTTATATAAACAAAGATTTTAACAGGATCAAAACAAATCAAGACACTTTACCTGGCGATGCACAAATGATAAATATTTGCTAAAACCCAATATACAAGCTTAATTGTTTTTGTTCCATATAGTTTTACCAGTAACGCTGCAAGCCTATGCCAATGTAATGGCCATTTCAACCGAAAATGTGCTTTCTGTAAATGGCAGAGCACTATTTCACCAATGCTCAAAAATGCCCCACCAGAAACATACCACGCCCTTACCACTCTCCGGCTGAATTGCCATGGCACTTTTGCAACATTTGTTTTTTTGTAAGATGCTTGGATTTTTCACAATCCCCATGACTTCAGGGATATATTAATGAGGCATCCCCACTCTGAAAAATGTCCCCGCTCTACTGGTTTCTGCTCCTTAATTCTCAACGGTTCTGAAGGTTACAAAGCAGGAAATTATTGAGGGACAGAACTAGCAAAAGTCCCCACAAAACAGGTTGAAATGAGAGAATTTATGTAGACCCTTCAGCGTATTTGTGTACTCATTTCAATGATAGCCTTTAGGCGAGCAAAAACTGGTTCATATCCAGATGTTTATTGTCATACAATACATTGATAATCTTTCAAACTTACCTGCATTGCTGCCGAGGGGCACAGTAACAGTTAGGTCTCGACAGCTATTTTAAAAGAGGGCTAGCGACTTCAGAAAATCTCTTTGTGGTAGTCCAAGATTCTACAATTTTATCTCACTTCTGCACAGTTAGCATCCTCTCCAATTGTGTTCCACAGAGATTTCTTTTAGGTCGAGTCTGAGGCAGCGCGCAAGCGCTGCTCTGGTGATCTGTTGTAGGTAGAGCACGGAGGAGAAGCCCCGCCCATATTTGTCATTGGCTTGTGTTTTTGTCCTTCGTAAATGCTGGCATCTGATTCCTTAATAGGCTTGTTAGTCCCTCCTTAGTACGGCCAGGTCGTCATTTGTATCTACCAGTGGCTACTGGCCCCTTTAATTGGTTGTTACACAGTATGTGTTCTATTTTCTTTATTGAGTTCCTACATTAGGCAAAGCAGCTTGGACAATGGCCGCAGTTTGTTTCCAATGCCATAGGTCTTGCATTTAAATGCAAGACCAATTGCAGTGCAAATATTTTTTTTAAATGTTTACATTGTGTCGTCACTGCACTCGTCTGTGCTTGTTTTATTCAGGTTTTTTTTAATGTTTACTTTGCGTCGTCGCTTTCTTGTTTTATCAGAGCGGCAGGTCACGCTTTCTCCGCTGCTCGACTTTTATCTGGCACTCACCCTCTTGCTTCCACATGCTTAGCTGCTCTCTGCATGCCGGGCAGACCAAGCGCCCGCAGCAGGAGGGCACCATGCACAGCCGCATTGGCACTCATGCTTTAAAAGAAAATAAAGTGTGTGCGTGTTTGAAATACATACCGTATCAAAAGTGTGCACGTGTAAAATACACATTGCAACGTAGTAGAGCAACTGTGTTTTTCTTTTAGATGCTCTGCTTCATCGCAGTATGCATTTTAAATGTGCACACTTTTGTTGCGGTATCTATTTTAAACGAACACACACTTTGAATTTTTTTTGTTGCACTTCACTTAATTAAGGTAATCCAATCGCTGCTCGAATCAGGGAATCGTAGGTGGGGTTAGCCATTGAAGTTGCACACATACTAAGAAATTAAAGCTGTAAAGGAGAGAGAAATAGCTGCTCGCAGGGCACACTCAAGGGTATAGTGATTGGATTATGTGCCGTAACACATCAATCAACACCCCCGTGGCTCATTTCTCACTACAAATTCATGCCCCTCCACAGCCTGAACTCACGCTATATGTACCCCCCCCCCTTGTTGATCTGTAACCCCCTTTGTCCACTCTTGATTTTACAGGGTAATTTGTGCATAGAGATTGCATGCACGTGAAGGCTTTGTTGCTTCGCTCCACTGTCCGCTTTGTCATGGCGACTTTACCGCGCTAGGACTGCTGACTGCTCAAATTATAAGAAATTGCACTAACACTTTCCAGTAGGTTCCTTACCGACAGGACAGCATGATGCTGCACTGAGCACGTTATATGGTGTGCAGCAGTGCTTTAAATGGGCCGGTACTCACCGGTACGGAGTACCGCCACTTTTTATTTTTCTCCCTTTGAGTACCGGAACTTTTCCTTCGCCAAGGACAGTACTGGTACTCAGGGGAAAGTCAGGCAGTGCAGGCTCGATGGCACTGGATACTGTGCTGCGCAGAAAGTGCTCTGCTCGGCTGCTGCCGAAAAAGAGAAGGCAGAATGGCGGGAGGGGCAGTGTATGCCTCTGAATGGAGCCGCTGCTGAGCAATCCAGTAGCGGCTCATTAGCATCACTTAAGGGCTGTTTAGGGTTGTGAATGCCCTGCGGCCCTCTGTGAATAAAAGTGAAGGGTCCGATTAGACTCTGCCCAGTCAATCACACTGTAGGTGTGGGACTCTGAGCCTATCCCCTACCCCACAAATCTAATTACAGCATGACACCCGAGATGAATGCAGCTCTCAGTACGAGTCGGCGGGGGGGAAAGAAGGGAGGGGTATTACACGCTACCCAGCATCAGATTGGGTGATGGGATGGTGCCTAAGGATCTCTCTGCTTTTCTTCCCTGCTCCCTGTCCAGGCTAGCTCCCTGAAGCTATAGTTTGCTGGGAAAGGGGGAGAGTTAGTGAATTGGCCTTGCTGTGTGCCTGTTGTTAGCACCTTCGCTCCAGTGTCTTTCAGGCCTTGGTGGGGGGTTTATGTTTGCATAGGCTGTGAGGCATCTTTCCCAGATAGGAAAATTGAGAGTATGTAATGTTAGGGCTGGTCAGAGCTGCCTAACAAGGAACTATGAAAATAGGTTTGAGTCCCAGCTTCAGCTCAACATCCTGTGATTCTGAGCAAATTACTTAATTGTCCTAGGCCTAAAACTAAAATGAATGTGACTTTCTGTAATCTAACTGGTGCTCATGTAATCTCTGCCCTTGTGTGTCTGCTATGTTTGTGTGTTTGCCTGCATTTGTATGCCTGTTTTTGTAAGAAAAAAGTGAGAGGAAGAGAGAGAATCAAGACACTCTCAGGAGGTATTTTAAATAAAATGGGTGGCACTTTGTGTGTACATGTCTGCTCGGCGCCAAAGATTCATAAATAACGAAAAAAAGGGTTGGTGGGTGAGTGAGTGAGTGAGTGGATGGATGAGTGAGCAAGGGTGGATGGATGGATGAATAGATGGATGGATGAGTGAAAGCATGCGAGGGTGGATGATTGGCTAAAAAGGCGGATGATGGGTGGATAAGTGAAAGATTGGATGGATGAATGAAAGGGTGGATGATGGATGAGTGAAAGGAAGGATTGAGTGAAAGGGTGGATGGAATGAAAAGGTGGATGGAATAAAAGAGTGAAAGGGTTGATGGCTGGATGAGCGAATGGATTGATGGATGAGGGAAAAGGTGGATAAAGAGATAGATGAGTGAAAGGATGAATGATTAGGTTTGGAGATGGATAGGTTTGGATATGAAGGGTGGATAGACGGAATGGTGAAAAACTGAATGATTGATGAAAGACCGAATAGACAATAGAATGTAAAGGTTAAATGGTGGACATCAGCAGGTAAATGGTAGGATGAACGGATGAACGGCTGGATAGATCGATGGAAGAGCCAAGAGATTTCTTCTGGGGGGGGTTATGATTGTTTGTTTCATTTACATGGTGCCATAAGATCTTTTGTTCGAAGTGGGGGTATTTTCAGTTTCTTCCTACTCGCACGCTCAAAAATATATAGTATTGTGCCAAACAGCAATTAACAGTATGACATTAAAAAGGTGCAACTATTTGTTACCATATTATTGCATTTTTCTTTCATTTTGTGTAATAAGTTAACTTGCTTTGTTTATATCAACACATTTCTCATGTGTTTTGGCATGTGCTGCAACTAATATAGAAGTCTTTAAGTATCATCATGTCTGGCCTTTAGCCCCGCCCCCAGCCCCGCCCCTTCACTTCACCTGTAGCTCATTTTAATGAGTACCTGCACTTATTTTTTCCCATTTAAAGCACTGGTGTGCAGTGCTCCAGTATATTGCCCACTGCATACTGAAGGCTCTCTACTGTTTGTATGTGCCATTGATGTAGTGCGCTCACCAGTCTTTTAAGCAAGAAAAGTCAAAATACAACTAGCCCCCACGTATTCCATCAACTGAAAGCGTCCTCCCAGCAGTCTGCTAACATGGCACGCTTCCCATTTGTCTCCCTCGGACCACCCCACACCCCCAGCTGGTTACACTATTGACATTTAAATGCCAGTTCTGAATGTGTGTGTGTGGTTCTCCCTATCAATGTTTTCCTTTTATATAGCGTTTAAGCAGTGCGATGCTGTTTCAGAATGCTTATAAAAACAGTACATGATCAACATTCAGAAATATCACATGCCCTTCTAATGTATCACTGGCACAAACTTCATTATTTTCACATACAATAACAAGAAAATAAAAGTGGCAAGCTTCTTCAAGCGTCCTCTCCCTTCCTTACTACCCGTCAGCGTTGTACTACAGCTATATCCGGGGGCCAGGTCTTTAAGTGGGCTGCTCAGCACCGGCAGTTATAAAAAGCAGCGGCTGAGACTGGTCCCTACCGGGCCCTTCATTTTTGTCCACACCCACAGGGTGAAAAAAAAAACTCAACTCTGCAACAGTACCACCCTTCACTGCCTTTGAGGTAACTTCAGAGAGACTCCTTATAATCGTTTCACAGACATCATTTCAGAATTGTACTATTTTCAATATTATATACAACAAAGCCATAGCTGTTGCTTATTTATCTTAGGCAAATAACAACCATTGGCAAAGCCAATAGTCTTGGCTTGTTGTAGGTGTAATGTTACTTGTTGTAATATATATCTGGATGCAATGACAGAAGCAGCAAATCGCCAGTCAGACGGCACACAATGCTAAGGACACATTTTTTGCGTGGGTATTTTATGGCACACCCTAGTTACATCTACCATGCCCCTTTGAGAGACCAGCACCCCCCCCCCCCACAGTTTTTTCATCCCACTTAAAGCCCTGCAGGGGGCATCGGTTATTGTCCTGTCTGCTGAGACAGACTTACTTCGGAGTCATCAGGAATGCCCTGTCTGCTGAGACAGGCATACTTCTAAACACCTATAAAATCTCCATAAATCTTGTACAGTGCATTACTGCTTAAGGTTGTTCAATAAGGGTGCAGCGTATATGTTATACATCATGAAAAGGGGGAGAGGCGGGGTACAGTGCAGCACACCCCCTGGGGCGGTCCTTAATTCAGCAGCTTACAACCTGGTCCTAAGTGCAGGACCATGTTCAGTGCTTTCTGAAAGACAATAAAGTGGATACATTTCACTTCCCCCCCCTATTTTGTTCTGTACCTGTGTGTTCCAACACAGTCTGTGTAATGATGATGTTATGGGTAGCGGTTTGCTGAGAATCTATTGGGAACTTCTGTTCATAGGCTAAACAAACATTTGCAATGCAATAGGTCTCACATTAGTGAAACTTGGAGCTAATGAAGTTGCAAATGCGAATGTTTGTTATTTTATTTTTTTGGTTAAGCAATATCCCAGCAGTATCATAAGTACTAAAAGATATTCCACGAAGCAAGGATAGGGTTCAGTACCACAGACTGTTGCTAAGTATCCCTATGGAGTTGTAATGGGACCTCTATTGGCCACATAGGATACTGCACCCATAATGCAATTTAAAGAGAAAGACTGCAGACAAGCATACGCTTACATTTGTTTTCATTGGAAGGGAGATTTTTGTTAGCTTGGATTTAAAAAAAAAGGTTGTTTATTTCATTGGTGCATTTTAAAATGCATGCTTGCAAAAATATTTCCCAAAAAATAAAAATGGAAATGTTTAGCTGCAATTCTTCTATCTATAATTGCATTAAGGGTCGTGTACCTTATGTGGCTAATAGAGGTCTCTTTACAACTCCACAGGGACACCTAGTAACAGCCTGTGGTACTGCACCTTTTCCTTGCTTAGTGGATTTTTTTTATTACTAATGTATCTCCTGGGATCTTTTTTAACAAGAAAAAAAAATTGCATTTGCAATGCAATTAGCTCAAAGTTTCACTAATGCAAGACCTATTGCATTGCAAATGCTTGTTTAATTCAGGCATCAGTGTGGAAAGGGATTCCGCTGAATGACGGTTTTCCTTCCATGCAATAATGCTGTGTTCCATTTAAGGGTTTTTTCTTTCTACTTTCTCATTCTGTGTCTGGATTAAAACAATCAATGTTTGTATTCATCATAGTAATCAGACTGCTTTATTTGATCAGCTGTGTTGCTGAGTTTATTTTAGTTTTTTTTCCCTCTTATGTCCATGTTAGTGGAATGGTTGATCAGATAGGCAACATTTGTGTTTTCAGCCATCTGTGTAAATAAAATGCTCATTTGTTGTGACTATTGCTGCTTTTTTGATGAAAGCGTAATTTTATACATCCGGCATGGTCAGCGTTACTTTAAATACCTTAAGTACCTAAAATATAAGAAAAAACTTACACTAAAAACAAGTGTTCGGTAATGATCCCATAGCTTTGTAAAACACAATAAAGCTGCCAAACCACTGATAAAGTAACATCTATGAATTTTTAAGCAGAGGCCCTAGGTTGAATATTGACGAGAAAAGCAGCAGTTTTTCCAATTGCCAAAAGATGCATATTGTATTGACTGATATCTATTTTCTACAGCACAGACCTAGCTAAAGCAAATACTGTGCATGACAAATCCTACCACAAATGTGGCGCATTAGGATCACCATCCATAGCATAAGGGTCGGTGTTTGAAGTGCCTATTTTCTTTCAATCTTCAAACAGACGCGAAAGAGTGTTTTGTTGTAGTTGCTTAGTTGCATATGGACATTTGCTGTCAGGGACAGAAGTGGTGAATTCATCGTTGATACTCAAAGAATTCTTGAAGAATGAAGTAAATACATCACATTCTGAAGGGAAATATCCATTACCATGCAGTCTTTACCACGTGTATGCCTTTACCATGCATGCATTTACTTCACATAATGGTAAGCATATGTATTTTATTTTATTTTAAAAAACAAAGAATATATTAAATGTTTGTACATTTAAATAAAATATATTATATTATAAATATATTAATAAAAGTTTTATATTAGTGTGTGTGTATATATATATCTATATATCTATCTATATATATATATATATATATATATATATATATATCTCTTTCCACGTTTCCCACCAAAGCCACTGCTGAACTCCAAAACGGGTGCATCCTTTAGTCGCGAGGGTAGGACTCGCGTGTTACACAACAACTTAGTCCACAGGTAAGGAGCACTCACGGGGTAATTCACTTATTTAATAACGCAATACACAGCAAATGCATTTCGGCATTTGAGCCTTCTTCAGTGCTTTCATTGTGTTGAAAATGGGACACAGTCTCTGATTTGCTTAAATTTCGTCACCTTCGTTGTTATTGGTGGATCTGTGGCCAATGGAGGAGCTGCAATCCGGGTAACTTCTTTCTTGCTTTCTTCGGCCAGCATGGATGCCGCGTGTATCGCCATGATGTTATTGCCAATGCGGTGTTTTTTGTGACTCATTTTCTGTTCATGCATCCATGTTAAACCCCATATATATTATCTACTGTCCAGTAGATAGTTATAGTTAGGACCTATTTTCCATAGGAAATCCGCAACATTCTATTGCCAATAAGTCTGGCGCCGGTAGACGAATCATCACGAAATTTTCCAAACTTTTGGCCAGCTCCGCTCCTACCCTGAAAGTTTTGTGGTGATTCGTCAAGCGGGGGCCGAGAAAAAAGGGGGGTCCCAAAACGTGTTTTCCCCATGCAATTTCCCATAGGATCTGTTGTCGCAGCTACAGCCCGAACCGCTGAACGGAATTACACCAAATTTGGCAAAGAGGTAGTCCTCAGTTCAGACTTGTGCCTTTTGCATAAATGGTGTGAATCTGTTCAGTAGTTCCTGAGAAAATTAGGGTAAAAAAGTTAGTGATATCTATGGCTGGGGAGGATCCGCGCACCCTACCCGCACCGTAAGCACACCCTCCCCGAACCGAGCGCGCACCCCGACGATCACGCGCTGAATGCTAATTGGCTGTCGAGTGTGTCTACATTCGAAAACAGGAACTGTTGGCGGTCATTTTCTGCCTCGGTAGAAGCGAGGCTGAAGAAGCAAGGGGAATAAGTGTGTAAAACATATAAAGGGGGCAGTGTGGAAATACTCTGACTCTCTAGATCTGCTTTGGGGGTCCCAGAATGACCCCCTGGGGCCCCCTTTTAAAAAAAAAAAAACGGCGAAATGCACGCACGGTGCGCGCATCCTATCGCGTTGGGTGCATGGATTCTCTCGCGTTGGGTGCGCGAATCCCAAAAAAGTGGGAAAAAAAAAAAAACAAAGTTTGGAAAATATAGTTTAAAAAATAGTTTTACAAATATAAAAAAATATTTTTTTAAAAACCAATAAAAACAAATATTTTTTAATTTTTAAAAGAATTAATTGAAAAAATAAGTTAAAAAAATTGTGATAAAACAGTATTTAAAAAAAAACAATTAATGAAATTGACACACTGAAATTGAAAAATATAGAAATCCAATGAAAATCATTAAACATGATATCTTTAGAGATAAGTTATAGATAGGAATTAGCATTTACAAAACCTTTGAAATTCACTGAAAAAACTATAGGTTTCATGCCCATTATAGTTAGGAATTGGCATTTAAAAAACCTTTGAAATTCACTGAAAAAACCATAGGTTTCAGGGGCGTTATAGTTAGAAATTGGCATTTAAAAAACCTTAGAAATTCACTGAAAAAACCATAGGTTTCAGGGGCGTTATAGTTAGCTGGACATTTCCCTCGTACAAAACCCTAGAAATTCCCCCATTATAGTTAGTTCAGCTAACTATAACTCGCGCCCCCGCAATGCACTACTGATGACGTCACCTATTACATCACTCATGACATGGTCAGTGACATCACTGATGACATCACTGATGACATCTCAAATGACATCACTGATGATGTCATCTAGTGAGTCTGTGTTTCTGTAAAGTTTTAGTATGTTTAATATATATAGGGAAAGGCCTGTTGAAGAATGAGTGGGTGTACAAGTGTGTGAATGGATGATTTTCTAGGTGCGTAACTGACTCTATAAGTGAGTCATTAAATGTATCTTACTGCAGACTAGTGACTAAACTGTGTGAATGTCTGTATGTGTCTGTGTGTTGGTGTATAAGTGACTGCATGGTTTTGTGAATAGCTATATGAGTGTCTATATGGGTTATTGATTGGTTGTCTGAGTATCTGTATGGGTGCCTGAGTGTGTGTGTGTAGGGTGTGTGTGACTCTGTGCATAGATGTGTGAGTGGGTGTTTCTATGGGTGCATGGTTTTAAGAGTGCAACTGTGATGGACTGTATGGTTGGCTGAGTGTATGTATGGGTGTGTTAGTGATTAAATGTATATCTCAGTTGTACATGTGTCAGTAACTACATATGTGAAACACAGTGTATATGTGTGTAAGAGTATATAACTATCTATCTGTGAGTGTGTGAGATTGCAGGAGTGGCTGTATGAATGAGTATGTACTTGTATCAGTAATTGTATAAGAGCGTCAGAATGTGTTAATATTTTTAGGAGTAAGTGAACTTGAGTGTGTTTAACTGTATAGGTGAGTAAATTGGACTGTGTTTAATTATTTGCATGACTGACTAGGTGTGTCAGTACCTCAATGGATGATTGGCGGTGTGTGAGTGTCTATATAGGTGTATAAATAATATGATAGTCCTGTACGGAGTGGCTGTACAGGTGAGTGAGTGGAGGTGTATGTAGACCTAAGAGTCAATGAGTGGGTATGTAGTTATTGGTATTGGAGTATCTATGGTTTTCAAAATGGCCGTCTGAAATTTTGAGTCGGTGTATCAAAGGTTATATTAGGGTGTGAGAAGATGCACTAATTTATCACATGGATGACGTCATCAGTGATGTCATTTGACATGTCGTCAGTGATGTCATCAGTGATGTCACTGACCATGTCATGAGTGATGTAATATGTGACGTCATCAGTAGTGCATTGCGGGGGCGCGAGTTATAGTTAGCTGAACTAACTATAACAGGGGAATTTCTAGGGTTTTGTACGAGGGAAATGTCCAGCTAACTATAACGCCCCTGAAACCTATGGTTTTTTCAGGGAATTTCTAAGGTTTTTTAAATGCCAATTCCTAACTATAACGCCCCTGAAACCTATGTTTTTTTCAGTGAATATATATATATATATATATAAATAAATATATATATATATATATATATATATGGAGAGAGAGAGAGAGATGTGTAAATAAAGATTTAGTGGAGCGATGCAAGGAATATAGAGTAATGGTTGGGAAAGTGTATTAATACTCATGTATCAACTATGATAGCAGAATATTAAATATGTCATGTATTTAAATATAATTATAATTTTAAAAATTGTATGAAAACTAACTTCAAAATATCAAAAGGAAGTTTTACGAGCAGGATGTACGAGATATAGGGGTAATGTGTTGGAGAAGTGTATTAATACTCAAAGATCAATTATGATACCCTAGTTCTTAAAAACCTAATATATTTAAAAAAAATATTCAACATGTTTAAAGAATTTATGAAACTGTAATAAAAAATATGAAAATGCAGTTTTATGAGCGAGATGTAAGACATATTGGGGTAATGGTTGGAGAAATACTCAGATATGAACTATGATGCCTGAGTATTAATTTCAATAATTACTAAAAATATATTTCATAATTCGTTTTATTTACAAAAATTGAAAATGTATTAAAAGGAAACTAACAATTTTCAAAAATAGCGCAACAGGAATATTATTCTTTAAGAAAAATAAGTGTAACAAAGATGTTTTATAATAATTAAATAAAGATAAAAGGACAACAACTTAAATTGTAAGATTTTTTTAAACCTATTACATTTTTAAAAAACACGAGATTTTTTTGTTAAATATGAAACATTTTTAAATAGATAAAACACATTTATCAATGTAATTTAAATATTTTCCTAGGGTTTTCAATTTACTTCAGTAAGAAAAATTGTCTTTCTTTAGTTTGTACTTTTCTGGCTTTACGTAAATGGTTCAGCATTGTGTTTTTTATAGTCAGTAAAGCATCTTGGTCAAGAATGAATGCAAGTGGGAGCTGTGGTCAGGTAAGAAGAATATAATTTACTTTTTATAACATATTGGTAAGAAAATGTATTGGAAGGAGAAATGGAGGGAGATAGACAGATTTTTTTTATTTAAAGAAATTATGCACTTAGGGCCATATGTAGGTAGCCCAATAGCGGTCGGTAACGGCCGATTTTCGGTAAATATACCGTTACCGACCGGTATTTAGGCTTTTGAGATGTGGGGGATCATTTCTGTATTCGGTAATTTACCGAATCGGTAAAATTACCGAATCGGTAATTTTACCGATTCGGTAAATACCGAATACAGAAATGAGATGTAGGGGGAGTGTGTGGTGGGTGTGGGGATTCGTTATTTACCACCAACTGAACGTTGGTGGTAAATGACGAATGTCTCTGTTAATGCATTATTTGGCCCTTAGATGTGTGCAATGTGGCAGACACACATGACCTCAGGGCATGTATGTGTGCCACATGTGCACACATGCAGGAATCAGGGGTGCAACAGGGTGTCAATGTGACACCCTGCCACCCTTGATTGAGCTCCCCCCATTACCGATCGGTATTTACCGATTCGGTAATGGTAACTGGCTTCCCATTGATTCCTATGGGCCTCCAGGCCCATAGGAATCAATGAGATACAGGTTACCATTACCGAATCGGTAAATACCGATTCTAAAATACCGACACTTACCGAATCGGTATTTTTTTACCTACATTACATTTACCGATTCATAAATACCGAATCGGTAAAATTCGGTATTTAAGAATCGGTAAATGTAATTTACCTACATAAGGCCCTTAGTGTTTTAACCAGTTTAACATCCCCATACATGTTGTTTCATATGTGCATGTCAGGGTATTTTTGTTCCTCCAATATTGGTTTAGAAATAGAGAAAAAAATCACTTTAACAACTTTTAAAAACCTATTTGGATTAAAAGCAACATTTTAATTCTTTTGCATTCTGTTTGTAATTGATCAATTTTTGCAGAAGACGTTGCTTTTGAAGAAAAAAATCTGAATTGAATTTTTATTATGTTTTTTATTAAATTCCTGTGGGATTATACACAAGTCAGGGGCATGGCCAAGGAGGCCAACATGGCAGACATGTCTTAACATCTCACTTAGACAAACCCCCAAGATCCAACATCTAGACTACTGGCTGCCATTGGCTGTCTGGGCCACTGGAGTCACCAGAGGAGCAATGGGGCAGTCTCTGCACATTTTCCCAGTGTCTTTTGACCCCGAGACCTGGCGAGCACTGTTACCTGGGCCCAAGCCTGTGCCGCCGCATGGCGTGAGGGTGCAGTGCATTGGGGGCCATCCCCTCTGATCAGGGTCACCTCTGCAGAACCTGTTGGGGCAGCGGTGACCCAAAGGAGCCTACTCTGCAGACGATCGTACTGGTGCAGGCAGAGGCGATGAGGGCGGTGCTGTGGGAGCGCACCCCGCTCATCGAGGGCCTCGCTCGTCCACAATCCAGACTCCGGGCCTGTGTGCTCCCAGTCCCGCTCAGCTACCGCAGCAGAGACCCTAGTGCACCCTGAGGCCAGCACCTGCTGCTACTGCTGGCCCTGGAGCTGGTCTGAACGGGAGGGGTGAACGCCTGTGGTCTTACTGTTGGGGCTGGACCCTCTCCCTATCTGAGCTACCCACCCCCGGGTGACAATGAGGGATTTCTGGGCCTGGTGGAGGGCTCCAACGTTTTTACCATGGGCAGCTACTTTGTGCCTGCGTCCCTGCCACCGCGGTCAGCCTGCCCACCAGAGGCAATGGTCCTGACTCCTAGGCTCGAGCCTCCTCTTCTGACTGAGCAATAAAATAGAGGTTCTGTGGAGCGCTAAGATCTACGGTTCTGACTCCAGTTACTTCGGATCCTGATTGGGAGGCGCAGCAGTGGGGGCTGGAGCAGTGTGGCCCTTTTGAGACTGTTTGTCCAGGGTCGTCCTGGGCCCCGAGAGGCACTGCATCTTAGTGAAGGGTGCCCACCGGTAGTTCGTCCGTTGTGTGCCCCCCTCCCACCTGCATTGGCCTCCCGCACCATGCTGTGAGGGATTTCCAGGCCCTGAGACTGGTGAAGGAGATTGATTTATCGGGCTGGACCACTGCCTTGTACCTGCACCACTGCTGTTGACTTCTGAGTGGGTCAGTCGGTCACCGTGGCCCTTGCAGGTATTCACAGATGGAGCCCGTGACCTTCCCCCTCCTGTTGTTTAGTGGATCCGCGGACACTTTGTTGCCTGCGCCAACCGGTCTCCTGCAGAGCTGCCTCCGGCCCCCTCCTCTCTATGGCCCCAGTCACTGACCGGGCCCTTGGGGGCATGCACCCAGACTATGGAGGGACCTGCCTCGATGACTGTGGCTCCACTCATTGCAACTGGCCTGGCAGACTGGAAACCTGGGGGTCGAGGTTCTCTCTCACATTCCACTCCAGCCTTGCTGTTGGCGGCCAAAACGTGATCCACCTCAATATTGAGCTGCTGGCCTTGTCAAGTTCCTCCTCATCACGATGGACAGGCCCAGCCATTCATAACTAACTAACTAACTAAAACACTAACACACTAACTAACACACTAACTAACACACACACACACACACACACACACACACACGCACACACACACACCCCCCTTCCCTTCCCTTCCCTTCCCTTCCACTGGCCCCTCAGGCTGGCCGCAGGGTGATGGAACTGGCCCCTCGACTCCAGACCTTAGCACAATACTACAGGTGATTCGGACTTCACAATTAGCGGTGGAGAACAAGATAGGGAGATTCGAATGGATGTGGCCCTTCTGCATCAAGATCTCTGCAATACCACGGCTCGACTCACCGAGGCCGAATCCCTGTAGATGACATCTCCATTAGAATTCAATCTACTCACAAGACCGCGGACCTCCACAGACATGCGGAGGACGCTGAAAATTGCTCCCAGCACAATGGCATCATCCTGATTTGAGTCCAGGAGAGGACAGAGGGAGATGATGCTCGACAGGTGGCGGATGGCGTGGAGAGTTGGATAAAGTCTTGGATGCCAGGTGATCATCTCTCTTCATGGTTTGCCATTGAGAGGGCACATCAGGCCTTGATCCCCAGGCCTCTGCCGGGGACTCAAACTCACCCCATTTTCAGCCAAATCCTAAACTTTCGAAACAGGGTGCCATTCTTCGCAAAGCCTGACAACAGCCAGATCTCAGTTATGGGGACACTATAGTACATCTCTTTCCAGATTACAACCGTGTGGTCCAACAATCCCGGTACTCCTACACTGAGATCAAGCAGAAGTTGAGAGGGATAGGGCTCCAAAATCACCTACTCTTCCCGGCGCGCCTTCGGGTTCCCCACCTGAACAAATCACACTTCTTTGATACACCTGAATCTCCCTGGCAATGGCTCACGGAGGAACATCCGCTGCGTGGGGGGTGTACCTGTGTAATTGTTATGTATTCTTTTGTCATCTGGGTTGGTACAGTATTACTGTATTTTAAAAGGTACAGTATTCCTATATTTTAAAAGGTTTTGAGATCTGGTCTAGTCTTTGTTTCTTTGTTTATCAAAGGTTAGAAAGATATTTTTTAATTATTTTCTATTTTTTTGTATTTCTGAAATGTAAATGTTTACTTTGATCTTCCAATCTGTTTACCTCACTTTTTCTGCTTTTCTTTTGGTAGGGATAGATGACTTTAGGCCAATTTTCATATATAGAAAGGGTTTTCCCTTTCTAAGGTATGTTTCTGCTTTCTATGTTGAGAAAAAAAAAAGTTTGAATTTGCTTGCGAGACACTATTCAGTACTCGGCTGAGTTTGATTAGTAAATCTCCCCCCCCTGCACCCTCAGCCACTGTACACTACCTTCCCAGAGGTAACACATGGTGGATTTAGAATGTTATATCTGCCCCCCAGCCACTGTCAAGCACCTTCTCTGAGGTAACAATTGGTGGAGTTAGAATAGTAAATCTGCCCCCAGCTACTGTCCGGCATCTTCCCTGAGATAACACTTGGAAGAGTGACAATAGTAAATCTGCTCAAAACACTGTCCAGCACCTGAAATTCAGCAATTTGTTCTTTATTTGAACATTGTCACTGTTGAAAAAACGTCATCATTAATATAAAAAAAAGTAAAATATGTGTTTTTTTTATTACATTATTATCAAATATGAACAGCTTCACAATTGGTGTATGATTTTGCTTATCCACTTAATAAATGTCTGAAAATGTATACAAAAAAAATTACATTACTATTCTTTAATATACCTTGCTTTTTTATACATATAAATTGTGTAAGGTGTACTTTCTGACTGACTATAATATGGTGGATGGCAGTTTTTATATGTTTTGTAAAGGTTACCCATAATTTACGGTAAAATAAGTGTTGTAACCTACTTATTTTTCTGTACCAAAACTTAACGTTTTAATTATATAATTATTTGTCTGTTTAATTTTATTGTGGTTTTGACCTTCCTCACAGGGTTTGTCCATCATCTTGGTTGGGCACAGGGTGTTTGGTTGTGTATAATTTTTTTAACAATAGGAACTTTTATAACTACCTTGTGTTTTACTATTGTTAAAAATGTCTGCGTCCTGTTGTAGCGTGCTGTGTTTTTATATATTTATGTTTGAAAAACAACTGTATAGTGTTACGATGTTTTGCATTGCGTTGCGTGATGGTATGATCTTGAAACTTTTTGGGTAGGGTTGCAATGCATCGCATTGAGTTGCGATGTGTTCTGTTGCCTACAGATGAACTTTGCCAAACTACTTTTTATATAAAAGTGTTGCAAGAAATTATGATATGCTTCACTATAATTAAATTGTCTATGTCAATATTTGAATTTATTTTTATTTTTCATTCCAATAAAAATATTGCATGGTAAATATTTGTGTGGTAAAAGTTACTGTAGAGTAATCCTAAGTACGTTTGTGGTAAAGGCATCCATGGCAAAGGTATATGTTTGGTATTGACTGTGTGGTAAAGGCATGCTTTGTAATGTCTTACACCCCATTTTAATTAGTTATGATTAGCGTGTAGTGCAATTTGGGTTTGTGATTTAGAACTTCTAACTCTTTCCTTTTCAGTTTAAGATAGATGAGTGTTTATAATTTTCTCCAGGTTCTTTCACATTGTCTTGGCATGTGACATTTGCAGCTTAAGTCTGGTGAAAATAATTGTGTGGATTTATTGTTACGAGCCATCTTTCTAGACAAGTGGGCTATATCATTTGTTATTTCTTTCAGTCTGAATCCCCATTCTGAGTTTCACTCCTTGAAGAGGGGAATAATGAGGTAATATTATATGTTTTCCACTGATTTGAGATGCAAAACATGGAAGTATTTTAGTTTTACCTGCACAAACTTGATAAGGTCTTCCCTGCAAAATAAGATGTCTTTGTTCAACTGCAAGGTCTCATCAATATCCTATATGACTACCAATCCAGCTTCAGGTAACACTGAGGATGGAGACATCTATCTTACACATCATAGACAATGTCCTACTGATCAAAGATAAAGATGACCTCTAGTTGATATTGCTGGAATGCTCAGCATCCTTCTACAACATCAACCTTACCAAAATTATCAATTCAGATGATTCACAGGCCTCTCCAAAACCAAGGAACATTTATTTCCCACCCCCACACTACAACCAAGCTCCTTACATTTCATCCAGATACTTGACTTTCCCTCATGTGCAGAAATCTTGGGGTTCATCTCAACCCTTCTGTGAGTATGCGATGATGAAAGCTCTTACAACTGCCACAGCTGGATGCTACAAAGTACTAAAGATGTGTAAATTGCACCCATATCCTCCATTCTTACTAAGTAGTTTAATACATTGCCAGATTTTGGGCCTTCCTCAACATTCATTCTCATGTTTGGACAATGCTGTAACTTTGCTACTAGGGTCCTATTGCTCCTCCCCTGGCACACACGCACCACTTCCTTTAGCCGAAATGCTGGATGGCTCACAAAGATAAGGACCCTCTATAAATTGCTGGCCATCATATGTCATGTAATCCACTATACACACTCCAGAAAAGTATAATCCATCAATCATTCAGAACATTCTGGTCACTCTCAAACCATGTCATGCAGCTTTCAGATTCTTCTTTGGTTACCTTTTAGGCCATCATCATTGACGCTCGAGGCTGCCATATGGTCAAAGATTTAAAATATACCCTGAAATGCCATCTCCTTAGACTAGAGTAAAAGAACAATGTTGGAAGGGCTAGCCCCAGGGGAAGACAGAATATGTGCTTGACCACCCTGCCCCACCCTTCCGGGAGAAATAGCCGAGCACTGGTCGGAGACCCCTTCAGGACTGGGTCTCACACTTAGGATCGTACACGCTGCTTCAGCACCAGGCAACACAGAGACACCACACCGTAGATTCTGGAGTACGTATGCTTTATCTAGAATATCAGGATCTTTATCATCCGCAGGAGTAAAGTATGTACAAGTAGAGCAAGGGCTCACAAAGTCTCGGTTGGGGTAGGGGTAGAGGGACAGTCTTAGGATCTGGGTCAATGCGGGAGCGTATCCGGCGCACAGCTCTCAATCCTCGAGCCGGGGAATACGAGATGATCTTTGGGGTCCAGCCGGACCGGAATGTCTCTTGAGTGTGTGTCCGCTCTGCGGGTGTCGGAGGTCTGACAATCTTCCAGGAGCCGCTAGTCACTCAGCAGGGCTCAGAGTTCTCTAGGGTGCAAGGTGAGCCGCGACCACGTCAGCAGGGCTCGGATGTCGTTAGGCAGAAGTCCGTCTCTGCCAGGTGAGCCGCGACGCTGTCTGCAGGGCTCACCAAGGTTCCAAGAGTTCCGTAGGATATTGTGGGGATGTTCTTCAGCCGCGACCACGTCAGCAGGGCTCGTTCGTTCCAGGATTCAACTGCCGAGGGTCCCAGGGCGCCCCTTGTTATAGGTCGACTCCTCTTTGATGTCCGGAGTCCTCACGGGCAGGGGTCTTAGCGCCTGGGGGTCGTTTGTTGGGGGTTCCTGCCACGCGGCCCTTTGATCCTTTCAAAGCGGGGTCGGGAGGGATCCCAGACACGCAGCAGGCATGGAGCCAGCCCTCAGGGTGGCCGGAGGGCGATCGAAACCATCTCTGGGGAGGAGGCCAGGTGTGAATGAAAACTACTCCTCCCTCTCCTGCTCACCAGGAGCTCTCTCTTCCCCCAGCCGGCATGGCGCGACTAGGCCGGGGTTGCGCTTGGGTCGAGACGGCCATCGGGGGTGTTGGGCCGGGTACTGGAGGCCGCGAGGCCGAGGGAATGGGAAGGGTGCCCGGTGTCGGGAAAATGGAGGGGAGGACAGGGGTAACCCCGGGTTCTGGGTCGGGGAGGCTACGCTAGTCAGTGTAGTGTGGGGTGTAGGGGGTAGCCTGGTGTCGCTAAGGGTCTGAATGGGCCACGCCACGAGGCCGGGTCCAACACGCGTCCCCCCCAGCTGAAGGCCGAAGAGAACTACCCATCTTCTTGGGGGTTCTCTTCGCTGAGGCGGAAGAATCTGGAGAGGCCGTCAGCGTTGGCGTGGTCGTTGCCAGGGCGATGCTCTACTGTGAAGTCCATCCCCTGGAGGAAGATGGACCATCGTAGCAATTTGGGGTTCTCCCCCCTCATTTGCATGAGCCACCGTAAGGGTCGATGATCCGTCTGGACTCGGAAGTGGGTTCCGTAGAGGTAGGGTCGCAGTTTCTTTAGGGCCTAGACTACAGCGAACGCCTCGCGTTCAATGGTGCTCCATCGTTGCTCTCGGGGCAGTAACCTTCGGCTAATGAAGGCCACAGGCTGATCTACGCCCTTCTCATTGAGCTGGGAGAGGACGGCTCCGATGCCATGCTCGGAAGCATTTGTTTGGCCACAAACTCTTTGGAGTAATCGGGGGCTTGGAGCACAGGGGCTGTACACATGGCGAGTTTCAGGGCGTCGAACGCCTCCTGGCAGGCAGGGGTCCACTGTACCTTTTTAGGTTGTCTTTTGGACGTGAGCTCCGTGAGAGGTCCTACGAGGCTGCCGTAACCTTGAATGAAACTCCGGTAGTAACCAGTGAGGCCCAGGAAGGCTCGGACTTCGGTTTGGGTGGTTGGTGGCTCCCAGGCCAGGATGGCGTCAATCTTAGGTTGGAGAGGGGCGACCTGCCCGCTGCTGACCTGGTGCCCCAGGTAGACCACCGACCCTTGCCCAATCTGGCATTTGCTGGCCTTCACTGTGAGGCCGGCGTGGCGCAGGGCCCCCAAGACCCTCCGGAGCTGCTGGAGGTGCTCATCCCATTCGGAACTGAATACCGCAATATCGTCCAGATAGGCGGCGCTGAATTCTTCCAGCCCGGCCAGGACCCTATTCACCAGTCCTGAAAGGTGGCCGGGGCATTTTTCATACCGAATGGCATCACTCGGAAGCGATAGTGCCCATCCGGGGTGGAGAAGGCGGACTGCTCCTTGGCGCCCTCCGTGAGCGCAATCTGCCAGTATCCACAGGTCAAATCGAAGGTGCTGAGAAACTGAGCAGACCCAAGGCGGTCAATGAGCTCATCTGCGCGGGGGAGAGGGTGAACGTCTGCGCGGGTGACCGCATTGAGCCCCCGGTAGTCCACGCAGAACCGTAGTTCGGGGGCAACACCAGGGGCAGCTGCTTTCGGGACCAGTACCACGGGGCTGGCCCAAGGACTGTCTGTGGGCTCGATCACCCCGAGAGATAGCATCTTCGATACTTCTGCCTGGATGCAGGCCCGGACTCGGTCGGGGACGCGGTAGGCTCGGTGCCGTACCGGTGGGCTGTCTCCTGTGTCCACGTCGTGGACGCACCAGTCGGTGACCTTGGGGACGAGAGAGAACAGGTCGGAGAACTGGCCCAAGAGCCGGCTGCAGTCCTCGTGTTGTCGGGGTGTTAGGGAGGGGGAGAGGATCACCCCCTCTGCAGAGCCGTCTTTTTCCTTGGCCTGCAGGAGGTCAGGAAGAGGCTCAGTTTCCTCTTCCGCCCAGTCGTCTGTGGCCAGGAGCAAGCTCAACTCCGTCCGCACGAAGTGAGGCTTGAGGCGGTTCACGTGGAGGACCCGAAGGGGGTTCCGAGAGGACTGGACGTCCACCACGTAGGTCACCTGACTTTTTCGTTCGACCACCTTGAAGGGCCCGATCCATTTGTCTTGGAGGGCGCACGGCTTCACGGGGGCCATCACCCAGACCTGCTGCCCGGGCTGGAACTCGACCAGCGTGGCGTTCTGGTCGTACCAGCGCTTCATTTCTTCCTGGCTTGCCTCGAGGTTGGCCTCGGCCAGCTCGCGGAACTTCCGAGTCTGGTTCCTGAGGGTCAACAGGTACTGGAACACGTCCTGTGGGGGGTTCCGGGGTGCCGTCTCCCATCCCTCTTTGACCAAGCTCAGGGGGCCTCGGACTGGGTGCCCATACAGCAGCTCAAATGGGCTGAACCCCAAGGACTTCTGGGGGACTTCCCGGTAGGCGAACAGGAGGTAGGGGAGGAGGATGTCCCACTTACGCCGCAGGGGCTCCTCGAGACCCATGATCATTCCCTTCAGAGTCCTGTTAAACCGCTCCACTAGACCATTGCCTTGGGGATGGTAAGGGGTCGTGAATTTATACGAGACTCCACACTGTTGCCACAGGGATCTCATATATTTGGAGATAAAATTGGTACCTCGGTCGCTCACGACCTCTCGGGGGAACCCTACCCGGGAGAAGATCCCCATTAAGGCCCGGCCCACCACGGGGGCTGTGACGGTGCGGAGGGGGATGGCCTCTGGGTATCGTGTGGCATGGTCCACTAGGACGAGGATAAAGCGGTGACCCTGGGCGGTCTTGGGATCCAGGGGCCCCACGATGTCAATTCCGACCCGCTCAAAGGGGGTACTGACGACTGGGAAGGGTTGGAGGGGGGCCTTGCGCTTCCCTCCACTTTTACCACTGGCTTGGCACGTGGGGCAGGACTTGCAGTGGGCCTCTACTTGGGCTCGCATTTTTGGCCAATAAAAGGGCGTTACTAGGCGATGGTAGGTCTTGTCCTGGCCCAAGTGGCCGGCCAGGGGTACATCATGGGCCAAGCCCAGGAGGAAGTCTCGGAAGCGTAGGGGTACCACCAGGACCCGGGCCGACCCTAGCTCGGCAGCCCGCTGTTCGCTATACAGGAGGTCATTCTCCCAATACAATAAGTGGGTTCCCGTTTGGTCGCCCGCGGCTTGGGCGGCGGCCTGCTGCCGGGGTCCGACCAGGGAAGGACAGGTCGCTTGTTCTATGCAGAACTACTCTCGGGAGGGGCCCCCTTCGTGGCACCACTGGGCCAACTCGGGCAGATCACCTAACTCCGTGATCTGCGCGTGGTCGGGCTGAACGGACCCGTCGGCGGCGGCGGGGGGCTCTTTTCCTGGGGATAGGGTGTGATGTTCAACAGGATCATCTCCGGGTTGGGCCACAGAGGGGGTGCTGGGGGCTTCGTCCTCAACTCCCCTGCGGGGGGGGAAGTCGGGCCGCCATGGATCGGGTGGTTGCGCACACCCATTCTGGTAGACCCATCATCCCGAGGTGGGTCTTGCGCTCGACCTGTCTCCAGGGGGAACTTTCCAGGTCGTTTCCTAGGAGGCAGTCCACGGGTTGTGCGTTTTGGACAGCCACCCGCAAGGTTCCGGTTACTCCCCCCCCATTCAAATGGTACCAGGGCCACCTTACACAGACTCTCAGTGTTGTCGGAAGCTATCACAGGGCAAAAGACATTGGGGATGATCTGGTCTGCTTGGACTAAGTGGCTGAGGACACCAGTGATGCTCGCTCCGGTGTCGCGAAGGGCCTCCACCGGGTGGCCGTTGACCTTTACAATCTGGCGGTACTTCTTGGTGTTTGCAGGTAAGGGGGCCCCGGGAATCATATCTCGATCTCCTAGAAAGACTAGGGCCATGGCTGCAGGTTCCCATCTCTCGGGGTCCTCATACTCCTCCCCTAGGGTCACGGTGGCCATGTGTTGGGCTGGGGGAGATGTCGTGGGGGGTTTCTGGGCCATGGGGCACTGGGGGTTGCTGGCGTAATGCCCTAGCCGTTGACAGCGGAAACATGTGATATTCACCCGGGGCCCTTGTCGGCCGGGGGTAGCGGCACTGCCTGGCGGAGGAGCTGGGAACCCCGGGGGTGGGTTCCTCAGGGGGCTACGCGGGGGCCCGGATGGGAACTCCCTCGGTCTCCCTTGATTTCCCCCCCCTCTCTGACGGGGAGGTCCTTGCTGGCTGCGGGTGTAGTCTCCTACGGAGTTCCGGGGGACCCGGGTGTTTACCCAGCGATCTGCTTCGACGGCCAGCTTCCTCGGGTCTGTGAGTTTGCTGTCGAGCAGGTGCTGGCGTAGTTCTACGAAACAGTTGGTGGACAAGTGTTCACAGGCAATGAGGTCGGTCAATTCTTCAAAGGTGGCGACCTTGCTGCCCTTGATCCACCCTTCCAGCGCTCGGCTGTAAAAGTTTACGTATTCCACCCAGGTGGTGCCTGGGATCTTTCGGCAGTCCAGGAACCGCTGTCGATACATTTCGGGGGTGAGGCCGTATTTCGTGAGGAGGGCCTCCTTCATGTGGCTGTAGGATGTTTGCATGGAGGCCTGTAGGTCGAGGAGGGTGTCTCGCCCTTCGCTCAGGAATCGCCCCCACAACCCGGCCCCCCAGTCTTTCTGTGGAATGCGGTGGGAGGTCATAGCTACCTCGTAGGCTTTGAACCACTGCTGAATGTCGTCATTCCGATAGTACTCTTTGACCACATCCTTAGGGATGTGGACTTTCGGTTCCCCCAGGGGTGCGGGTTCTTGGCCCCCCGGGGGTCGAGCTCCCTCGCTCCGTGCTCTGAACTCTATTTCCTTCAAGCTGCGCTTGTGCTCCAGCCGAAGTTTCTTTTCCTCGTGTTCCCGTTGTAACTTCTTTTCCTCTAGCTCTCCTTGTACTCGGAGTTGTTCTACCGCTAGCTTTTTTTGGCTAGCCTTATCTCGCCCTCTATTTTCAGTTTGGCCATTTCTAGTTCATGCAAAAACAGTTCATGACTTCGGTCCCGTTCTCTGTCTGTGGCGTCTTCCGGGGACCAGCCCCCACCCGCTGCGTTGCCTTGCGCTTGGGGGTTATTGCTTGTTCCCGGGAAGCTTCTGCGCTCGTCCGGCCGCTCTGTCTCCTCACCGAGTTCGTCCAGTCGGGGAAGGGAGGCCCCGGACTCCACCCAGGCTTTCAGGGCTTGTTGCATGTCTTCCTTGGTGTTTAGACCAGTGGTAGTGATCTTCCGTTGTTTGCAAAATTGTTTCAGTTCCTTGTGTGTATATTCTTCTAACCGCTGTACACAAAACGTGGTGCTCATGGTGGCTTCTTCTGTCGTCTTTGCTCGGTAGTGCGTCAGCCGTTCGTTATACGATCTCTAGATTGCAGGCTCGGATCCCGTCGCTTGCCACCAGTGTTGGAAGGGCTAGCCCCAGGGGAGGACAGAATATGTGCTTGACCACCCTGCGCCCACCCTTCCGGGAGAAATAGCCGAGCACTGGTCGGAGACCCCTTCAGGACTGGGTCTCACACTTAGGATCGTACACGCTGCTTCAGCACCAGGCAACACAGAGACACCACACCGTAGATTCTGGAGTACGTATGCTTTATCTAGAATATCAGGATCTTTATCATCCGCAGCAGGAGTATGTACAAGTAGAGCAAGGGCTCACAAAGTCTCGGTTGGGGTAGGGGTAGCGGGACAGTCTTAGGATCTGGGTCAATGCGGAAGCGTATCGGCGCACAGCTCTCAATCCTCGAGCCGGGGGATACGAGATGATCTTTGGGGTCCAGCCGGACCGGAATGTCTCTTGAGTGTGTGTCCGCTCTGCAGGACTCGAGTCCGGGTGTCAGAGGTCGGACAATCTTCCAGGAGCCGCGAGTCACTCAGCAGGGCTCAGAGTTCTCTAGGGTGCAAGGTGAGCCGCGACCACGTCAGCAGGGCTCGGATGTCGTTAGGCAGAAGTCCGTCTCTGCCAGGTAGAGCCGCGACGCTGTCTGCAGGGCTCACCAAGATTCCAAGAGTTCCGTAGGATATTGTGGGGATGTTCTTCAGCCGCGACCACGTCAGCAGGGCTCGTTCGTTCCAGGATTCAACTGCCGAGGGTCCCAGGGGGCCCCTTGTTATAGGTCGACTCCTCTTTGATGTCCGGAGTCCTCACGGGCAGGGGTCTTAGCGCCTGGGGGTCGTTCGTTGGGGGTTCCTGCCACGCGGCCCTTTGATCCTTTCAAAGCGGGGTCGGGAGGGATCCCAGACACGCAGCAGGCGTGGAGCCAGCCCTCAGGGTGGCCGGAGGGCGATCGAAACCATCTCTGGGGAGGAGGCCAGGTGTGAATGAAAACTACTCCTCCCTCTCCTGCTCACCAGGAGCTCTCTCTCCCCCCAGCCGGCATGGCGCGACTAGGCCGGGGTTGCGCTTGGGTCGAGATGGCCATCGGGGGTGCTGGGTCGGGTACTGGAGGCCGCGAGGCCGAGGGAATGGGAAGGGTGCCCGGTGTCGGGAAAATGGAGGGGAGGACAGGGGTAACCCCGGGTTCTGGGTCGGGGAGGCTACGCTAGTCAGTGTTGTGTGGGGTGTAGGGGGTAGCCTGGTGTCGCTACGGGTCTGAATGGGCCACGCCACAAGGCCGGGTCCAACAAACAACAACTCACAAGGCACCAAACCATTTAGCTACCCTATGTATTTAGTTTATGTACCTGGATCTGATTGTTTCTGCAATAAAAACCACCTCCATCGTATAACTTAATTACCACTCCGGTTCATGTATTCGTGCATGATACCTACTTAGGCTTTTACAACCACTGACCTTATGCAAGACATTTCTTTTTGATTTCAAATAATTTTTATTGGCATAATAGGGTATACAACACAACAAGGAGAAGTAAAAAGAAGAAAAATACAGGTAGTCATTATACATTTTAAAATCACTTACTATGAGTGTAAATAGGTATAACCATTAACATATATATTGACAAATAAAACGAGTGCAGACATAGTTAATAGTATGTTCCTCTGTTCTATCATTGGTGGAAGGGATGTCACGAAGGTTTAACAAATACATAAGTACAGCTTCTAGTATTGATTGTCTACTGAATACTCATTGCATGTTGACATAAACCTGTTATACCTGAAATATAAAACATCCAAGGTGAGTGATAAACCCCTGTATTTTAAAACGAAAAAGAAGGGATTAATTCGCAAGGGTCGCTGCAATGGTCGAAATGGCATTCTGGTTGTTGTGAGCAAATAAATGCTAACAAGAGTTTAATAGGGAATTGACAGACCTGAGAAGCACCAATCAATTAAAAAACAGAAATGGCTCATAACGTGGTGCAAAACTATGCAAACAACATCAAAAGGTTTATTGAAAGACCATCAAGAAAACAAAGAAGCCTTCTTTGCAAAATGCATTTTTAGAGTTTCAAACTAAACAAAGGAAATATTTAACAATGACTTAACCCATCCAGGATCAAAACTGCACTTACCACATCCCAACAATCTTGCAAAGATCTTTTCCTTTTCAAATAAGAATAAGAAGAAATCTAGGTTTCCTACATGACGAAACCAGTGTCCTACATCCTTCCCTCATCATTCCCTACTAAATAAAAAAAACTATCATCTTTCAAGCCTATCAATATACGGAAATAGAAGGGAATGTGTTGGAATTTTAAGAATGTTATCTATGTCAGCATCGGAACGCATTGACTTCAGTAGGAGGTTTGAGCTGTAGCGTCCGGCTGCTGACATGGACTGTCTGGTGGGTGTATAATAAAACCTACTAGAAGTTACAGGAGTTTCCTCGTTTTATTACTGGTGACGATCGGCAAAAGAAGATACACCCACCGAAGAACCCCGCGTGAGTTTTCAAGTTAATTCTAGCTATCCCCAGTTTCTCCATCAAGATTGATGTGCCTTAGCACGAACACGGGACTAGCACTGAATTTGGGTGCGATTTGCGGAGCGCAGCAAGCAGAATTGTGCTCAATTGTATTTGGAATTTATTTTCCTTATCCTTGGATGTTTTGTGGTAGCGTAAAAGGAATTTGTTGGCTGCCGTTGAGTGCTCGAGCGGTTGATTTGAAAGCATACAACTTACCGCGAGGCAGCTAGCATTTTGTTTTTCAGCGCTCTGGGAAGTGCTTCTGTGGTCTCGAGCCAACATTGTGACGGAACAGCAGATCCCGAGGTTGACACACTGACGTGAGCGTGCCATCGTCCCAAAAAGACTAGAACTGCAACAGCAGAATGTATATTTCTGCATTCTCTTGAAGCGTGTGGATTAGAGTGGAGGCGGCAGAATAGACACGCTGTGACGACGTGCAATTGGCTTCTGAACTTCTTGTCAGTGCGTGTGTGGGGATTGAGGAAGCAGTCTCTATACCTCATGACAATTAAACTGTTATTTTAATTGTTTATATTAGTCTGTTCTGTTAGATTGTTGAGTTATTTTTCTTTTCAGAATGTCAACTTCCACCCCAACGGGCTGAAACACTGCAAAGAGCCAGGAGTCCGCGCACCACGTCCACCTCCTCCTGCAGAAGCACATAGCGTAGCACCAATGTCCTCACAACTGGCATGGTATCCCCACTCTTTTTGCTTCAGGCCTCATGTTTTTGACTGTGTGCTGAATTTTGTTTTTGCTGGTGTTAGGACTCTGCTGACCAACAAAAAAGTGCATGTGCTCTGCGTCTAAAATGGCATTGGATTTCTCCATGATTGGCATATCTGATTTACTAATAAGCCTCTAGTACCATGCGCTGTGTGTGCCTATGGCCTGTAAATTAGTGGGCCTGCAGTACACATTGTGTCACCCATATATGGAGCCCTTCAAACCTGTCTCAAACCTGCCACCACAGAGCCTGTGTTCAGTTTTAAACTGCTGTATCGACCTGGTAAGTACACCCACTTGCCAGGCCCAAATCTTTCCTCCTATTGCACTTAAGGCACCCCTAAGGTAGACCTTAGGTCGCCCCAAGGGGTAGAGTGCACTGAATTTAAAAGGTAGGACATGTGGTTTTAAGTTTTACATGTCCTGGTAGTGAAAAACTGCTAAATTCATTATCCACTACAGCAAAGCGTATCTCTCCCATAGTTCAGAATTGGAGCTGACTTGTGACCCTCTACAAGTGTATCGTCCAAATGAGAATAGATAGAAAATTGGAGTTTGGTGTCTCAAGACTCACAATTTAAAAACCCATCTTGTAGTGAAGTTGGTTTTTAAGTTGCAGGTCTGAAAATACCACTTTTAGAAAGTTGGCATTTTCCTACTTAACCATTCTGTGTCTCTGTCTGTCCCTGGAATACACGTCTGGGTTGGATGACAGCTGGACTTGGTGAATTCATTCTAGACAGTCACACACTAAGGGAGCTGAGCTGTGCCTGCATATCCTGATGACCCATCACCAGGCTGATGAGCCTTCCTGAGCTAGAATGGTGAGAGGAACTGACACTTGCACTTTTATGGGGCTGTGCCTGTCCCCTCACAGAGAGCTGCCTACCCCCCATAATGTGTCTGGAGCCAGACCATTCTTTAAAGTCTCCCAACTTCAAAGGCTAAAATGTGTAGAAGCACTTGAACTCTGACACCATTGACTCAGAACAATCTGGACTGAGGATTTTCTACCAAGAAGAAGAGCTGTTGTGCTGCCAGGAGGGACTCCCACTTTTCTGCATGCTTTGCTGTATTGACCTGCTGTCTGCTGTTTCTGTCTTTGGGAGGACCGGACGTTTCTCTCTACGTCCTGCTTTCTAAGGTTCCCCAAGGGCTTGAGTTGAGCTTGCCTCCTGTTGGAAGTCTCATGTAGACTTCACCTACAGCACCAGGGTTTTTTTTGCTGAAAGCCCTACTTTGCCAAGTGGTGCCAAATCCAGTTCCTGGGACCTTGAAAGTGAGTTTGCTAAGCTAAACAAAAAGAAACCAGTCCATCAACTTTGAGTGCGACTTTGGAGCCAGGGCCGCTCTTCAACATCACGCTACTGCCTGCACCGAAGCTGTGGTCCCCGCTCAATGCAACTACCACAGCTTGCAATGCAGGGCCCAACACCACTGCAAGGCATCCGAAGATCCGCCACAGCTTTAGTCTTGAGCACTGCATCACAGAAGTCTGTGACACCTGACTCTTCTGCAGTACATATGGCCCGTGTTGTGACATTGACTCCGCTAAGTCAGCGCCTCGTGGCTTGACCCTCGACGCTTCTTCGACCCCGCACCGCCGGCGAAACTGATGCCTCACCGTGAATGCAGCATCGCCTACCCTGTGACTTGAAACGTGCCGGGCATCCCCGAAGTGCCAACGACCTGCACAGACCATAAGGCACCAGCCTCAGTGATGCCTCACCACCCCAGCGTCTCGCAACATCTTTGTTTTGTCATTGTTTCCGAGGTACTGTAACACTGGTCAGTACGACTTCATAGCCGGCCCGTGCTCCCTCGCAGTCGCCCTGAATTTTGATTTTCAACTTCATCAAGGACGTCATTATAGCCCCTGCCTCAGCTATTGTGTTTTTAAGTGCTAGAACTGCATTTAATCTTGAAGAGATTCGCACATTTTGATTTCTGTGTTAGTTTTTTTTAGTTTTTGGACCTGTTTCAATCAGATATATATTGGATATTTTTCTAAACTGGTATGGAGCACTTTTGTGGTGTTTTCACTGTGTTACTGTGCGCTCACACAAATACTTTACACATTAACTCTGTAGTTTGGCCTGACTGCTCTGAGCCAAGCTAGCAGAGGGTGAGCACAGATACACTTTTAGTTTGTACTAGACTTACCCTGACTAGCATTTTCACTTTGTCCGAGAAGGGGCCCACAATGCTAGTCAGGGTAAGGGAATGTTTTATGGCATTGTTTTGAAATAAATGGCATTATTCAGTGGGACTCCATTGTCCAATCAGATATGTAAAGATCAAATGCGGTCGAAGCCTTCCATAATTAGGGTACATCTGCATGAACGCCAACTGCGTGGTGTCGCTGTTGCCTATATTAATAATAAGCTGTAGTTGATTAAGCCCTTTTAATCAAGCTCGCTCTGTAGAACAATTTGTTTATACAAATGTATTGCCTGTGTTATGAAGGCATGCATTGTCTTGGGACAATGACGCGTTCATGCAGATGTACCTAATTGTGGAAAGCTTCGACCGCATTTGATCTTTACATATCTGATTGGACAATGGAGCCCAACTGAATAATGCCATTTATTCCAAAACAATGCCATAAAACATTCTAAAGGAAAATGTATTGCGCTTTTTCCAATGTCCCTAGATTAGGCTTTTTTATTTATTGTTGCAGACATAAATCCCGCATACACCAGTCTTCCCTTACTGTTGTCAATACTGCGGCCATACCACCAAAAACAAAAAACACGAATCCTTAGTGAATGCATCCCCGCTTCATCTTCGCGTTCTGTGCAAATACCAAGCTGGCTTGAAAACATGTTCGTTGCAGACAACAAAATAAACATCAGCGCACAGTACTTTTGCATGGTTGTATAGCAACATCTAGGGGACAGAAAAGACTTCGCATTACAAAAATAAAGATGGCACGTTTTAGCAAAGAGGAATTCACAAGTGCAGAAAACTGTTCAGCAAACAACATCGCATTAACAAGACCAATAGGTCAGGTGCTGAAATTGCATTTATTTTACGCCTGTTACCCCTGACGACGTACTGAGCACACACCAGGGAACCCAAGGTTAGTAGCCAGTCCGTTGGCTATTGGAGTTAGTGTTTATAGGAAACCATTCTATGTATTTACTCCAGTTTCTTGGTGGTACATTAATGATGTACATATGAGATCACTAGAAGGGTGCTCTGTGAGACACGAATGCTTGCCAGAATCAATAGATATTGTTAGGTTTGTAGGGAGAAGGTTTCAATAAAAGTGGAATTAAGACATACAGGAATTGCATTTATAGTCTCTATACAGAAGAGGCAAGTGGAAGGGAAGGAGAGGTGCATTCCAAATAAGTAAGGAAAGTAAAAGTTTAACTGAAGGTACATTTTTCATGCAGGGTTTTAAAGAATATAGCAGCTGGAGGTTTATTTTGCAATAGCAAACAATATGTGAACATAAACCCACTTCACCTAAATAATCCAAAGATTATCTAAAAATTCAAACATGTTTTTAATGTAAAATCACACATTGCACCAGTATTCCCTGATACTGACAGGGCCTACTTATTGTGCAGATGTGCATACTACACAAGAACAGAATACCTTCACTCACTGACGCACAAGACACTGACTGAAGTGGGCTAATCCTGTGTCCCATTGCTGTATACTGTGGTGGATGGAAATGTGGATGACTGTTCCGCAGACCACAGGATGAAGATGTAAGTCCCTAAATGGAAGTGTGTGTATATGTGTGTGTGTGTGTGTGTGTGTGTGTGTGTATATATATGTATATATATATGAACTTGAAGCATTCAAAAACCTCCAGCGCGCTGCGCGTGGCGAAAATGAATGTACGAACTCCTCTTCGTCGGTGCTTAAAGTAATTCTTTATTCACTCCCTTCTGTCTGCCATGACGCGTTTCGGCCGGTAAAACGGCCGTGATCACATGAGGCTGGCTTTACAAGAAGTGTGTTTTAAAATAGATAGCACCCGTGTCACGTGATTCATAGACATGGAAAATATACTATGTTTACAGAGAATGCTTTCCTTAAATGAAAAAAAAAGACTAGGTAACAGATCGAATTGCAGATGAAACAAATCAAGGTCAATGTTTAAACTTGATAAATTGATATTAGTCCCATAGATACATTGTGCTCATGAAATCGTAAGACATAAAGACATAAATGCCGCTCATAATGGTGCCTAGTCATCGCATATAGTGTAATCACTGATACAGAGTAGAAGATCACGCTGTTTCAAAAAAATATACAGTAAAGTAAATGCATGAATGCCATTTTTTGAAGTGGTCGACTGTCTAATACAGTATATACTGATGGCGTTGATGGATGAATTAAGGCAGTCCAGACATGAGCACAAATATAAGATAAACATCCTGCAAGTAAAAACATGTTGGTATATTCCATGTTATTCCTCTAATAGATAAAATCACATTCGATTAATCCCAGTAAAAGAAAGTGCATATGTGCAAAAAGTGCAAATATAGCTGTAAAGTGCTAAGTGCAAATATGTGCAAAATATAGCTAAGTCGTCTTGAATTAAGAGCTCCATATGCATAATTAAATAGATTGAATGTAAAAACCCAGTATAAAAACCATGTTGTTAATAAAGTTGTCACATTCAAAATATTTGGGAAATGCGATCATAAAAATTAAAAACACTATTATACTGAGCGAGGCAAAGCTGTATGTTAACAAGATGGTAAAGGTGTGGTTAAACAAGATTGCAGAACTATCCTAATGTAAACAAAATATGTTAGTCAGGGGTTGCATTTTATAAAAAATTGTGCAGATCGTCTGTGGTGTTAAGTCCAAGTGGGGTCTTACTATCTAATTCCATAATGAACCATGTCTCTAGTTGTATATATATATATTTAAAACAAAAGGCCTTGGCTAATGCCAGATATTAGACAAAAGCATTGTCAAAGCTAGTAGCTATGGTATAAATGTGCTAACACAAGTAAACACAAACAGGCCAGAATGCATGTCTAATTATTATGCAATATATATATATATATATATATATATATATATATATTACCTACTGGCGGTCGCCAGTAGGTAGTTATAGTTAGGACCACGTTTCCATAGGAAATCCGCAACATTCTATTTTGAATAACTTTAGCGCCGGTCGACGAATCCTCGTGAATTTCTCAAAATAGGTGGGGCGCTCCGCTCCGCTCCTTCCCTGAAAGTCTCGGGGGGATTCATCAAGCGGGGGCTGAGATAAAAGGGGGGTCCCAAAACGCGTTTTTCCCATGCATTTTTCCATAGGACCTTTAGACAGGGCTACAGCCCGAACGGCTGAACAGAATTACTAGAAATTTGGCAGAGAGGTAGTCCTCAGGTCAAGGAAGTGCCTTTTGTAGGTTTGGTGTAAATCTGTTCAGTAGATTATGAGAAAATAGCCTTTAAATCAATATATATATCTGTAAGCGCGCAGCGTGCGCGCTGGGTGCGCGCACCTTGCCGTGCGCGAGCGCAATTCTGATTGGTTATTAGATCTTAGTAAACATTCGAATCGGTGGAAATCGGGAAGCGGCGGCCGCCATTTTGTCTATCGCATAAAGAGGGGGTGATAAACAAAGGGGGAGAACTTGAAAAGGGGGCAGAGTGGGGAGAAATTGACCCAGTAGGCATTGTAAGGGGGTCACAGTAGGACCTTGTAGGGCAAAAAAAAAGATTTATATTTTGTTAAAAAATATCGCCGAGTGCGCGCACCCAGCGCGCACCCGGAAAAAAACTTTATTAAACAAATTTAAAAAAAATCGCATTTAAGTGTTTAGATATAAGGTGGCTCTAAAAAGAGCCCTTGTGTTTATTGTTTGTTTTTTGGTACCTACAAGTAAGTACCGATGCAGAGTCTAAGGTTCAAGAGGAAGACTCTGTTGCCTTCATCAGTGAAGTGTACACCATCTCCTCTATAAATGTCTTGCATGTTGTAACGCAAGTTGTTGTGGTATATAGAACCCATACCATAGTCACGGAGGAAAGCAGAAATAGATTTGTTGACGTGCTTCCTTGCTTTGTCAATCTGCGGACAAAATTGGTTGGACCAGTTCCACTTTTGCCTTTGGCATATATTAGAATATACAAAGGCAGTTTGTGGAAAAAGCGACATCAATTGCACAAAGGTGTCCTTAATAAGCATTTCCAGACCTACCCCAGTTAAAGTGCCTAGATCATTACCACCACAGTGCACAATAATAAGGTTAGGCTGTGGGAGATGTAGAAAGGTTTTCACCAAAGGCATTAATTGGTGCCACTTTAACCCTCTCTGACCAATCCATTTGATGTCTACATTTGGCAAAGCAAGGTCTCTCACCATACCTCTTTTTACTGCAAATTTTTCACTCCAGAAGACATAGCTGTGTCCTACAATCCACACTGTGAACATCTTCAAAGGAGATCTGGATGCACTCAGGAGGTGTAATTCAGTAGAATGGGAAAAAGAAATGAAAGACAGTTTGGAAATGGAGGCATACATATTTTTTTATAAAAAAAAAGAACTGATTGGCTGTTTCATACCATTCTACACTAAAAACTAGGCTGTATGTGTAAATTTATAGAAGCATGTTTTGTATTGGTACAGAAAAATGTGTTACCAAAGAACAGTACTATGGATTTGCTGTAAGGTTTGAAAAGTCAAGCACTCTTGCTCTGTGGAATTGAAACATTGTTTGGCGAACTTCTGACCTAACTCCACACAGCAGTGTTCCATGAGCTGTTGCTATGGTAGCAGGCAGAAGTCAAGTTGGGGGAAGGGTACTAGGCAGAAGTCAAGTTGGGGGAAGGGTACTTTTGGAAAAGGGTTGGTTTTCAACCAATAGAAATGTGTGATTACATTTGAAAAAAAGGGGGAAGCACTGAGATTTGAAACTTACATGTATATGTGTGGAAAAATAGAGGGAAACTTTGCCATTATCTGGTTCTGCTGAGAGGAGAGAGGTGTAGAGAACAGAGATCCTGGCTCTGATAATCTGCTGTTTGAGTGCCACATTTCTTTCACAACTAACTAATTTTAAAGGTGAGGTTAGAGTTTGAGAGGAGATGTATATGGTAAATTAAGAAATGAATAATAGAAATGTAATTCTTTTTGTTGAAGTTGTGTTTATTATTTTCTGTTTTGGGAGAAATTTAAATGTGAGGAACATGTAAAATAATATGGACTATGTTTTCACGATAAATTAAGGTGTATTGGTATAAAAAAAGAATAGTTTAAGGGTTTGAGGTTGGACTCAGTAATGCAAATACATTCAGCATCACTAAGGCTGGTTGCCCTTGGTGGAATGTAGGCAGTCACCCAGGTTACACATGTTGGGAAATATAGGCAGAGATTTATTGTGTACAACTCTGGTAATTTTATATTTGCATTAGTAGGAAAAAGGGGGAGCGATTTTTTGGTGCAGAAGCAGACTCTTAGCACACACCCAGCTCCTTTCCATGTATAATCATGCACAGTATTTACAAGCGAGTGGGGTTTGAGGTTTCAGTCTGTAATGCAAATACATTCAGCATCACTAAGGCTGGTTGCCCTTGCTGGAGTGTAGGCAGTCACCCAGGATACACATGGTGGTGGTCTGAAAAAGCAGTCTGGACATGGGCTTTTTAAAAAATCTGAAAAGTGGATTCATAATGTGTCAGTCTGTAAAAGTGATTATTACTTGTCAAAAAAAAAGAGCAGTAAGTGTGCTTTCAAATTGGCAAAGAAATTTCGTTTTGTGACTAATGTGAAAACATGACTCTGTGTGCAAATAGGAATTACAGGCAGAGATTTATTGCGTTTTGCTCTGGTGATTTCACAGTTGCATTAGTAGAGATTTAATTTGTGAAGTTGTTGTTCTGAAAGAAATGCAGCCCATGAAAGGGGCAGCCTGTGTTATGTGCTTAAAATGATGGCATGACTCTGTGTGCTTCCATTTCTTCACCTCTTTTTGTATATTAATTTTTTTTAAATTTTTTTTTTTAATTTTTTTAAAAAAACCTTGGGTGCGCGCAGGGTGCGCGCACCTCAAAAAAAATTCCCAAAAAATATCTCAAAAAAAAATTTGGGGGGTTTAGTTTATAAGTGGCTCTTAAAAGAGCCCTTGAGTTAATGGAGGGAAACAGGAAGAGAAAAACGCAAAAAAAGAAAAAACATCTATGGCCTAGTGCACGGATGCGCATCAAATTTTCTCTGAAGGAGATCAAGACTGGTCTCCCCCACATAAATAAGAGAACCGCAATCAGTGCACCGTGTAGACAACCTCGCCAAACAAGGTGGACCAACAAGAGGTGTAGAAACAGGTGAAGGCACCATCGCAGCTGAAGTGCTCCCCTGAGCTGCCGAAGATGTGCTCGGCTGAGCTGCTGCTGATGTCGTCGGCTGAGCAGGTGGAGGGTTTTTTCCAGAAGCTCGACGAAAAGTCACTGGATGCATTTTGTCAACATGCCTCAACATAGTGTGAATGCTAAAAGAATATTTCTTGTTAGGATTCCCACGTGACAAGACTTTTTGACAAAGTACACAAGTAACTTTCGGTGCATTTACCTTTTTCTGACCTTCTGGAAAAGTGAAAAACTGCCATATAAAGCTGTCTTTCTGCTTCCTGTTCCTCTGCCTCTCAAGAGTGTCCTGGTCACTGTCTGAAGATGGTTGCTGTTCAGCCATTGTCTCTCAACAACAGAATAGCTCCTTCTCCAAAGGAATCAGAACTAATAATGAGGGGAGTAGGTGTGGTTTGGGAAGAATCTAGAACTGAAAGTACTTCAAACCAATCAAAAGTGATGATTCTTGATCACATGACTTGCCATGAGGGGATTGGGTGTGGTATTGAAACAATTAGAAACTGAAAGTAATGATAACCAATAAGAAGTGTTGTTTTATTATGTATAAACCCGAGGTGCGCGCACTGCGCAAGCTCCGAGCGCGCACCCCGTGATGACGTATGCACGAACGCGTAAGCGCGCAGGTGCATACGTCATATGCGCGTACCTAGCGCGCATACGTTGAGCACGCGTATACGCGACCGTTATTGCGTGTAATTTTAGCGTATGCGGAAGTAAACCGCGTCGAGCGCGTAGGACGCACGCACGCATGCGTACGTACGTACGCATACGTACTGGGTGCGCGCTCCCAGCGCGCACCCTGAAGTATATTTGCGTACGTAAATAACGTACGCCGGAATTCATAAAAAACTTACGAAATAGTACTAGGAGCGCGCTCAGAGCGCGCACCCCAAGAATTTATATAAAAAAAAAAAAAAGTGGACAAAAAATAATTTAAAAAATTTTAAAAAAATAAATAAATTATCCTAATTGAATTTTTTTCAAAAATTAACTAAAAAAAAGATACAGATAATATATAAATGAATATATAGTAATTTTATTTTTATTAAAAAAATATATCTTTAATTAAAAATACAAAAATTAGCATATAAAAAACCGTACAAATTCACTGAAAAAACCAAAGGTTTCAAAAACGTTATAGTTAGGAATTAGCATTTAAAAAACCTTGCAAATTCACTGAAAAAACCATAGGTTTCACACACGTTATAGTTAGGAATTAGCATTTAAAAAACCTTGCAAATTCAATAAAAAAACCATAGGTTTCACACATGTTATAGTTAGTTGGACATTTCACTCGTAAAAAACCAACGAAATTCCCCCGTTATAGTTAGTTCAGCTAACTATAACTCGCGCACCCGCAATCCACTGCTGATGACGTCACATATTACATCACTCATGACATGGTCAGTGACATCACTCATGACATCACTGATGACATCTCAAATGACATCACTGATGACATCACTGATGACATCATCCTTGTGATTGTGTAGCAGACCTCCTCTCACCCTAATATAACCTTTGATACACACATTCAAAAATAGAAACTACAATGTTCAAAATAATGGACATACCAATACCAGTTACAACAACCAAATCAATAATTCAAAGATCCACATACAAATCCACTCATTCACCAACAGTCCTATACAGTCACTCATACATGTACTCACTCATCATATGTACTCATACACCTATACATCCTGTTTCATAATGTCACTCATCCATAGAGTTACTCACACACATAGTCACTCATGCTAATAAAGATTAAAACATACAATTATATGCATATACAGTTATACACACACCACCACACTTACTTATACGGAAACTAACACATACTTAGTCATTTAAACAGTCACTTATAGAAAAACATACTTATTTATACAGGAACTCTTTCAATCTCTTACTCTCACATATACTCAATTAAAAACACCAATAGTCACATATACTACTATAAAATATATGAAGTTACTCATAAAGACACTATTGACACAGTCATTCACTCAATAACACACCCATACACACACTCATCCACCCATACAGTCCTGCACACATGCTGTCTTCAACACATACAAACAGTGAGTCACTCATTCATGCACCTATGCACTACGTAATACCCCCCACCGAACCATGCAGACACTCAGACTGATACTCCAAAAACCAACTAATAACCTATATAGACACCCATGTAGCTACTCACCAACTCATGCAGCCACCTATACACAAAGTGAGAGACTGATACAGATATTTACATACTTAAACATTACTCACAAAGCCATGTATTCACTATGATACACTGAATCAGTCACATATTCAATTTTTCATAAAAAAAACATCAATTTAGACATTTATATACCCATTTATTCTTCCATCGACCTTGAGATATACATATATAAAACATATTTAATTTTCAGAAAAACACACATTCACTAGATGATGTCATCAGTGATGTCATCAGTGATGTCATTTGAGATGTCATCAGTGATGTCATGAGTGATGTCACTGACCATGTCATGAGTGATGTAATATGTGACGTCATCAGCAGTGGATTGCGGGTGCGCGAGTTATAGTTAGCTGAACTAACTATAACGCGGGAATTTCATTGGTTTTTTACGAGTGAAATGTCCAACTAACTATAACATGTGTGAAACCTATGGTTTTTTCATTGAATTTGCAAGGTTTTTTAAATGCTAATTCCTAACTATAACGTGTGTGAAACCTATGGTTTTTTCAGTGAATTTGCAAGGTTTTTTAAATGCTAATTCCTAACTATAACGTTTTTGAAACCTTTGGTTTTTTCAGTGACTATATATATATATATATATTCACAACAAAGGTAGCCCTCAAGTAAGGAAGCCACAAGCAGGTAAGTTTTCTTTCCACAACTTTATGGAGACAGCCTGCCAGCAGGATACAACGTGGGCTAAAAACATCAAAGTTCAATGCTGCCAGACGCGTTTCGGGAACAACGTGGGCTAAAAACATCAAAGTTCAATGCTGCCAGACGCGTTTCGGGAACAGCGGTTCCCTTCTTCAATGGCTTGCACTCTGTGTAATGTCAGATGGCGTTCCCCGCACCTTGTAGCTTCCAGGGTCTGGCCCATGTGGGCGTGGCCGTCAAGGCCTTCTGGTACCTGTAGTCCAGAGGAAATATTCTCAAGTGAGTCCATCTTGCATACCAGAGAATAATGCAAGTAAACCCATGTGGGTCGATGTGAAAAGTCCCGTTTTGTATTCTGCCTCGCTTTATGGTTGTGTCCATGGAAATCTGCCTCCCGTATGTACTGGCACCATCGTGACACCAGTACCGGTCCGCTACCAGCGCGGCGGGCTTCCCAACGCGGCTGGGCTCAGCCGCTAACATCCACAACAAAGGTAGCCCTCAAGTAAGGAAGCCACAAGCAGGTACGTTTTCTTTCCACAACTTTATGGAGTCCGGAGGAAATATTCTCAAGTGGTGCCGGTACATACAGGAGGCAGATTTCCATGGACACAACCATAAAGCAAGGCAGAATACAAAACGGGACTTTTCACATCGACCCACATGGGTTTACTTGCATTATTCTCTGGTATGCAAGATGGACTCACTTGAGAATATTTCCTCCGGACTACAGGTACCAGAAGGCCTTGATGGCCATGCCCACATGGGCCGGACCCTGGAAGCTACAAGGTGCGGGGAACGCCATCTGACATTACACAGAGTGCAAGCCATTGAAGAAGGGAACCGCTGTGCCCGAAACGCGTCTGGCAGCATTGAACTTTGATGTTTTTAGCCCACGTTGTATCCTGACTTCCTTACTTGAGGGCTACCTTTGTTGTGGATATATATATATATATATATATATATATATATATATATATATACACATTACCTACTGGCGGTCGCCAGTAGGTAGTTATAGTTAGGACCCCTTTTCCATAGGAAAACCTCAACATTCTAATTTGAATAACTTTGGCGCCGGTCGATGAATCCTCGCGAATTTCTCAAAATAGGTGGGGCGCTACGCTCCGCTCCTACCCTGAAAGTCTCGGGGGGATTCGTCAAGCGGGGGCTGAGATAAAAGGGGGGTCCCAAAACGCGTTTTTCCCATGCATTTTTCCATAGGACCTTTCGAACGAGCTACAGCCCGAACGGCTGAACAGAATTACTAGAAATTTGGCAGAGAGGTAGTCCCTAGGTCAAGGAAGTGCCTTTTGTAGGTTTGGTGTAAATCTGTTCAGTAGATTCTGAGAAAATAGCCTTTAAATCAATATATATATCTGAGCCCGCTTACGGTACGCTTACCGTACGCTTACCGTAAGCGTACGGTGGCGTGCGCGAGCGCGATTCTGATTGGCTCTTAGATCTTAGTAAACATTCGAATCGGCCGAAACCAGGAAGCGGCGGCCGCCATTTTGTCTCTCGCACTGAGTGTTGTTTATCAAACAAGATGGCCAAAAACATGTTACGGGGCTGTTTTGACAACTCCCTCCCACATAGTCATGTTGAGGGAGTCCCCAAACATCCCCCAAGAGCAAAAACGGTTTTATTTTTTCTTCGGCAATTTCGCCGAGTACGCTTACCGTACGCTTACCGTAAGCGTACGGTAAAAAAAAAAAAAAAAAAAAATATCCACACTTACCCCACCCCCTGTGCTTTTGGTGGCCGTAGGCCACCAAATGTACAGGGCTTATTAATAGGTAAAAAAAACTAAATTTTGGCAACATGAAATTATAAAATCGAAATAAAAAAAACACTATCCACATTGACCCCACCCCCTGTGCTTTTGGTGGCCGAAGGCCACCAAATGTACAGGGCTTATTAAAGTTGATAAAAACCGTGCACGGAACGAACTGCGTTAAGTGGGCGCGCACGCCTCGAATGGCGTAAAGTAACTTAGCATTTAAAAAACCGTACAAATTCACTGAAAAAACCATAGGTTTCACACACGTTATAGTTAGGAATTAGCATTTAAAAACCTTGCAAATTCACTGAAAAAACCATAGGTTTCACACGTTATAGTTAGCGGAAATTTTACTGATAAAAAACCAGTGAAATTGCCCCGTTATAGTTAGTGCTGGCAACTATAACTCACGCGACCGCAATCTTCTGCTGATGACATATGTGTCTTTATGAAAAAAAAATATTTGTAATATATGTATAGCTAAAAATGTATGGAAGAAGACATGGGCAAATAAGTGTCTAAATACAGTATTAGCATAAGCAGAGGATTGCGGTCGCGTGAGTTATAGTTGCCAGCACTAACTATAACGGGGCAATTTCACTGGTTTTTTATCAGTAAAATTTCCGCTAACTATAACATGTGTGAAACCTATGGTTTTTTCAGTGATATATATATATATATATAGATATATATAGATATATATAGATTCACTGAAAAAACCATAGGTTTCACACACGTTATAGTTAGGAATTAGCATTTAAAAAACCTTAGAAATTCAGTGAAAAAACCATAGGTTTCACACATGTTATAGTTAGCTGGACATTTTACTCGTAAAAAACCAATGAAATTGCCCCGTTATAGTTAGTTCAGCTAACTATAACTCGCGCGCCCGCAATGCACTGCTGATGACGTCACATATTACATCACTCATGACATGGTCAGTGACATCACTCATGACATCACTGATGACATCTCAAATGACATCACTGATGACCTCACTGATGACATCATCCAGTGAATGTGTGTTTTTCTGAAAATTAAATATGTTTTATATATGTATATCTCAAGGTCGATGGAAGAATAAATGGGTATATAAGTGTCTAAATGGATGATTGTTTTTGAAAAATTGATTGTGTAACTGACTGATTAAGTGTATCTCTCACTTTGTGTATAAGTGGCTGCATGGGTTGGTGAGTAGCTACATGGGTGTCTATATAGGTTATTAGTTGTTTTTTTGAGTATCAGTCTGAGTGTCTGTATGGTTCGGTGGGGGGTATTACGTAGTGCATAGGTGCATGAATGAGTGACTCACTGTTTGTATGTGTTGAAGACAGCATGTGTGCAGGACTGTATGGGTGGATGAGTGTGTGTATGGGTGTGTTAGTGAGTGAATGACTGTCTCAATAGTGTCTTCAGGAGTAACTACATATGTTTTAAACTAGTATATGTGACTATTGGTGTATATATGTGAGTATATGTGAGAGGGAGAGATTGAAAGAGTTCCTGTATGAATAAGTATGTGTTTCTATAAGTGATTGTTTAAAAGACTAAGTATGTGTAAGTTTCCGTAGAAGTAAGTGTGGTGGTGTGTGTATAACTGTATATGCAGGTGAATGTATGTTTGATTCTTTATTAGCATGAGTGACTATGTGTGTGAGTAACTCTATGGATGAGTGGCATTGTGTAACAGGATGTATAGGTGTATGAGTACATATGATGAGTGAGTACATGTATGAGTGACTGTATAGGACTGTTGGTGAATGAGTGGATGTGTATGTGGATCTTAGAATTACTGAAGAGGTTGTTGTAACTGGTATTGGTATGTCCATTGTTTTGAAATTTTTAGTCTCTATTTTTGAATGTGTGTATCAAAGCTTATATTAAGGTGAGAGGAGGTCTGCCACTCTATCACAAGGATGATGTCATCAGTGATGTCATCAGTGATGTCATTTGAGATGTCATCAGTGATGTCATGAGTGATGTCACTGACCATGTCATGAGTGATGTAATATGTGACGTCATCAGCAGTGCATTGCGGGCGCGCGAGTTATAGTTAGCTGAACTAACTATAACGGGGCAATTTCATTGGTTTTTTACGAGTAAAATGTCCAGCTAACTATAACATGTGTGAAACCTATGGTTTTTTCACTGAATTTCTAAGGTTTTTTAAATGCTAATTCCTAACTATAACGTGTGTGAAACCTATGGTTTTTTCAGTGAATTTCTAAGGTTTTTTAAATGCTAATTCCTAACTATAACGTGTGTGAAACCCATGGTTTTTTCAGTGAATTTTCAAGGTTTTTTAAATGCTAATTCCTAACTATAACGTGTGTGAAACCCATGGTTTTTTCAGTGAATTTGCAAGGTTTTTTAAATGCTATTTTTTTCTTTTATTCTTCATTTTTTTCAAACATATTTTTAATTTAATTTTCTTATCTTTTATAAAGACTATGCTTAAATTTTTAAAATCCTTAAATATTTTTTTTATATATATTTTTTAAAATAAACATGTAAAATGTATTTCCAGATTTTTTTTTTTTTTTTTTATTTTTTTTTTATAGTACGCGTACCGTAAGCTCACGGTAAGCGTACGGTTTACGCAACGTCCGTAATCTATCTACGCTGCTTGCGCATAGTTACGTACTTTGCGTAGCCGCGCGTACTGCGCGTGGGACGCGTGCGCGCTTACGCAACACGCGCACATTACGCGGAAGTGCCGGGAAATGACTGTTATGCGCATGCGCGCAAGCGCGTGTCTTTTTTACGCGCACGCGTACTTTTTGCCGTAAGCGTACCGTAAGCGTACCGTAAGCGTACGGTAGGTCATGTGATCTTGAAACACAACTTTTGATTGGTTGAAACTACTTTCAGTTCTAGAACTCTCCTACACCACACCCATTCCCCTCATTTCTGCTTGTGATCCCTTGGGAGAAGGAGCTGGTTTGTCTTTGGGATACGATGGCAGAACAGCAGAGCTCTTCTGAGAGTGAGGCTAGCACCAGCAGCACTGTCTTGAGGCAGAGAGCGAGGAAAGTAAAGCCTTCTTACGTTTGGGAGTATTTTACTTTTCCAGAAGGCCAGCAAAAGGTGAATGCACCCTTAGTTACTTGCAAGCTGTGTAAGCGTGTACTTTCTAGAGGTAATCCTAACAGGAAGTATTCCTTTGGGAATCACACCATGAAGAGACACCTCCAGGAAGTACACAGAAGGACACATGGTCATCTTTTTGGAGGTAACTCTTCAGAAAGACGAGCCAGTACATCCACAGCAGCTCAGCCTGGACCATCATCTGCAGGGCAGACTCCTTCTTCTGCAGGTCAGGTGAGCCCTTCATCTGTGGGGGGAGAATCTCCTTTTGCTGGCCCTCTGGAAATTAACCCTCGGTTTGCGAGGGTTGAAGTACGGTGCGCCACTTGTCACGATCTAATTACTTATAGGGAGACCAGTGTTTCCCTGGTGAACAGTAAAATAGATCAGCACACTTGTCGTACCGTCTAATATTCCCAATCTTTCTTTCCTCTGTCCCTGCATGAACACAACGGTTCTTTTAAGAGCCAACCTTATCTTTCATCTTTTTTTTTCTTTTTTTTTAAAAACTTTTTTTTTTTTTTTTTACCGTACGCGTACGGTAAGCGTACCTTTTTTTTATTTTTTTAAAAAAAACACTAAAAATCATTTATCTCATTACAAAGTCCTTGAGAGACTACAATTTTTATTTTTAACTTACCATACTCACTCAAAAAAATATTTATTCATTTGTTTTTTTAAAAAATAGTTTTTAAAATGGTTGTAGTTTCCGAAAATTTTCTATATCGATCTGAAAATAAAGAAAAAAGTATTAATATTTTTTATCCATTTTATAATACAATACACATATTTACATTTTTTATAAAAAAATATTTTTGCCTTATTTTTGCTGTTTTCAGAATATATTGCATTTCACTATTAATTGTGAAAGCAATTGCATTCATCATTTTACAGCGGGCAAAAAAAATTAACAATCACAAAGATTGTATTAAAAAAGCCCAGAATGTCTTCTCACTTAAACTTATCATTACAGAAATGCATATTATTCTAAAAAAATATCATCTAAAAACAATACTTTTTTCTTTAAAATACCGTCTGATATGTTTGTTTCAGAAGTATAATCACAATATTATATCTCAAATAACTCCAAAATACATCTGATTTTATTTCCTTTAGGCCAAATAGTATTTTTTTTTTTTTCCTGGAATAAATTTCCAAGGGAAAACCATTAAAATTCTAAAGTTTAATCTGTCCAGATCTCACCAATTCTCTGTAACATTTTGGTTCACGAAAATTTTTTGAATAATTTATTTAGTCCACAATAGAATTGCTTACTTTTCCACATGGCCAAATAGTAATTTTTTAAATCATTTTTGAAAAAATTTCCAATGGCAGTCCAATAGCATTCCATAATTTAAAATGTGCAGAAGTTACCGATTATCTCTAAATTATTGGTTTTTGAAAATTGCATTAAAATTTAAAAAAGTCCACATTACAATTGGTTATCTTTCCTTTAGGCCAAATGATAATTTTAAAAATCTTTTTTCTACAAAATTGCAATGGTAATCCAGTAAAATGGTAAAATTATTTTGTCCAGATCTTGCCAAATCTCTCTAAAATTTAGGTTTCAGGAAGATTAGATAGGAATTTGCTAAATCAAAAGGCAAACGTTGTTTGAAAATCAATTGGGAATCATTACACAGTGTCCAGCCTTTTTCACATTTTAGATAAACTGTGTAATGTCCAGAAGTAACAGTAGGTCCATCATGGAAAATTATTGCAACAGTTACAAAAGTTTTTCCTGAAATTGATAATTGCTGTCCTGTAAACTTCTTTATTAAAGTATCCAATTTTGATCCATCAGCTCTACATCGTTGCATCATTAAAATTACATACTGTCCGTATTCCCTTAAAATTAATGTTGAAAACATGTCAGAATTACACTCACCACATTTCATGCTATGATTAGCATCTTTAACTAATTTTGCAAAAGTGACTGTTTTACTCTCTGGCAATGTCAAATAAATAAACCTTTCATTATCAACAATAGAGCCACATATATTATAACAATTATCACAACTATGTTCCCATTTATAAGAGAGACCAAAAAAAATGTCAATGGGAACTCCTTCTTCTTCCACTACCTGAAGAAAATACATCAAAAATTCGTGTGCATCTTGCTGTTCATTTTGAGAAAACTGTGTTCGTCCTGAACATACATCTAAAAGTTTTCTAATTTCAGTAGCACTTTCTATTTGAGTTTTATCTTTACTCAGCTTTTCAAAAAGGAGACTGAGCTCTGAACAGAATCTTTTTCCCTGATTTACTATTATCTGCTCTTGCAAACTTTCCAGATAAAATGCAACATTCAGCACTACATTAGCGTAGCAGTTGACACCAGAGCTATTTTCAAAATGACATCCTACAACCTGTTCTTCATTTTCCTTATTCTTTTTGCTTGCAATTACATCACTCCTCTTTTTTTTCCTCTTCTCTACATCTTCATTACAGATATTCTCATTTCTCCTTTTACGAGAAACTACACGTTTCTCCAACACAGGATACTGACCTAAATGAGGAGCATAGCTTCTTCTTAATCTATTATACTCCTTTACACAGTTTGTATCAGCACTAACTTTTGAGTCATCAAAGTCTATCATGAATAAACCTGATAATGTTTTGACTCGTGACAAAGCTACATATGCCATACCTTCTTTGAACACAGTTGAACCAATGTTCACAAATGCACAATCTACAGTCAATCCTTGAGACTTGTGGATAGTTACAGCATATGCTAGTGAAAACGGAAACTGCTTCCTACGTACATATAAGTCTTTCACAAGCATGAAACGAACTGAACAACGACAAATGTCTTTAACTTCCTCTATCTGATCAAATTTTATCTGTAAACATTCAATTCCTTCTTTTTTCTGATAATTAATAAAACCCACAACTCTTCCCATCGCTCCATTCACTAAGCCTTTCTCAACATCCAAATTTCTCCTTAAAAACACTCTACAGTTCATGCAAACATAAAGATTTTTTTCTAATCCTGCTGTTTTGGAGATGTTCTTCTCTAGTGAGTCCAATTTATTTTTCAGTTTGCCTGTTACTGTGACTGTAATTCTTCCATCCTCAATTTTGTCCACTGCTTCCAATTTCCTGATGTCTTCCTTTTCCAATTTCAAAAGCTCCTCATTAAATATTGAGCATTCACGTAGAGTTGGCATTAAGCAGATGACACTTTTGTTTTCTGCAATATTCTTGTATATTTTCTCTGCAACTATTTCTTCCTTTGGAAATAAATTATGTAGCAGCCGACTCTGTAATGCTTTTTTCCCAACATCTGTGAGTAGTCCAATCCTGATATCTTTCAGAATACTTCCATATTCTTCATCGTTTGCTTGCCTCATATTAGTTGTAAGTTCCTTGTACTCAAAGAAGGACCAAATATTTGTATTTCCAATGCTTCCCAATGACTTCTTTGTGTCTTCATGTGTCACAGTATTAAACACTGGTTGTCCTTTAACTGGAGTAAGTTGCAAAAGATCGCCAAAAACTATGACGTGTTTTCCACCAAATAACACGTCATAGTCTGTCTTCAAAATTTGCTGCATTCTTAAATGCACAAAGGCAAGCATTAAGTTTGATACCATGCTCACCTCATCAATAATGAGAACTTGCATCTTCTTCAATACTCGTGAAACTTCCAAGGATGCTTCTCCAGTTAGCTTGTTGAATTGTATTTTGTTCTCATGCTCCACTGGTAACATTAGCAAACGATGTAAGGTGATTCCTTTTATGTTATATGCTGCTAACCCAGTTGGAGCAGTAACCACACAAGACAAAGTAGAATCCGTTTTTTGCTTTAGGTAGCTTCTGATGACTTTAATTAGGAAACTTTTTCCAGTGCCAGCTTGTCCGCTTACATACATCCTGATTGGATGAAATGATGTGCATGAGCACTCTTTTTTGATATGTAGAAATCCGTGATCAATTTTGTTTTTGATCTCTTCATAAATTTGTTGCTGCTCTTGATTCAGTTGTCTTTCCAAATTTTCTAAGTCTATAAATTCTTCTTGAGCTTGATTCATAGCCGTTTCCACTTCATTCATGGCTATTGATGCTTCATTTTCAACGATTGGTTGTCCTAGGGGATCTTGACTGTGTGTTCCTGAACTTTGGCTGTCCTGAGAACTGTCTCTAGCTATTTCTGCTGCAATTGTAGTTTCCTGTTCAATTTCTTCATTTAACATTTGCAGATAAGTTGAGAATGTACTGCATTGTATGCTGTCTTTGCAAGCATTAAAAGAATCTTCATAGCTCTGGAATTCTCCCAGTAGTTCATCCTCTGTACGCCATGGTTTAAACAACTGTAAAAGAGCCAAGTAGTAAAATTCTTTCTTGTCGGTAGAGTCGCAACTCAGCTTCCGGTGATTTATCAAACTTCCTTTGGTTTGCTTCACCAAACATCCTTCTTCACCAACAACTTTATATTTTCCACTGTTGATGTCTTCTGCAGCTTTCCGTGAATAAATGTAGTTCTGCAGCACTTCATAGAGACACATGTTCTCCAGATGATGACTTCTCTTGGGATAATATGTGTCCAACATGTTTGTTTTCAATATGTCTGTACTTTCTGGGTCATTCTCAGCCAAATATTCAATTTCTCCAACAGATTTCAGTACCCGATTTCTCATTGCTGCAAGGCCTAAACTTGCCCAAATAATTCTTCTTGACTTCGAGTAGAGACTTGCAGAAGATAACCTATCTGAACATTCGTAGGATCCAATTTCTCGATGCGATAACATCTTCAAACTGAAACTGTACAGCTTCTTACTGACAGTCTTCTCGTGAGAAATCTCTTCCCACATTTCCTTCAATTCTGTTTTTTCTGATTTCGTAATGTAAGACGTTACATATCGAGCAACAGCAATGGAATTGTCAGCAACATACTGTATATCCATGTTAGCGTTCCACATGGATAAAATGACTGGGTTGTAGTCATTTATATTTTTTGATTCTTCTTTTCTTTTAAGGTTGTAGGTATTCTTAGGTGATTTTCTTGTGATAGTATGTCTCACAGCTGACATAAAACTGTTGACTCTTCCATTTGTAAGAACAGGTCTAGGAAATCCAAATCGACATTTAGTGTAGTATTTTTCTTTGCTCTTGTATTTCCGTCGACAGTATTTTCCACACCGATGACTTTGGAAACGTAAAACTTGCTCCTTTAACTTGTTCTCTTCTGTGCTTTTAGGTATAGCACATGTTGCATATTCTTCAATGTAAGATAACACTGCTTCATCAGTATCTGTTCCAAACTTTGGGGCATCCTTGATCCACAGCAGCATATGAATATGAGGAGCACCTCTTGCCTGGTACTCTTTTCTCCAAAAGAAATCCACTACTTCTCCAAGGGGTGGATTTTTTTTATTGCAGATGAAGGACATCATAGCCTCAAATCTATGATTGAAATATCTGCAAACATTAACCGGATCCAATGAGCACAGTTCTCCTGCTGTCTTGTATTCGATGTTTTCAATGTTTGAATTGGCCTCTCGTAGAAAATCCAGTAAATCATCCCAAGCGTACTCGGCGCAGCTTAGGGTAAGGAACCATGTTGGTGTTCCTAAGTTGCGTAACATGCATTTTAGTTCACCATGGCGTCGGTACCAATATTCATTTGTCCCACGCTGACAAGCCATCAGATTGATCAGTTGTGTTTCCAAATGATCATCTCGGTGCTGCACTTTCTCCATAAAATCCTTAGCAGACACATTTTGTAAATGTACTCCACTTTTTAAAATGTGATTTACTGCATAAGACAGTGCAGACAAGTCGCTTTCAAATAAAAGATGGAACAAATAAGGGATACTTTGTCGAAATCTGGGATCTTCAGCATATAGTCTTGTAGTCCGATACTCAGAAGCTGGAATCTGTTCTGGACGTTCATCGTATCGTCCTCCTTTTCCTTTAGGAAACAGCTGGGGAAAACATCGAGCTTCCAAGCTCTCCTCCCATACACTCACGGGATTTCCTTTTGCTTTCTTCATCTGAAAGAGATCAATATTGTCTCCCATAACTTCTTTCGAATGGAGAGGATGTATGCTAAAATGTTCATAAATTTCTTCTTCCTTTGACTTGTCCACTTTTTCAATTTGTCCAGTTGGTGTTTCTGTGTCTCCTTGTAAATCTTCTTCTTCTTCTTCTTCTTCTTCTATATAAATTGATTCATACCATTTGTTATTTTTTTTCAAATACAAATTTGCTCTTTGTACTTTCCGCACATCTACCAGCTCCTGCCAAATCTTCTTATTCTTTGTAGGTACACCATTAACCAGAATAATTAATGGTTCAGTTTCCAAAGTATCCGCATCAATAGTTTCCATATTTTTTTTCAAATCCAAGGGCAAATACACCACTCTACCTTTTAAACCTCTCAGTAAATCTGAAGGAGGTAATTTACCAGTTTTGGGCTCCATACGTACTATGGTCTGGAACGGATGAACACATTGAATGAGTATAGACTCATATGTATTTAATTCAGAAAGTTCAGCAGGAATAGCATCCAATTCTAAATTATTATGTACAGCTCTGGTCGGCATTCTATTTTCCTCTAACTTGTTGTAGCAGTATTTACAAATACGCTGATCTTCACCCAATTCAAAACAATTTTCAAGAAATATATATGTGGCAAAATCCATCCACTTATAATTATCTTCATTTTCACTCTTTCTGTAGAGATCAACATTCCTAGTTTGTTTTCTATAATGAGTTCTGCGGCAACAAATACAAGTAACATTTGGTCTTTCATTAGAGACTATTGCAAATTTTGTTATGTGATCATTAAATGTGTTACTTACAGAGGGTTCTACATTCTCTTCCACTTCTGCCTCATTTACTGTGTCCTTCTCTGCACTGTTTTCTTCAGGACCAAAGTAACAAAACTGAATTTCATCAACAACCTTCTCTACATCTGATACCGTTCCTCGGAACAGAGCCCTATTCAATTCATTTAACTTTATTGCTGGACTTTTGGCAAAATACAACCGTCTCACAAACTTTCTCATTTCAGTATGATGAACAGCCAGCATCCTAAAATGATGGAAAACACTATTGCACACTTTTCTAGATAGACAAGCAAGAGAATGACCCTGCAAACCAGTATTCTCTCTCACTCTGCATGGATCCAGACTTTGAAGCACCTTAATCTTTTGTTTTACACTTTTTTTACTATATTCTCTTAGAAACTCTCGAAATCTGTCAATAGATTCCTGACGCACAGTGCAAATACTACTACAATTCCAAGTGTACACTGGGGCTTTAGGACGTCTCCCCATTGCCTCATCTGCCATCACTTGTACCTCATCTCTTGGAACCATTATCTCCTTCTCCATTATGCAACCATTTTTTACTTCGTATGAACGACCTCTGGTGTCAACTGCATGCAGCAAACTATTACTTTGAAAATAGCTTTCTTCATTAAAAAAAGGTTCACTACTTGAACTATGCATCCACTTTCCTAAAAACACTTTACAAAAGTTTGTTCTGTTCACTACTCTTTTGCTTTTGCTTTGTGATTTCAGTACATTAACCATTTTATCTAATGTACGCATCCTATTCAAAATTAATATGAATAGTTTCCTTTTTAATTCTAATGCTTTTGCTGCAATGGCTTCAATTTCTTTTTTTCTCTTATAATATTTAGCCTTTTGCTTATATTTCTTTATATCCTTTATCAAATTGGACATAACTCTTCTCTGAAACATTTTTCTACGTATCTCTTTAAATGCTGTTTTTCTGTTTATGTTAAACTTTTCAATTGCAGAAGGTATATTTGCATTAACTAAATCCTCAATTTTTTGCTGTTCTGTAGGTTTTGTTACATTTTTCCGAGAACAGACATTTTGTACATTTTTGTTTGTTTTCAATATTTTGTTTAGGAATTGTTTTTTTTGCTTACCAGAAGATTTTTTCTTTTTCCCAACATCAGCATCTTCTACTAACTTTGGTCCTCCAGTTGTCCTCAAATATAGTTTTTTTTTTAGCGTTTTTTGAACTCGAGATTTTGTAGGCATCTTAAATTTTGTTCACTGTTCTTCAGCAATACCTGAAAAAAACTAAAAAAAAAAATCCTTTATTGTATTTAAATATATTACTACATTTCTTTTCACAACAGTCACAAAACGAAATTTCTTTGCCATTTTGAATGCACACAAACTGCTCTTTTTTTAAAATTTATTTAAATGCACATGTCCAAGCTTTTTTTTTTTTTCAGATCACCACGTGTGTATTCTCTGTGACTGCCTACACTCCAGCAGGGGCAACCAGCCTTAGTGATGCTGAATGTATTTGCATTACAGACTTAAACCTGAAAACCCCACTCGCTTCTAATTACTGTGCATGACTATACATGGCAAGCACATGGGTGTGTGCTAACCCTCTGCTTCTTCCCCCAAAAATTCGCTCCTCTTTTCCATCTACTGCAACTGTGAAATCACCAGAGCAAGACGCAATAAATTTCTGCCTATAATTCTTCTATGCACACAGAGTCATGTTTTCACATTAGTGCCAAAACGAAATTTCTTTGCCAATTTGAAAGCACACTTACTGCTCTTTTTTTTTCGGGCCAAGTGAAAATCTCTTTTTACACTTTGAAATCACTTTTACAGACTGACACATTCTGAAACCTTTTTTTTAAATTTATTTAAATGCACATGTCCAAGCTTTTTTTTTTTTCAGATCACCACCGTGTGTATTCTCTGTGACTGCCTACACTCCAGCAGGGGCAACCAGCCTTAGTGATGCTGAATGTATTTGCATTACAGACTTAAACCTGAAAACCCCACTCGCTTCTAATTACTGTGCATGACTATACATGGCAAGCACATGGGTGTGTGCTAACCCTCTGCTTCTTCCCCCAAAAATTCGCTCCTCTTTTCCATCTACTGCAACTGTGAAATCACCAGAGCAAGACGCAATAAATTTCTGCCTATAATTCTTCTATGCACACAGAGTCATGTTTTCACATTAGTGCCAAAACGAAATTTCTTTGCCAATTTGAAAGCACACTTACTGCTCTTTTTTTTTCGGGCCAAGTGAAAATCTCTTTTTACACTTTGAAATCACTTTTACAGACTGACACATTCTGAAACCTTTTTTTTAAATTTATTTAAATGCACATGTCCAAGCTGTTTTTTTTTCAGACCACCACCGTGTGTATTCTCTGTGACTGCCTACACTCCAGCAGGGGCAACCAGCCTTAGTGATGCTGAATGTATTTGCATTACAGACTTAAACCTGAAAACCCCACTCGCTTCTAATTACTGTGCATGACTATACATGGCAAGCACATGGGTGTGTGCTAAGCCTCTGCTTCTTCCCCCAAAAATTCGCTCCTCTTTTCCATCTACTGCAACTGTGAAATCACCAGAGCAAGACGCAATAAATTTCTGCCTATAATTCTTCTATGCACACAGAGTCATGTTTTCACATTAGTGCCAAAACGAAATTTCTTTGCCAATTTGAAAGCACACTTACTGCTCTTTTTTTTTTGGGCCAAGTGAAAATCTCTTTTTACACTTTGAAATCACTTTTACAGACTGACACATTCTGAAACCTTTTTTTTAAATTTATTTAAATGCACATGTCCAAGCTGTTTTTTTTTCAGACCACCACCGTGTGTATTCTCTGTGACTGCCTACACTCCAGCAGGGGCAACCAGCCTTAGTGATGCTGAATGTATTTGCATTACAGACTTAAACCTGAAAACCCCACTCGCTTCTAATTACTGTGCATGACTATACATGGCAAGCACATGGGTGTGTGCTAACCCTCTGCTTCTTCCCCCAAAAATTCGCTCCTCTTTTCCATCTACTGCAACTGTGAAATCACCAGAGCAAGACGCAATAAATTTCTGCCTATAATTCTTCTATGCACACAGAGTCATGTTTTCACATTAGTGCCAAAACGAAATTTCTTTGCCAATTTGAAAGCACACTTACTGCTCTTTTTTTTTCGGGCCAAGTGAAAATCTCTTTTTACACTTTGAAATCACTTTTACAGACTGACACATTCTGAAACCTTTTTTTAAAATTTATTTAAATGCACATGTCCAAGCTGTTTTTTTTTCAGACCACCACCGTGTGTATTCTCTGTGACTGCCTACACTCCAGCAGGGGCAACCAGCCTTAGTGATGCTGAATGTATTTGCATTACAGACTTAAACCTGAAAACCCCACTCGCTTCTAATTACTGTGCATGACTATACATGGCAAGCACATGGGTGTGTGCTAAGCCTCTGCTTCTTCCCCCAAAAATTCGCTCCTCTTTTCCATCTACTGCAACTGTGAAATCACCAGAGCAAGACGCAATAAATTTCTGCCTATAATTCTTCTATGCACACAGAGTCATGTTTTCACATTAGTGCCAAAACGAAATTTCTTTGCCAATTTGAAAGCACACTTACTGCTCTTTTTTTTTTGGGCCAAGTGAAAATCTCTTTTTACACTTTGAAATCACTTTTACAGACTGACACATTCTGAAACCTTTTTTTTTAATTTATTTAAATGCACATGTCCAAGCTGTTTTTTTTTCAGACCACCACCGTGTGTATTCTCTGTGACTGCCTACACTCCAGCAGGGGCAACCAGCCTTAGTGATGCTGAATGTATTTGCATTACAGACTTAAACCTGAAAACCCCACTCGCTTCTAATTACTGTGCATGACTATACATGGCAAGCACATGGGTGTGTGCTAAGCCTCTGCTTCTTCCCCCAAAAATTCGCTCCTCTTTTCCATCTACTGCAACTGTGAAATCACCAGAGCAAGACGCAATAAATTTCTGCCTATAATTCTTCTATGCACACAGAGTCATGTTTTCACATTAGTGCCAAAACGAAATTTCTTTGCCAATTTGAAAGCACACTTACTGCTCTTTTTTTTTTGGGCCAAGTGAAAATCTCTTTTTACACTTTGAAATCACTTTTACAGACTGACACATTCTGAAACCTTTTTTTTAAATTTATTTAAATGCACATGTCCAAGCTGTTTTTTTTTCAGACCACCACCGTGTGTATTCTCTGTGACTGCCTACACTCCAGCAGGGGCAACCAGCCTTAGTGATGCTGAATGTATTTGCATTACAGACTTAAACCTGAAAACCCCACTCGCTTCTAATTACTGTGCATGACTATACATGGCAAGCACATGGGTGTGTGCTAACCCTCTGCTTCTTCCCCCAAAACTTCGCTCCTCTTTTCCATCTACTGCAACTGTGAAATCACCAGAGCAAGACGCAATAAATTTCTGCCTATAATTCTTCTATGCACACAGAGTCATGTTTTCACATTAGTGCCAAAACGAAATTTCTTTGCCAATTTGAAAGCACACTTACTGCTCTTTTTTTTTCGGGCCAAGTGAAAATCTCTTTTTACACTTTGAAATCACTTTTACAGACTGACACATTCTGAAACCTTTTTTTTAAATTTATTTAAATGCACATGTCCAAGCTGTTTTTTTTTCAGACCACCACCGTGTGTATTCTCTGTGACTGCCTACACTCCAGCAGGGGCAACCAGCCTTAGTGATGCTGAATGTATTTGCATTACAGACTTAAACCTGAAAACCCCACTCGCTTCTAATTACTGTGCATGACTATACATGGCAAGCACATGGGTGTGTGCTAAGCCTCTGCTTCTTCCCCCAAAAATTTGCTCCTCTTTTCCATCTACTGCAACTGTGAAATCACCAGAGCAAGACGCAATAAATTTCTGCCTATAATTCTTCTATGCACACAGAGTCATGTTTTCACATTAGTGCCAAAACGAAATTTCTTTGCCAATTTGAAAGCACACTTACTGCTCTTTTTTTTTTGGGCCAAGTGAAAATCTCTTTTTACACTTTGAAATCACTTTTACAGACTGACACATTCTGAAACCTTTTTTTTAAATTTATTTAAATGCACATGTCCAAGCTGTTTTTTTTTCAGACCACCACCGTGTGTATTCTCTGTGACTGCCTACACTCCAGCAGGAGCAACCAGCCTTAGTGATGCTGAATGTATTTGCATTACAGACTTAAACCTGAAAACCCCACTCGCTTCTAATTACTGTGCATGACTATACATGGCAAGCACATGGGTGTGTGCTAAGCCTCTGCTTCTTCCCCCAAAAATTCGCTCCTCTTTTCCATCTACTGCAACTGTGAAATCACCAGAGCAAGACGCAATAAATTTCTGCCTATAATTCTTCTATGCACACAGAGTCATGTTTTCACATTAGTGCCAAAACGAAATTTCTTTGCCAATTTGAAAGCACACTTACTGCTCTTTTTTTTTTGGGCCAAGTGAAAATCTCTTTTTACACTTTGAAATCACTTTTACAGACTGACACATTCTGAAACCTTTTTTTTAAATTTATTTAAATGCACATGTCCAAGCTGTTTTTTTTTCAGACCACCACCGTGTGTATTCTCTGTGACTGCCTACACTCCAGCAGGGGCAACCAGCCTTAGTGATGCTGAATGTATTTGCATTACAGACTTAAACCTGAAAACCCCACTCGCTTCTAATTACTGTGCATGACTATACATGGCAAGCACATGGGTGTGTGCTAACCCTCTGCTTCTTCCCCCAAAAATTCGCTCCTCTTTTCCATCTACTGCAACTGTGAAATCACCAGAGCAAGACGCAATAAATTTCTGCCTATAATTCTTCTATGCACACAGAGTCATGTTTTCACATTAGTGCCAAAACGAAATTTCTTTGCCAATTTGAAAGCACACTTACTGCTCTTTTTTTTTCGGGCCAAGTGAAAATCTCTTTTACAGACTGACACATTATGAATCCACCATGTGTAACTACAACAAAAACAATTCCCATTTCTATTATTCATTTCTTAAGTTACCACATACATCCCCTCTCAAACTGTAAACTCACCTTTAAAATTAGTTAGTTGTGAAAGAAATGTGTCACTCAAACAGCAGATTATCAGAGCCAGGATCTCTGTTCTGTACACCTCTCTCCTCTCAGCAGAACCAGATAATGGCAAACTTTCCCTCTATTTTTCCACACATATACATGTAAGTTTCAAATCTCAGTGCTTCCCCCTTTTTTTCAAATGTAATGACACATTTCTATTGGTTGAAAACCAACCCTTTTCCAAAAGTACCCTGCCCCCAACTTGACTTCTGCCTAGTACCCTTCCCCCAACTTGACTTCTGCCTGCTACCATAGCAACAGCTCATGGAACACTGCTGTGTGCAGTTAGGTCAGAAGTTCGACACACAATGTTTCAATTCCACAGAGCAAGAGTGCTTGACTTTTCAATCCTAACTGCAAATCCATAGTACTGTTCTTTGGTTACACATTTTTTTGTACCAATACAAAACATGCTTCTATTAATTTTCACATACAGCCTAGTTTTTTTTCTAGAATGGTATGAAACAGCCAATCAGTTCTTTTTGTTTTGTTAAAAATATGTATGCCTCCATTTCCAAACTGTCTTTCTTTTCATATTGCCATTCTACTGAAAGACACCTCCTGAGTGCATCCAGTTCTCCTTTGAAGATGTTCACAGTGTGGATTGTAGGGCACAGCTATGTCTTCTGGAGTGAAAAGTTTGCAGAGAAAACAGATATGGTGAGAGACCTTGCTTTGCCAAATGTAGACATTAAATGGATTGGTCAGAGAGGGTTAAAGTGGCACCAATTGATGCCATTGGTGAAATCCTTCATGCAAATCCAACACCCTGACCTCATAATAGTGCACTGTGGTGGCAATGACCTAGGCACTTTGACTGGGGTAGGTCTGGAAATGCTTATGAAGGACACCTTTGCACAACTGTTTACACTTTTCCCTAAAACTGCCTTTGTGTTTTCCAACATATGCCAAAGGCAAAAATGGAACTGGTCCAATCATTTCTGTCCACAGATTGACAAAGCAAGAAAGCACGTCAACAAATCTGTTTCTGCTTTCCTCCGTGACTATGGTATGGGTGCCATTTACCACAACAACTTGCGTTACGACATGCAAGACATTTATAGAGGAGATGGTGTGCACTTCAATGATGAAGGGAACAGAGTCTTCCTCTTGAACCTTAGACTCTGCATCGGTACTTACTTGTAGGTACCACTAAAAAAATGACTCCATAAACACAACAGCTCTTTTTAGAGCTCCCTAATTTCTAAACTCTTAAATCTGATTTTCATTTATTTATTTTTATTTTTTTTACCGTACGCTTACCGTGAGCTTACCGTACGCGTACCCCGTGATTTTTTTTAAAATCAATAAATGTTTTTTTTGTACTTTTCTGTCCTTCTTTGACCCCCTTACAATTGTTAGGGGGTCTGTAACTCTCCTCATTGCCCCCTTTCCTTGTTTTCACTCTTTTTTTTCAGAGTGAAATACACAAAATGGCGGCCGCCGCTTCCTGGTTTCGGCCGATTCGAATGTTTACTAAGATCTAAGAGCCAATCAGAATCGCGCTCGTGCACGCCACCGTACGCTTACCGTAAGCGTACGGTAAGCGTACCGTAAGCGGGCTCAGATATATATATTGATTTAAAGGCTATTTTCTCAAAATCTACTGAACTGATTTACACCAAACCTACAAAAGGCACTTCCTTGACCTACGGACTACCTCTCTGCCAAATTTCTAGTAATTCTGTTCAGCCGTTCGGGCTGTAGGTCGTTCTAAAGGTCCTATGGAAAAATGCATGGGAAAAACGCGTTTTGGGACCCCCCTTTTATCTCAGCCCCCGCTTGACAGATCCCCCCGAGACTTTCAGGGTAGGAGCGGACCGTAGCGCCCCACCTATTTTGAGAAATTCGCGAGGATTCGTCGACCGGCGCCAAAGTTATTCAAAATAGAATGTTGAGGTTTTCCTATGGAAACGTGGTCCTAACTATAACTACCTACTGGCGACCGCCAGTAGGTAATATATATAGATATATATAGATATATATAGATATATATAGATATAGATATATTCACTGAAAAAAACATAGGTTTCACACACGTTATAGTTAGGAATTAGCATTTAAAAAACCTTGCAAATTCACTGAAAAAACCATAGGTTTCACACACGTTATAGTTAGCTGGACGTTTCTCTCGTAAAAAAACAATGAAATTCCCCCGTTATAGTTAGTACAGCTAACTATAACTTGCGCGACCGCAATCCACTGCTGATGACGTCATATATTACATCACTCATGACATGGTCAGTGACATCACTCATGACATCACTGATGACATCTCAAATGACATCACTGATGATGTCACTGATGATGTCATCCAGTGAACGTTTAATTTGCAAATTTTTTTATAAATATAGAGAAAGGCCTGTTAAAGAATGAGTGGGTGTACAAGTGTGTAAATGGATGATTTTCTGTGTTGTGTAACTGACTCGACAAGTGAGTCCTTTAACTACATCTTACTTTAGACTAGTGCATAAACTGTATAAATGTTTTGTATGTGTCTGTGTGTTGGTGTATAAGTCGTGGCATGGTTTTGTGAATAGCTATATAATGGTCTATATGGGTTATTGTTTGCTTGTCTCAGTATCTGTATGAGTTCCTACGTGTTTGTGTGGGTAAAGTGTGTGTGAGTGTGCATAGATGAGTGAGTGTGTGATTCTATGACTGGATGTTATTAAAAGTGCATCTCTGAAGGACTGTATGGTTGAGTGAGTGTATGTATGGCTGTGTTATGGTTTGAATGTATATCTCAGTGGTACATTTGTGACTAACTAAATATGTAAAAGGCATTATATATGTGTGTAAGAGTATATGTTAGATGTGAGAGTGTGTGATTGTGACAGTGACTGTATGGATGATTGTGTGCTTGTGTCAATGATTCTAATTGAGCATAAGAATATGATACTATTTTTGTGAGTGAGTGAACTTGAGTGTGTATAACTGCATTAATGAGTAAATAGCAGTGTGATTATTTGTATGAATGACTAGGTGTGAGAGTACCTCTATGGATGATTGTTAGTGTGTGAGTGTCTATATAGATATATGTATAAATTCATATGATACTTTTTTATGGACTGAATGTAACTATGAGTGACTGTACAGGTGAGTGTGTGGAGGTGAATGAAGATCTAAAAGTTATTTTTTGAGTATGCAGTTATTAGTATTGCATTATTTATGGATTTGAGAATGGAACTGTGTAATTTTCAGTTAGTATATCAATGGTTTTATAAGGGTGTGAGAAGATGTGGTAATTTATCACATTGATGTCTTCAACAGTGACATCATCAGTGATGTCATTTGAGATGTCATCAGTGATGTCATGAGTGATGTCACTGACTATGTCATGAGTGATGTAATATGTGACGTCATCAGCAGTGGATTGCGGTTGCGCAAGTTATAGTTAGCTGTACTAACTATAACGGGGGAATTTCATTGGTTTTTTACGAGAGAAATGTCCAGCTAACTATAACGTGTGTGAAACCTATGGTTTTTTCAGTGAATTTGCAAGGTTTTTTAAATGCTAATTCCTAACTATAACGTGTGTGAAACCTATGGTTTTTCAGTGAATTTGTATGGTTTTTTAAATGCTAATTTTTGAATTATTAAATTATTTATTTTTTTTTATATAAAAAAAAATTCCTATGTATTCATTTATATATTATCTGCATCCTTTTATTTGTTTTTGCTCTTTTTTTAACTTTCAATTAGGATAAAGTTGAACAGTTTATTTAATTTTTGCAATAAATTTTTCTCCACTTTTTTTTTTATATATAAATTCTTGGGGTGCGCGCTCAGAGCGCGCACCTAGTACGTTTTCGTAAGTTTTTTATGAATACCGTCGTACGTTATTTACGTACGCATACATACGTTTTAGTGCGCGCTGGGAGCGCGCACCCAGTACGCATGCGTACGTACGTATGCGTACGTACGCATGCGTGCGTGCATCGTACGTGCTCCACGCGGTTCACTTCCGCATATGCTTAAATTACGCGCGTTTACGTTCGCGTATACGCGTGTGCAACGTATGCGTGTTACGTACGCGCATATGACGTATGCACATGCGCTCCTACGCGTTCGCGCATGCGTAATCACAAGGTGCGCGCTCGGAGCTTGCTCAGTGCGCGCACCTCGGGTTATATGCATAATAAAACAACACTTCTAATTGGTTAACATTACTTTCAGTTTCTGATTGTTTCAACACCACACCCAATCCCCTCATGGCAAGTCATGTGATCAAGAATCATCACTTTTGATTGGTTTGAAGTACTTTCAGTTCCAGATTCTTCCCAAACACACCTACTCCCCTCATTATTAGTTCTGATTCCTTTGGAGAAAGAGTTATTCTGTTGTTGAGAGACAATGGCTGAACAGCAACCATCTTCAGACACTGACCAGGACACTCTTGAGAGGCAGAGGCAGAGGAACAGGAAGCAGAAAGACAGCTTTATATGGCAGTTTTTTACTTTCCCAGAGGGACAAAAAAGGTAAATGCACCGAAAGTTACTTGTACATTGTGTCAAAAAGTCTTATCACGTGGGAATGCTAACAAGAAGTATTCTTTTAGCATACACACAATGACGAGGCATGTTGAGGCAATGCATCCAGTATCTTTTCGTCGAGCAAACCCTCCACCTGCTCAGCCGACGACATCTGCAGCAGCTCAGCCGAGCACATCTTCGGCAGCTAAGGAGAGCACTTCTTCTGCAGTGGTGCCTTTGCCTTCTTCCACACCTCTTATTGGACCACCTTGTTTGGCGAGGTTGTCCACACGCTGCACTGATTGCGGTCGACTTATTTCTGTGGGTGAGACCAGTCTTGATCTCATTCAGAGAAAATTTGATGCGCATGAGTGCAGTAGGCCATAGATGTTTTTTCATTTTTTTCGTTTTTCTCTTCCTGTTTCCCTACATTAACTCAAGGGCTCTTTTAAGAGCCACTTAAAAACTAAACCCCCCAAAATTTTTGGGGGATTTTTTTTTTTTTTAGTTTTTATGATGTTTTTTTTTTTTTTTTTTTTTAATTTAATGTACAAAGAGAGGTGAAGAAATGGAAGCATGAAAAGGGAGGATAGAGAAATACAAATATTTTTCACTTATTTTTTTTAAAAAATAACTTATTTTGAAAAAATAAATTTTTAGTATTTTGCAAGGGAACAGAATTTTGTTTAATTTTTCTTTCTAGTTCTGCAAAAAAAGAAAAAAGTATTAATATTCAATCATACATTTCAAAAAGCATTACATGTTTTTACATATTTTACAAAGCAATTGTTTGCCCTTTTTTTGCTGTTTTCAGAATTTTTTAATTTTCACTTAAAATAGTGAAAACAATTGTATTCATCATTTAACAGCGGTGAAAAAAAAAAACAATCTGAAAGATTGTTTCAAAAAAGCCCAAAAACTATCCTCACTAAAATATACCTTGTTAGAAATATTACATATATATTACAAATACTTTTCTAGATGACTAAAAATTTTCTAGATAAACCGTCTTTAAACCTTGTCGCAAAAGCACACATGCCAAAATATGTTCTGACAAAGGAGTCCACAATTGTTTTTATTACTTTTCCTTTAGGCCAAATAGTAATTTCAAAATCCTTTTTAAGTGATATCTTCAATTGTAATCCTTTAAAATTACAAAAAATGCTTTCTTCAGATGCAGTTTTTAGTTTTCAAAATTTAGGGTTCAGAAAAATTAAGTAAGAATTGGGTAAATCATAAGGCAAACGTTGCTTGAAAATCAATTGGGAATCATTACAGAGTGTCCAGCCTTTTTCACATTTAAGATAAACTGTGTAATGTCCAGAAGTTACAGTAGGTCCTTCATGAAAAATTATTGCAACTGTAACAAAAGTTTTTCCAGAAATTGATAATTGTTGTCCTATAAACTTCTTTATTAAAGTATCCAATTTTGAACCATCAGCTCTACAACGTTGCATCATTAAAATTACATACTGACCATATTTCTATAAAAATAACGTGGAAAACATGTCAGATTTACATTCAGAACATTCCATGTTGTGATTGGCATCTTTAACTAATTTACTAAAAGTTACTGATTTACTTTGTGGTAATGGTAAAAATATGAACCTTTCTGAATCAACATTACTACTGCATGTGTTCATACAGTTTTCACAGCAATGTTCCCATTTGTAAGAGACACCAAATAAGTTTTCTACTTCTACTCCTTCATCTTCAAGTACGCTCAGTATATATATTAAGAATTCCTGTGCATCTTGCTGGACATTTTCTTTAAACTGTGTAGATCCAGAACATACATCTAAAACATTTCTAACATCAGAAGTACTTTCTATTTTAGTTTTATCATTACTCAGCTTCTCATAAAGGAGACTCAGCAGAGAACACAATCTTTTTCCATGATTTACTATTATCTGTTCTTGCAACTTTTCAAGATAAAATACAACATTCAGCACTACATTTGCATAGCAGTTGACACCAGAGCTATTTTCAAAATGGCAACCAACAACCTCTTCAACACTGTCCTTTTTCTTTTTCCTTGCTATCACATCACTGTCCTTTTTTTTTTTGTTCTGTTCATCCACATTACAGATATTTTCAAATCTCCTTTTCCGAGAAACAACATGTTTTTCAATCACAGGATACTGACCTAAATGAGGAGCATAGGTTCTTCTTAATCTATTATACTCGTTTACACAGTTTGTATCAGCACTAACTTTTGAGTCATCAAAGTCTATCATAAATAAACCAGATAATGTTTTTACTCGTGACAGAGCAATACCTTCTTTGAACACAGTAGAACCAATGTTTACAAAAGCACTATCTACAGTCAATCCTTGAGACTTGTGAATAGTTACAGCATGTGCTAGAGAAAATGGAAACTGCTTTCTACGCACATATAAGTCTTTCACAAGCATGAAACGAACTGAACAACGACAAATGTCTCTAACTTCTTCTATCTGATCAAATTTTATTTTTAAACATTCAATTCCATCTTTTTTCTGGTAATTAATAAAACCCACAACTCTTCCCATAGCTCCATTCACTAAACCTTTTTCTACATCCAAATTTCTCCTTAAAATCACTCGACAATTCATGCAAACATATAGATTTTTTTCTAATCCAGCTGTTTTGGAAATGTTCTTCTCTAGTGAATCGAATTTATTTTTCAGTTTGCCTGTTAATGTAATAGTAATTCTTTCATGCTGAATTTTGTCCTCTGCTTCCATTTTCTTAATCTCTTCCTTTTCCAATTTCAAAAGTTCCTCATTGAATATTGAGCACTCACGTAGTGTTGGCATTAAGCAGATTACAGTATTTTTTTCAGCAATGTTCTTGTATATTTTCTCTGCAACTATTTCTTCATTTGGAAATAAATTATGTAGCATCCTACTCTGTAATGCTTTTTTGCCAACTTCTGTGAGCAGTCCAATTCTCATATCTTTCAGAATACTTGCATAATCTTCATCGTTTGCTTGTCTCATATTGGTAGTCAGTTCTTTGTATTCAAAGAACGAACAAATATTTGCATTACCAATGCTTCCTAATGACTTCTTCGTATCTTCATGTGTGACAGTATTAAACACGGGTTGTCCTTTAACTGGAGTGAGCTGTAAAAGATCTCCAAAAACTATGACGTGTTTACCTCCAAATAACACGTCATAGTCTCTCTTAAGAATTTGTTGCATTCTTAAATGCACAAAGGCAAGCATTAAGTTTGATACCATGCTCACCTCATCAATAATGAGAACTTGCATCTTCTTCAACACTCTTGAAACTTCGAAGCATGCTTCTCCAGTTAGCTTGTGGTATTCTATTTTGTTCTCATGCTCCACTGGTAACATTAGCAAGCGATGTAAGGTAATTCCTTTTATGTTATAGGCTGCTAACCCAGTTGGAGCAGTTACCACACAAGACAAATTTGAAGCTGGTTTTTGCTGTAGGTAGCTTCTGATGACTTTTATTAAGAAACGTTTACCAGTTCCAGGTTGTCCACTCACATACATCCTGATTGGTTCAAATGATGTGCATGAGCACTGTTTTTTTTCATGTAGTAATCCATGATCAACTTTTTTTTTTGGTGACTTCTTCATAAATTTGTTTTTGTTCTTCATTCAGTTGTTGTTCCAGATTTAGTAAGTCTATTGAATCTTCCTGTGCTTGATTCATAGCCGTTTCTACTTCAGTCATGGCTACTGCAGCTTCATTTTCTACGATTGGTTGTCCTAGGGGATCTTGACTAAGTGTTCCTGAACTTTGGCTGTCTTGAGAACTGTCTCTAGCTACTTCAGCTGCAATTTTTGCTTCCTGTTCATTTTCTTCATTTAACATTTGGACATAAGTTGTGAAAGTACTGCATTCTATGCTGTCTTTGCTAGCATTAAAAGAATCTTCATAGCTTTGAAATTCTCCCAGTTGTTCGTCCTCTGAACGCCATGGTTTAAACAGCTGTAAAAGAGCCTTTTTGTCAGTAGTGTCGCAACTCAGCTTCCTGTGATTTATCAAACTTCCTTTTGTTTGCTTCACCAAACATCCTTCCTCACCAATGACTTTATATTTTCCATTGTTGATGTCTTCTGTGGCTTTCCGTGAAAAAATGTAGTTCTGCAGCACTTCATAGAGACATGTTCTCAAGATGATGACTTCTTTTTGGGTAATATGTGTCCAACATGTTTGTTTTCAAAATATATGTACTTTCTGGGTCATTCTCGGCCAAATATTCAATTTCTCCAACAGATTTCAGTACCCGATTTCGCATTCCTGCAAGGCCTAAACTGACCCAAATTATTCTTCTGGATTTCGAGTAAAGACTTGCAGATGATAACCTATCTGAGCATTCGTAGGATCCAATTTCTCGATGCGATAACATCTTTAAACTGAAACTGTACAGCTTCTTACTGACAGTCTTCTCGTGAGAAATCTCTTGCCACATTTCCTTCAATTCTGTTTTCTCAGATTTAGTGATGTAAGACGTGACATACCGAGCAACAGCAATAGAATTGTCTGCCACATACTGAATATCCATGTTAGCATTCCACGTGGTTAAAATGACTGGGTTGTAGTCATTTATAAATTTTGACTCTTCTTTTCTTCTTAGGTTGTATGTATTTTTGGGAGATTTTCTGGTTATAGTATGTCGCACAGCTGACATAAAACTGTTGACTCTTCCTTTTGAAAGAACAGGTCTAGGAAATCCAAATCGACACTTTGTGTAGAATTTATCTTTGGTCTTGTACTTCCGTCGACAGTATTTTCCACACCGATGACTTTGGAAACGTAAAACTTGCTCTTTTAACTTTTTCTCTTCTGTGTTTTTAGGTATAGCACATGTTGTATATTCTTCAATGAAAGATAACACTGCTTCATCAGCATCTGTTCCAAATTTTGGGGCATCCTTGATCCACAACAGCATATGAATATGAGGAGCACCTCTTGCTTGGTACTCTTTTCTCCAAAAGAAATCCACTACTTCTCCAAGAGGTGGATTTTTTTTATTGCAGATGAAGGACATCATAGCCTCAAATCTATGATTGAAATATCTGCAAACATTAACCGGATCCAATGAGCACAGTTCTCCTGCTGTCTTGTATTCAATGTTTTTAATGTTTGAATTTGCCTCTCGTAGAAAATCCAATAAATCATCCCAAGCGTACTCGGCACAGCTTAGGGTTACAAACCATGGAGGAGTTCCTAAATTCCGTAACATGCATTTTAATTCTCCATGGCGTCGGTACCAATATTCATTTGTCCCACGCTGACAAGCCATCAGATTGATCAGTTGTGTTTCCAATGATCATCTCGGTGCTGCACTTTCTCCATAAAATCCTTAGCAGACACATTATGTAGATGTACTCCACTTTTTAAAATGTGATTTACTGCATAAGATAATGCAGACAAGTCACTTTCAAATAAAAGATGAAACAAATAAGGAATACTTTGACGAAATCTTGAATCTTCAGCATATAGTCTTGTAGTCCGATACTCAGAAGCTGGAATCTGTTCTGGGCGTTCATCGTATCGTCCACCTTTTCCTGTAGGAAACAGCTGAGGAAAACATCGAGCTGCCAAGCTCTTCTCCCATACACGGGAGTTCCTTTTGCTTTCTTCATCTGAAACAGATCAATAGTGTCTCCCATAACTTCTTTTGAATGAAGAGGATGTATGCTAAAATGTTCATAAATTTCTTCTTCTTTTGACTTGTCCACTTTTTCAATTTGTCCAGTTGGTGTTTCTGTGTCTTTTTATAAATCTTATTCTTCTTCATCTATATAAATTGATTCATACCATTTATTATTCCTTTTCAAATATAAATTTGCTCTTTGTACTTTCCGTACATCTACAGCTCCTGCCAAATCTTCTTATTCTTTGTAGGTACACCATTAACCAGAATAACTAATGGTTCAGTTTCCAAAGTATCTGCATCAATAGTTTCCATATTTTTTTTCAAATCCAAGGGCAAATACACCACTCTTCCTTTTAAACCTCTCAGTAAATCTGAAGGAGGTAATTTACCAGTTTTGGGCTCCATACGTACTATGGTCTGGAACGGATGAACACATTGAATGAGTATAGACTCATATGTATTTAAATCAGAAAGTTCGGCAGGAATAGCATCCAATTCTAAATTATTATGTACAGCTCTGGTCGGCATTCTATTTTCTTCTAACTTATTATAACAGTATTTACAAATACGCTGATCTTCACCCAATTCAAAACAATTTTCAAGAAATATATATGTTGCAAAATCCTTCCACTTATAATTATCTTCATTTTCACTTTTTTTATACAGATCAGCATTCCTTGTTTGAATTTTATAATGGCTTCTGCGGCAACAAATACAAGTAATATTTGGTCTTTCATTAGAGATGATAGTAAGTTTTGTCATTTCATCCTCAAAATTTTTAGTAATAATGAGTTCTACATTCTGTTCCTCATTTTCCTCATTAACTGTGTCCTTTTCTGCACTTTCTTGTTCTGGACCGAAGTAACAAAACTGAATCTCATCGGTAACCTTCACTACATCTGATACAGATCCACGGAACAGAGCATTATTTAACTCATTTAACTTTACTGCTGGACTTTTAGCAAAATACAATGTTCTCACAAACTTTCTCATTTCAGTATGATGAACAGCCAGCATCCTAAAATGATGAAAAACACTTTTACACACTTTTCTGGATAGACAAGCCAGAGAATGTCCTTGCAAACCAGTATTCTCTCTCACTCTGCATGGATCTAGTGTTTGAAGCACCTTCATCTTCTGTTTTACACTCTTTTTACTATATTCTCTTAGAAAGTCACGTAATTTATCAATAGATTCCTGAAGCACAGTACAAATACTACTACAGTTCCAAGTGTACACTGGGGCTTTTGGACGTCTCCCCATAGCCTCAGCAACCATTACTTCTTCCTCATTTCTTGGGACCATTTTCTCTTTTTCCTTTTCTCTTTTTCCATCACACAACTGCATGCAACAAACTATTACTTTGAAGATAACTCTCTTCATTAAAAAAGGGTTCAGTACATGAACTGTGCTTCCATTCTCCCAAGAACACTTTACAAAAGTTACTTTTTTTCACTTCTCTTTTCCTTTTGCTTTGTGACTTCATTGCATTGACTAATTTATCTAATCTACGCATCCTATTCAAAATTAGAATAAAAAGTTCTTTTTATTTCCAAAGCCTTACTTACAATATTTTCTATACATTTTTTTTTCTTAATAAATTTTGATTTTTTCACATCCTTTAGCAAATTTAACACCACTCTTCTCTGAAACATTTTTCGACGAATGTTTTTAAAATCTAATTTTCGTGTTAAATCAGTTTTACTTACTTCTGATTGTACATTAGCTTTTGTTTTTTGCTGTTGACTCTGTTGTTGCTTTGTACATAAAACACTGTTTGTTTTACATTTATTTTTGCCATTTTCAGTTTTTTTGAAGATATTTTTAAAGAAAACTTTAGTTTTCTTACCAGTAGAGTTTTTCTTTTTTCCATCACAAGCTTTTCCTCCTATTTTTTTTCCCAGTTTTGTCCAGATATACTTGTTGTTGCTTTTCTTTCCTCTTTCTTGTCCTTAAAGGCATTTTTTTATTTTTTCACTGTTGCTCAGCAATACCTGCAAGAAACTTAAAAAAAAATCTTTTTTGTAATTATAATTCATTAAAATATTTTTTAAGCTTTTCATTAATTTCAAATGTTTTACCATTTGCCTCTCATTTGTGATTTACTGATTTGTGCAGAGTGCTAACCACCACAGTTGAATAAAAACAAGCTGCCCCTTTCCTGCAAGTGCAAGTCTTTCAGAACAACTGCAACACACTTTAAATCTCTGCCCACAATTCCTGTGCGCACACAGCCTCATGGTGTGATTCTAGGCAGAAAACATTATTTGATTGGCAATTTAAATGCACATTTACTACTGTGGTAGAGTGTTGGACCCGGCCTCGTAACATGGCTCTACTGGTCCCCACACCACCTAACCTGGTGCCGGCGGCCCCAATCCCCCGGCCTCACCAAGCCTTTCCACCAGAACACACGCACTCAACCCGGACACCCTCGTCCATGGCCTCTCTCCTTTCGGCCACCCCGGGCCCGCGTGCCCACTTCATGCACCAAGATGGCCGCCCGGCCCCAGCGCGACCCGGGCCTAGAGGCGCCACTCCGGCTGGAGGACATCACACTTCCAGGGGTTGAGAGAGGGAGGAGCAGTTTCTATCGCACCTCTGAACTCCCCTGGGACGATGGGTTTCGATCGGCCCTCCGGCCTCCCTGAAGGCTGGCTCCACGCCTGCTGGGTGTCTGCGACTCCTCCCGACCCGGCCCTGAAAGGATCAAAAGACAATGGCAGGAAACCCCCGACAAGCGACCCCCAGGTGACAAGACCCCTGCCTGCACAGACTCCGGACATCAAAGAGGGGTCGACCTATAACCAGGGGTGCTCTGGGACTGTCCGGCAGATTCGACGCTGGAACAACGAGAGCCTGCTGACGCGGTCGCGGCTCCTGGAACTTAGAACTACCTGAGCCCTGCTGAGTGACTCGCGGCTCCCCGAAGATCGTAAGACCTCCGAACTTGTACCTGAGCCCTGCTGAGTGACTCGCGGCTCCCTGAAGATCGTAAGACCTCCGAACTTGTACCTGAGCCCTGCTGAGTGACTCGCGGCTCCCCGAAGATCGTAAGACCTCCGAACTTGTACCTGAGCCCTGCTGAGTGACTCGCGGCTCCCTGAAGATCGTAAGACCTCCGAACTTGTACCTGAGCCCGCTGAGTGACTCGCGGCTTCCACAGACTCCACTGGTCCCGCCGGACCCCACGACAACCAGCCTACCCCCCAGCTCGAGGATTGTGAGCTGTGCGCCGGGTACATCCTTACCTTGAACTTTTGTGCCAATGACTGTCCCGCTACCCCCTATCCCTTCCGAGACTCATTGAGCCCGCGCTCTCCTTGTACATATTTGCAGTGCTAACCTATTTGATAAAGATTGGTTCCTGAGAACGCACGGTGTGTTGTTTCTGTGTCGTGTGGTGCCCGAAGTACGATCCTCGATACGAGACTTCTCCTCCTGAGGAGTCTCCCGCCAGTGCCCGGCTACGATACTTGAGGGTGGGCCTCAGGGTAGTCAGGACTCCCTTCCCGGGCTCCTCTGAGGTCGCCGTCTAACATTGGTGGCAAGCGACGGGATTCGGGCCCATCACCGAGAGATCGTACTGTGAACGACGGACGCACTACCAACAAAGATGGCAGAAGGAAACACCGTGATCCCCGCAGAAATCAACGCCAACAGGGTGTTCCAGGTGGAACAACTAGAAGAATACACACACAAAGAACTAAAGCAATTCTGCAAAGAACTTAGAATCGCTACCACCGGTCTCAACACCAAGGAAGATTTGCAGAAAGCACTGAAAGCCTGGGTGGATACCGGGGCCTCCCGCCCGGAAAACACGGGGGAGCGCCCCGACGAGGCCGAACCTCCCCAAGGCGAAAGCAGCAACAATCAGGTGCGAAACATCGTACCAGAAGGGGGCCTATCCCCGGAGGAACTCGCGGACAGAGAGAGAAGCCGCAATCACGAACTCGAGTTAGCTAAGCTCAAAATCGAAGGCGAATTAAAGTTAGCAGAGAAAAAGCTAGCAGTAGAGCAAATGCGCGTGCAAGGCGAGTTAGAAGAGAAGAAGCTCCAACGGGAACACGAAGGAAGGAAGCTCCAACTGGAGCACGAACGCAGCTTGAAGGAAATCGAACTCAAGGCCAGAAGTGAGGAAGGGAGGCCCCCGGGAAACCGAGAGGCGACCTCCCCAGCGGAGCAGAAGGTCCACATCCCCAAAGATGTGGTCAAGGAATATTATAAAAACGATGACATTCAGCAATGGTTCAGGGCCTACGAGGTCGCCATGACCTCCCATCGGGTCCCGCAGAAGGACTGGGGGGCAGGGTTGTGGGGACGATTTCTGAGCGAAGGAAGAGACACCCTGCTCGACCTACCCCTCTCTCTGCAGACCTCCTACAGCCACATGAAAGAGGCTCTACTCACAAGGTACGGTCTCACCCCGAGATGTACCGTCAACGATTCCGGGACTGCAGGAAAATCCCGGGCACCACCTGGGTAGAATATGTAAACTTTTTTAGTCGGGCCTTCGATGGGTGGGTCAAGGGCAGCAAAGTCACCACTCTTGAGGAACTCACCGACCTCCTATTGTGGGAACACCTGGCTGCGAACTGCTTTGTGGAACTACGCCAGCATCTGCTCGACAGCAAACTCACCGATCCCAGGAAGCTGGCGGTGGAAGCAGACCGCTGGACCAACACCCGGGTCACCCGGGGCATGGTAGGAGAATACCCCCGAGCCAGTCAGGGACCACCCCGCCAGAGAGGAGGGGGGAACCAGGGAGGCCAGAGAGAGTCCCAGCCTAGTCCTCCGAAGACCCAATCTCCACCTTTCCCAGTGCCCCCCCCACCAGTAACCGGACCCCCCGGGAGACGGGGACACAGGGTAACCGTCACTTGTTTCCGTTGCCAGAAGCCCGGGCACTACGCCAATGACCCAGAGTGCCCCATGGCCACCCAAAACACCCCTGCAAGACAGATAGCCAACGTAGCTCTGGAGGAGGAGGTTGAGGAAGCCGGGGAATGGGAACCCGCAGCCATGGCCCTAGTATCCCTGGGAGATAGGGAGATGGTCCCTGGTAGCCTCCTGCCCTCCAACACGAAGAAATACGGGCAGCTCGTTAAGATCAATGGCCACCAAATAGAGGCCCTGCGGGACACCGGGGCCAGCATCACCGGTGTCCTCAGGCACTTAGTCCCCGAGGAGCAGATCCTCCCCAACGTCTTTTGCCCAGTCATTTCCGCCGATAATAGAGAGAGTATGTGTCAGGTAGCTCTGGTGCCGTTTGAGTGGGGTGGAGTAATAGGTAAACTGAGGGTGGCCGTAAGAACCTCCCAGCCGGTCGACTGCCTCCTAGGGAACGACCTGGAGAGTTCGCCCTGGAAGCACGTCGAACGCAAGGCCCACCTAGGGATGATGGGGCTCCCCGAGTGGATGTGCGCCACCACCCGATCTATGTCAGCCCGACTCACCCCCCTGGGAGAAGTCGAAGACGCCCCGACCGAAGAAGTCAGAGCAGTAACCCCCGAGGGTCCTCCCGTACCCCCATCGGAGGGGCCCGTCGCCAGCGACGAGCCCTCCCTGTCCGACACCGCCCCGGTCCCTGAGTTAGGCGATCTACCCGAGTTGGCCCAATGGCGCCACGAGGGTGGACCCACCCGGGAGGAGTTTTGCCGGGAGCAAGCCACCTGTCCTTCCCTGGTCGGACTGCGGCGCCAGGCCGAGGGCCAAGCCGCAGGCGACCAAACTGGCACGCACCGAATTTATTGGGAAAATAGCATTTTGTATAGTGAGCAGAAGTCGGTGGAGCTGGGATCCGGACGGGTGCTGGTGGTACCCCTCCGCTTCCGAGACTTCCTCCTGGGCTTAGCCCACGACGTCCCCCTTGCCGGCCACCTGGGTCAAGACAAGACCTACAGCCGTCTCGTGACCCATTTTTACTGGCCTAAGATGAGAGCAGCCGTAGAAGCCCACTGCAAGTCCTGTCCCACGTGCCAAGCTAGCGGGAAGAGTGGGGGGAAGCGCAAGGCTCCCCTCCAACCCTTCCCGGTCGTCAGTACCCCCTTTGAACGAGTCGGGATCGACATCGTGGGGCCCCTGGACCCCCCCACCTCCCAAGGTCACCGTTTCATCCTGGTCCTGGTGGATCACGCCACCCGATACCCTGAGGCGATCCCCCTACGCACCGTCACGGCCCCCGTAGTGGGCCGGGCCCTGATGGGGATCTTTTCCCGGGTAGGGTTCCCCCGCGAGATCGTGAGCGATCGCGGCACTAATTTTATCTCGAGGTACATGACGTCCCTGTGGCAACAATGTGGAGTGTCCTATAAATTCACGACCCCGTACCATCCCCAGGGGAATGGCCTAGTAGAGAGATTTAACCGGACTCTGAAAGGGATGATCACCGGCCTAGAAGAGCCCCTCCGGCGTAAGTGGGACGTCCTACTCCCCTGCCTCTTGTTCGCTTACCGAGAGGTCCCCCAGAAGTCCCTAGGGTTCAGCCCGTTTGAGTTGCTCTATGGACACCCCGTCCGGGGTCCCCTCAGCTTGGTTAAGGAAGGGTGGGAGGCGGCACCCCAGACCACCCCACGAGATGTGTTCCACTATGTTCTGACCCTCCGGAACCAGACCAGGAAGTTCCGAGCACTGGCCGAGGCCAACCTAGAGACAAGCCAAGAAGAGATGAAGCGCTGGTACGACCAGAATACCACTCTGGTCGAGTTCCAGCCGGGCCAACAAGTATGGGTCATGGCTCCCGTGAAGCCAGGCGCCCTCCAGGACAGGTGGACCGGGCCCTACAAAGTGATTGAGCGGAAGAGCCCAGTCACATACTTGGTGGACGTCCAGTCGCCCCGGGATCCCCTCCGGGTCCTTCACGTGAACCGCCTCAAGCCTCACTTCGTGCGGACAGAACTAAGCCTCCTGCTGGCCACCGATGACGGGGCCGAAGATGAGTCCGATCCCCTCCCGGACCTCCTGTGTGTCAAGGAGCAGGATGGCTCCGTGGAGGGAGTGAATCTCTCCCCAGCTCTCACTACCCAGCAGCAAGAGGACTGCCGCCAGCTACTAGGACAATTTGCCGACCTCTTCTCCCTGATCCCCCGAGTCACCGACTGGTGTGTCCATGACGTGGACACCGGGGACAGCCCGCCGGTGAGACACCGAGCCTACCGGGTCCCCTACCGGGTCCCCGACCGGGTCCGGTCCTGCATTCAAGCTGAAGTCTCAAAGATGTTGACCATGGGAGTGATCGAGCCATCTGACAGTCCCTGGGCCAGCCCCGTGGTCCTGGTCCCGAAGGCAGCGGCCCCCGGTGTCGCCCCGAGCTCCGGTTCTGTGTGGACTACCGGGGGCTCAATGACGTCACCCGAGCCGATGCCCACCCCATCCCACGAGCCGAGGAGCTCATTGACCGACTCGAGGCAGCACGGTTCCTCAGCACCTTCGACCTCACCTGCGGATACTGGCAGATTGCGCTCACCGAGGGGGCCAAGGAGCGGTCTGCCTTCTCCACCCCAGATGGGCATTACCGCTTCCGCGTAATGCCCTTCGGAATGAAAAATGCCCCGGCCACCTTCCAGCGACTGGTAAATAGAGTCCTGGCCGGGCTAGAACAGTTCAGCGCGGCATATCTGGACGACATCGCCGTTTTCAGTTCCGGATGGAGTGAGCACCTCCAGCACCTCCGGAGGGTGCTAACCGCCCTGCGCCAGGCAGGCCTGACAGTAAAAGCCAGCAAGTGCCAAATTGGACAAGGATCAGTAGTCTACCTGGGGCACCAGGTCGGGAGTGGCCAGGTCGCCCCTCTACAACCAAAAATCGACGCCATCGTGGCCTGGGAACCCCCCACCACCCAAACGGAGGTCCGAGCCTTTCTGGGCCTCACTGGCTACTACCGCAGATTCATCAAGGGGTATGGCAGCCTTGTCGCCCCCCTCACAGAACTCACATTCAAAAAACAGCCAAAAAAGGTTCAGTGGACAACCGCCTGCCAGGAGGCGTTCGATGCCCTAAAGAAGGCCATGTGCACAGCCCCCGTCCTCCAGGCTCCCGACTACTCCAAGGAGTTTGTAGTCCAGACCGATGCCTCCGAGCATGGCATTGGGGCCGTCCTGTCCCAGATGAATGACCAAGGCCTGGACCAGCCCGTCGCCTTCCTCAGTCGGCGGCTGTTACCCAGAGAACAGCGATGGAGTACCATTGAGCGCGAAGCCTTTGCCGTGGTCTGGGCACTCAAGAAACTACGCCCTTACCTGTTCGGCACTCATTTCAAAGTCCAAACCGATCATCGGCCCTTGCGATGGCTTATGCAGAAGCGGGGAGAAAACCCCAAGCTACTGCGGTGGTCAATCTCCCTTCAGGGGATGGATTTCACCGTGGAACACCGTCCTGGGACGGACCACGCCAACGCCGATGGCCTCTCCCGGTTCTTCCGCCTCAGCGAAGAGAACCCCCCAAGATGATGGGCAGTTCTCTCCGGCTTTCAGCTGGGGGGGGACGCGTGTTGGACCCGGCCTCGTAACATGGCTCTACTGGTCCCCACACCACCTAACCTGGTGCCGGCGGCCCCAATCCCCCGGCCTCACCAAGCCTTTCCACCAGAACACATGCACTCAACCCGGACACCCTCGTCCATGGCCTCTCTCCTTTCGGCCACCCCGGGCCCGCGTGCCCACTTCATGCACCAAGATGGCCGCCCGGCCCCAGCGCGACCCGGGCCTAGAGGCGCCACTCCGGCTGGAGGACATCACACTTCCAGGGGTTGAGAGAGGGAGGAGCAGTTTCTATCGCACCTCTGAACTCCCCTGGGACGATGGGTTTCGATCGGCCCTCCGGCCTCCCTGAAGGCTGGCTCCACGCCTGCTGGGTGTCTGGGACTCCTCCCGACCCGGCCCTGAAAGGATCAAAAGACAATGGCAGGAAACCCCCGACAAGCGACCCCCAGGTGACAAGACCCCTGCCTGCACAGACTCCGGACATCAAAGAGGGGTCGACCTATAACCAGGGGTGCTCTGGGACTGTCCGGCAGATTCGACGCTGGAACAACGAGAGCCTGCTGACGCGGTCGCGGCTCCTGGAACTTAGAACTACCTGAGCCCTGCTGAGTGACTCGCGGCTCCCCGAAGATCGTAAGACCTCCGAACTTGTACCTGAGCCCTGCTGAGTGACTCGCGGCTCCCTGAAGATCGTAAGACCTCCGAACTTGTACCTGAGCCCTGCTGAGTGACTCGCGGCTCCCCGAAGATCGTAAGACCTCCGAACTTGTACCTGAGCCCTGCTGAGTGACTCGCGGCTCCCTGAAGATCGTAAGACCTCCGAACTTGTACCTGAGCCCTGCTGAGTGACTCGCGGCTCCCTGAAGATCGTAAGACCTCCGAACTTGTACCTGAGCCCGCTGAGTGACTCGCGGCTTCCACAGACTCCACTGGTCCCGCCGGACCCCACGACAACCAGCCTACCCCCCAGCTCGAGGATTGTGAGCTGTGCGCCGGGTACATCCTTACCTTGAACTTTTGTGCCAAAGACTGTCCCGCTACCCCCTATCCCTTCCGAGACTCATTGAGCCCGCGCTCTCCTTGTACATATTTGCAGTGCTAACCTATTTGATAAAGATTGGTTCCTGAGAACGCACGGTGTGTTGTTTCTGTGTCGTGTGGTGCCCGAAGTACGATCCTCGATACGAGACTTCTCCTCCTGAGGAGTCTCCCGCCAGTGCCCGGCTACGATACTTGAGGGTGGGTCTCAGGGTAGTCAGGACTCCCTTCCCGGGCTCCTCTGAGGTCGCCGTCTAACATAGAGCAAGTGATAATTGCTGTTCAAGCCTGACACATTTTCCTTATAGTTTACAGAGGCAGAAAAGAGCACATTTCCTAACAGCTACTTCATACCATGAGCATCTGCAACCTGGGTGAGCGATTAGACTAGAGCAAAGAAAATGAGGCCTTGATGATGTTTTTATGTGTTTGCGTTATACACTGCTATCTGAAACATCACACAGAGCTGAGTACTACGCATGGAAGTGTTGGAGAAGCTGCTGCATGTGTGCCAAGAGTGTGTTTCTGGAGACTGTGTATTCTCTGGTGCAAGAGAGATGAGCAAGGAGACTTCCAGAACTGCATGAAGACTGCAGGGATGTATGTAACAGTGCATGTGTGCTAAGGGATAATTTGAGTTTAGAAAACAGGCTGCCCCTTTCCTGGGACTGCAATTCTTTCACAACAACAACTTCACAAATTAAATCTCTGCCCACAATTCCTGTGCGCACACAGACTCATGCCGTCATTTTAGGCACATAACACAGGCTGCCCCTTTCCTGGGACTGCAATTCTTTCAGAACAACAACTTCACAAATTAAATCTCTGCCCACAATTCCTGTATACACACAGACTCATGCTGTGATTTTAGGCACAAAACAGTGTTCCTGGATAGTACCAAATTACTGTTACAGCCTGACACATTTTCCTTATCATTTAGAGAGGCAGAAAAGAGCACATTTCCTAACAGCTACTTCATACCATGAGCATGTGCAAACTGGGTGAGTGATTAGACTAGAACAAAGAAAATGAGGCCTTGATGATGTTTTTATGTGTTTGCATTACACACTGCTATCTGAAACATCACACAGAACTGAGTACTACGCATGGGAGTGTTGGAGAAGCTGTTGCGTCTGTGCCAAGAGTGTGTTTCTGGAGACTGTGTATTCTCTGGTGCAAGAGAAATGAGCAAGGAGACTTCCAGAACTGCATGAAGACTGCAGGGATGTATGTAACAATGCATGTGTGCTAAGGGATAATTTGTGTAAAGACAACAGGCTGCCCCTTTCCTGGGACTGCAATTCTTACTGAACAACAACTTCATAAATTAAATCTCTGCCCACAATTCCTGTGCGCACACAGACTCATGCCGTCATTTTAGGGACATAACACAGGCTGCCCCTTTCCTGGGACTGCAATTCTTTCAGAACAACAACTTCACAAATTAAATCTCTGCCCACAATTCCTTTATGCACACAAACTCATGCTGTGTTTTTAGGCACAAAACAGTGTTCCTGGATAGTACCAAATTACTGTTACAGCCTGACACATTTTCCTCATCATTTACAGAGGCAGAAAACAGCACATGTCCTAACAGCTCCTTGAGACCATGACCATGTGTTACAGGGTGAGTGATTAGACTAGATCAAAGAAAATGAGGCCTTGGTGACGTTGAATGTGTTTGCGTTACACACTGCTATCTGAAACATCACACAGAGCTGAGTACTACGCATGGTAGTGTTGGAGAAGCTGCTGCGTGTGTGCCAAGAGTGTGTTTCTGGAGACTGTGTATTGTCTGGTGCAAGACAGATGAGCAAAGAGACTTCCAAAACTGCATGAAGACTGCTGGGATGTATGTAACAGTGCATGTGTGCTAAGGGTTATTTTCAGTTTTGAACATATGGCAACTACCTGTGCCTTTGCTATTTTGAAAGGAAAATCTACCCTGTTGGTTTCAAATGTTTTAGCTTTTGCCTCTCACTTGCGATTTAGTGATTTCTGCTGACTGCTAACCACCACATTTGAAGAAAACAAGCTGTCCCTTTCCTGCAAGTGCATGTTTTACAGAACAACTGCAACACAAATTACATCTCTGGCCACAATTCCTGTGCGCACACAGCCTCATGGTGTGCTTTTAAGCAGAAAACAGAATTTGATTGGCAATTTCAAAGCACATTTACTACTGTGGTAGAGCAAGTGATAATTACTGTTACAGCCTGACACATTTTCCTTGTAGATCACAGAGGCAGAAAAGAGCAAATGTCCTAACAGCTACTTCATACCATGAGCATGTGCAATCTGGGTGAGTGACTACACTAGAGCAAAGGAAATGATCCTTGGTGACGTTGAATGTGTTTGCGTTACACACTGCTATCTGAAACACCACACAGAGCTGAGTACTACGCATGGGAGTGTTGGAGAAGCTGCTGCATGTGTGCCAAGAGTGTGTTTCTGGAGACTGTGTATTGTCTGGTGCAAGACGGATGAGCAAAGAGACTTCCAAAACTGCATGAAGACTGCTGGGATGTATGTAACAGTGCATGTGTGCTAAGGGTTATTTTCAGTTTTGAACATATGGCAACTACCTGTGCCTTTGCTATTTTGAAAGGAAAATCTACCCTGTTGGTTTCAAATGTTTTAGCTTTTGCCTCTCATTTGCGATTTAGTGATTTCTGCTGAGTGCTAACCACCACATTTGAAGAAAACAAGCTGTCCCTTTCCTGCAAGTGCATGTTTTACAGAACAACTGCAACACAAATTACATCTCTGGCCACAATTCCTGTGCGCACACAGCCTCATGGTGTGCTTTTAAGCAGAAAACAGAATTTGATTGGCAATTTCAAAGCACATTTACTACTGTGGTAGAGCAAGTGATAATTACTGTTACAGCCTGACACATTTTCCTTGTAGATCACAGAGGCAGAAAAGAGCACATGTCCTAACAGCTACTTCATACCATGAGCATGTGCAATCTGGGTGAGTGACTACACTAGAGCAAAGGAAATGAGCCTTGGTGACGTTGAATGTGTTTGCGTTACACAGTGCTATCTGAAACAGCACACAGAGACTGTTTTTTGTCTGGTGCAAGAGAAACGCATGAAGACTGCTGGGATGTATGTAACAGTGCATAGTTTCAGCACACCTTTGAAACATCTCTGTCAACAATTCTTCTCTGCACACAGACTCATGGTTTGATGGTAGGCACAAAACAGTATTCCTCATTGTTACCAGAACATATGGCAACTACCTGGGCCTTTGCTATTTTGAAAGGGAAATCTACCCTGTTGGTTTCAAATGTTTTAGCTTTTACCTCTCATTTGCGTTTTAGTGTTTTCTGCTGAGTGCTAACCACCACATTTGAAGAAAACAAGCTGTCCCTTTCCTGCAAGTGCATGTTTTACAGAACAACTGCAACACAAATTACATCTCAGACAACAATTCCTATATGCACACAGACTCATGCTGTGTTGGTAGGCACAAAACACAGGCTGCCCCTTTCCTGGGACTGCAATTCTTACAGAACTAATGCTAATTTCAAATGTGTTGCCATTTTCCTCTCTTTTCTTTCAAAGTGATTTCTGCTAAATCCTAACCATCACAATTAAAAAGAAGCTGTCCTTTTCTTTCAACTGCAAGTCTTACTTTTCAACAGCAACACAAATTAAATCTCTGTCAACAATTCTTCTCTGCACACAGACTCATGGTTTGATGGTAGGCACAAAACAGTATTCCTCATTGTTACCAGTACACATTAACTTATGGTGAAAACATACTCCATAATATCTTACAAGTTCAAAACAGTTAAATATCTCCCAAACCTCAAAATGTAAAACATAACTTTTGAAGAAGATTCACAATTCTAATATTTATCTCAAAAATCACCACATACTTTCCCTCTCAAACTCATAACTCACCTTTAAAATTAGTTAGTTGTTTAAGAAATGTGGCACTCAAACAGCAGACTATCAGAGTCAGAATATCAGAGCTCTACACCTCTCTCCTCTCTCCAGAACCAGTAAATGGCAATGTTTCCCTCTCTTTTTTCACACATATACATGTTAATTACAAATCTCAGTGCTTCCCACTTTTTTTCAAATGAAATCACACATTTCTATTGGTTGAAAACTTCAACCCCTTTCCAAATGTACCCTTCCCCCAACTTGACTTCTGCCTGCTTCCATAGCAACAGCTCATGGAACACTGCTGTGAGGAGAGAGGTCAGAAGTTCAGCAGACAATGTTTCATATCCAAAGAGCAAGAGTGCTTGACTTTTCAAACCTAACAGCAAATCCATAGTAATGTTCTGTGGTAACACATTTTTCTGAACCAATACAAAACATGCTTTTAAACATACAGCCTAGTTTTAACTGTAAAATGGTTTGAATCTGCCAATGAGTTCTTTTTATAAAAAAAGTATGTGTGCCTCCATATTTCAACTGTCTTTCATTTCATATTGCCTTTCTACTGAAAGACACCTCCTGAGTGCATCCAGATCTCCTTGGAAGATGTTCACAGTGTGGATTGTAGGTCACAGCTATGTCTTCTGGAGTGAAAAGTTTGCAGAAAAAAGAGGTATGGTGAGAGACCTTGCTTTGCCAAATGTAGACATTAAATGGATTGGTCAGAGAGGGTTAAAGTGGCACCAATTAATGCCTTTGGTGAAAACCTTTGTACATCTCCCACAGCCTAACCTTTTTATTGTGCACTGTGGTGGTAATGACCTAGGCACTTTAACTGGGGTAGGTCTGGAAATGCTTATTAAGGACACCTTTGTGCAATTGATGTTGCTTTTTCCACAAACTGCCTTTGTATATTCTAATATATGCCAAAGGCAAAAGTGGAACTGGTCCTACCAATTTTGTCCACAGATTGACAAAGCAAGGAAGCACGTCAACAAATCTATTTCTGCTTTCCTCAGAGACTATGGTATGGGTTCTATATACCACAACAACTTGCGTTACAACATGCAAGACATTTATAGAGGAGATGGTGTACACTTCACTGATGAAGGCAACAGAGTCTTCCTCTTGAACTTTAGACTCTGCATTGGTACTTACTTGTAGGTACCAAAAAACACACAATAAACACAAGGGCTCTTTTTAGAGCCACCTTATATCTAATCACTTAAATGCGATTTTTTATTCTTTTTTTAAAAAAAAATAATTTTCGGGTGCGCGCTGGGTGCGCGCACTCGGCGATATTTTTTTTCAAAATATAAATCTTTTTTTTTGCCCTACAAGGTCCTACTGTGACCCCCTTACAATGCCTAGTGGGTCAATATCTCCCCACTCTGCCCCCTTTTCACGTTCTCCCCCTTTGTTTATCACCCCCTCTTTATGCGAGAGACAAAATGGCGGCCGCCGCTTCCTGATTTCCACCGATTCGAATGTTTACTGACATCTAACAACCAATCAGAAGTGCGCTCGCGCACGGCAGGGTGCGCGCACAGGACTTGCTCAGTGCGCGCACGCTGCGCGCTTACAGATATATATATTGATTTAAATGCTAATTTCTCAGAAAATACTGAACAGATTTACACCAAACCTGCAAAAGGCACTTCATGGACCTTATGGCTACCTCTCTGCCAAATTTCACATAATTCTGTTCAGCCGTTCGGGCTGTAGCTGCGACTAAAGTCCCTATGGAAAAATCCATGGGGAAAACGTGTTTTGGGACCCCCCCTTTTTCTCTGCCCCCGCTTGACGAATCACCCCGAAACTTTCAGGGTAGGAGCTGAGCGAGCGCCCCATTAGTTTTGAAAATTTTGCGAGGATTCGTAAACCGGCGCCAAAGTTATTCAAAATAGAATTTTGAGATTTCCTATGGAAACACGGTCCTAACTATAACTACCTACTGGCGACCGCCAGTAGGTAATATATATATATATATATCGCAAAGAACACACGCACCCTTCAGCTGCATGAAACAGGCCACTCCATCGCGCTGTTAAGATTCCTTTATTTCTGGCAGACACAGCATGACGCGTTTCGAGGTAACAAACCTCTTAATCATATGCAACATTGCAGGGGAAGGTTCGTTAGCTTATTGAAAACGTGACTGAGACATTGAAGAAGGACCAGTGTCCACTTGTTTGTTTAAAGAGGCAGTTCATATTTATATTTTCGATTTTTGCATAACATATGGAAAATACTTTCCTTGTTTTTCATTCATAAAAAGTCTCTCAGGAGATTGCTTAATTAAAAGTTTCATATGTGCAATTTCAATGCTTTCATCCTTATGCCCCTAAAAGTTAGGACTGCAATCTCCAGAATGCCTCTCTTGTGTATATAGTTCTTAATTTCTTCAATGTAGATCTTGGCAAAACTTCACCTTATATTTACTCGGTACCAACTGCTTATAAAAACTTCACTGGGTTTAGTACCTTATTGTGGCTGCATCCGATGGTCCGAGTAACAAGGGAAGATTCCACGACCACCCCGGTTTCTGTTAGTTGTCACTTGCCTTCAAAAATGAAAAGTTCATCAGCACGGCGTGCTTTGGGACAAATCCCTCCAGCAGATTCTGGCTAATTCACAAGTTCATCTCCAAGGTGAGGCGGGCCTCTCAGTGTGGCCCTGCCAGTCAATCCTTTTCAATGTAAATTGATTCAGCTGGCGGGCGCTCATGTATAGAAATCCAAACGAAGCTTTCCTGACATAAAGCACATATGAAACTTTTAATTAAGCAATCTCCTGAGAGACTTTTTATGAATGAAAAACAAGGAAAGTATTTTCCATATGTTATGCAAAAATCGAAAATATAAATATGAACTGCCTCTTTAAACAAACAAGTGGACACTGGTCCTTCTTCAATGTCTCAGTCACGTTTTAAATAAGCTAACGAACCCTCCCCTGCAATGTTGCATATGATTAAGAGGTTTGTTACCTCGAAACGCGTTATGCTGTGTCTGCCAGAAATAAAGGAATCTTAACAGCGCGATGGAGTGGCCTGTTTCATGCAGCTGAAGGGTGCGTGTGTTCTTTGCGACTTACAAGGTGTCTGACACACCTAAGACGGGCCCCGACTCGAGAGGCTGTGGCGCTTTTTTATGTCAGGAAAGCTTCGTTTGGATATAGATAGATATATATATAGATATATATATCATGGTTGCAAACATATATATAATGAAGAAGTGGCTATGTTAAGTGTAGGGTTGGTCTGGGAACGTAAAGCGCCCCTCCCCATTCTCTTTCGATCTACCCTTTGAGTCTCTTTCCTTCTCTCTCCTTACACTCTTACTCTCTTTCCCTCCATGCTTATGTACCCACCATACTGCCGGTAATAAAACCTGGGGAGCAAGAGAGGGGCAGAGGTGCCAGGGGCGGCTGAGGACTTTCAAAATCCAACCACAAATGCTTCCAGCACTCAGGGAAATGCACAATTAGATAAATGGCCATGACACACTTGCTTACCATTGCACATAGCCCGTTTTTACACAGTCCCAATTTTGACTTATTGGTCTCAGTGGCATATAGCTTTGAGGTGATTTTCCTATCATTGGTGTGGTGCTCTTTCATATGAAAAAGATAGGATGTTTGTAAACATGAAGAATGAAATTAGAATCTCTAGTGCAAAACTAAACACAATGAAAACAATAAGATATTTGTTGCACAATTATTTCAAAATATATTTAGTACAAGTCAAAAACAAAATGTAGGTTGGAATAAGTTGAAACACCCAGAGAGATTCGATCTTTTTTATATTTAGCAAATTGCCATAAGTATCTCCTTTCTGATGATAACTTGATCTAGAAAACAGAACCAAAAGAGGAAAACCAATGATTCCTTTTTGTTTTTTAATGTGCAGCTTTGCTCTATGACCTGCCTTTCCAAATGGGTGCTGGCTTTGGCAGTAGGCATTGTTATGTCAGAAATCCACACTAATAAGTTATTAAAGTTGGGTGGCTTTATAACTTCTTCATTACAGGTAACTTGAGAAGTCACAAGTCACTGATAATAAGGAAATTAGAGACAGGCTTTTATACAGGGGTTGTAGGCTCACTTATATTATTAGGTTAAAACAATAAGACATGTATTACTTGTCATCACAAGGGCAACTGTATCTATATTTTGGAGGTGTTTGAATTCGGATGAGTGCAGAAGCTGGAGACAGTGAAGCCCTTTGCCACAACCCACTTGATATACGTTTATTGCTGCTGTTTTCAAAACCACACCACAGAGGCAGCTAGGTTGTTAAGATTGTTAAGGAAGGCTCGTGGTACTCCAAGGGTTGCAGAAGAGGTATGCCTGGCATCAGAAACGAAATAGCTGCAAATGTGTTGAAGCCATCTGTAGGAAAGTGGACTATTATTTTGGGGGTGGACAGCAGCCCACCTCACAGAATAATCACACTAACCTGTCATGGTGAACCTTAAAGTCACCAAATTAACCTGAGCTCAACCTTATATTATATGGCCCGGACAAGACAGGCTTAATGTAGGGCAATGTGTATAGTATTTAAACAGTAATAAAGTTGAAACACCAAACAATGGAAATCCCAAACGAAATTAGAAAAATAGAGCACAATTTAATTTTTAAATAACCCAATTTTTTTTTAAAAAACAATAAGTAAATATATATATATTTTTTTAAAGTAAGAATAGCATCATAAAGCATTCAGCGCCAATGGGAGCAGCACACCAAAACCTAGCTGCGGTTTTAGGCAACTCAGAAAGGAGCATGGGGCGAGTACACCGAGTGGGAAGGTTCCAGAAAAAGATTTGACCTTCTGACTTAGTCTTTTTATGGACCTAAAAATTCTCAAGCGGGGCAAGTCTAAGCTGTATCTGAAGATGGTGCAGCAAAATCAGACACCTTTGCCGCAAGGCCCCCTTGATGGCTCGAGAGGTCTTCAAAGTCCCAACATTTCAGGGGTCTGGAACAGTTTCTCAGGGTCATTTCTAATGCTTTCCATGAACTCAGGACTTAGAGGCTAGGACCCAGAGGCCAACAGCAGGGTTTAGGCCCAATTGTTACGGTTCACTTCAGGAATAAGGCCTCTTACTTCTTCTTGTGCCCCTGTAGCTACACAACAGGCCAGCCTACCGACCCCTGGATTCAACTTCTTGGTCCTGGGTTCAACAGGGAGCAGATCCAGTATTTCAGAGCAACTCTTATGTCTCAGCAAGCAGGGTGCAGCTCTCTTCTGTTATTTTGCAGGTCCAAAAAGTGGTCTGAGGAGGGTTTTTTGGAGTGCCAAATTCATGGCACTAGTTAGTGGATGGAGGTGACCTTTACCTTTACTTGTGAAAGCGGGAAGCCATTTTACAAGTTAATAGAGTTTCTGAGGCCACCCAAATTTGGCGTACTGCAATGGGAAGAAAAACACTTGCCCAGATGATTGTTTCTGCTCTGGCAGCAGTTTTCACACCTCATAAGGGTCAAGTACTTGCTGAGAAGCTGCTGAAAGGTTAATGGAAATTAGACTTAGCCTCCTGGAACTTCAGGCATGGAAAAGTAACTTTCTAAACGTTACTTTCTCTTAATACTTATTACAAAATCCAACTTCACCAATGAATTGTACTTTAAATAAATATGAAAAATTGTCTTTGAAAGGACTATGTTACCAATTTCCTGTCAACGGTTACAGATTAAAGTTTATAATCAGAACTTTTACATTTACTAGGATCAAGTTACAGCCATGCTAGTTAAAATAGCTTTTGGGGTCTAGTGAATGGAGGAACATGTAAACTTTATTTCACACATGTTCCACTTTCAAATAGCAGGCACCTTACCTTGTGGTAAACAAGGTAGACTCAGGGATGACTTATTATTTTTAAAAAGCAGCACTTCCTGCCTGTCAAAAATGGTTATTTTGATAGGTTGAACAGCATATTTTTAGGCCGCTGCAGTCAGTCTACATATGGTAGGTTAGGCCAATCCTGAGGATGGCATAATAGATGCCGCAGTCTACAGGTGGCATTTAAATTCCAGGCCTTAATTGTATTTCCTAGACTACATACTAGGGCCTTATAAGCAAGTTAATTATCTCAATCAGGGGTACACCATGTTTAAAGCAGGAGTGTATGCGCTCTGCTCCTGTTTTGCAGGTGTGACAGTGCATAGAGTTCAAAGTACAGCAAAAATAAGGTTCAGAAAAAAGGTGAAAAATCTGCACAACCTTTTTATGTCATTTGCATAGTTTTGGACCATGTTTTGAGCCATTTCTTTATTTAATTGATTGGTGCTTCTCAGTTCTGTCAATTCCCTATTAAACCACTTGGTAGCTTTTATTTGCTCACAACAACCAGCATGCCAATTCTATCAGAAATGTCTTGCAGAAGGTCAGTGGTTGTAAAAAGCCAAGTAGGTATTATGCATGAATACATTAACCGGAGTGGTAATTGAGTTTGCACATCTTTTCACTTCGCTTTTGTTTTGTTTTCTAACTCTGTGGGCTTTTTATGAACCAAAGGAGAAAGAAACACTAACTGGAAGCCTGCCATAGGGCTTATATACAAAAGACCCACACCGAAGCTAATAAATCGGGCGCATTACTAGCCTGCTTAATTAAACAAAAACCCCTGATTACCCCAATTCTCACAATGACTACACCACAAAACACTCAGGCCAACACCCAATTAGAAATCAAAATGATTGTTATTCTGCCCTTGTATGCCCCCATGACCCTCCAGGTAGACACAGTGACAACCCAATATTTCCTAGACCAACAGGAACTCCCCAAGGGGACAGCCATGGAACGAGACCTGTTGGAAGCCCCTATTACTTCAGGGAAGATCCAGGGAGCCCTTAGAGAACTAGCTCGATATAAAAAGCCTGGCTCTGATGGTCTGACTGCAAATTTGTATGCTACATTTGCCTCATGCCTGGTTCTACAATTGGAGCAACTCTTCAAGTAATCTTTGGAAGAAGGCAGTCTACCCCGACCACAGCACAAGCACTGGTTACCTCTCTATTAAAACCTAACAAGCCTCGTTCTGATATGCCTGCTTATAGACCTCAATAAGGTCTTAGCCTATTACTTCCTATGCTCCCAAGACTCCTCCATATAGATGAATGAGTCTTTTTCCCTAATTGCAACACCTCACTTAACATATGCTGTTTACACCAGATCATAGATACTGTAAGTGAACGATTTTGCTGGGCAGGTTAGCTCTCTGTGGACTTAAGGCAAGTCTTTGACACATTAAGCTGGGATTTTATGATCGTTGCCATCAAACGGTTCAATTTCCATCCTACTTATATCAGCTGGGTGAAATTATTATACGTAACTCCCACAGTAAGGGATTGAACAAGCCAACATATTTTTGATTTGCATGCAGTACATTGCTGCTCCTTTTTGTATTAGCCGTAGAACCCGTAGCACAACCAATAAGGCAAAACACCCAAGATTGAGGAATCCCAGTAGGACCCACGGCATACGCAATATCATTATATTATGGTGATATGATATTATATGTAAAAGATCTTCACACAAAACTGGCAGAGACAGCCAGACTGTTTACTACATTTGTGAGAACATCTGTCCTACATTTTAATGTCGACAAATCCTATACATTCTCATTTGAAAACACCTATACCAGACCGTCTTTATCCTTTGGTGAAATGAGTATCCAAGTGACGCCTCGCCATTCTGCTATCTGGTAATACAAGTCCATTGAGATGCAGTGCATGTATTAGAAGTTAATAGTCTAAAAACTATAACAGCCCTAAAATCACGAATCAGCTTATGGATTACCATGCCGCTTTCTGTGTCGGACCGACGGGTCCTCGTCAAAATGGTTATGCTACAGCGTTTGCTCTACCACTTTATAAACATACCAGTTTGTTTCCTGTCCGAATCTTTAAATTGCTTAACAGCCTCCTAATTGATCTAATATGGGGCAGCAGACACCGTAGAGTTAGCCTTTCCAAGTTACAATTGCCACCAGATAAGGGAGGGATGGGATCTCTAGATGTTGAATCTTATTTTCTGGCAGGGCAATTACAGTGGCTCTCCTATGGGCTAGACGGACGTAACCGGACAGAGATGTTATACTAGTGCAATGCCAATTCGGGGTAAACTCCATAGTATAATCAGCCCGGGTTCCTCCTTACCTGCTGATAGCCCCCTGTTGCAGATCACCGTGAGGCTTTATGCTATACCGTTACACATGTGCCTTATATTCCAAACCTACTTCTGCTCAGCCTCCCCATTGCATATGGGACATTCACGGTGAACAGGCTGCAACTGTGGACACAAGGAGGGGTCACCACAGTCGTTGACCTCTTTACAGAGGGCCACTATAAGTAACAAGGGGGACCCGATATAGGTAGCTTAGGACCATGGGTAATCATGTATTTTACAAGAACAATGGTCCTTAGCATAAACTTAATTAAGGTAACTGTTACAACATAGACTTCAATAAGACCTATGTGTATTCCTCCTGTGTCCAGCCGGACAAAGGAACATTTATTATCGAATTTTACAAAATTAGAAATAGGATAATGACAAACAATGAAACAAGGGCACAATCCTGTACCAAGTTTTCAACAAAGGAAAAGAAGTAAGGTAAAAGTGGAAAGAAATGGCAGGCAAAAACTTTGGGAGCAAACATGGGGGCTTACAATACAGTAACGGAATTAGGTAAGCTCAAACCTACAGAAACCACAATACATTTTCACAGTGGATACAATGTGGTACTGTTATGGAAAGTCGACGTTTCGATCCCTAGCTCCTAATACAGTGGGATCATCCTCAGGACTTAAAATTACAAAAAGTTGCCTGATACGATTTCTACGCCTGTTGAAATGAACGAGGAGAGAAGGGAGACAAGAACAACAATCAAACGATAAGAAGGGAAAGCAAATCAGCATTCAATAGCGATGTACAATTAAACAATTGTGCGGTCCTAAGAAAGTGCCTCATGCATTGAATTTTATTTGTGGTTAAAAACGGGTTTAGCGCCGTTTGGTTGGTCTGAGCGAGTGAGCGATTTGCGAACGCGGTTGTGAAGGAGTGAAGAATGAAAAGGCATCCTTGTGGGTTGCATGCCAGACCTCTCGGAGTGAATTGAGTTCGAAGCTGTGGATGGCCATCAATGCAGTGGTGGCGTGCGAGGCATCGTCGGGCTGGCCGGGCGTAGGCAAGTGATGATCGATCCCCGGTTGGCAGCTGGTGCTACTATGGTGAAGAATTGGTGCCTTGTGTGGGACGAGTGGTTGAAACGTTGGAAATGTGGGGAATCTAAGTTACCTAGGAAACAGCAAGGGAAGCTGCTCGTGGTTGCGTCCGGGCGGTGAGGCAACCAGGCTGTAGGTGATGAAGGGAATAAGAGCAGTCAGCGGCTGCCGGGAAGCACTAAAGGAAAGGGAAGGGCGTTAAGGGGATGAAGGAGCGAGCAAGGGGAAGGTGCCTGGAGTGGAGTGTGGCCGGCTTACCTTGGGAACAACTTGAATTTTGTTCCGATCGAGGAGTAGTTAGAAAGCAAGTTCTTCCGCGTTGGAGGCGGGGAGTGGGTGGCAGCAACGGTGGCTCATCGTGGGCAAACTGAGCAAGGTAGAGGGAAGCTCGTTAGACAGAGGTGGGGAATTACCTCTGGATGGTGGTGGGAGACGGGGGCTTGACTCGGAGTTGACAGTGGCTGAAACTACCACAACGCGGAGGAAATATGGCTCAGCTACTGAACAGAGAGGAACTGAAATCAATCATCCTCTTTGACTCAATTCGAAATGGTCTGAATAGAACAGAGGATTGGACAACGTTGCTTTAAAAAGACTACAAAGTAACAGTGAAATGACGCTCTATAATTCCCTTGGAACTCCTACTCATGAGATACTAATACTGTACATACAGTCCTCCATGAGTAATTTGTAAGCCTTTTTCAGAATACCGCCTTCAGGAACCGCAGACTTGCATATTACTTCACTGTGTTTAAACCTCTTTTGATGGGTTAATTGTTACATACCCCCAACCTATCATGTTGCTGACTTGCCTTTTTCAATTATGTTTTCCCTGTTAATTGTTAATTGATCAATAACTAGCCCAATTTACTGGGCGATAACCTTATTATGAAAATCGTGTTCCTCCAACTGCATGCGTGACCAGCTAACCAATGTTCACTACAATATCACCCAATCGGTAATGGCACACACACTGATGTTACGGTTCCCCACTCCAAAATGGCCCCCGCACTTGCACCGATATTCTAACTTTCGGCACAGTCCGTCCTCTATTTCCACTCCCACATGAGGCCTTAACTTCACCGGCGCCCGTTAGCCCAGTTCCCATTGCAGGCCACCAACGGATGATCCTCACCGTTCTGTCGAGACTCTATCGAGGTAAGCCCTCAACCCCCTTCCAAAGATAATTCTCCATCGTTACCCTCCACTCCTCTTAACGAGTTCTCTCCTTCCTATTCCGCTCGTACTAACCACGGACAGCCACCGCTGCTGCCGTCCACTCTCCGCTCCATACGCGGAAGGAATACTTTCCAATTGAGCCCATTACAAGCAATACTCAAGGTAAGCCACTGTCAACTCCGAGTCAAGCCCCCGTCTCCCACCACCATCCAGAGGTAATTCCCCACCTCTGTCTAACGAGCTTCCCTATACCTTGCTCAGTTTGCCCACGATGAGCCACCGTTGCTGCCGCCCACTCCCCGCCTCCAACGCGGGAGAACTTGCTTGCTAACTACTCCTCGATCGGAACAAAATTCAAGTTGTTCCCAAGGTAAGCCGGCCACCCTCCACTCCAGGCACCTTCCCCTTGCTCGCTCCTTCATCCCCTTAACGCCCTTCCCTTTCCTTTAGTGCTTCCCGGCAGCCGCCGACTGCTCTTATTCCCTTCATCACCTACAGACTGGTTGCCTCACCGCCCGGACGCAACCACGAGCAGCTTCCCTTGCTGTTTCCTAGGTAACATAGATTCCCCACATTTCCGACGGTTCAACCACTCGTCCCACACAAGGCACCAATTCTTCACCATAGTAGCACCAGCTGCCAACCGGGGATCGATCATCACTTGCCTACGCCCGGCCAGCCCGACGATGCCCCGCACGCCACCACTGCATTGATGGCCATCCACAGCTTCGAACTCAATTCACTCCGAGAGGTCTGGCACGCAACCCACAAAGACGCCTTTTCATTCTTCACTCCTTCACAACCGCGTTCGCAAATCGCTCACTCGCTCAGAGCAACCAAACGGCGCCAAACCCGTTTTTAATCACAAATAAAATTCAATGCATGAGGCACTTTCTTAGGACCGCACAATTGTTTAATTGTACATCGCTATTGAATGCTGATTTGCTTTCCCTTCTTATCGTTTGATTGTTGTTCTTGTCTCCCTTCTCTCCTCGTTCATTTCAACAGGCGTAGAAATCGTATCAGGCAACTTTTTGTAATTTTAAGTCCTGAGGATGATCCCACTGTATTAGGAGCTAGGGATCGAAACGTCGACTTTCCATAACAGTACCACATTGTATCCACTGTGAAAATGTATTGTGGTTTCTGTAGGTTTGAGCTTACCTAATTCCGTTACTGTATTGTAAGCCCCCATGTTTGCTCCCAAAGTTTTTGCCTGCCATTTCTTTCCACTTTTACCTTACTTCTTTTCCTTTGTTGAAAACTTGGTACAGGATTGTGCCCTTGTTTCATTGTTTGTCATTATCCTATTTCTAATTTTGTAAAATTCGATAATAAATGTTCCTTTGTCCGGCTGGACACAGGAGGAATACACATAGGTCTTATTGAAGTCTATGTTGTAACAGTTACCTTAATTAAGTTTATGCTAAGGACCGTTGTTCTTGTAAAATACTCTTTACAGAGGGCATCATACTAAATCACACAGATTTAACCTACCGGATACACCCTTTGTAACCCATGCCAGTGTCACCTGCTATGTGACATCACTGGGTGCCAGGAGGCGCTGAATGTCACACACACAAGCTAGTTCGAGCAATACATACAATGGTACACGGCAGACACTTCCTCCGTTGGTTATATCACAGACTCCTTACACACCTACTGGTGTCTCTGACCCCCTTGAGGACAAACTGGGAGGAAGGCCTAGCCCGTAGTCTTCAGGATAAGGAATGGGACTTCCTTATAGAATACCCCCAAAAACTTTCATGCAACTCCTGCTTCAAATTTATACATTTCTCTATATTACACCGGGCTTACCTCACCCCCGCATAGATTCCACACAGTATTTCCCACATGTCCCTTCAGCATGACCACAGTGTTACACCCCAGAAGCCAAGTATCTACACATTATGGGATTGTTCAGTATTATCTTCATACTGGGTGCCAATCAGTGCCACCATGTCGGAACTCACTGATCAAGATCATTGGCAATCAATGGAGAACTGCATTTTAGGTTTGTTCCCTAGAGCCAAAGGACCAAAAGTGGTGTCACATGTTGTGGACTTGACGTTTTATTGGCAAAACGTCTCTTAAAAAAATGCTGGAAATTTCCAACAGAGCTCACGGTTTCCCAATGGCGGGAAGAAGTGGAGAAATGGGGTCTAGCTGAGATGAGAAGAGTATATGGGCCTATGGAAGAAGCACATAGCACTGGAATGGGATGCATTGTTTGAATCCTCTAAGGCATTAGAGACCATAGACACAAACTGGCCCATCTACCCACCCTTCAGGTACTTTTTTAATTCATATAAAAAATGCCAGAGGCCCTCCCTGCAGACACGCTCTGTCACCATCTCCTGACAAAGTTCTTGCTCACATTGGTTCCAGTCCCTAAACACAACTGTTGGACTTGGCCCTTCTGGCAGGTTCACCCCTGAACTTTTTTTGCTTTTTATTGGTGACTTGGTGTGGTGATTTTTGGTTTCTGCGCACTTTCCCTGTGTCCCAGGGTAAAGTGCGTGCGCGCTCTGAGTGCATGTGGTGAGATAGGCCTGCCCTCCCATAGGAATGAATGGGGAATGTATGTGTCCCTAGTAGTTCCTGATGCGTGGGGTGTGCAGGCCCGAGTTTGGTATGTGCGGACTCGTGTGATTGAATACTGCGCGATGATGTGTGCGGCGTGCATGTACCTAGTGTGGAAGTGCCACTTCTAGAAGTGGGCACTTCGGTGTGCAGTGTAAAATGTGTGCCTTGTCGCGTGATTGGCTGGTTGAGGTCATGTGACGGGCTAGGGATTCCCCAGAGTCAGGATGAGTCACCCAGTGGGGAATGGGGAGATCAGCAGCTAGATGGGTGGGAGGAGTACACCTGGGTCCTGAATAGGGCAGGGTTTTCCCCCACACAATGCTGGCTCCGCCCCCTGTGGGGCGACTGACGACCCTAGCCCTGCCAGTGAATAGAGTGAGGGGCTGAGCACATCAAGGGTGCTCCCCAACCAGCTGCGACTGGTTTTCCCCCTCACCCTGAACCCAGAACAAAGGGTTTTTACTGTATAAAAATGGGGCTGTGTCCCCACAGAAACTGTTCTCTTCCAGGATCCTGAGGGGGGCTGCTGCTGCTGCTGGAGGCCAGGAGGAACCGCCACTTGGGACTGCCTTCCTGCCCTGGAGGGCCCAGTGAGCTGGCCCCTGGCCCAGCCTTGCCCCCCTGCCTACCTTTCTAGACTTTGCTGGACTTGCCTTATCCCCTAAGTGCCTGGAAGCGCTTTTCTTTCATTTATAGCGCTAGGAGCGCTTTATTGGTGGCCAGCAGCGCGGAGCTGCAATTACTAGCGAGGGAACCCCGACGTAGGGATTCCCTGCTATTTTGCCGCGCTTGCGGGTGCCCACCCCGCTGATTTAATTATTTAATTGGCGGGTGCCCACCCCGCATTGTGGTGTGCTCGCGGGTGCCCACCCCGCTTATTTGTATTAATTTCACGGCGGGTGCCCACCCCGCCGTACAGTCCTTAGTTGAGGGAGCCTACCCCTCTTATTGCCGAGCTTTACAATTCCTCGCCCTCCGGCCCCGACCAGGAAGTCAGGCGGGCCGGGGGCGGGCCTCCGGGACAACCGGAATCGAAACTATGAGGGCGGGAGCCTACCCCGCCTCCTTCCCGAGACTCGCGGCTGCATTTGGGCCCCGGAGCAGGCAGGAGCCGACCCTGCGCGCCGGTGCCCTCGTATGCGGAGAGAAGTAACGCCGAGAGAGAAGGGACCCCCATCGAGAGGAGGACCGGGAGCCCACCCCGCCTCCGTGTGTTGTCTGCCCGCCAGCCGGTGAGTGCGGCTCAGCTGCTGGGTGGCTGGGGGTGTGGGGAGGTGCGTTGGCCGGTGCCGTCCCCGTGATAAAGTCGAGCACTGCGGGTGCAGTGCTCATACCTCCCTCCCGCTGCCCCGCCTGACAGTGGGCAGCGGCAGCGCTTTGGGGACAGAGTTGTGGAAAGCGCCTCCGGTGCTCCGGTGGGGGCATTGGTCGTCTTGAGTCCAGAGGGACTCCACCGTTGGGGGCATTATTGATTCAGAGGCCAGTGAGGCTCCAACACCCCGCATTGTTTCCTTCGAGCGCTGGTGCGCTCCAACGGCGTTGTTTGTTTAGAGCGCTGGTGCGCTCCAACACCTGGGGGCATTCTCGTTGGCAGAGCCCAGGGAGGCTCAGAGGCATGCCCGATTGGTTTTGAGAAGGCACAGTGGTGCCCCAGCATTCCTCCACAGCTGCCCAGCACTTCGTGGGCAGCTGCAACGTGTAGGCTGTGCTCAGTTGCTCCTGGGCGTTTGGTGTTTTGCCTAGACTGCGGGCGCAGTCTTGCCCCTGACTTTGTTGCGACACAGGGCGTCCTTGCCCCTTCAAGGCCAGTTGGCCTAGGGACTGCCGCAGATGGTGGCTAAAGTGAGTTTGGCGTTATTGTTTCTTGTTCTACACCTCTGAATGTGTTATTTTATGCATCATGTGTTTTTCTTGTTTTACACACCTGAATATGATGCATCATGTGTAATGTGCGTTTACCCCTACAGGTATTGTGATTCTTAGGTGGTTGTTTGTTTTCTCCTAGTACAGGTGGTGCTAGTGAGGTCCTAGATCCCTGCGCGATATTTTCCTAAGGTGGTTAGGGTTGCGTAGGTGGTACTTACCTGTTACCAGTAGTTACTGGTTGTGTACTACATGTTCTATTTTTAGTGCTACAGTGATTGTATGTGCTATGTTCTAAAAGTATTATTCCTAAGTTCTAGGAGTGCTAATTTCGGACAGTGGTCCATGTGGCCCTGTCCCCTGTACATATAATCCCTTGTAAATTCTGCCCGTGCCTGTTGGCACATTGTAAAGTGTGTGTTTTTATCTGATGTGTTGTGTATAATACAAAGGCTATTTTTATAGAATACCTTGTGTGGAGTTTCCTTTGTGGTGGGCCTTGGGTGTTGTTGCTGGGTGCGCGCGCAAACGCTTTACACATCGCCACAGGGATAAGCCTGTCTGCTCGTGCCAAGCTACCAAGGGGGTGAGCAGGGGTTATCTTTGGCGTGTAACTTCCTTGCCCTGACTAGAGTGGTGGTTTGTGCCTGACTTTGGCGCAAGCCTTAGCCAACCAGAAATCCCATTTCTAACAACAACTATGATGGGTCTCTAGTTTTTGACATGTTTGATACCTATAGTGAAGATGTTCAGCTCGGGAGAGGATGGGTGCAGGTCTATTAGTTCAGATAAGTTCACAGTTTGAATTTTTGCTAACCAAAGGCAAATCCAAAATGAACTACCACATGCTAATGTGTCATGTAGTCTATTGTTATGAAAGCTGTCCACTGTAACCATCGTCCTACCTAAATTGTAAACTGTTATGGTTTATGGAAATCTACCAGATGATGGCAAAAGTGTATAACTCAAAAATGCTATAAAGTTTATGTTAAAAAAAAAAACAGAAAGCCTACCAACTGCTTGATATTGCCACGCCAAGAGGTTGGTCTCTAGGAGAAGCCTACAACTGAGACTGAGAGATTGCTCCTCAGCACGACACAGTTTGTGATCCTCTTTAAAGTGAGTGAGCACTGTCTCTCAATCTTATAATGCGAAGATCATTGATAGCAGGAGTAACAACAGTATTAAGATAGTAAAACTGTTAAAGGACCCCACAAAGGTATATGTACGTTTACACTGTTGCCAGTGTAGAAATGTAAAACATAGTTTTAAAGTACATTAAGGTTTTATTATCTTTTTCTGGTGACCCGGCTTTTAAAAGGATTGCAGTAGTGCACTTTGTGGCTTCTTTAGTTATGATTTGTTTTGCATCATTTCTGCATGCCCACTCACCTTCACCTTTTTTGCTGCAGCTGATATTGAGAGGTGTGGCATTTCCCGGTCCTGCTTTTAGCTGAAATCAAAAAGTGTTACATTAGCAAGAAGATTTCTGTATTCTTACATGTTCAAAATGTTTGTGAGACGCACTGTGATGGCTTGCATGGCTTCTTTATATAACATGCAGTAGCATAACAGAGCAGAATTCATGACAGAAGTGAAGAATAGATTTGTTAGTCCGACACAAGTCCTTCTACTGTCACAAAACTATGAGCTTCACTAAGTATTTACCACATTTAAGATCAGCACTGAAGAGAGAGAACCAAAGTACCAAGAGAAAGAGAGTGTCCATGTGTTTGTATACACCCTTTAAAATCAGCCATTGGTAGATGGAAAAAATGAGAATACAAAATGCCACAAAACAACAATGCTCTACTTATTTTGTAGTAATGCTTTAATTAGAAAAAAGCAGAGTTGAAGAAATATAAAATGTACATGATTTGCAGCACCAGCACACAACTATTCAAGGGAACTTATAAGCTTTAAGTGGGACCCTAATGCTCACTTTGAATGCCCGGTCAATCTTTTCACATAGAACTCTGTCTGTGCTTTAGAATTTACTTTCCCTGCATAAGTCATTTCCATGGAGACGAAGTAATATTAATACCCCCACATGTATCACAGTGCTAGCAGTCCACAGGAAGTGGAATGATATGAAAAACAGCCAATAGTATGAAAAGATAAAATTAATGATATGTATCAGGAGGCGGCAGCGAAACAAAATGGTCATTCCTTAGTGCCCGTCCTGAGCCGCCAAGGCTTTTTTTTTCCTCCAAGGAACGCCTTATCTTGATCAGCGCCTCTTTCGTCATGCTGGATGGCGTTGGAAACCCCCAGAAGCCACGGGGTGAGTTTATACACTTTTTTTGGTCTATTGACTGTTTCGTACCTCACCTCCAGCCACTCCCGTTGATAGCTTGTTGCGGCCACCATTTGGCAGGCTCCTGTTTCTCCTCAGAGGATGTGCCCGTTCATAAATTATATTTCCTGAAGTGCTCCCATAAATGAGGATTGATATCTACACTGAAAATATCATCTTTGCAGTTTTGTTTCCTCTTTTTTTCTCTGCCATAGTGTATTAAGGTCTTTATCAGTTTATCATTAGGGCAGACTTGCATGGGGCTTCAGTTTTTAAGGCGTTACATTTACCTTGCCTCTGCTTACCTGGTGATTCTGCAATTTTTCCATGGCGAATGTCTGCGCAATTGTTGGGATTTTTTTCTTTTCAATTGTTTTTTCGTTGACTCTTAGAAGTGTTTCTCTTTCTTTGTGGCATTACGCTGCCACCATTTGTTATTATGGATCTATCACATTCGTCCAAGTCACAGGCTTCTACTAACTCTGCTGCGAATGGTTGTAAGGATTCAGGTATCAATGCTAATAAAAGAGTAAAAAAAGACCCGTCCTCACCAACTAAATCTTCACTGCCTTTGACCTTAGAGGATATTATGGATGAGCTTCTAAATATGTGACCACTTATGGTTGACACTAGCGCAGCACTTCAGAGAATTGAGGAGAAATGACCTCATCTAGACTCAAGACTCACAGAGGTTGAACAATGAGTTAGTGATGCACAGGATGTGCCTGTTAAAGTTGACTTATTTACCAAAGAGGTAACTCAATTGAAAAAGTTAATGGAGGATCTGGAAAATCGCAATCGGAGAAATAATTTACCTATCAATGGAATACTGGAAGGTTCTATATGGCCAGACATGATCAATTTGCTGAAGCTTCATATTCCTAAAATTGTGGGCTTCTAAAGCATAGTTGATCTCAACATCCAGAGGGCTAATCGAATTGGCATTTCTCATTCCGCGAATTTCAACAGACCTAGAGGGATTATTGCCCTTTTTTTCAATATTTGCATTTGATGATGGTTCTTAAAGAAGCCAAATAACGCAAGCAAATGCTTTGGTCCCGCCAGAAGATTTTCTTAAGTGAGTATGTTGCTAGGGTTACAGCTAATCGTCGGAAGGAATTCTTACATCTCAGACCAACACTTAGATCTATGAATGCTCGCTATGGCCTCATTCATCCTTGTTTCTTTAAAAGGTTACCTGCAAAGACAAGTCAACAATTTTTGATGATCCTGAGGATCTAAAAAAAATGTATCTACATATATAAAGGAGAAGATATGGAACTCAGTAAATCTTAATTGGGTCACTATAAAAGTTATAACTTTAAATTTTCATCCTTTCTTACAGGTCCCTTGTCTTCTTTGCATTTTGGATCAAGACAAGACTGCCTTCTTGTGTCCCTTTGTACATTTTATGGCCATCAACATGGTCCCACGTGATGTTTCGTAAGTTCTCCATTTTTGTTTTCCATTAATTGGTTATATCATTGGTTTTGTTCCATTCTCTTCAGTATATAATAATTCTCCATTACATGTTCTCTTCTAATCAATCTGTTCTTGGTGGTTCTCCTTCAGAGTGGTCTCTGACTTTCTCGCTCCCCCTTTTTCATCAACATGATCTCTTTTTGTGTTTCCACATATGGCTAAAGTCTTGTGGCTTTGTGTCACGGTTTCATTTTCTCTACTTTTTGGGGGGGGGGGGGGGGGGTGGAGAGTCCTTTTACCCCCTTCCTCTTTCTCCATTCTTATCCTTATTTTGTTTTTCTTCACAATATTTCTTGTTCTTTCTATACAGCTTATTCTTTCTTATGCAGCTGTGTGCAGTTTTGTCTCCATCAGTCTTACTCTTACATTATTTTGTTGCTTAAGTTGTGTTTATATTTTAGGGTCCCTAATGCTTGTTGTTTGATGGTTTTTCGATATTCTACCAATGAGTAGTTTACGTATGGTCTCCTGGAATGTTAAGGGCAGTCAGAACCAATGGGTGTTATCTTACTTATCAAGATGAAATAGTAAAATTGCTTTTTTGCAAGAAACCCATCTTAAGGAACAGGACACAGTTTCTTCATGTCGACATTGGGTTGGGGGTGTTTTTTGTTCCTCGGCAGTAAACAACAAAAATGGTGTCCTGTTAGACTTGGAGGTCTCTAGTTGGCACAGGTATGCACTTGTGACAAATAGGGACCCTCTCCTCTAGTCAGAGTAGGGGGGTACACTCCCAAAATAACCCCTGCTCACCCCCCTGGTAGCTTGGCACGAGCAGACAGGCTTATCTCAGAGGCAGTGTGTAAAGCATTTGCGACCACATACAGTAATCCAGTGACAACACTACAAATGGACACTACACAGGTTTTATATAAAAAAGAAGTATACTTTATATAGATTTACCACAAGACCATTATACGACAAAAACACAATACTGTTACTTTAGATGGTAGGATTTTGCTTAGTTCTCTTAAGTTCTTAAATGCGACACTTTAAGTCAATGTACCTTTTAGATGTGACACGCAGGGCAACGAAAGTGTTGCAATGATGTTGATGCGATGAAGTTTTTGGTGCAAAGAAATAAAGACGTGAAGATCTTCCAGATGCGGTACGCTTCTCCGATGTTGCCAGAAGACTCGACGCTTCAGCTGCAGCAGCATCCCCCTTTACGTGATGTGACGACAGCGGCCTTGGCAGCGACACTCTTCTCCGACGTTTGCGAGATGCTTCCGCTCGATGCGATGTTGCAGTAGTTCCGACGGCGGCACGCTTCTCCGTGGATGTGAGACGCTTTTCTTGATGCGGTGCAAAGCGACAACTACGATGGCTGTGATGGCAACACGCTTCTTCCTCGATGCGAGACACTTCCTGGATGATGCGAGACGCTTCTGCTCGATGCGATGCTTCAGCGGCAATACACTTTCCGAGATGCGACGACAACAGCTCCGACGGCGGCACACTTCTTCTTGAGTCGCGCTTCCAGCTCCTTGCGACACGCAGTCCCTCAGAAGGCCCAACAACAGCAGCAGGCACTTCCAAAGAACTCTGGGGAGCTGTGGGGTGAAGTCTGTTGCTCCTGAGACTTCAGCAGGAGGCAAGCTCTTTTCCAAGCCCTTGGAGATCCTTCACAAGTTGAGCAAAAGTACATGCAAAGTTCCTTTCTCCTCTCTTTGGCAGTAAGGCAACCACTGCAGGCCAATCCCCCAGGTTCAGGGTTAGTTTCCTCCTCAGCTTCTTCTGGTTCCTCCCTCAGCAGAGGTTCTACTTGTTTTCCCAAAGTGATCTAAATTCTTGGGATCAGGGTCCCAATATTTATACCCAGAAATCCTTTGTCCTCTGAAGGCAGAGGGGCCTTTGCCCAGTCCAGACCAGTTCCTGAGCACTCTGTTTACCAGACTTCCCCTTCCCTTTCACAGTGCAGGGCAGAAACATTTGAAACCCCACAGGAGGTGGAGCCAGCATTGTGGAAGGCAGGCACAGCCCTATTCAGGTCCCAGGTGCAACTCCTCCCACCCATCTAGATGCAGACCTCTCTATTCACCACTGGGGCACCTCACCCTGTCTCCTGGAATTCCCCAGCCCTGTCACTCAAACTCCAGACAAAGGAATACACACAGCCTAGCAGAGGCAGGATTGAATGGTTAGACAAGAAAATGCCTACTTTCTAAAAGTGGCATTTTCAAACACAGAATGTTAAAACCAACTTTACTAAAAGATGTATTTTATCTTCCTGAGTTCAGGCATACTAAATTCGAATTTCTACCATGTTCCCTGAGTCAGTTAGGATTATAAAATGTAATAACCAAGCTGGTCATTCTGGCCTATGGAGAACAGGTAGACTTGCAATAGTGAAAAACGAAAATGGCTGTAATTCACTATTAGAACATGCCACACACACCAGGGCATGTCCTACCTTATCCTTACAATGCACCCTGCCCTTGGGCCTACCATAGGGGTATCTGATATGAAGAAAAGGGAAGGTTTAGGGACTGGCAAGTGGGTGCACTTGCCCAGTCAGCATGACAGTATCAGACTGCACGCAGGCTCTGCAATGGCAGACCTTAGACACACTTTTACAGGCTGCTTCTGTGGGTGGCACAACCAGTGCTGCAAGCCCACCAGCAGCATTTGGATTTACAAGCCCTGGGCACTCCTGGTGCACTGTACTAGGGTCTGACAGGTAAACCAAATCAACCAATCATGGAATCACAAATCATACATTAATTTACAATGGGGAGAGCATATGCACTTTAGCACTGATCAGCAGTGGTAAAGTGCCCAGAGTCATAAAACAGCCAACAACAGGTCAGAAAAAATATAGGAGGAAGGCAAAAAGTTCAGGGATGACCCTGCAAAAAGGGCCAAGTCCAACATGTCCTAAAACTGTTTCACAAATCTTTATGTACTCAATTGTTGAGCGAGGTCGAAGATGATGCTGGAAAATGGCTTTTACTGAATATTATGATTAATGATACCCATATTTTTTGTGTTATGTCTATGGCACAAGTGGAGTGGATTTGTCATTTTGGAATCACTTTGCTATTCTTCTATCCTCATGCACACCAAAACATCATATAGTGGGTTCAAGATACAATAATGCACGACAAAATATGTCGATCCATTCAGCAGATCTGGTTTCAAATTTTCTCTATTAAATTCTTCTTTAAAATCAGCGTAGCCAACGCGTTTCATCCCTAAGGACTTCTTCAGGGCGAATAGTTTTTGTAGGTTAATCTGATGCTCTCGGTGTGGTTTTACCCTGTCCAGGTTTTTAGAAATAGTTCTATTTGTATTCAGGAGAAGGGTCGCCCCATCAAGCGATCCGTGCAACAAGCGCAAGTCGCGGATTTCAGTAGCAAGATTGCGGCAATCTAAGGAAAATGGTGGAGTTAATTACCCTCATCTTAGGCTATACCATTTGGCTTTCACTCTTAAACACATTTGGACTTTGCTTTTGGCTACTCGTCCTGATTTATCTGCTGTCTGGGTCAACAGGAGCAAGCTCAGTTTACACCCTTTCATTCAGAGAAACAGTTTATATCTCTCAACCTCCGAAGGCCTTTTGCTTGGCCATACTCACTCATTCCATTTCTATTGCTACATCTTTAATTATAAATTCTAATCCATATTTTGGAAATATAACACAAACTCCCATTTGGTATAACAAGAATATTAAACTAAAAAATAGAATTCTTTCTTGTCTGGAGATCCATATGGGCTAAGCTACATACCACTTCCTGTTCAGCAAATAGTAATTATTTCTATAATAGACAATACTTGACTCCAAACCTCTTCACAAGTTCAAGATTTCTAGTAATGCCAAGTGTTGGTCTTGCCCGTATGAGAGGAGTGACCTTCCACATATGTTTTTTTAATGTCCTTTGGTTAAAAAATGTTGGTTATTTATATGGGGTAAAGTGAATCACATTCTGTCCACGAATATACCCTTCAACGTTTCAGATCTTTTTTTAGGAGGTTCCTCTCCAATTTGGCAATCTCAGTGTATGGTTGGGAAGTTTATTGATTTGATCATTGCAATTGCCTTGTAAATCATCACCTTCAACTGGAATGATACCACTAAGATTACCTTTATCGGCTGGTGGAATCTGCTTTCTCATCACCACAGACTGGATCAAACTCATGCTACCTCTCTTCCTTCAATGATTAAAAAAGATTTGTTATGGTTGCCACTTACATACTTTTTAATCTAAATAAGCTGTTAATTACTCATCTGCTGCTATGATCCCCCCCACATGAGGATTATATCAGGTGGTTACGCTGTTAGTGTGTTTATTACACACTGTTAATAGTATGCTCTGTACCATTTATTAATACTTTTTCTTTTTTCCTCTTTCTTTTCTCTTGTCATACAAAAAGTTAAAATGTGCTGGTTTGGCTTTTCTAGTATTATCGATCTTTAATTCCAGTTTAGGGGTTCAGGTGTACATGTGTATATTCTCTAATTTCTTACATTTCTCTTTAATTAAGCATTCTTAAACTTACAAAAAAAATGGTAAGAAATGACTGGAAGTTATTGTCTAAAATAAAGATAGTCACACCTATGTGGAAGCTAATAGCAGATCTTGATAACATAGAACATATAATCTCCACATGTTCAAGTTACCAGTAAATATAGGAGGACAAAGTTGAACTATTTGGCTAAAAAAATACCTTGCCAGGTTTATTAAATATAAACCTCAGCTACAAGTTTGAGATTGATAAGGCTCACAGCATACCTTCGCAATGTAAATCTAATGCTGTTAAGCCCAGACAGATGATGTATAAAGTATTACAATACCACCATACAGTGCTTAATTGAAGTCAGTGGTTTCCGGTGCTCGGCACCAGGCCCTTAATTGTCAACACCAGCACTTATAACAGTGTGCACATGGTGGTGCTGTTTGTCTAATTTACAGATGAGCACCACAACAGTTGTATATTAATTCAGTACACATTAGAAATAACAAAAACATGTGCACAAGCCATTCTTATAGATTTGGGGGCCTGGGATAGTCTGGATTGTTACACTTGTAGGAGTGTGATGGTTATTAGTTGTGTTTAACACAAACTCTATAGTTTTTTTGGGGGACATGACAATCCAAAGTACAATGGTTATGTAGTTATGTGGGTGCGATCATTGGCAGCGCTGGCAGGGGTAATGGGTGGTGCAAGCTGCAGTAATAGCCCTGGGACTTGAGTTTTTGTTCCAAGTTAAGTACTGACCATTTCATCTAAATCTGTAAAACAGCTACACAAATTCCTTGAAACAGAACATAAATATGGCTTATTTGATCCTCCAACTATGAAGATTTGGAACAGAGATATTCACAAGTTTTTTACATACCCAACTTAGGTAAGTGCGTATTTGGATCTTCAAGCTCCTGCCAGAATGCATTCCCAAGATTCTAATTAATTAGTGTAACCTCGAGATACTATTTGGATTGTTCTGTGCTCAATTATTTATTTCTCCAATTTCATATCCGTCTTTACTTTTTTGCAGTAAACATCTGTATGAATCTTTTATTTATATATGTGGTTTCCATATAAACCAGATTATAGGTTGTATATCTTGCTTTTATTTTTAAATGGGAGATTTAACAGTAGTTTGTTATATTAGTTTAATCTTTGATAGAAGACACTACAAGATAAAGTTATTTCTTTAAATGTGAAAGGTTTACGACGCCCAGTTAAAAGAAGGAAGATTAATAACTATTTACACTGATATAAAACTGTTAATTTTTTTTATATGAAAAATGTATGTAGAAGATACTATATTATCTACTATCAGCAAGGGTTGGATCTAAATAATTATTTTCTCAAAAGGTAGATGACTAGAGAATGGCCTAGCTATATTTCTGGCAAAGAAATTCAATTTTTGAATTCTTTAACAACATAGTGATGCTGTTGGTTGTTTTTTATATGTTCAGGTCAAAATTGATACGTTTGTTATACATTTAATTTTTATGTACCTACTAGTTATGATGCTATTTTTGGGAAAAATCTTACAAAGGAAATAATTTACCTTGGCATTGCACCCCTTGTTTATGAGGAGATTTTAATCTAATAAATGAACAATTTTTAGATATACTATCAACATTTAAATGTAAATGCCCTAAGGCTTACATATTGTTTAAAGCAATTTTTTAAATGCCTAAACTTTAGATAACTGGGGACTACACTACTCTAAGATACATCTCTGATTATACATTGTGATGTTTTCAAAGTATATTAGAGGAATATTTATATCTCTGATGTCTAATGAAAACAAAAAATTAAAAAATTGAGTTCTAGACATTTCCAACTAAATTGCTAAATTTGAAAGACTTTTCATTACTTCAAATGATAAATAAAATTTCAAATAATAAAACTAATACATTTGAGAAATTGCTTTGCAAAAAAGCAGGGATACACATTTCTACTGCAAAAGCAAAAATATTACTATAATTCTAATAGGTCTGGTAAATCATTAGCTAATTATTTGTGAAATAAGAAAGCTAAGTTCACGCTATCAAATCCTCTCAAGGTGAATTGTTTACGAGTTTGAAAGATATTGCTAATGGATATTGCCCTTTTATAAACAATTTTATTTTAGACAATCCTTGAATTGTGATCTAATTATCGATAACTTTTTATCTTTTAACTTTGCCTTCAGTCTTTGTGGAAGATGGATTTCTATTAGAGGAACCATTTTCCTTTGGTGAAATTATTACCTCTATAAATTTTGCTTAAGTCTGGTTAGTCTATTGTCCCTGATGATTTGCCAGCAGAATTTTATAAAGAATTAATCCAAGTAATCTTGAGTTTTATTACCTATGTATAAAGAGTTTAAAGTCAGTCAGTCAAAAACACTTTATTCGATTAATTAAAATCATAAAAGTACAGAATTCATACAATAATAAAAAGGCAGTCAAAGACATAAAATGTGCCAGCATAATTACAAAAAATCCACACAAATAGAGATACCATACCTAAGAACAGACGTTAAAAAGCTGCTCCAGGATTGCACAGATTAGGAAACATATTTGATTTGCAGCGCATAGCTGCCACCAGGAAATTGGCCACACTAAATATAATACGAGTACTACTCAACTGCTGAAGAAATAGCAGGGCAGGTCTAACTTGTAAAAAGCCGCCTTCCTTCAAAATTGGGAGCAGATAGTTTTTCCGGCTTGCAGAGTAGAACTCGCAAAACATAATAAAATGCAAAGTGTCTTGGGATGAGAAATCATCACAGTGGCATGGCCTACTACATTCAGGCCTACCCCAGGACGGATAGAAGCCAAGTGAGTAGTGGATTAAATTAAATCTGAATCTCAACAGTAAAAATCTATGGAATGGGTTGGAAACAATACTCAAATAAGGTTCCAGCGAGGGAGATAAGAGGAGCATAAAATGCGCTCTAACACAAGGTTTTAAGAGCTCTCTTTCTTCGCGATCCAATTTGACCCTATCTAAAAAACACTGCTTGATCCAAGCTATGTCAGCCTTGACAATATGTGATGGAGACCCAAAGAGCTCAGGGCGCCCAAGACGAGAGAGCTCCGCTCTGATGTACTCCAGCCAAGGTATTCTTTTAGCATAGTCCAAGGCTAGAATGTCGTTCAGAATCAGATGGTTAAGAGTGATTTCCTGGTTTAACCAGGTTTTCACCCAACACAACAATGGGGCCATCTTCAGCTTATCCATGACATAGCCCAGACCAACCTCCGCATGGATAGAAAAAACAGGGGTCGATTGGGGAACTGAGAGCAAATGTCTCAAGAATCTATTTTCAACTACTTGGATCATAGCCTGCGTAACATAACCCCACAAAGCCGCGCCATAAGTGGCGATAGCCAGGCTTTTCGAAGAATAGACTTTCAACAGGGCCTCCATTGGTCTTGCCCCCAGTCTTTTAGCAAAACTCAGCAACGCAGAGGTAGACCTAGCTACAGAGTTACGTTTGAGCTTGATCTGCGGGCCCCAGGTACAATTCTCGTCAAAGAGGACTCCCAGATAGCAGAAAACCTTTACTCTAGTAATCTCTTTCCCCGTTACAAAATAAAGATCTAGATTTAAGCTTTTTACTGTTTCCCCACCACCATAAAATGGGATTTCTTTATGTTCACCTTAAGGTCTAAGGCAGCCATAAAGGCACCAAAGGCATCCAACAATCTCTGAAGCCCCACAGCTCTGCGGGCCAACAGGACAGAGTTTTAGAAGTCAACTGCTATTGATGGCTCATTTAGAGATGCCTTAAGAGTAGCCATTCCCAAACCAGATAAAGGCCCTATACATATTTCACATTATAGATCAATTTCCCTTCCTAATCATGACTGTAAAATATATGCAAAAGTGTTAGTGAGTAGGCTATCAGCACGTCAAGTAGACATAGTGATTACAATGTATTCATGAAAAAAAGCTTTTCATCCTATAATACCACTACATTCAGTGCACTAATTCCCCTAAGGTTAATTATCCTCTGTGTTTTATGGACATAGTTTCTGAGAAAGAGTTTGATAAAACCGACGGGAAATTTTTGTTTAAATCTTGATGATTTTTTCCATGTGTTGACAACTTTTTAAATATGATTAAAGTTTTCTTTGGAAATCCTATGGCTAGAATATATGTTCATAGCTTCATGTCAGATTCTTTTCAATTAAATAGTGGAACAAGACAAGGAATCCCTTTCTCCCCACCTCTGTTTTTACTTGCAAATGAATCTTTTCTGTGTTTGATCTATAAACATGCTCTAATTAAAGGTATTATGGTTGCAAATGTTAATTAAAAATCTCAGTATATGCAGATTATGTACTGTTATCAGTTGAGCAGCTGTCAACAATCCTCCAACAAATAATACAAATTATCAACTCTTATTCAACTTTATCTGATTATACATTAAATATCTCTAAGACTGATTTTTGCACTTTTATACCACTGATATGATAAAAGGCTCTGGTAAACCATTGTATAGTAACTCTCTAAAAAAAAGGTAGGTATAACGTTTTTAAACAATTAAGGATACAGTGAATACAAATAGTAATTTTTTTCATGACAAGATAAAAGATAAAAAAACAAAGAAAGTTCACCTGTTAGTCAAATTTGGTGGGTGGAATTGAATTGATGCAGTGAAAATTATTCTGATGCCCTACATATTATATTTGATATCTATATGACCTGTACAATTTCCAACCCATATTTGTTTTTCAACTGTGGCTCAGCTTCTCTTTCCATAGCAAAAATATGTTTACTTATTTTGTCAGCTAATAAAACAATTACATCAAATTGGAAAGATGCCAAGAACGTATCTGTACACAAATCACTTTATATATAGAATAGGCTTTAAAGTCTCTGGTTCTAAGCCAATGAAATCTCCACTCTCTCAATTGCTCTTGAAACTTTTAAATGATTACATTTTACATACTGATTATTATATGCTAAGAATACCTTCAACCCTGATATTTCTTCTAGAACTATGCAATTATTTATGTTTGCCACATATTATGGCTATTTATTATACAATACATGTTGGCCCACATTTCGTTTTTTTTTTAGGTTAATTGCTTATTATAATGTCAAGTTAATGCAGCGGTTCTCAAACCTTTTTGACTGCGGCTTCCTCAACCCACTGCCTGTTGGCCTCACCTCCCCACCATTCCACATCTTCTTTTGTGGGTGGGGGGGTGTGAGCCCGGTCCTAGCGTACCACCTTCCTTCTCCCCGAAAACACCTGGGATGAAGACGATGAAGGTACTACTATCAATATGCAGTGCGGCATCAGTGAGGCAACCTGGTCCCCTCCAGCCCCCCACCTGTGAATGATCTCTGAACATCATCGCCCTAGCAAGGCGCACCATGGCATAACTTGCAGTTTCCGTCCTTGTCTCAACTCAACCCAACCAGACGTCCTTAAACTCCCACCTTCTCCCCCTGAAATAAGTATCTGGAATTTTCCCAGTGTGTCCCTCCTCTGTGGAGTCTTTCATCACTGCTCTCACCAGAACCATCCCTCAAATAAAGTTCTTCAAGTGGAGCAACAAAGCCCCAGCAGGATGAGCACAATGCGTGTGAGCATGAGTATGTCCCACCTGTCCTCCAGATTTCCAAACCACCACAAAGCACAGAATATGCCCAGTGATGCCATGTGAGTGCATAGCTGCCAAGCCTTGAGATTGCCCATGTGTGACACTTCAGTGTCCCCAGTGTGTGTGAGTGACACTCCACCCCCAAATGAGTGGCAGCCTCCACCAAGTAAATCAAAGCAGCAGCTGAGCACTTTGTGAACCCTCCACCATCATATCTAGACAAACCACAAAACAAGCCAGACCTATTGGCATTGCCAATCCCTGTCAACAGTACCAGCCAAATGAGCAACAACAGGTAACTGTGTAACTGTTTGATGACAGAAACAGTGGTGAGCAACTGGACAGCGCTCCATTGTTCCTTGACAACACAAAGACTGTTAGAAGAGGCCGAGAGAACATTACACATGAACATACTGAAGCTCGGAGTGAAGGTCAAAGCCCAAGGGTAGCATCTGTGACAAACATTAAACAGATACATTGAACAAAAACAATGCAGTGAATTTGGAAACAATGGTACAGGAAATCCAGAGCAAGGTTTCTCCAGGTTGGTACAGACACTCTAGTTTTGGGCTTTCAAAAATGATTTATCCTTATAAGCTGGTAAAAGCAGTATTGCAAAAAAGTTGCTTTGAAAACATTCCAGGTTCTGAGGGGGAGGAGCAAGATGGCGGGCTGAAACGCCACGGAGTTGCAGCGTCTTGGAGGTCCCTGCTATATGCGCTACACTCGAATAGAAATTGGGCCTAACCTAGCAGATTAATGTGGTGATATGACCATCTAAACCAGCGTTACGGACTGTATTCGGCAAATAAAGAAAAAGATACAACGACGGAAGGTTTTCATGTACTAATTGAAAACTGATGCATCAACTTTTCAAAGCACTGCGGCGGCTGTTGTGGGCGGCTCGTATTGCTGTGCCGACGGTGTTCAGGTGGTCGGAGCCCCGCCTGCCTGACAGAGTGAGACTCGCGCTCTTCGTATCCCCAGTGTATTCAGCCTTCTACGCTGTGGACTCGGATACGGACAAACACGCAATCCCTTTGGACTCTGGAACCATGCCTCCAAAAATGGTAGCACGGGGAACTCACACTGGGCGGAATGCTCAAGCCGCAGCAACCGAGGTTGTAACTCAGGGGAATCTTACCTCAGCTGTGAGTGGGACTAGTAACCACGATAGAAACAGACAGATACCGCCCCCAACTGAGAGACCATCTGAGAGACCAGCATCAACTGCTGGTAAGCCGTTGATCCGTCCCCCCTTGTTTGTCGCCATAAGTGATTCTCGGCTCGACAAGAAAAGGAGGCCTTCTGTAGATAATACCGTACTAGTTAATGAAAATGTTGACTCCGTGGGTCTTTCTAAACCGGGACTATGTTCTGTTGAGCCTGTTTTAACTCAGACTATGCTTGCTTGTATTGATACGTACTCTACAACCACTGGTTTGTTTGGCGCTAGCAGAGTAATTATGGCAGAGTCCCCGGGCGGTCAGGAGAAGTCTTTAACTGACAAGGGGAATACGGCTCAACGTGTATTGAATATGATCTAGTAGGCAACGCGAACTCAGAAACTCACAACTACATTACAGCGGAAGCACTTCACCAAAATGCTACTGTGGTGACCTGTGCTTCTATCTCAGCTGAATCAGATGGTTCTAACTCAGGGATACAGGTCGCTTGTACTGATGAGAGCGAAACAATAGATAAAAAAGTGATGGAGATTACGGAAAATTCCGAAGATACAGGTATCAGCTTCAATAACGAAGAGGAGGAATTTAATGAGGAATCAGAGACTTTGGTAATTTGACGGCGGACTTGGCAAAAAAAATTATGCGTAAAAAAGCGAAATCCAAGGCTAAAAACAAACTTAAAAAAGGCAAAGTCCCGGTTATCTCCAAAGTCTCTGCAACTATACGAGAACTACGTGGGAAACCTATCGCTGATAACAGTCCACTCCGTAAATGGATCCAGGCTAACGGGAGGGTGAAGAAAATGGCTCTACGACTCTCTGGTATCAATCCACAAGTGGGAGACCAGACAAAAGAAATGTCTCCAACTCAATCTCAAACACAGGCTGACATATTAATATCTTCTTCACTGTCTCCCACTTACGGACTCACTAATGTTCTACCAATAACTCTAAAAGCTCCATATGGACTCTATTCTGCTACTGATGCTAAAATGCCAGTTGGAGATGAGTCCTCATCTATAGATGATGAACGTACTCTTAAACAGATTATAGCTTCCACTGGAATGAGCGCCCCAGCACCCGACCTGCCAAATACTTCCTTTGATATCAATTCTGGAAAACAGCATCCCCCTCTAAATATTATCTTACAGACTCTGACTGATAAACATAAGGAAACACAGCAACACTTTCTCCAATTAAGGGAGGATAATATCAAGATTCAGAATTCCATGTAGGATTTAAACAATAAAATTGGAGGAGTTGTGCAGGATCTGGAAACATTACAACAAAGGGTGCTGGCTGTTGAGGAAACGTCAGCTTGTAATCAGACTGTTGCTAATAACCATCAGGAACAAATCGGACTGCTTCAGAATAAATCGTAAGATATGGAGAATCGACAAAGACGTCTCAATCTCAGACTATTTGGCATACCTGAAGGATCTGAAGGGGCTGATCCAAGGGCATATATTGTACAACTTTTTCAGAAGGCTTTTCCCGATCTATCGGACTGGGATTGGGACTCGCAGCTTCAGAGAGTCCATAGATTGCCACCTCACTCATCGAACAAGGGGAGTAAATTCCCACGTCCATTTCTGATTTATTTTGGTAATTTTTTGCTAAGACAGGCGGTTTCATTTAAAGCTAGGCCCAATTCTCCGGTTCTAATTGATACTATATCTTTTTTCGTCAGATCTGATATAAGTAAGAGCACTATGGATAGACGCTGGAAGCTACGCCAGCTCATAGACCCATTTAAATCTTTAGGTGGACAGGTTTTTTTACAAGAACCGGCTCGCCTAAAGGTGATTAATGGGGGGCGTACATATCTATTTACAGATGAGAAGGAGGCAGAACAAGTGCTTTCGAAATTAACAACCTAGAAACGGAAGAAGAAATTCTTTTTCTCGGGGTGGAAGCGCTAATGACCTTTTTTTTATGTCTATGATTTTGTCTCTTTGACACGTATAGCGACAATAATTGATAATGGTCGATAAAAGGAAGAAAAAAAAGAAGAAAAAAATAAAAATAAAAGAAAGAGGGTGAAAAAATAGAATGTTAAAAATATATAACTATAACTTTATTATACATTAAATCACACATAAATAAATGCATACATGTAGCTTAGCGGGTTGATCTCCTCTGCTGCTACTCTGCAGGGCTGCCCAGTCAGCGGCAGCAGGGTATAAGAGGGTCTCCTCTCTTATGGACAGGGGGTGGAGTTCTGGGTGGAGTTCACCTGGGTGGGTTTGTAGGGGCAAGGTGGGGGGGAGGGAAATTCTAAAATGATAAGGATGGGAGGGAAGTTACTGAGATATGAAATATGCTTTTTATGAAACGTTATATGGAATTACAAAAGAATGGGCGGGTGGGAGAAACATATGTAGATGATGTATAGAACTAGATGTATGGCATGGAATGTTGCAGGTCTTAACAGTAGGAATAAAAGGCGACTTGTCTCCGAAGAACTCAAAATGTATAATCCTCACATAGTTTTATTGTCGGAGACGCATATTACTTACAAGGATCGTAAGCTACTCGGGCAACTAGGATATGATGTTATTGTCTGTTCAGAATGTAATACCCCAACCCGAGGGGTTGCTATCTAAAAACAGAAAAGGCTCAGCTTTGAAATCATTAAAATAAAGGCTGATAAAGGGGGGCGATGGGCCATTGCTCAAATACTTTGGGATAGCAACAGTTATACTTTTTGTGTGTTTTACGGCCCAAATATTGATGACTATTATAGATCGGTTAAATATCGAATTACTTGATAGCTGTGGAGAACTTATGATAATGGGGGATTTCAATCCTAGTATGGACTATGACATTGATACTACCAGACACCGAGCTTTTCATAGGATGCGCCGCTCTCGAGCGGCCATTAATGAACTTGGACGTATTCTTAACTTAAAAGACGCATGGCGCACATTGTACCCTACCATTGCAGGCTTTACCTACTATTCAGCACCTCACCAACTATGTTCAAGAATTGATATGGCCTGGGTTCCTGACAATATTTTAGCGAATAGCTTTATGGAGATTTGCCCGAGGGTGGCCTCAGACCATAATCCAATTGTTTTATCGTTTACTACCTTACAGAGCCGGCAGAAACCTAGGCCATTCACGTTCCCTAGACATTTGATGTCCAATAAGGACTACGTAACACAATTAAAGGCACATTTAGTTGAGTTTATTGCAATCAATCTAAACTCAGCTGCATCTGGTGTTGTCTGGGATACTTGTAAAGCTAGTATTCAGGGGTTTACACAGCAGTTTGTATGGAACCAAAATTCACTCTATAAACTCGATCTGGATACATTGGTTAATAAAGTTAATACATTAGAAAAGCAACTATCATATGCATTGACTCAGGGATCATCAAATGCAACGGATATATGCCAAAAACTAGCTAACTTAAAACTGGATACCAAAGTAAGGCTTATGGAGAAAAATATGATTAGCCTACATAAATATCATCTCTCCCAATATGAGGGCGGTGACAGGATAGGTAAAATTTTAGCATAGAAAGTTGCAGATGATTGGTCTAGAACACTCATAAAAGAAATTAGGGGCCAAAATAATATGATATATACCCAACCAGAACTGATCCTTGAGCAATTTGTGGCATTTTTTAGCGCATTATATACCCCAGAAGATTATCCGGCTATGAACAAGATTCAAGAATATTTAGATACTAATTTAACCAATAAAAAGGAGATTGAAGGAATTGAGTCACTCTCCGAAAACATCACCGAGGTAGAGATTAGATTGGCCGTTGCTACGCTTCCTACAGGTAAAGCTGCCGGGGAAGATACCATCCCATTAGAAATTTATAAACTATGTATAGAGGAATTATTACCACTATTATCTAATGTGATAGGTAGTATAGGGAACGCTGGGAATACACCTAAATCCTGGAATATAACAAGGATTGTCTTTTTTTTTTAAAAAAAAACAAGCCAGGAGATCAATGTGGGTCATACAGACCCATCTCGCTTATTAATGCAGACGCTAAAATCTTTGCCAAAGTATTGGCCACACGACTAGCTCCACTTATCCCTCATCTGGTGACCCCTCAACAACATGGCTTTGTTATGGGGAGAGACACTACAGCCCATATTAACATGGCCATTACAGCATTTGATGTAGCCAGGGTCAGCTCCACCCCACTCGGTATGATACTCTTAGATGCTGAGAAGGCATTCGACCGAGTGGGGTGGGACTATTTGTGGATAACATTGACAACTATGGGGAATAAAGGTCAATATCTTAAATGGCTACAGGCTCTTTACGACCATCCAACAGCCAAGCTTAGTTATGCTGGGATAACCTCAACTAGCTTTACAATCTCTCGAGGCACACGGCAAGGGTGTCCATTATCACCCTTGCTATTTGCGCTATCTTTGGAGCCTTTTTTATGTGCTTTACAAGCCCACCCCAACATCATTCCATTCAAATATGGTTTGAACTCGCTAAAAATCACGGTTTATGCTGATGATATAGCGATTTATTCAACCAATGTAACCGAAGCTATATCGGGTATCACTGAGGAGGCCGTCAAATTTGGGTCTGTATCAGGTTACAAACTTAATACCCATAAAACACAAGTTATCATGAACTATAAGTCACCGGTCACGGTTCTAGGTTTGTGTGGAACAGCCACATATCTTGGTGTCAAAATTTCTTCTAAAATCAATGAAATAGTCACCCTTAATTATGAGGCTCTTCTTAAAGAAACTGCTATTATTTTTTAAAAGTGACATAAGGTCCCACTTAATATTACCGGTCGGATTAATTTAATATGAGTATACTTCCCAAATTTCTTTACTTATTCAGGTCTATACCACTCTCGGTTAACAATGCTTATTTTAAACGATAATATGGGATCTTTAGTAGCTATATCTGGGGATACAAGAAAGCCCGTAGATCAATTACTTTACTTAAATTACCGTTTAGTCAAGGGGGGCTTAACTTTCCTGATTTTAGACTATATTTCTATTCAGCTTTTTTAAGTCGTCTTCGCAGTTTGTTTATTCAGAACAGGCAACAATATTATTGTTACAAATTTATGTTGGGTGAGGACTCTAATATGTTTCTAGCTAAAGTGAATGATCCAAACTACTTTAAGCGAGTAAAATGTAAGACTATTAGAGACAGTGCTAAAATCTGGCAACTTATTTTAACTAAATGTAACACTTCGTTTTTTCATCCCCAATTATCATTATGGGCGAATCCTGGCTTGCCAGAAATATTTCATGATGGGATATTCAAAGCTTGGAAATTGGCTGGAATAGAAACACTAGGTGATTTATATGGTAATGACGGTTTTCTGGCATATGAGACATTAAAAACACTATATAAATTACCTGAAATTTCACGTTTCAAATATATTCAAATATATGATTATCTCATACGCAAAATGAAGGTATTAAATATTTCTGATTCTGACATTTGGAATTGTTTCTATTCCACCAAGGCTAGATCACTTATTAGTGTGGGGGTATAGAAGTTTAATTTCTTATAAATTAGATGACTGTGGGAAAATAGCTGAGAAATGGAGAGCAAGACTAGGTATAAACATCACGGCCAATCAGATCTCTGCTGCTATCTGCAGTTTAAATCGGACTATCCACTCCTCAAGCTTGAGAATCTAACAATACAAAACTATCTGCCAGTTATATTATACTCGTGAAAGAATTTCAAAGTGGTCCAGTAATAACTTAAGTAGCGAACGGACTAGGTGTCCCAAATGCGATTCCATAGCTGCTAGCTTAGAACATATGTTTTTTACATGACCTGGACTTACTGAATTTTGGGCGAAAGTAAAGCAGGGTTTAACCCAGATACTACATCGACCAATAATTCTTAATGTGGCATATGTATTGTTTGGTATACAGACTTTAAACAGCCCACAAGAAGATCTTATAAATATTTTAATGGCATGTGCTAGACTGATTATAGCTAGAACATGGATATCAAGCAAGCCACCACACGTTATGGAGTGGTGGATACTCGCCAAAGAAACATATATTATGGAGTCATCCCTCGCTAAGATTAGAGGTGCTAAATCTCTGCAGAAGCTAGAAAGAATTTGGGGATCATCTTTTATGTGAGAATTTCCTCCCCTTCCCTTCCTTTCTCCTGTTTTTTTCTTACTGTAACATGTACCTGCTATTTGTCTATAATTATAATAAGTTTACTGTTTAATTGTGAATTCTGTATCCCCACAGCCCATGATCTAATTTAAATTCGATCTGTTATGTTGTTATTTGCTATTTATGTTGAAAGGTATTGACCTCTTGTCCTGACAAAAAAAAAAAAAATAAGCTGGTAAAAGCGCAGCTGCTGCCTCCAGTCACCTGGAAATGAAGGCCGCTGTCTGTTCACAGACTGAATGAGACTGCAGGTGGCGTCTCTCTCTGGTCTAAAAGGCATACCCCTGCCGGTAAAAAATGGAATTCTTTGGACATTTTACCATCTTTCTAAAAAGCGTTTAAGACAGCAATCTGCTATCTAAAAATGATCTTGGCGTTGCTATGTTTCACTCACACAAAAAATTATTCTGCAGGTGAAATAGTTTAAAGGTTTTGGGCACTCCCCCTGTCCACTTATTTGCAGTGTGGGGACATCGAGTGGAGAGGCTGCATCCTAAATATTTTCTTTACATCGCAATATCGAAAGAAGCGTACCAATACAATCTGTACCGCCGTCCGAGCTTTTGTTATCATCCCTCCTTCTCTACACAAATATTAACTTCATTTTCCACGGCAATGTCAGTTTGCCCACGTTCATACCGCCCAAATATTAACTCAAAGATGCCCCAGGACGAGGAAGCGTGCACTTTAACTGTACATGCCCTACCAAACAGTATTTCTCCCATTGCACGCTTTGAAAAAGGTGATGAAATTGCATATAAACAGAAAAGGTTCTCTGGTTAAGTAACATTACCATCTAGCGGTGCAGTTTCAGAATGCACTTCACAAACTGCTTTGTATTTCTATAGCCGAGCTTTTTTTGTATTACTTACTGTTTAACCCCTTCCCTGCTCATGAAGGAACCACTCCGTCATGAGCCACGGGTGCCGTGTGCTCATGACTGAGTGGTTCCGTCATGCTGCGGCCGTTGGCGGCCGCTCCGCCCACGCGACGCTGATTCCCCGCCTGTGCGGGTGATTAGCGTGAGTGGGCGGAGTCGTGACGGAACCACTCCGTCATGAGCACAGCGCGCCCGTGGCTCATGACGGAGTGGTTCCGTCACGAGCATGGGGCGCCGCGCTGCCCCCAAACCCCCCCAGCGCCGCGGCAAAATTCGTGCCGCGGCGAAGGGGTTAATATGTTTTGATACTAAAATGATGAATAGTTTTTGTTTCTTATACAGTACACATTTTATGTATTTGTTATTCATGTTTTTATGATAAATTCAAGAAATATATTTAAAATATAAAACATACAATAGCATGAGGTGTGAGAATGGTACTATTCTGGGTCGGGCAGAATCCCACTCGAGGTGTATATTTAAAGAATGAAGCAAAACTCAGCCACGCTATCAATCCAAACCTAAAAACAATTTGAAAAGCACTCAAAATGTAACTGGAAAGCCCACCATTTACAAGGTGTCACAAATAAACAGCAAACGCACACTGGGGTGTTGAAAACATGAAAGCACACTCCCCAACCTCTGGGGTTGCTGGAAAGGCTGCCATAGTCTCTCAGGTCTCAGTACCTCTCTCTGGCGCACAGGTGAATCGCCAAGAGCTCGTCAGCTCAGTGGCTCAAGGGAGCCTTTTCAAACAAATGGGGGATGGGAGCACACTGCCTCACCTCCCAGCACAGTTCACCCCTTAGCATTGTGGTAAATGCAGTTCACAGTGATTTCTTACTTGAATTTTAGCTGTAGTGGTTCACCAAAGTTGGTGCAAGTTAGTGCTGTGAGTCTCTAGACACATGTGTTTCTAGATATTATCCGTCTTCAGTAGAGATAAAAAACGAAAATTCCTTCTGGGGTTGCTGGAAAGGCTGCCATAGTCTCTCAGGTCTCAGTACCTCTCTCTGGCGCACTGAGCTGACGAGCTCTTGGCGATGCACCTGTGCGCCAGAGAGAGGTACTGAGACCTGAGAGACTATGGCAGCCTTTCCAGCAACCCCAGAAGGAATTTTCGTTTTTTATCTCTACTGAAGACGGATAATATCCAGAAACACATGTGTCTAGAGATTCACAGCACTAACCGGCACCAACTTTGGTGAACCACTACAGCTAAAATTCAAGTAAGAAATCACTGTGAACTGCATTTACCACAATGCTAAGGGGCGAACTGTGCTGGGATGTGAGGCAGTGTGCTCCCATCCCCCACTTGTAAGTATAGTAGCAGATGACCTACACCAGTGGTCTCTAATCCACAACTACTTTGTTAAAGAATATTATACATGCAAGTGCTCGCACACCAACATTTCAATATTATAATTGCCTTTTAACTAAGGAACTGTCCAAAAAGATCCAGTAATAGAGTCTTCGTTTTATTCCAGACTTCAATCTTTTTATAGGTTCTACAGGCAATGCATGTTTTGTCGACAAGGTGATGACCAAGTGACTTCATCAGGGCTAATAAGGATACATACGGGCCACATTATAAATTCTATGCACAAGTATAGATATATAAATATATATATGTATATATATATATATATATATTACCTACTGGCGGTCGCCAGTAGGTAGTTATAGTTAGGACCACGTTTCCATAGGAAAACCTCAACATTCTATTTTGAATAACTTTGGCGCCGGTCGACGAATCCTCGCGAATTTCTCAAAATAGGTGGGGCGCTACGCTCCGCTCCTACCCTGAAAGTCTCGGGGGGATTCGTCAAGCGGGGGCTGAGATAAAAGGGGGGTCCCAAAACGCGTTTTTCCCATGCATTTTTCCATAGGACCTTTAGAACGAGCTACAGCCCGAACGGCTGAACAGAATTACTAGAAATTTGGCAGAGAGGTAGTCCCTAGGTCAAGGAAGTGCCTTTTGTAGGTTTGGTGTAAATCTGTTCAGTAGATTCTGAGAAAATAGCCTTTAAATCAATATATATATCTGAGCCCGCTTACGGTACGCTTACCGTACGCTTACGGTAAGCGTACGGTGGCGTGCGCGAGCGCGATTCTGATTGGCTCTTAGATCTTAGTAAACATTCGAATCAGCAGAAACCAGGAAGCGGCGTCCGCCATTTTGTCTCTCGCACTGAGTGTTATGTATCAAACATGATGGCCAAAAACATGTTACGGGGATGTTTTGACAACTCCCTCTCACATAGTCATGTTGAGGGAGTCCCCAAACATCCCCCAAGAGCAAAAACGGCATTATTTTTTTTTCGGCAATTTCGCGGGGTACGCTTACCGTACGCTTACCGTAAGCGTACGGTAAAAAAATAAAAATAAAAAAAACACTATCCACACTTTCTCCACCCCTTGTGCAAATGGTGGCCGAAGGCCACCATTTGTGCATGGCTTATCAGAGCACAGAAATTTCCCAAAAAATTTCAACAGATTACCTATCACAAGGAAGCGCATAATATGTCCTCCATGTGCGCACGGTGCGCGAAGCGCATCGTGCGTACATGGCCCATCTAGCGTAACGTGGGCAAGGCACTAACTGCGTAAAGTGGGTGCGCGGTGCGCGAAGCGCACCGCGTGCTCACTGTGCGCGCACGGTGCGCGAAGCGCACCGTGCGCGCACGGAACGAACTGCGTTAAGTGGGCGCGCACGCCACGAATGGCGTAAAGTCACTTAGCATTTAAAAAACCGTACAAATTCACTGAAAAAACCATAGGTTTCACACACGTTATAGTTAGGAATTAGCATTTAAAAAACCTTGCAAATTCACTGAAAAAACCATAGGTTTCACACATGTTATAGTTAGCGGAAATTTTACTGATAAAAAACCAATGAAATTGCCCCGTTATAGTTAGTGCTGGCAACTATAACTCACGCGACCGCAATCTTCTGCTGATGACATATGTGTCTTTATGAAAAAAAAATATTTGTAATATATGTATAGCTAAAAATGTATGGAAGAAGACATGGGCAAATAAGTGTCTAAATACAGTATTAGCATCGGCAGAGGATTGCGGTCGCGTGAGTTATAGTTGCCAGCACTAACTATAACGGGGCAATTTCATTGGTTTTTTATCAGTAAAATTTCCGCTAACTATAACATGTGTGAAACCTATGGTTTTTTCAGTGAATATATATATATACACACACACACACACAGTCTTTCCCGTAACTATTGTCAAAAATCCGCATAATTCCAATACATACATTGTATTAATAATGATGTTTACAAAGGACTATGGATACCAAGTGAAATAATTATTATCTAAAGAGTGCTTGGAAATAATGCTTAATTCACTTGTGAAGGGCGGAACTGATTAAAAAAAGGAGCTATACACACGGTTGATGAAGGGTGAAGCACATATTGGATGAGTGAGGGAATTTGGGTGCATGTTGTATGACAGAAGACCAGGACACATGATAGACTGGTGATGAACAAGGCACAAGCTTGATGAAAGAGGAGCAAAGCCAAAAGAGTGCGGAAATGGCGCACAAGATGGTTGGGAGTGGAGACTGATGCATCTAATGGATGAGAGCATCAATCGCATAGGCAAATAAGAGAGGAAAGCAAGGTATACAGTGAAAGAAAGAGAAGATAAATGTAGCAGATGAGGTTATGCAGTGACGCAGTGCGAGTAAGCGAGAGTGAGGCACAATCCAAGAGAAAAAGGAGACCAAGTGACCGATGAAATAGAGCCAAGATGAAAGACAGGCAAGAGCGTCTGCTCTGGGTGGGCCAAGGCATCATGTAGAAGGCACAAGCTGGATGAGAGAAGGAACTTGGAAAAGTAAACAGAAGACGAGGGGCCACATGGTTGTACGGCATTATTTGGAGGAGTCATTACATCACAACGGGTATGGTAAACTCCCTATATGGGGAAAATGATTACTTAGCAGGAGCTCAAAACAATCCAATATTATTAGATGAGGTGGCTTCACCCTCAGTATGTGGCATGCTTCATCATTGATTACCTCACCCGACACTGGTAAGATGGTACTACCAGGGCCCAGTCAACCTCATCTATGAGGGAATTCTCAATATAATCTAATTTAGGATATTACAGGGATCAAAATCAAAAAATGTAATTATAACTTTGGATTCCTTCGGTATTAATAAATACCCATAATAGTGGATGATGTATGGGTATAATGATGCAGACATTCCTACACTTGCCAATATGTTTCTGTCCGCTTCTGCATTATAAACCTGGTCAAGGGCATTCATCAGGGTTGTGTGCGTATCCCTAATTCCAATCCTTATGTGTGTATAACCATGCACCAGGTGAGACACGAATTTCCTACCTTCACCATCAGTTTTTTAGAGCCATCCCAAAATAGGGTTGTAAATTGCTGTGAGGTCTCACCCAGCGTGGCGACTATTTTAGTCACACATTCTTCAAAAAGGTACTTCCATCGACATTCTCCCTGCTGTTGGCCATGTGTCTGATTGGAGTATTTGGAGGAACCCTTTTTCGTGTGGAAGAATGGTCTAGGACTGCAAACAGCAATTATGCATGTCCAGTTTCCTCACACTCAGGTAAGCCAGAGGGATCACCCTTGCACCCATCTATAAAAGCTAGTCTTTCCCTGTATGATGGAGACCAGACAATCATGTATAGAAGCTCTAAGAAAAAACACAAGAAATGTACAATCAACACACCCTCCTCTCCAATCCAGAGCCTGCCGAAGTATTAAGGGGTTGCTGGACCCCAGTTTGAACATTCTTTTACCCACCTGATTCCGCCGAGACGCCTCAGTTTTAGCCGCGCCCTCTAGGACACACCCCTTTTGACTCAGCAGGCTATTTAAACAATATGTCAGCGCGTCCTCGAAGCTTTAATAGCGGAATCTGACTCTATACAGACCTTTGGGTCGAACCTCGCCCACAGTGTTGTCCTTGAAGTCACTGAGTTGCCTGTTTTAGAAATAGACGCCATCTTGTAGCAAGTTAGGGGAGAGGATGTGGCCCGTCGGCTGCGCTGCCGCCTCTGGTGCAGGAAACCAGGGTTCGAGCCTCGAGGTCGTGATTCTGGACAAATCACTTAATCTCCACGTGCCTGAATGTGTAATGTAAATACGGTGCTATGTAAAGCGCTCCAATACCTTCGGGTCGAGTTCGCGCTATATAACTATGCACACAAAAAAAGTTTGCACCAGTGTTTTAATCATTTTATGTGTTTCTGTTCTCACTATCATTTTAGTTTGTATTACTTTACCAGTATAGTCCCTCAGCAGGGGAGCCTGCCGAAGTATTAAAGGGGTTGCTGGACCCCTGTTTTGAAGGCGCTCCAAAGGCAGGCCCATCTGTGCCCGTCCGCGCAATGACAGCGTCCATGCTCAACCCCTGCCTGTTTTCTAGCATAACAACCACACTTAGTAAAGTACTCGAGGGACGAACTCATGGCTTACAACTCTACAGATAAATCCAGCGAGTGCTCTTTTTTTTTACCCCTGCTGCAGCCCTATTGAATTTACGTTTTGCAAACTTCAACTTACTAATAAAGGCATTCAAGTTAAACAACAGGAAAGGCCCTGGCAACCCTAACCAATTGCTCTAGATGCACACTTGTTAATGCCCGGTCCCTTGTAAAACAAGCATTTGCAATGCAATAGGTCTCGCATTTATAAGAGTTTGAGCTATTGGCATTGTAAAATTAAAATGCCTTTTATTTATGTTTTGGTTTTAAAACAAAAAAAGCCATTGTCATTTACAATGTCAGTAGCATAAACTTGCATAAAAGCAGTGTGCGGCGTGCAGCAGTGTGCGGCGTGCAGCAGTGTGCGGCGTGCAGCAGTGTGTGGTGTGCAGCAGTGTGAGGCGTGCAGCAGTGTGAGGCGTGCAGCAGTGTGCGGCGTGCAGCAGTGTGCGGCGTGCAGCAGTGTGCGGCGTGCAGCAGTGTGTGGTGTGCAGCAGTGTGAGGCGTGCAGCAGTGTGAGGCGTGCAGCAGTGTGCGGCGTGCAGCAGTGTGCGGCGTGCAGCAGTGTGTGGCGTGCAGCAGTGTTAGGCATGCAGCACTGTGTGGCGTGCAGCAGCGTGCAGCAGTGTGCAGCGTGCAGCAGTGTGTGGCGTGCAGCAGTGTCGTGCAGCATGCAGCAGTGTGTGGCGTGCAGCAGTGTTGTGCAGCATGCAGCAGTGTGTAATGCAGCAGTGTGCAGCAGTGTGCGGCGTGCAGCAGTGTGCGGCGTGCAGCAGGGTGCGGCGTGCAGCAGTGTTTCGTGTAGCATTGTGCGGCATGCAGCAGTGTGTGGCGTGCAGCAGTGTTTCGTGTAGCATTGTGCGGCGTGCAGCAGTGTGCGGAGTGCAGCAGTGTGTGGCATGCAGCAGTGTGTGGCATGCAGCAGTGTGTGGCGTGCAGCAGTGTGTGGCGTGCAGCAGTGTGTGGCGTGCAGCAGTGTGTGGCATGCAGCAGTGTTTCGTGTAGCAGTGTGAGGCATGCAGCACTGTGTGGCGTGCAGCGGTGTGCAGCAGTGTGCGGCATGCAGCAGTGTGCGGCATGCAGCAGTGTGCTGCGTGCAGCAGTGTCGTGCAGCATGCAGCAGTGAGTAATGCAGCAGTGTGCAGCAGGGTGTGGCGTGCAGCAGTGTGCGGCGTGCAGCAGTGTGTGCCGTACAGCAGTGTGTGGCATGCAGCAGTGTTTCGTGTAGCAGTGTGCGGCATGCAGCAGTGTGTGGCGTGCAGCAGTGTGTGGCGTGCAGCAGTGTGTGGCGTGCAGCAGTGTGTGGCGTGCAGCAGTGTTTCGTGTAGCAGTGTGAGGCATGCAGCACTGTGTGGTGTGCAGCGGCGTGCAGCGGCGTGCAGCGGCGTGCAGCAGTGTGCAGCGGCGTGCAGCAGTGTGCGGCATGCAGCAGTGCGCTGCGTGCAGCAGTGTGCTGTGTGCAGCAGTGTCGTGCAGCGTGCAGCAGTGAGTAATGCAGCAGTGTGCAGCAGTGTGTGGCGTGCAGCAGTGTGCGGCGTGCAGCAGTGTGTGCCGTACAGCAGTGTGTGGCATGCAGCAGTGTTTCGTGTAGCAGTGTGCGGCGTGCAGCAGTGTGTGGCGTGCAGCAGTGTGGCGTGCAGCAGTGTGTGGCGTGCAGCAGTGTGCGGCATGCAGCGGCATGCAGCAGTGTGTGGCGTGCAGCAGTGTGTGGCATGCAGCAGTGTGCAGCGTGCGGCGTGCAGCAGCGTGCGGCGTGCAGCAGTGTGTGGTGTGCAGCAGCGTGCGGCGAGCAGCAGCGTGCGGCGTGCAGCAGTGTGTGGTGTGCAGCAGCGTGCAGCGTGCAGCAGCGTGCGGCGTGCAGCAGTGTGCGGCTGCGTGCAGCAGTGTGAGGCGTGCAGATTGGACTGAAAGGTGTAGAAATAAAATCAACTGAAGGCACCTGAATCACCTTTATTCCAAGGTTGCCTTTGTTAAAGAATAAAAAGCGTGTGCACGCATGGGGTAATAATGGTCCTGGAGTTCTACAAATGGTTAAGTGCTAAACCCTTGTGCTTGTTACCCATTTAGTTTTATTTCGTAACATTTTTTGAGCTGAAAATAAAAAAAACAGGATGTTAAAATGCCTACACTGCATAGCGAGAGTGGAGTGTCTGACAAGTGTGGTAAATCGATAATTATGCAGGCAGTGACTCATTGTCTATGTGGCCCTGGGTATTACCATACTAGATGCAGAGACTTGAATTCGGGTGGGAGCGGGAAGCCACCTGTGTCTCTCTTGAGCGCCCTGCGGGAGACAGGCAGGCATGGGCCAGACCAGTGATGACGATGTCACTTGTACTCCAGCTGAGACATGTGGCTGTTTCCTCTGGAGAAAGTGCTTTAGACAGGTCACCACGTGGCCCGGGGCAGAGGCACGCCTGGGCCCTGTGACCTCCCCGGAAGAGCACCGGATGCCATTCCTGGATTCTCCCCTCTTTGATGATGAGGTGACATTTGCATCTCAATGGGGCTGACGCTGCGGGGCCGGTGTTTGATGTCCCAGAGAGAGGGGGGGGGGGGGTCGCAAGGGACCCTGGCGGACCAGCTAGATAGCAAGGTGTCGGCGCGCGCGCTCCTGCGCCCCCAGGAGGGCGGCTCCGGACTCCTCATTATCAGATGGCCCAAGGGGGGGGTCCCTTTATCCGAAGGCCGCTTTGATCTCCCCAGGAGGACTGCTGGGTTTACAAAGTGAACAATTAAGGAGACTTACTATCATCACAGAAGCCTCTGGTTTGTAAAACAAACCTCCTTGCCCCCCGTGAGGTGAAATGTCCGGATGAAGAAAGCACAGGTCGGCCTGGAAGGAAATTGGAGGGGGCGTCGCTTTTATTGTTTTAGCTGCTTACGTCCTGAACATTTACTCAAGGCCCCTACAAACACTGCAGGGAAAGGAAACTTGTCGAAACAAGCATAATAATGTAAGTTATTCCCTGGAGATATCCTGTGCCAGTTAAGGGCCTTCCCTGATAGTCAATCATGCGAGAAGCAGTGTAGGCTTAACTGTGAAGCGGTTCTTGCTGGCAGGTCTCGAGGCGTTGTTTGTCTGCTGGCATCCTTGGAATGCAGGTGGGGGTTTCCAGCAGCGTTCCCTCACGTTCATATAGGGAAGTTTCAGTCTGCTGCCGGTGCACAAATGTGATATATTACAGCTGACTTTCCCAGTGGTGCCACAGAAAATGTGCAGAAAGCAAATACGACACAGGACTCTAAAACTGAAAATGTAGTGACTGTGACTTTCTTTGCACTGGACAAATGTTTTATCAAACCCAAATTACGAAACGTTAATGGTAAATTACTAATGCACACGTGTAAGTGTGTTCGGTGACGAGCTGTGTTTTTGTTCATATTAAGAACCAAGTGGCGCACATCTTAATGAAAAAATAAAAACCAGGCAAGCATAGTGTCAGGGAGCAGAGGCTGCTAAAAGAGAAGACAAGCACGCACTGAAGTTGACGAGGAGGGAGTGGGAGGGGGGAGTGGGGGCGGGCACAGTGGTGCGGCCGCAGTTGTAAAAGGCAGGGAGAGGGTGAGATTGAGAAAGGGAAAGATAGGGATCAAAGGAAACAATAACAAGCAGGAAGGGGGTGGCAAATGGTGTGCACTTTGATGTCCTCAGTGGTCGCGCGGCTCACTGAGGACATCAAAGGGGCCGCAAAGTGATCAGGCAGTGCTTTTCAGGCTGCCAAATGGTGCGCGCGCCCAGCGCACATGCACTGTATTTGGAGGCCTGAAAAGCACTGTTTGCACTTCCAGATCCCCTTTTTACAAAAGCTCTCGCGAGAGCAGCGCTAAAGCACTGTCTCAGGCGAGACCTAAAAAATTACACTTCATGGAGTTGGTGAGCAGGCACAAGTTCGACATTATTTTTGTCACGGAGACTCGGACCGACCAGTGGTCAGAGCCAGACCTGGCCCAAGCAATCCCTATCAGGTATCGAATTCATAGAGCAGACCAAGTCGGAAAATGAGGGGGTGGACTGGCTCTTGTGTACAAAGACAACCTGGGAGTATCAGGGACTGCAGCGGCAGTGGTGCCGACTGCGAAGTACTTGCATTCAAAAGTGAACTCACACGTACTTATACGTTTAGAGGTCTTTTGGTTTATTGACCCCCGGGATAAAGAGCCTCTTTTATAAATCACATAAGTCCCTTCATGGAATCTAGCATTGACACTTCAGACTTCTCGGTCCTCTGCGATTTTAATTTCCATCTGGAAAAACAAATACAGCGATGCAACGTCACCAGTTGATTTCATGTCCAGCTTTCAGCTGAGACAACGGGCGGGCTATCCCATCCATAAAGCTAGCCACCCCCTTGATGGTATTTTTACAAACACAGCCATATTGGTCATCGAAGTGTTGCCAATAATGTGGTCAGACCACTAAGTAGTCATTTTTAGAATCGGCACTCTGCACCCCTCAGCAAGACAAACCAGCCCATCCTCGGTCACCGGAGGCTGGACCTGGAAAAATCTGTCATCTAGTGATTTACAATCACTTTTATTTAACTCAAAATTGAGCCTCAAACAGGAGGTTAAGTCAGCAGTGCTATCATATTCCTCTTGGATTAAGAAAGCAGTTTAGCTCCAGTCAAGTCGTGCTCTACTATGCGGCAAACCACTTCTGAACCTTCGTTTGCAGACAAACTTAGAATGCAAAAACAGCTATGCAGGAGGAAAGAATGACAGTGGAGGTCTAAATATGACCCACAAGATAGATTGTGTTACTCACAATCTATAACTGATTAGAAAAAGCCAATAATGGAAGATAAATGTAAATACTTCACTGAAAAATGTGCGCAATCCAACAAGTTCAATAAAGGTTTTTCTGCACAGTGAAAAGCTTCACAAAAGTACCAAAACCTATAAGTATGAACTGTGGTCAGGATCTCTGCAATGAGCTAGTGAAACTCTTCAATGGAAAAGTGGAAGAGCTGTTTAAAATAGTTCCAAAGAAATTACAGATCAATGAACCCTAGAATTATGCCCGGAGGGCCTTGGTATGGAGATCATTTCTCCTTTGTACATAGAGCAGGTACTCAAGTTGGTGACTACAACTAACTCTGGCTCACCTGTGGATCCCTGTCCTCCTAGAATATTTCACCCGATACCTGAAATCATATGTTATGTTATATGAATTTATATAGCGCAACGTCTACCCTCTGGTGTCTTGGCGCCGATAGCTAGGCATAGTATGGAAGGGTGGTAGAAGAAACAGATTACAAGTTAAAGAGCCAAGTTTTGAGAAGCTTTCTAAAAGTCAGCAAAGAGGAAGAGGATCTGATATGGAGGGGCAGAGTATTCCAGAGTCTAGTAGCTCCTACAGAGAAGCTACTGCCACGCCATTTAGTTTTTTTAAAATCTGGACAGAGTGACTGTGTAGGTGCCCAGAGATCTAAGGTTCCTATTAGGAATGTACCATGTAAGGCAGTTCTTCAGAATTCAGGACCCCTGCCATGTAGGGCCTTATAGGTGAGACAAAGGGCCTTAAATTTGATGCGATTACCGACAGTAAGCCAGTGTAATTCTTTAATGGCCAAGGATACAGACTGATGTTTAGGAAGATTGAGAAGTACTCTAGCGGCTGAGTTCTGTAGGACCTGCAATTTGTTGTGATATTGTTTCTGCAGATTGACATACAGTAGTCTAATTTGGATCGAATAGGGGGAAGAAATTACTGTTTTCCTGGCTCTGACCGGAATGTAAGGGAGTATCTTTCTAATGGTTCTTAAAGTAATGTATGAAGTGGATATGATAGAATTAACTTGTTTTCCAAAGTTAAGTTTATCATCCAGTATCACCCCAGGCTTTTAACTTAGGAGTTGGAAGTGAACCCATCTCTGCAGGCCAGCAGTCAGGGTTCCAAAAGTAAGGATTGTTTCCAAAGAAGACTACCTCGGTCTTTTCTGAATTCAGTTTCAGACCGTGTCTGTCCATCCAGATGCAGATTTCGATCATGCAATTGTGAAGCCGTATTCTAGTGTTACTGGACAGGTTTGCTGCCGAGACCACAATTTGTGTGTCGTCTGCGTAAGAAGTAAGTGAGAGACCAAAAGATTGTATTGGAGGGGCAAGCTCAACCACATATAGGTTGAAAAGAAAGGGGCTGAGCGCAATCCGCACGGTAGTGAGAATGTTTTGGAACTGAACTGGTCTAGTGTCACAGTGCTTTACCTACAGTGTTATTGTTTAAGAATGATCTGAGTAGACCCAAGGCTGTACCCTTAATACCCATTGCCTCAAGGCGATAGCAAAGTGTTGTGTGATCCACGGTATCAAAGGCCGCGGATAGGTCCAGCAGAATCAGAGCAGCATTTCCTTCTTCATCATGGATAGTTTTAAGTTAGTCTGTGGTTTTGATCAGAGCTGTCTCGGTGCTATGATCTGATCTAATAAGTGACCATTTGACCATCTTACTTAATGAAATCCTAAAAATCTGTCATTTTCCAGATAATTGGAAGTTGGCTTCGATTCTTCCTCTTTAAAAAAAAAAAACGCATTTTTGATCCACTGGAGTCTAGTAGTTATAGACCTATCTCTAGGCTGCCATTCCCCGCCAAGGTTCTAGAAAAGGCACTGAATACACAACTAACTTCTTAAATAAAAGCCAGTGGAATTCTAGATTCTTCCTAATTTGAATTCAGAGAAGCTCACAGTATGGAGACAGCTCTGATTATGGCATCTAAGGAATTAAAATCGATCTTGGACTCGGGAGGGAATGCAGCTCTGATCCTATTTGATCTGTCAGCAACACTGTAAACCACAATATCCTGGTCCATCGACTCTTAGAGGCAGGAATAAATGACCCAACTCTGGAACCTCTTAGATCATTCCTAACGAATAGGGTACAGTATTTGCAGATGGGAGTTTTCTCCTTGGAGCATTTTGGGCTGAGTCCTACTCTTTTTAGTTTGAATACCGCTCCGCTGTCCAAGCTTGTTAGGTCCTTTGGCTTTGAGATCGTCTCATATGCGGACGACACTCAGCTAATTGTCTCGGTACCCAGCAATGTGAAAGAGGCAGCAGAACGTTTCAACTCATGCATGGCCCAGATCAACAAATGGATGGGCACTAATTGTCTAAAGGTGAACTCTGGGAAAACAGAGGTTCTCCTTATGGGATGCAACACTACCTTCTGGACAGCAAGCTGGTGGCCAGCAGAGATAGGCCCGTTTCTGTCACATGTGAAAAAGTCAGGAACTTAGGGATCAACTTTGATGACAGACTAACCTTCAAAGATCAGGTTCACACCCTTACATCAGCAGTGTTTTTCATCTTAAAAATGATTAGGAAGATCTCTCCATTCATCCCATTAGATCTTCACAAAACAGTTGTCACTGCTTTGGCTCTGTCCAAGCTGGACTTGGAAATGCCTTATTCTTAAATGTACAAAAAGGTCTCCCTAGAGAAACTTCAGGTGCTTCAAAACGCAGTGGCACGACTGCTTCTGGGAATCCCCAGGCATCAATCGGTGTCCCAGGGCCTGTCTAAATTACATTGGCTCCCAGTTGGAGAAAGGATTACATTTAAATCATTATGCCTAGTCTACAAAGCACTGCACAAGACAGGTCCAGACTATTTTAGGAAGCAATTCATCTGGTATTCTCAAGCTAGAAAAATACGATCTTCGGCAGACAAACTTCTGGTGGTCCCCAGAATAAAGAGAGCACACTGGGTAGGAAGGAGTTTCATTTCAACAAAACTTTGGAAAATGTACCTTTTTCCCATAAAAAAAACAGTCCCAACCTATTCACCTTTAGAAAATCTTTGAAAACGTGGCTTTTTTACCATTAGTGGTACTACACTTCTTATCTAGTCTAATTTTCTGCATAAAGCAGCGCCCAGACGCCTGCAGGCATTCAAGCACTTTAGTAAACTATAAAATAAAATCAAAACTGGCAACTATTATCCCTAATCCAATGGTCTGACTGCAAGTTTTAACCAACTTGTTAGTGAATCTATTCATTTGGCCTGTAAGGGTGGATTGCCTTGGAAGAAAACTTTGCAGGTATTCTCATATCATATAATGCCCGATTCTGTTACAGGGTGCTCACCTTTTGAAATACTTGGTGGCAGAAAACCAGGAACCAAGTTGGCTCTGTGCCAGTTGAAGGATTGTAAAGGCGATTCAGATGCAGGTATTGATTATGAGAAGATCAAAGAACGTGTGATAGTTTATCAAGAAAAAATTAGGAGAGTTATGGATAAGAACAGAGGAAAACCTTCTGGTGTTAAAATTTGTCTAGGTGACAGGATTCGTATCAGGAATGCGTTAGTATCAGTGAAAGAGTTACCCCAACAGTCAGATATATTCATAATCGTGGAGGTTTATGATAATGCTGTAAAGGTTCAAGGAGGGAAAACATACACTTTACCAGTCAATGTTGTTTTGCAGCTTGAAGAATTTTCTGGATTCACATGTTATGCATTATTTCGCCATCTAGTGGTTGGGTCAGGAATTTTCTTCCAAAAAACATTGTCCTACTACTATTTTTGTGTTTGTTGTTGGTGGACATCGACGTACCTCAATTTGGTGGTCCTTATGACGTTGTTATGCTTCCTCCAAAAGCTCCCAACTTTGGTCGCCATTTTCAGATTTTCTTTTTCCTCTGCCTCCCCTCTCATATTCTTGGCGGAGAAGGGAGGGCTCACTTGTCAATCCAGAAAATTCAAGCTGCTAAACGACACTGACAGGTAAGAAGCTATACGTTTTGCAGCATGAATCTTTTCTGGATTCACATGCTGTGCATTGATTTTGTAGCAGTTTTGTACTTCAGTGGTGGCTAGATGGAAGATGAGCATTGTTTTGAAAACAGATGTTGTAAGACATTTTGTCCTACTTGAGCTTCCTTTTTCATCTGAATGGCCACAGAGTAGTGTTTTGTGAACGTGGGCAGTGAAGACCATGTTGCTGACATACAAATGTCTTGAAGTGTAGTATTAGCTAAGAAAATAATGGTAGCTCTCGTCTTTCTTGCACCAGGATTGATTTGTAGTGTCACACCTGCATTATTGTGGCATAATTGAATTGTTTGTGCAATCTATCTTGCAACTGAGTTCTTTCTAACTGGCCTTCCCAGAAAACTGTTTGCAAATGAGACAAAGAGTTGCTTTGTTTTCCTGTTAGTTTTTGTCCATTCAATGTTGTAAATTACAGCTCTCCTTGCATCTGGGTGTGTAATTTTCTTTCTGCGTGCGTCTTTGGATTCTCAAAGATACCTGGTATTTGAATATTTTGACTAATGAAATTGCTATATAACCTTTGGCATAAATTGTGGGTCCGTTCTCATGACAATCCTTTGAGTACTTGAAAGTAAGGATCCTGTAAACGAAGTGCTTGTATCTCACTAACTCTGCGTAGTGATGCTATGGCAACTAGAAAGGCAGTCTTTAGTGTGAGCGTTTGTACAGTTGCCTTGTGTAATGCTTCAAAGGGTGCTTTCATTAATTGTGTGAGACTAATATTTAAATCCCATGTGGGATGGGGTACTTTTTTGGGAGTGCAATTCATTTTGCTCCTTCTAAGAACCGTTTGATAACTGGTGACATGGAAAACATCTTCCAATCTGATCCCTTGTGTATGCCACTATTGCTACCAAGTGTACCTTTAGTGATGAATAAGTTGATTACACTCTAAAAAGTGTGTTAGGCATTTTAGCACTGTCTTTTCCCTAGATATTATTTTCCAGAATCCTTTTCACACCATAGAGAGTGTCTTTCCCATTTTGCTATTCAAAGTTTTCTAGTAGTTTATATTGCTTCTCTTAAGTCTGCCATTATCTTATCTGGTAGTTTTAATTGTCCGAATTCTAAGTCTTCAGGAGCCATGCTGCCAGACATAAAGACTCTAGTTCTGGATGAAACACTTTTCCTTCCTGCATTGAAAGCAGGTCTCGTCAGAATAATAGTTTGTGAACTATCCCCTGTGACAGGTCTATTCGTTTTGAGAAACACGTTTGTCTTGCCAGCTGTGGTGCGATTAGATTTAGTGTCATGCTGCAGATCCTGCAGTTGCTGATCACCTTGTGAAGTAGTGGTATTGGGGGAAAAAGCATGCACAAATTTACCTGACCAGTCTATCAACAGTGTATTCCCCACTGATTGGTGACACGGTTGTCTTTGAGGCAAAGTGTAGGTATTTTGCGTTCTAGGGCGTTGCAAAGAGATCTATTTCTGGCGTTCCCCTTTTATGAAAAATCTTTAAGTGTACTGTTCATGCGTGAGACTATGAAGCTTGTCTGCTCAGTCTGTCTGCTTCCGGGTAGATGAATGAATTGCCAGAATTTGTATTTCTCTTTGATTGGCCCCTATCCACATTTCTTGGCTAGTCTTGAAAGTGGTAGCGACTGGGTCCCTCCTTGTTTGTTTATATAAAAAGTTGGTTGTGCGGTCTGTTCCAAAATTGCTTTTCCACAGTGCTCCTTGTGAAAAGCTTTTAAGGCTAGGTTTACTGTCTTTAGTTCTAGGAAGTTTATGTGATGTACTGCATCCTGGTTCTTCCACACTCCACTGACTGAGGTTGTTCATGTGAGCCTTCCCTTTTGGGAGGCGTCCGTTGTTGTGGTCAGAGTAGGAGTTGGCAGAGTGAAGTTTCTCCCTTGTAGTATACGTGCTCTCTTCCACCACACTATCCCTTCCTCTATTCTGTGCCAAAACCACTAGAACTTCCCACCACCCTGTTGAGTGTGACCTGAGACTCTGCAACTATTCCTGAAATGGTTTCATGTGAAGTCTTGTGTTTGGAATGAAAGAAGCCATTGTTCCCAGCAGCTTCCCCACCGTCCACAGTGTCAAGAGCTTGCCCCTTCCAGTAGAGTTGTGTTTCCTTCAGAAGTGCCATTATTCTCTTGGGGAAACTTTCCCCTGTATAGAATGTATTTGTGTCCCCAAGAATAGCTTTTCTTGTTCTGGTGAGGACTTTTCTCTGTGGATTGAGAAGTGTAGTTGAAAAAGCGCTATCACATGTTGCATATGCTCCTTGCATCTTTTGTATGAATTTGCTCTCACCAACCAGTCGTCCTGATAGGGAGGGACGTGTATTCCCTGCCTTCTCAGATGTGCTGCTACTGTTGCTACAGTATAAAAAACAATTGTTCACGACCTATCTTACCAGCCCACCTCAAGTGTACAGGACTGGGGAAATCAATTCAAACAGTCAAGCAAGTTATTCTATATACTGATAATCATCACAGAGAGAAAAGACCAGAAACAACATTGTTCATATGAAGAAATATTTCTTTATATAGTTTTCATAAGAGTCAATATTTAATCAATCAATATTAAAATAGACGGTTGACGCAAGAGAAAATGAAAAAGAAGTGCCCATGTGCAATGAAATGTGTAAATGAAGGAGACACAATCAGAATGAATAAAAAGCAAAGATACCCTATTTTACATATACAACACTGGTTGGATTAAAGCGATTCAGTCGACCGAACCAATGTTAAGCCTGTACACAACATCAATCCATTATCTTGTTCTTTGAGTGACCTCTGAACAGCGTCAAAAGGTAGTAATGCAGGCCGAAGGAGGAGAATGTTGACGTTTCGACCCGTCTTTCGCGTTAAGGTTATTTTCTACCTCCGCATGCGGGTCTTAATCAGGACAAAAGGACAACCTAAATGTAATAAGATGTAATTAAGGACTATCTCCCTGTTATATCGATGTGAGGTGTAAAATGAAATTTCAAGGGTACTGACCGTTATGTAAGACAGCACATATCCATAATTTATATGTTGTCCATGTAAGATGTCAATCCTATTAGTAGAAACTGTAAAGGACACTGAGACAATACATGTATCCTAATTAGCTAACCACCTTACGATTGCTCCACAGCCCTATGTAGTCATTATGTATACCGTGTTCACTGAACCGTGTCGTTCCATCTTCGACCTATCCTGCTTCGATGCAGATGCGTCTTTTACTCGTCCGTTCTTCGACCTCTTGGATTTTACAGGGGTCTGTACCATTACAGTGTCCTTTTCGAAGGATACAAGGATATTTTTTTGTCTTAGAAGTTTTAACCTCCAATTGTTGCATGCCAGCTACTGGCTTTAAAGACGTCGAGTTCCTTACCTCTCTTTTTGAAGACTTCTTGGCCCCCTTGGTCGGCGTCTACGATCTGAATGTCGGCCTTGGCGTGCCCCTTTGGACCTTCGGCAAAGTTCTCCTCCTCGTCGCTGGATAGGCCCAAATCTCATATAGATGGTAATGAATGTTGGCCCTGCAATGTGTGCTGGGTTGTTCTATGCTGCTGCCTACCCTAAGAGTCTTTGGGGCAAATACTGAACAGATGTTACAGTCTTCATTACAATGATCCACCAGCAAGCAGAGGTTGCAGACCAGGTGCTGATCCTTTTTTGGAAATTTATGGTGGCAGTTTTTGCAAAACTAGAATGGTGTCTTCTCCATTACCAAGTCAAGGAGCCCCCTGCACGTGCATTTTCAGCATTCGTCAATAAAAATACCTTGCTCTTCCTCATAGAAGTCCTCTGCTCCAGTCAAATTTTATTGATTCTTCACGGGTTTTCGGTACTTTTATTCTTCAGGGCACTGGAGATCCTCCTACATGCATTCAGACCCAATGGTGGAAAAAAGGAATCTTAAGATGGCGACCAAAGGTGGGAGCATTCAGAGGAATCACAACTATGTCACAATGACCACCAAACAGAGGTACGTCGGCGCCCACCAGCAAAAGTAGTAGTAGGACAAGGTTTTGTGGAGAAAATTCCAGACCCAACCACTAGATGGGGGAATAATGCAGGGCATGTGAATCCAGAAAAGATTATCGCTGCAAAATTTGGAAAATGAGTAGGGTGTCTGTTTGGAGAAATCCCTGGTGTTCTGGGTCAAATGGTATTGAGCAGTTTTCATTGAGAATGGATGAAAGTAATGTCTTCATGGAGGTGCAAATGTGTAAGAATGGGGTGGTGTTGAGTGAATCTGAAAATGCTTCAAAATGCGAAATACATTTTAAGGGAGTTGAACATATGTTAAGAAAAAGTTCAAGAACCAAACGGTCACCTGTGAAATTTTCTGAATACATAGAATATTAAATCACATTTGATGTCAACGTGGTTCGCCTCTGCAAGGTAGCAGCACCCGTCTGAATGTGAGTGGAGCTGTGAGCGAATTTACAGGAGAAGCCGCCAGCTCTGTCGAGAACCAACGCAGCCCAGATAGAGAGAAAGTGAATTCAGGGAAGGGCAGCTTGGACACGAAAATTTGGCTGCGGTACACGAATATGCAACTAGACGCGGAGAACCGGAGGGGAACAAGTCGGAGGATGCGCAACCAGCCAAGGTACCCCCCCCCCCTAAGAAGTGTGTCAGTGTTGGCAGCAATTGGTATTCAAACAATTCTCTCGGCTTTGACGGTTAGTAGTCAAGATCAGTTCCCAAGCAACGAGGAACACATTTGATACAATATTTGATATAGAACTGTACCACCAACTTTAAGATTGCAATGTATAGTGAAGAAGAAAGATTGGAAGCAGCAGTGGTCATTTTTACCGTGGGGACCAGTGAGGATAGAGGAACAAGAAACCCACGGGGGCATTAATATCCCAGGCAACCTAAAGGGTCTGTTTCAGGTTTTGGATAAAACCTATGAAAATGAAGTACGGAAATGGTGGCAATCAACCTCTTTGCGAAGATACTTGTAAGTTATTCAGATCCCTTGAGGTCTAAAGATTTATACAGTGCCATCCTACAAAAATCCTGATCCCAACTTGTTGCAGGAATGGGTGGCTCACAACAGCCTCTGCTAAAGGAATGGGTGAGATCCTCATAAAATACGCAATAGCTGATAGAACCAAACTTTTGTAGGAGATCAAACGTCTAGAGGAGCTGATCTCACAAGACTAAGCTAAAGAAACAGCTGAAATCCTACGACAACAAATGAAATCACGCCTATTTAAGTGTGAGGAGTGTATCAGACAATGTAAGGATAGCAAATTTCCTAGAAATCAACAGGACTATGAATCTGGAAGAGCCCTAACTTTCGCCAAGAAATTTGATCTACCAAGGAAATCAGTGCAAAAGGCAAGCAGTAGAAAAAAGCAATGGGAAAGAGATACATCGGAATCTGAAATTGAAACAGATCAATCTGAAGCAGAAGGAGCAGGCACTGCTCCAGTATCAAATATCAGCAGGGCAGTAGATTTTCCAAGGGAATAGCAAATTATTCAGAATCATGGCACAAGTTTCCTCAGAAAACAAAACTTCCAGAACAAGAGGGAGAAAACCAAGAAGAAGTTGCAAAATGAACAAAGCAAGCTGGAATTCCAAGAGTAACGAGGAGAAAAAGAGGATAGTTTCACAAGTGATATCGCAAGACCTCAGTAATTAATCTATTGAACCGAATACTATCATCTCATGAAAAACAAGTACAACATAAAGGACTTACTTTTTGTCCAACAAGTGGATGGGACTATGCACAAAACCAGAATTGATGGCTATAAGTTCATTAGAAAATGAAAGTTGAAAAAGCTATTTCGAGGAACAGTTAAGAACAAAGCTACCAGCCCGATGAGCCTCAAGAACCAATGGATATTCTAACAGGGAATGATTTAGCAGCTCTGAGAACCCTTCAGAAACTGCAGGGTTTTCCAACAACTTCGTCAGACAACTCTGCAGAAAGTGGTTTACAGTATTTAGAACAAACTGATACCACCCAGAAAAGCGTAAACAGTCAGTTTAAAACCAGGTCAAAATTAATCCCCAAAAGTGCACTTGATATGATCGTCAGTTTCCATGAGGTAGTCCTCAAGGATTTGGACAAACTAAGGAATAAGGTCACAGGTACAAAGAAGGAACGAAAACAACACAATGCAACCAAACAAGAGTGGAAAGCAATTCAGTCTTTGAAGAAGGATCAATCAATAGTCATCAAGCCCTCTGACAAACGGGGAAACATTATCATACAAGACAAGTTTCAATATCAGCAAGAAGCCCTATGACAACTAAGAGACATACAGTGCTATGAATTGATCACCAGAAGAAAATACAAAACGAGTATACAGGAATTTTACATATTAATCATGACCTGGAGAGCTAGAGGAACATTGGACCAGGATGAATACTTGTTTCTCAAAGTAGACTATCCTGTTGTTCGAACTTTTTTACCATATAATGACAATCCAAAAAAACAACTTAAGACCACCAGGCCAAGAGAAGCTTGCTAGAGAACACTTCTGTTTTTGGGGATGCTATTCTTTATCCGGATGAACTTCACGAGTCATTGACAACATAACATGGGAATAACATTTTCTAATAGTGAGATTGGATATTACCAGTGTATACACCTGTATTGACTGCCATCAAGGCTTAGAGGCTGTTAAAATATTTCTAATAAAAAGACCCTTGAAATTATTGAAACACAGTGAAATGGTGTTACAGCATATATCGTTCTGCCTCCATATCAATATCTTTGTATTTGCAGACTAGCTGTAGTTACAGAAGCAAGGAACGGCCATGGGCATGCGCTTCACCCCCAGTTATGCGAACCTTTTTGTAGGCTGGTGGGAGAAGCTTGCTGCCTGGGCTGAGGTCAACAAGCAGTGGGCTGACAAAGTGGCAGTGTGGGCCCGGTATATTGACAATATTTTCATTGTCTTGCGTGGTTCATGCGCAAAAATATAATACATCAGTATCCTCAATGAGAGTAGCTGTAATCTACAGTTTACCAGTAACATCTATAATTCTAAAGTGGCATTTTTATATCTGTTGGTATATGTTGACGGGGAACAACTGATGACTAAATTGTACAGTAAACCCACTGCAGGCAATTCAACCTTACATTTCACTAGTCAACACACTCAGTGTTTAATCATTAGCATTCCCTATGGATTGCTACTTTAAGTGCAATAGTTCCACCACTGAAAGCTATGAGCGGGCAAAGAATGAGGCACTTTACAGGTTTGAAACAAATGGGTATCCTAAAAAGATCTTGCAAATAGCTACTAACGAAGATAATCAACATGACAGGCGGCAGTTAATGCAGAGAACGAGAATAGACAATGACGATGTGGTGACTAGGTTGATTCTCACCATCACAGCAGATTCAGGCGAAATAAGGAAGATTTTAGCCAAATATTGGAATATTCTCCAATCAGATGCAGTAATTGGCAAACTAGTTCCTCCATATCCAAGTGTGACCTATAGGAAAAAAACATCATTGAAAGACCTACTTGTACATAGTCACTTCATACGTAAAACCACTGAGAAACAGAAAGTAACTGTTTTTTTCCCCCTGCATGAAATGCAAAGCATGCAGAAGAAGTGTTAAAATCAGGGATTACCTGGTACCGGGTAGAGAGACCAAAAAACCCACTACGAAGTTGCTCAACTGCAATATCAACTTTGTGATCTAGTGCTTGCTGTGTCCATGCAACCTGCTATATGTGGGCGGTACGGTACAACATCCAAAAAAAAAAAAAAAAAGAGTATTGGAGCATATGCGGGCAATAACTAATCAAGACGACAGCTATCCAGTGGTGAGGCATTTTGCTTCTCTTCACAAGAGCAACAGAAATCGCCAAAGTTTTTACTGTATCGATCATGTGCATATTTCACAGCATCAGTCCATTTTTTATTACACGGACGAAAAGGGTGGTTTTCAATAAAAAACACATCAGTTGGAATGATCGTGGACATTGACAAAGGCTGTGATGGCCGAAACACGTTTGTCAGCAATGGTGATACAATAAACGTATTTTTGATGGACACTTGAGTGCACTACTTACTTTTCTACGCAAGGACTCATATTTAATATTAATTTGTAGCATGCCTTGAGCTGGATGTAAATTTGTATAGGATGCTTGGTGAGGGTGATGTACTGTATTAGTTATTCTTATTTTTGTTCTGCCCACATATTGTATATCATATATTTATATACTCTTAGTTTTAGGAATACATTATATTTGTTCATTTTCTGCTGGTGTCATTGTATTTGGCAACGGGGAGAGGTGTTTTCTATTTGGCATCTCGGAACTAGGGAAGGGCAGGATGGGGGTGGAATAATGTATGGTAATGCTGTGGGATAGAATGTTCAGGTGGTTCCAGGAAACAGTTATACAGAGAGCTCTCCATTGCTGGCTGCGATTGTTGGCTACATCTTTTGTGTTGAAATAAACTTAGTTTGAAACCATCATACACCTGGGTACTTCGTTACTACAGGTGGGTAGGACTAATTTTAAATATCCCATTAGATTTCGAATGGTACCAGTAATGAGACACTGGAACCTATCTGAAATTACATGGGCTTGATGGGCACCCCATCCAACAAATGGCAAACTACTAATAAATGAGAGCCAGTGACTGAAAGAGGCTGACCCAAAGTTCACTCTCTTTATACTTAATCTTATTATAATTAATGTTAATATTTATGACATGGGCTTACCACATAGCTGAGGCTGCCTGTACCAAGACATAAAAAATATGAGGGCAAATATATACAGATACAAACATATATCACTTGCTCTATATGGTCACACAGGAGTCAACATGCATTACTCAATCAATCAATCAATCAAAGTAGCTTTATTTCGATAAAAAACTATCTTAAAAAGCATTACAGCAATAAAAACACAACAAAGTTAATTAAAACCTATAATAACAAACAATAAGTAACTAAAAAAGGTCGAATCAAGGGACCATTATTAAGCAATTAGTAAAAGCCTTTTTGCCCTGATAAGCCATGCCCAGCTTAAGTATTTGGCTAAGCCACAAACATACAGCGGCCGGGTATGTGAGCTCGAAATTCGCAGGGCGACGCTGCATAGTCGAGTACCCAACTCCCTGCACAGTGGCTTTAGCCACCTAGCGCGGGGCGCTTTGTAGGCAGGGCATACAAACAAAAAATGGGGAATCGACTATCTTCGACGAGCAGAAAGGACAATAGGGTGTGGTTTGGGCCGGAGGGTTCCACCGGGCGGTCAATATTATCACCGGCAACACACCAATTCTGAACTTGAAAAACAGGGCTCTATCCCTGGAGATTGTAATAAGATCCAAGTAAAGTTCCCGAACTGCCACATCCTTTACAAGCAAGAAATCCCTGGAGGCATGGCACAGGTTAAGATCGGTATTTCTTTTACTTGTTACCCAAGACCAGTATAAGTTCTTCAAGACTGCTTTGGGAGGGGCAGACCGAGAGTGCCAAGCCCCCTCAAGACCAAAATATCAGCAAGCTTTTCACGTCCCTTAACCACCTTATTTTTGCCCATCCAGACAAACCTAAAATCTCCTTTAGCCCCTCGGCATAACTGGCCAGTTCTGGAACCCTCCACAGGCGAGCCCACAGCAAGAGAGGACGCAGCCTGGCCTGGTCCCGGATGGAACGACACCCCATGACCAACAGAAGGGGAAGAGTAGGAGTGCTCTTAGGAAGGGACATCAAGCCCCTCAGAAAGTTATTCTCTGAGCACACAAACTGGCTCATATTCTGAGCGCCCCATAGCTCCGCTCCATAGAGCGCCGCACTAACGCCTCTAGCAGCATAAATGTCGAGCACCGGAGCAATAGGTTTCATAGAGGATGCCTTCTGCTCCTTCAGAAGAGCTCCCACCACCCTTTTATGGCTTAAAGTCATTTTGTAGAGGTGACTGTCCCACTTCATATTATCAAGGAGGCGTATGCCCAAATAATCAAATTCCTTGACCCTTTCCAAAGGAGCCATGTTAAGCACTGGAGGCCGTCCAAGTTTTTTGGGGGGGTTCAAAACAAGGAACTTGGTTTTGCCAGTGTTGATCTTTAACCCTGTTAGCTCGCAGAATTGATCAAAGCCATCCAAGAGACTCTGTAAGCCAGCCGGGGTCTTGGAAATTAGCAGGGTATCATCAGCGAATAGTAGGGTTGGGATCTTCCTCCCTGCCAAGGACGGTGTATCAGCTGGGATTTTAAGGAGATGGTCCACTACCCCATTTATATAAAGTGAGAAGAGGGTGGGAGCGAGGACGCACCCCTGGCGCACACCTCTGCTAACTTTAATACGAGCAGTCCTTTGTCCCTGGGTTCCCCACCTCACCTGCGCGCAGTTGTGCTCATGGGGTTTTATTATTAGACACAGTAGGTACGGGGACATGCCTAGTTTTGCCAAGACCCGCAGCAGGCGCTCCCGGGGTACTAGGTCAAAGGCAGTCCGCAGGTCAATAAATGCCAGATACAGACTGCCTTTGCCTATCACTACCACCTTCCAGTAAAGCATCAACAGTCGAAATGACTGTCCGATGGTCCCGGTGCCAGCCCTGAAGCCTGCTTGGAAGTCAGACAATATTTTATTCTCTTCTACCCATTGAAGAACCCTACTCAGAATTACTTTCCCTGCCACTTTTTGGGATGAGTCTATCAAGCTTATGGGGCGATAGTTGGGTCATCCCGGGACCCTTTCTTAAAGATCGGGACGACCTCTGCACCCATCCATGACTCTGGGAATGAAGCTCCTAGCCTAGATGAATTAAGCAAGGAAGCAACAAGAACCCCCCACTCTCCCGAATTAAGGTGGAACAGGTCCCCAGGCAAACCATCCGGCCCTGCAGCTTTTAACGGGACAAGGGATTTAATAGAGTGTTCGACCTCCCTAGCTGTGAAGAGGACATCCGCCCCTGGGTCATGACAACCAAAAATAGGAGGGACAAATGGGTCTAGTTCATCCTCCAAGTTCACGGTGTAGAGAGAAGAAAAGTGCTCAAACCAGGACTCCTCAGAGATGTTACAAGTAATGAGCGAATCTATGGGCCTGTATTTGGCTCTAATTACGTTCCAAAAACCCCTAGGATTTTTCTCTGCACTTGCGGATTTCAGGTCGCTCCAGAACTTGTCCTCCCAGTCTCTCTTTGCGACCTGTTGTGCTGACCTGTACTTCTTCCGCGCGGCCGCCACTAACCCTCCGCCCCCTTTCTTCACTGCCATAATTAATTCCCGCTTCGCTTTCCGACAGGGGGCGGAGTACCAGCCAGGGTTACCCTTGGGGCGAGACGCCCTCCGATCGCCGTCCACTCGAGTGGGGATAAAAAAAAAAGATCCCCTATTGATCTGATGGTGCTACTAAATAGGGAGGAAACCTCAACAGCATTTAATGTAACGGCTGATAACCTTGATAAGATGTTTGACATGATTACCCTTATGCCCGTGACCTTCTCCTCGTCAAGGACAAACTTGTCCCATTTTAACCGCCTCCCGCAATTCAAAGGGCAGACTTCCCCGGTCAACCTTATGACAGGAGGGGTTTCACGACTGATGTTTTTACACCATAAGGGGGTTAGGCTCAAAGAAAGTGGGTTGTGGTCGCTATCCGTAGATGCAACGACCTCCATGTCTACCAAATGAGACCAGAGACGAAAATCTAAGAGGATGTAATCTATCCTAGATGTATGTCCAACCCTATTATAAGTATGTGCCCCGTTCTGATCAGAGATGGATCTCCCATTGGTCGCCCTTAGGCCAAACTCCAGTGTGAGTGCATTCAATTGTAATGCACGTTGAGACCATCTCTTGATTGGACTTATATCGAGGGGCGGAATACCTCTTCGGGTGTCCTCAACTAGGGTATCAGGATATCGTCCCCTGCAAGTGGCTCGTACGTGCAGTTAAGATCCCCCATAACTAGAATATATGAATTCGAGTTGCACTCCCTGAGCCCGTCCTCCAAGGCCACTAAGGTCGGGGATGGTAAACCTCCTTTTAAGCTTCTGGTATAGATGTTAAAGATCTCCAGAGGACTGCCACTACGAGAGCCCCTCACAGACAGTCTCATTAAGTCGGGGGAATTAGTCTTGAGCTGCCTCACGTGCAAACCCAAAGAAAGTCTCACCCAGATGAGTAGCCCACCCAACGGGCGCCCCCTTCCCGTAGTGGATGTACTTGCGGCAACACACAAGGTCATAAAGCCCACTTTGTGCCGAGGTTCTACAGACCAAGTCTCCTGGAATGCACAAATGTCAAAGGACTCAATAAAAGAGTTCCAATCAGGCAGCTCTAGATTACGGCTTATGCCCGCCACATTCCAGCTGAGAACCTTAAGGTTCGCAATGCTGGGGGCTTGCACTACATGAGATAGGAGGGAGTCATGGGTCGGCCTAGAGGAGATGAGGTTACTTCCAACATCAATTGTTGCCGACTCAATTCCATTTGCAACACTGCTGGATCCAATAGGAGCATCCCCATTCTGGCAGCTATGCAAAGGGGCCAAAGAGGGAAGTGAGGAAGGATCACTAACACAAAGGGGCTCGAAGCATACTAAAACGCTTAAGTCACTGCATGTAGTCCCCTTAAGTCACTGCATGTAGCCCCAACATGTATTACTTTATTTACCCAGTAGATGGTGACAGCTGAGGTGGCCACTAGGAGTGGCAACCTTTTCAGATCTCTCCTACAGCTTCACTAGAGCCCTTGATGCTTGCCAAAATGTCGTCCAACACATACAGTGGTTTCCTATAGCATCAAGGAACTTCTTTAAGTCTAATCCATCCATAGACTGAATGCCTGATGGTACTTGATTGAAGATAGTCACTTCCAGCAACACAACTCATCACTGATTCCTTGGGTCTTAAAATGAACCTCCAGCCCTAGGGAGATAGGAACAGAGACCTTTGTGGCACACGTACACCGCAATTCTGATGAGGTTTCTAAAGAACAAGTTACTTACCTTCGGTAACAATTTATCTGTAAGAGACATAGGCTAGTTATAGATTCCTTACCTTATAATTTCCCCCAGGCGTCAGACTAGATCCGGAGAATTTTTCTTAGCAGTACCCCTGCGCGTCGGTAGGTGGCGTCGGTCAACTCAACGTCCGTCGTAGGTGTCGTGGTCGCCGGGATGATGCTGCGGTGTCTACTTAGACACCAATCCTGCGCGCTGCCGTCAATTCTGGCATGACTTTCCACATCAAAAGCGCAGAGCCATGAAAGACACTGACCACTGGTGCTCCACAAGTAGGGCCCTGTAAGGGAGTCTCTATCCCTAGAAGTCAGCCCACTGAGCAGGGAGGATGGGTGGGGCGGGAAGGAATCTATAACTAACCTATGTCTCATACAGATACATCATTACCGAAGGTAAGTACCTTGTTCATCTGACAGAGACAGTTATAGATTCCTTACTTTAGAATAGATACCCCAGCAATACCAACCCCGGAGGAGGGTCTGCGAACCAACTTCACACCAGAAAGCCCTGGAGGACAGAATGGGCACAATAGTCATCTCTCCGGATTTGACTGTCCCGGCAGTAATGTCGGGTGAACATGTGCATAGTTGCCTATGTTGCCGCCTGGTAGATGTCAAGGAGTGCGACTCCACGGGACAATGCATAGTTGCTGCCATAGCCCTAGTGGAACGAACATGCAGCTCCACTGTAGGTTCCTTTTTCACTAAAGCGTAACAAATTTGTATACAAAAGACAACCCATAGGGAGATGGTATGCTTTTTGACAGCCCAAAATTTCTTGGCACCCAAGCCAACAAAGAGTTGATCGCCCACCCGGAAATCTTTAGTGCGGTCAAGGTAGAAGGACCACGCACGTTTTGGATCCAGACAGTTGAGTCTCTACTCCTCCTTGGAAGGGTGCAGAGGTGGGCAGAGTGATAGTCTGTCCTATGTGAAAAGGTGTAACTACTTTAGGAAAGAACTAGGGTCTCATTCTAAGCACCACTTTATCTGGATGCACAGAGAAGAAAGGGAGCTTAGAAGAAATAGCCTGAAACTCATTCAATCTGCAAGCAGAGGTGATGGCAACAAGAAAGGCAGTCTTCATAGTGAGGAGCCTAAGAGGACAGTTGTGAAGAGGCTCGAAAGGAGCGCACATAAGATTAGTTAAGACAAGGTTCAAATCCCACTGGGGCATTATGAAAGGAGATGGAGGAAAAAGATGAACAATGCCCTTAAAGAATCTATTTACAATAGGAGACTTGAGTAAAGAGGGCTGATCTGGTAGCTGAGGATAGCTGAAATGGCTGTAAGATAGCCTTTTAGAGAGCCCAGAGCAGAGCCCTACTGGGCCAAAGAAAGAATAAATAAAAGAACCTCTGAAAGAGGGGCAGAAAGGGGATCCATAGTCTTTGTTGTGCACCATGCCACAAACTTATTCCATCGACAGGCGTATACTGTCTTACTGGAGAGACGCCTGGCTGCCAAGATGATGTTGCAGACTTCTGGCGGGAGGTCAAAGGCTGTCAACGGCCTCTGCTCAATCTCCACGCAAGAAGGTGGAGGCTGGACAGATTCGGGTGGACCATCCCCTGCTGCTGTGACAGAAGATCCTTCCAAAGGGAAGTCTGATCGGAGGATCGAAGGGCATGCTCAGGAGCTCGGGGTACCAGTCTCTTTATGCCCAGTCTGAAGCCACAAGAATGACTTAGGCCCAGTCACACTTGATCTTCTTCAGCACTAGGGGCAGAAGTGGTACAGGCGGAAAGGCATACAGGAGGCTGCAGTTCCACTTGCGACGAAAAGCGTTGCAGAGCGAGCGCCGCCTTGGAAACTCCAACATGTAAAACTGCTGAAATAGATCTTGCACCACCTCTGAGTGAAAACGCCATTCGTGATCCACCATGCACCGTCGGCTGAGTTCATCCACTCTGGTGTTCAGAGAACCTCCCTGGTGTTGAACCACCAGGGTCATGCCCTGATGTTCCAGCCATGTCCTAAGGTGAAGAGCCTCCTGACATAGGATCCACAACCCCACCCCCCTTGTTTGTTTCAGTACCACATGGCAGTGGTGTTGTCTATTTACACCTGCACTACCTTCCCCCTGTGGAAGGAAAGGAATGCCTTCAGTACCAGGCGAATCGCCCGTATCTCCAACAGGTTGATATGGAGCCCAGACTCTGCTGGAGACCAGACTCCTCTGATCTCCACCTCCCCCAGATGGCCAACCCATTCCAGGAGTGACACATTGGTCGCCACTGTTAGTTCTTGTTGGGAAAGGGAGAGAGAGCTGCCTCAATCCTGGTCCATTAACCACCACTGCAGCTGAAGTGCAGTTCCCTTCGAGATCTGGACGTAGTCGGAAAGATTCCCCTGATGCTGCGCCTACTTGAACTTCAGGTCCCACTGCAAAGCCCACATATGCCATCTGGCATGATATACCAGCAGGATGCAGGAGGCCATGAGGCCCAGCAGCCACAGGGTCACTCACCCAAATCTGGGATAGAGGCTAAAACATCAGTATCATAGCCCGAATTTCCCAGACTCGCTGTTTGGGAGGATAGGCCCGAAATTGAACTGTGCCCAGAACAGCTCCAATGAAAAGGAGTGACTGAGAGGGAGTCAGGTGTTACTTCGGCACATTTATAGAGAACCCCAGCAAATGTAAGAGGTCTGTCGCAGTCTGGAGGTGGGAGAAGACATCTGAAAATAAGAGAGGGGTCCTCCTCACCAAAGGGACAGGACACCCTGGAAGAAGACAGCCTGGGGTGACCCTGCCTTCAACAACCAGTCGTCGAGATAGAGGAAGACTGGAACCCCTGATCTGCACAGATGAGCTGCGACCACAGCCATCACTTTGGTGAACACCCGAGGGGCACTGATAAGTCCCAGGGGAGCATGGTGAACTGAAAATGCTCATGGCCTACCATGAACCGTAGGTAGCGCCTGTGGGCCGGCAGGAGGAGGATATGGAAATAGGCATCCTGCAAGTCCAACGCCACCATTCAGTCTCCAGGGTTGAGGGAAGACAGGACCTGAGCCAACGTGAGCATTTTGAACCTCTCCTTCTGGAGGAAGCAGTTGAGGGGCCCGAGGTCTGGGATAGGACGCAGGCCCTTGTCCTTCTTGGGCACCAGAAAGTAGCGGGAATGGCAACCATGACCTACTTCTGGCGCAAGGACCCTTTCGATAGCTCCCTTGGCCAATATACCTGAAAGTTCCCGGCGGAGAAGAGCCAAATGATCCTCCGACATGTGATTCAAAGATGGTGGCATGGAGGGAGGGGTAGTCTTGAAGGAGAGGGAGTAGGCCCTCAAACTATCTGCAAAACCCACCGGTCCGACTGAGGGATTGTCAGTGGGAGAGGTGATGGCGAATCCTGCCACCCACTGGCCGTGGATGGCCCTGAAGGGCCGAACTAGGAGGGTTTAGTGGCTGCTGCAAGGGGGACCCAGACCCACGAGGTAGCTGGGCTCCACATCTGCGGCCACACAGAAGCTGGGCAGCTTGCGTGAACCAGTGGCTAGACTGGGCCAGACGTGGTGGGGTGCCCCTTTCGTAGCCACGAAAGGGGCAAAAGGCAGATTGTGGTGGACGGGAAGACACAGCGAGGCCCAAGGATCTGGCCGTAGCTCGAGAATCCTTGAAGCGCTCTAACGCCGAGTCTGCCTTGTCACCAAAAAGGTAACAGCCATCGATGGGCATGTCCAGCAAGGTTGACTGGACATACCACGAAAAGCCAGACGTCCTCGACCAGGTGTAGCGCCAAAGGGCTACCAACGTGGCAGTCGTTCTGCCAAGTGAGTCGGTGGTATCCAGTCCACATCAAATCGTGAATTTAGCTGCGTCTCTCCCATCTGCCACCGCTTCGGAGAGAACGGGCACCTCTGCCTCCTCTGGGCACTGCGGCAGCACTTGGGCAACAATATCCCAGATTGTATGGGAGTAACGGCCCAAGAGGCACGTTGCATTCACAGACCGCAGTGACAAGCTGGAGTAAGAGAACATGTGAGAAGTTGGCCTGATATATGCTGTCCACTAGTTATAGTGGGCACCCTGTATCAGTCCAAACAACCCCTTATGGTGATAGGTTAAAGACAACCTTTAATGAAAGCTATCCTAGTGGTAGCTATGGAGAGCACGATCACAGGCGTTACCTCCACACCCAGATAAGATGGTACTATCTGGGCGGACTCAACCACTGATATACTGGGAGTTCTTATAAGTAGGTCACTGGTTAAGCAGGCGAACCAGATTTTTGATACATACACTAAAAATACCTACAAGTGTACCTCCTCTTGATTCTTTATTCTGAGGCACTTGTGATATCGTTAAAAGCCTTGCGTTGGGTTTTTTTTTTAACCTTAGTGTGTTCAAATTTACCCTCTACTAGATGCCAACATGTTTCGGCCCTCCCTAAGTAGCCCAATCGGGTCTGGGGCCTTCGTCAGGGCGTGGTGTTTATAAAGCCTACTTATGAGTCCCTGTTGGGGCTTAACACATGTATTTCATGCACACCAAAAGTGAGGCCTAGTGCACTCACCTGTACTTCTTGTATTCGAACTCCAGTAGTATTTCTAGATTTTTTACTGAAAGGGTGTACAATCACCATGATTCCCAAACAACCAAGAAGCCCCTTTTAAACACTATAGACATGGATTTAAATATCACTGAAGGTGGTGGAAGTCATTTTTGAGTGGGCCAGCACAATTGAGATGGCATGTGTATATATTAAAATACAAAATTGTCTCACACGCGAGTTAACAGTGAGCACTGAGTCAGGTGGCATTGAGTCACTCAATATCATTGTAACGATTATGAGCACGTTATATGCACAAAAGATATGTAGCAGATAACTAGATATTAGAGTGTATATTAAAGAATTTTTACTTCTTATAGAAATACTACTGGAGTTCGAATACAAGAAGTACAGGTGAGTGCACTAGGCCTCACTTTTGGTGTGCATGAAATACATGTGTTAAGCCCCAACAGGGACTCATAAGTAGGCTTTATAAACACCACGCCCTGACGAAGGCCCCAGACCCGATTGGGCTATTTAGGGAGGGCCGAAACATGTTGGCATCTAGTAGAGGGTAAATTTGAACACACTAAGGTTAAAAAACAAACCAACGCAAGGCTTTTAACGATATCACAAGTGCCTCAGAATAAAGAATCAAGAGGAGGTACACTTGTAGGTATTTTTAGTGTATGTATCAAAAATCTGGTTCGCCTGCTTAACCAGTGACCTACTTATAAGAACTCCCAGTATATCAGTGGTTGAGTCCGCCCAGATAGTACCATCTTATCTGGGTGTGGAGGTAACGCCTATGATGAAGCATGTCACTATTATGTGAGTGAGGCGTTTCCGTCAATATCTTTGATATTCCATCTGACCAAAATACCGTAGGACTGTCTCGAAGAAGAAACTGTAGCCCCTGAGGGGAACACAGTCGCAGGCAACAGTTGCCTTTAGTGAAAAAAAAGTTGATTTGGGAGAACGCAACTGTCCGATTCATTCTCTCACTCTCCTTACGTGAAAAAGAGCTATGGAGAGCAGCCTTCAGGCTAAGTCTTGAAGGAATGTAAAGCAGCTTGTTTTACCAGTCTATACTCTCTTGAATGACCAAATGAAAGGACAACCACACCAGTTATATATTTAAAATATATGTATTTAAGAAAAAACACACCCCTCTAGTCTCTTTATGAGACTGGAGTTCGAAGTACTTAATTTACAAGTTAGCAATCAACAGTAATAGCACAAATACACGTTTGGGCCCTAGGGGCGTACCAAACTATATACCAATAAAGTGGTATAAGAACCACGACTGAGCTAGACACAAGGCCTAGAGCCTGTAGAAGTGCTTGGACCACAAGGAACCACCCAAGGTAGTGACGCAGGGGACACGTGCAGTGTGAGAACACAGCCATGAATCGCCATTAACTTCTATGGCGAAAGTCGCGGTTGGAAATTTAGAGTTTAAGGACACTTAGAGGATATCTACGAGCGAACCTTTTTGGACTTAGAGGTGTCTAGGGCCAACACCCACGGGAGCACTGCAGTACTCAAGTTACCTCACCCAGGGAAGCCGGGTGCACAGGTGTCAAATGGTGTTGGGTCGCGTCGCTGTTTTCAATGGACGCTGCTCAGGAAGTGCGGCTGCCGTGAAGAGGAGAAGTGTCCGGAGAGATCGAAGCCCGGATCGAGGATAGAAGGAACCTGAAAGCAGAGGGGACAGAGTCTGGGTCACTTACCAGTGACCAAGGGCACGATAGACCAATGCCCACAGATGTCGGGTGCTTCAGTTGAGTTGACGGGTGTCTTGACTCTTCAGCCACGAGGTCCAGGAGGTGCCGATGAAGACCAGGAGCTGGATTCGATCTGTCCCACAAAGTTTGCTGAGTGCTGCGGTGTTGGTGACCAGATTAGACCCAACAAGCCTTGGCAACGCAAGTCACTTGGAATAAGAGAAAGGACGCCGGTGCAGACCAGCAAGGTCTGGGGGACTCACCCAGCGAGGTTAAGTCAGGGCACGTCTGGAGCCACCAGGAAAGCCCAATCAGAAGAGGGGTCGCCTTCGTGGGGACCTACTAGCCAACGGGCTAGCGATCGCGAAGGAGCCTCGAGCGGTCGCACTGAAAACTGGCCCACGGGTCACTCGGGGAGAGGAGGCCAGAAGTCTTCGGTGCAGGATGGTGCTCAAGGCTGGGGCTACTCGGAGCCCAAAGCACAACTTCGAGGAAGACCAGGAAGATGATGGAGCAGCAAAAGTTTACGGTGTCCAGGGGTCACGGTTCCATGTCACCCACGATAGCCACGGGCCACAGCTTTGCTGTGGACTCAGGGTAGCCTCGGGGAAGTCTGGAAATCCACCTCTGGGGATGCAAAGACTTCGGCGTTCGGCAGGAGCTTCAGCGATGCAGACCGGTCAGTTGCTTCTTTGGTGCCTGCCAAGCAGGGGAGTCACTCTTTGACCCCAAGGGAGATTTATTCAGTCTTCTAGGCAAAGTAGAACTTCGAAGGTCCAGGATATATGTTGCAGGGTTTTGTTCAGGGTAATCTAAAGTCGCAAGGACTGGGTTCACATACTTATACACAGTTTGGGGATTGGACATACTCTAGGGACCCACCTATGGGAGGGTTTGGAAAGAGGGGTGGTTACACCCATTTCCTTTGTCCAGTTTCGCGCCAGAGCAGGGGCAGGTAGCCCCTGTAACCGGTTTGAACTGGACTATGCACAGGGACACCAAGTGTGCCCCCAGTGCAGGACTTCAAAGCACCAGAGAGTGCTCCCGCCCAGCCCCAATACACATCTGCCTGTCTGGCGAGGTGGCTACACCTCCCTGGGACAGGAAACCTATTGTCCAGGCCTCCCCTGCCAGAGTTTCGGTCAGCAGCAGGAGGCCAGACCCATGTCTGTGGCAGTGGCATCCATTTTGTGATGCCAGGGCTGTAGAAAGTCTTTAACGGGTTAGACCAGTGTGAACATGTCTCTCCCTCTAGAAGGGTGGAATGCTACCCCCGCCGCCAGAACTGGCAGGGGGGTAGTATTCCAAAGTGTTTGACACCAAACACAACATGTTTCCGTGCAGCCAGTCCAAAGTTAGCATTTACCGCGAGGTTATAATGCACTTAAGAGTATATGGTCAGGCTGCACCACAAACCGCATCAGAGGAGGTACTCTGAACACTGCAGAGGGGCTCTGCTCATGCAGGGGCACCCTCTCGCATAAAAACCAAGCACTCTGCCTTCAGGATTGTTAAGGCCTGCCATAGGAGTGACTTATAGGTTTTATATGTGTGTGCAATGGTAGTGATATAGGTAGCCTATACCACTGTAAGGGGTGCAAGCACCACCTTACCCAGGCTACAGTAGCAGACCTGTGGTGTCATTTTGGAGTGTTTCCCAGGGGTGGCATAATACATGCTTCAGCCCCTGGTAGGCCTCAGATACCTATGCCCTAGGTACATAGTATACCATATACTACGGGCTTATAAGGCACTCCAGAATGCAATTAGAAATGTACCTAATGTACATGGAAACCATTTTAGAGAGGAAGCAGCTAGGCTGGGGTCCTGATTAGCAGGGCCACAGCCAGACTAAGGTCGAAAAACAGTGAAACCCCACCAAAAAGTGAGGGTACCCATGTGAAGCAGATCCTACTCTCCTACAACATGCACTTCCCAAGATGATCCAGCTTCTTGTATTCCTTGCCTGGGGGAGCAGAAGGGAATGCACCCTTGGAAGAAGAGGCTTTGGCCACCAAGCTCTCGGGGGGGAAGGGTGTTTGGTGAGGAAAACGGGGTCGTCCGGGGCCGGGAGGTGACGGCAATCAATCGTCCTATCCACAGGAGCCCCTGTGCTGGGCTTGGACCAGGTGCCCAGAAGGATGTCAGTGAGGGCTTCGTTATAGGGCAGGAGGGGTTCAGAGGAGGTTGCCGCATGCTGAAGCACTTCTGTCATGAGATTAGTCCTGACCGCCACTGAAGTGAGCTCTAGGCCCAAGACCTCGGCTGCTTTTTGCACCACCACAGAGTAGTGTGCTCCCTCCTCCGTAGCCACGGTAGGAGGAGAAATCAAGCCAAGGACTGGAGAAATGTCTAGACCACTGGCATCACCCAGGTCCTCTCTCCAGCCCGGCTCTGCAAGCTGGTCTGCCAAAGGGTCTGATGACCCCTCCCAGTCCTCATCACCACCCTCTGGGCGATAAACACCAGGGATGAACAGGCGAACAAAAGTACCCTCTGGCATTGGGTTTCACTTCGGTCCGACTCCGGTTCCATCTCAGGGATGAGGATGCCGTCAGCCGGGTTGACACCTGGGGCGTCATCGCCGGGGAAGGTAGAGTAAGATCGACCTGCGTCGATCTGGATCCAGGCCTGGGGGTCCCTCCGGCGCCGGAGCCGCCGGCATTGAATGCCCTGGGCCCACAACCAAATCTGTGGGGCGCAAAAGCACTTGCCCAAAGCTACGGTGGAGGGCTTCTTAAAATGTACGAAGTTGGGTAGGGGACATCCCGGCTCCGGGAAATGGGGGAAGGTGCGGAGTCGTCTCTGAATCAGGCATTAGAGCGAGGACGATCCGGATCCTGCATCGCGTCAGCCATCCGACGAGGAGAAGGCGAAGAGCGGCAGTGCTTCTTCGCCTTCTTCTTTTGCTTCGACTTACCAGAGGACTTTCTAAGACTTGGAATGGGATGAGGTGTGGGGGCTCAGCAACCGATCTCGGGACCTCCCCCTCAAACGAGACCGGGAGCGGCGCAGAACCAACCACCGGGCCTCCAAGAGCTTTCGGGACCGCTCCTACAAAGACTTAGGATTCATGGCCCAGCAGTCGGAGTACGACTTCGGGTCGTGGTCACACTCCAGACACCAAAGGCACACGAGGTGTGGGTCCGTCACAGACATCAGCCTATGACAGGCCCCGCAAGTCTTGAAGCCAGTCCGATGATGGAACATCCCTTGCACACCAGGAGTCGAAGACAAGTCAACAAAATGACAAAAAAAGCTTAGTCAAAAAGTAACTAAGGGGGTAGCTCTCGTTGGAATTGCGCTAGACTGGTGTGGAAAAAAAGATCCGACGTCAGCGGGCAGGGGCAGTGTCTAAGTAAACACCACAACGTCATCCCTGTGACCACGACTGATGCATAGTCGACCGACACCACCTACCAGTGCACAGGGGTACTCCTAATACAAATTCTCCAGATCCAGTCTGAAGCCTGGGGGAAATTCTAAGGTAAGGAATCTATAACTGTCTCTTTCAGATAAGAGGGGTTGGTCGATATCTCAAGCCTTGCTAATTCCACCCATGTTTTGAGAAGCTGTGAGATAGGGAAGGGGTCAAGGGCACTCTTCTTGCCTTGAAAAATGAATGCGGGTTCCTACACAGGCTTCAGTCCCATAAAATATCTCCCTGCCCCTGCCACCGAAACACCAAAGCTCATGCACCCACCACAATTACATTTTTTGAAGGGAGCCATCCTGCCATCACATCCACTTGTGTGATGGGCAGTTACAGCAGCGACCTTGTCTTCAATGGTGTACTGGCCTCAATTTTTTAATGGAGGGGGGGGCGGGAGGGGGAGTTGAGAGGGGGACTCCAAGAACCAGTTTACAATAACATATTGAGACATCACGTTAGGAGTCACACATTATTTTGCAGTCTAAGTGACCTAACTACTATTGTAAAAAAATCTCCCAGATACTTTAGTTTGCAATGCTGTGCTACACAAGTTTCCCAATTCCGGTTCAAGTCTCCATATACCTAGACATCAAACAGACAATAATTACTATTAGTGCCCTTTCTGCTAAAAACAATTCAACCTTTCCGATGTGAGGGCACACAATCACCCTTTGTCAAGAAATCCTAAACACATTTTATTGTATGCCTTCAAACCCCTTGGTACCAAAACATATATAAAATATATTCAATGTTACCATGTCCGCATACTGAAATAAGAAGCACTGAATTATTTTATTAAGTCCACTCCAATCTTCCTTTATTTGAAGTTCCATGAAAATACAGAAATGTACCCCAAACAAGGAGGTCAAATACAAAACCAGTGCAAAATGTGTTTACAGCAGAAAAATACTTTACAAAAATACAACTTGCATTCATTTAACGTTATGATAGAATTTAAATGCAATGTAGAATTGTTATCTATAGTTTAGTTTAACGCTTTAGAAGCTGCATATAAAGTCCCAAAATAAGATAAAAACTATGCACAGATTGACACTCAAGGGTCTCCAACCTTTTCTGTACTGAGAGCTACTTATGTTCAATGAAACACAATGAGAGCTACTATTATTAGTGTTGAATAATTTCAATTGTCTTTATGTATAATAATTCAACCAAGCAAAAGCTTTCCAATGCAATAATCTGGGCTGCACATAGGTGAGCTATTCTGAGGTAACTTGAGAGCTACAGTAGCTCTTGAGCTACTGGTTTGAGACCCCTGCTCTATTACAACAAATGTACTGTAAATGGAAAGCAATCAGAGCCCATTTTATTGTGCAAGTAATGTGTAATAGCGCTATGTATTCAGAGGTTTAATTCTATGTTAGCTTAAAAACGCAGTCAGACAAATCTTTGGTTCACAACTGGATGAATTCAAAATATCAGGAGAAGCATGAATAATTGTGGCTAGTGAATATGGATAATCACCTAGCATTTTTTTGTACACATGAAAATACCACATTGACGGAAACCTATGCTACATAGTACAAAAATGTATCAATAATTCACTTTCATCTAGGTCGTATGGATGCAGTACTACCTACACTACAGCACGCTGAAATTACCAGACAAATAAATAGCCAACAACTATTTTCACCTACTATTTGTATCTGATTTTTTTAAAACATTTTCACTTTCTCACCTGATTAACAAAACTGCTGGTTTATAACCGATTTTAAAACGTATACAATTTTACAAAAGTCAGATGTTCAAACTAATCCATACAAAAACACAATGCACATTGAACTTTTTGTTTAAATTTCTTTTATTGATTTTCAAGACAAAGGATTCAACGAACAAGCCAGCATGCTCTGTATTCATCGCAATGCAATCCGGGAGTAAAATTATTACATTTGGCAAATTATACGACAGCAAAAACGAAAGAAGGAACCCCCTCTCTCCCTCCCATCCCTCCTCCCCCCATGCTACTGTTAGACCTCTATGGGTTAAGAACATCAAGATCGTGCCGGAGCTGACTCATATAGGAAAGCATACTAGGCATCAGGAGTGTTCAGAGCCAACTGCCTAGTGGGGTCTGCAAGTCTCAGGAGCCTCAAGTATTTAGAGCAAGTGATTCCTGTGAATTCTGACATCAGTAGTGTGAGGAGATGTTCCCACAGGTCATGAAAGGAGGCTCCCCGGTTCGTCAGAGAAAGTGAGATCCTCTCCATCCCCAATATGCCCCATAATCTATTGAGCCACCCCAGTCGAGTTGGGACCGACTTGGTACCCCAGTGGGCAAGTATGTTTTGAACTGCTGCCCCCAGGGCTAGTGCCATCTATTTACCCCTCCGGGACTTAAGGGGAAAGGTAATAGCATTGGGAAGGCCCAGGAGGACGTACACTGGAAAGCGAGGGATCTGGGTGTCAAAGTGGGAATCCACCTCATCAAGGATCTGTTGCCCATATGCCCCTAGGAGAGGACAGTCCCACAGCAAGCAAGTAAGGGTTCCCAGCAAGCCGCAGGCTCTCCAACATTGCGGTCTGCGGGAAGGGTTACCTCTAGGGAGTCGAACAGGGGTTAGGTATCTATAGGTGGCCACTTTAGTGGCTGTCTCGGTGGAGACGACATTGCGAGCTGTGCATCGGGCCCTATAATAAATATCGTTCCATTCTTTCCGCGTCATGGCTCTTCCTAGCTCCCCTTCCCAACACAGCCGGCCTGGAGTCTTCCCATCGTCAGGGGTGCGTTTGGCAAACTTAGATCAGTCTGAGGTCAATAGTGAGTCATAATAGCGCGAGAGCAGCCATTTCTCAAACAAAGTGAGGTGACTCTACGCGACCCCCGCACGTCACCATGTAGAACCCAGTGCCGGACCTGCAGGTAGCGATAACGGCCCGTTTCCGGCATGTCCTGATCCCTACAAAGGTCGTTAAAGGAGCGGGGCCCAGAGAGATCAAAGAGATGACTAATAGAACGGCATGCTTCCTTAGACCAATGACCGAACCTCACGGAGTCCCGACCCAGCGTAAAGTCGGGGTTATGAACTATAGGTGTAATCAGAGACGGGAAGGTCGTTAGCTCTCTAGAGGCGGTGACCTTATCCCAAGCCAACAGGGCGGGGTGAGTCACCTTGGAAACATACAGGTTCTGAGGTCTCCCTGCACGCGCGAGGAAGGGGGACCCCCCCCCCCCCCCCACAGAGGCTGGCCAGCGAGAGACCGATCCATAGAAATCGAAGACCTCTGAGGCGGAAGCCGGAGGTGGTGAGACTCGTGTTTTTTTTTTTAATTGTTTATCTGGTGTTACCTTATTTTTAACAACTTTGTGTTCTAGACAGAGATCTTCTCTGCTTTTTAAATTTTTGCAAGCAGATTAAGCGCTGCCTCTTGCATTCATTCACGGCCGACATCGCTAGCGCGAGGCCACGCCCACCCGCTAGGCCACGCCCACATCACCAGCCTATGAATAGCGCTGATTACTAGCGCATCCACTGAAATCGAAGACCTCTGAGGCGGAAGCCGGAGGTGGTGAGACTCGTGTTTTTTTTAAATTGTTTATCTGGTGTTACCTTATTTTTAACAACTTTGTGTTCTAGACAGAGATCTTCTCTGCTTTTTAAATTTTTGCAAGCACTTGATTTACAGCGGATTAAGCGCTGCCTCTTGCATTCATTCACGGCCGACATCGCTAGCGCGAAGCCACGCCCACCCGCTAGGCCACGCCCACATCACCAGCCTATGAATAGCGCTGATTACTAGCGCATCCACTGAAATCGAAGACCTCTGAGGCGGAAGCCGGAGGTGGTGAGACTCGTGTTTTTTTTTTAATTGTTTATCTGGTGTTATCTTATTTTTAACAACTTTGTGTTCTAGACAGAGATCTTCTCTGCTTTTTAAATTCTTGCAAGCACTTGATTTACAGCGGATTAAGCGCTGCCTCTTGCATTCATTCACGGCCGACATCGCTAGCGCGAGGCCACGCCCACCCGCTAGGCCACGCCCACATCCCCTCTCCCTAAATGTGCTTCCCACGCAAGCGCAGCGGACGAGCGCAGCGGACGAGCGCAGCGGGAGCGCCGAAGGCGCGCCTAAGGCAAGCCCGTCTGCGCCCGTCCGCGCCGGGACCGGGCCCAGGGCCATAACCCCTGCCCGACCGATGTCAGATACCGATAGGACGTATACTAGCCATGACTTATTGGCACTTCAGCCAGCGCCCAACATTCGCTGTACAAAAATAGAACCTTCAGAATTACACAGCCAGTCTGCTACCTACTGCCCCCATTGTAACCACACAATACCTTTACGATTACCTGTTGTAAATACGGTATCTGCTAGGAATAAAAAAAACAGCTGTCAGAACAATCGCCCTTATCAATGCGCGTTCACTTGTTAAGCATAGGCAAGAGATCTCAGACCTCATTACGGACTTTAAATTGGACGTTCGGTTTGTTACTGAGACATGGACTGATGAATTTTCAGAGCCAGACTTAGCCATAGCAGTACCTGATGGTTACAAAGCATACCGGCAGGATAGATGTGGACAAAGAGGGGGTGGGCTAGCTATAATAGCCAGAGATCTATATTGTCAGAACGATCCCCATCCCATCTATATCCTGTGAAGCCATGCAGTTTGCCATCAAGTTATCACCTTTGTTTAATTTCAAAGGAATATTGATTTACCGTCCGCCTGGAACAAAAACAGCTTTTCTCAATAGTATTAACACAATGCTGGAATCAGTTGTCACTGAAAGTGCATTTACGGTACTAGGTGACCTGAATTTTCATTTGGACCAATTCCATCTAACTGACACGGTCACCCTAACCTCTGATTTGGAAACATTCGGGTTAAAACAAAGGGTCACTTCCCCCACTCATCTAGCTGGCCACATTTTGGATCCCATATTTTCCAATTTAGAAGGCCTACAGATAACTAATATATTACCTTTGCCATGGACCAACCATCATGTTATATTGGCCATTATCACCATTAAAACTTCTTGTGATAACAAATCCACTCCTATCCCCCAAAAGCCTTTTAAAGATTGGAAAAACATCAATTGGGATGATCTAAGATCAAAACTAGATCATACCTCCCCAGTACTTTCTGCTGACCCCAACTCAGCATTACTTCAATTCTACTCCTGGCTGGGTCTGGCCACGAATCAATCAGCCCCGACTAAAGAATTGTCTAAAAATAGATCCAAACCCACCGCTCCTTGGTACAATGAAGAATTAAGGGCACAAAAGCAAATTAACCGGAATAAGGAGAGACTATGGAGGAAAACTTACGATATAGCAAGCAAAGCAACCTATAAGGAATCACTGGCACTCTACAAAGCCATGATCACAAAGGCAAAAAAAGACTACTTTACTAACCAAATTCAAAAATCCAAAAATTCCAGTAGACGATTGTATCAAATTACAAAATCTCTGTCAGGCAATTCCCCTGATCTCACTCCCCCCCCCCCGTCACAGTCACTATATGACTCTTTAGCCTCTTTTTTCTTTACCAAAGTTGACGATATCTATCAGGCATTCTCGGCAAACTCATTCACCAGGACAATCAATTCCTTCCTTTTACCTTCAGCCAACACGTTCCTCAGTTTTCAACCAGTTACAATGGACCAAATCAAAATCATAGTGTCCACCATTAAATCAGGATCGGCCCTGGACCCTTGTCCACTCTCAGTGCTTCTGCCAGTAATGGAATCCATCATTCCAACACTCGCCCAAGTATGTAACTCAATTCTACTTGCTGGCACTTATCCAGACCCCTTAAAAAATACCCTACTAAAACCCTTGTTAAAAAAACCTTCTCTGGATAAAAATGAGCTAAAAAACTACAGGCCTATTGCGAGTCTCCCGTTTGTGGCTAAGGTGATTGAAAAAGCCATGAATATTCAGATCTCTGAATTCATTGAGACACACCATCTCCTGGATGACACGCAATTTGGATTCCGGAAATACCATGGGACAGAGACAGCCTTGATTAAGGCTGCCGATGATATCAGGGTAATCCGGGATCAGGGGGGAACAGCCATCCTGGTAATGTTGGATTTATCGGCGGCCTTCGACACGGTTGACCACACAACTCTGGTCAATCGTGTCGAGGGATTTGGTATCTGCCACTCCGCTAAAAATCTAATTGCCTCCTTCCTAGCCAAAAGAACGCAGGCTGTCATCTTAGGCCCTTTTCAATCGGCACAACTCTCATCTCCCTGCGGAGTTCCTCAAGGCTCATCCCTTAGTCCGACACTTTTTAATATTTATGTGTCGGACCTTGCTAAAACCATCAAAGCACACGGGATGAGCCTAACCTCCTATGCCGACGATACCCAGTTGGTACTGGCTATCAAAGGTGACGGAGATCAAATGGCTGAAAAATTTAAGAAGGGACTCATTGATATAGGAGAATGGATGGCCACCAATTGTCTTAAATTAAACTCAGATAAAACTGAGGTGGTCATATTTGGACCTCTCCTCCCAGCCTGGCCATCAAGTTGGTGGCCAGATGCCTTCGGTACCCCTCCTACTCCAACGCTAAAGTTAGGAACCTCGGTATCATCTTCGATGAAGGTTTACACTTCATGGATCACGCTAATAAAACAGTCTCCACAGCACAACTAAAATTAAAGATGATTAGAAAAATTTGACCTTTTCTCCCGGAGTCTGCCATCAAAACTCTGGTCACTTCCTTAGTATTTTCTGCTCTGGATTACTGCAACGGCCTCTTTCTTAACGCTCAATCCAGAGTAATAGCCAAACTACAAACTATCCAGAACGCAGCAGCACGCCTGCTTTCAGGAAAAACAAAATATGAATCAATATCAAGAAGCATAAAGGATTACCACTGGCTCCCTGTTCGAAATAGAATTCATTTCAAGTCCCTTTGTATTGTTTTTAAGGCGCTCAATAATCAAGGACCTCACTTTTTGAAAGAGCAGCTGCAATTGTACAAACCGAGCAGAACGCTACGTTCAGCCACCAGCCACTCTCGGCCAATTGGTCATTCCTCGTACAAAGACGGTATCCTGGGGTGATCGACGCTTCTTGGTGGCAGCCCCAAAGCTCTGGAACACTCTATCCCTAAACATCAGACAGAGCCCTTCCCTCTTTCACTTTCGTAAGATCTTAAAAACCTGGTTGTTCGATCAATGATTCCCCATTCCCTCGTTTCTCATCATAATTAACTGGTTTCTTAGCGCCAAGACGCCCTAGGGTATATGTTGCGCTTTATAAATATCAAATAAATAAATAGATAGCAAATGCTTCTCGGACTCCGGCCGGGACCACTCCACTAGAGCAGTCCTCTGGGCCGCTCGCCAGTAAGCCTGTAGGTTGGGAACCCCCAAGCCCCCCCTCGACCGGGTTCCTGTAGGTAAGCTCCCTACGTAACCGAGCCTGTTGGTCCTGCCAGATAAAACGTTCTATGTCTCTCTGCATTGAGCGTATCACTCCCGTCAGGGGAACTAGTGGGAGTGTATGGAACAGGTAGAGGATTTGGGGTAATATCACCATTTTCACAGCGGCTATGCATCCCAGCCATGATAGTGAGTGTGGTCTCCATTTCCGGAGGGTCTCTTGGACCTGCCGTAGAATTGCCGTGCAGTTCGTCTCATTGGTGGCTGTTATAGTAGCAGAGACGTGCAAACCTAAGTGAGGGATCGAGTCATGGGCCCACTGGACTGGATAGGATCACTTTAGCAGCCTCAGTGTCCCAGCCTCCAAGGAGAGGTTGAGGGTTGGGACTTGTGCACGTTAATCTTAAAGCCTGAGGCTAGTGCGAACCTGTCCAGGTCAGCCAGTAGTGCGTTTAGGGATTCCCTAGGATGCTCCAGCGTGGCCACCATGTCATCTGCATATAAGCAGAGTTTGTGTTCCATCCCCCCCAAAACGTACCCCCTTAATGCCAGGATCATCTCGAACTCTCTGAATCATAGGCTCCATATACAAGGCAAACAGGAGCGGAGACAGAGGACAACCCTGCCTCATCCCCCTGCATATGGGGAAGGCCGATGAAGCAATTCCGTTCACCCACACCGTAGCAGTAGGGTTCGCGTAGCTACCAAAAACCCAGTCTATGAAGCGGCGGCGAAAGCCAAAATGAGTCAGCGTCGCCTTGAGATATGGCCAATGAACTCTGTCAAGCGCTTTCTCAGCGTCAACAGAGAAAATCATGCGTTCTGCTGGAAAGCGTTCAAATCTGTCCACCAGGTGCAAGATCCGTTTGGTATTATCAGAGCACTGACGTCCAGGGAAAAACCCAGATTGGTCCGGATCAATCAACCCAGGTAGATGGCGAGAGAGTCTCCGCGCCAGGATCCTAGTAAAATTCTTTAAATCGACGTTGAGGAGGGATATAGGGCAAAAGGAACCACACAAACGCCTATCTTTACCCGGCTTGGGCAGTACCGTAATCAGCGCCTCCAACATGGAGGGTGGGAGGGGAGCGGCGGGAGCGGCCCCGATCGAGTTATAGACCGGCACCAGCAGCGGGGCTAGAACAGTGCAGAATCTTATATAGAAGATGAAGGAGAATCCGTCCGGGCCCGTTGATTTATGGAGTTTTAAGCGAGAAATCGCAGAGACAACCTCCTCCAACCTGATGGGGGCTTCAAGCTCCTCTGCCTGACTCGGTAAGAGCTTAGCTGTGGCAACTCCCCTGCAGATACTGGGCCGGGCCATTCCTCGGGTAGTGTCTGGGCCACGTATAGGTTCTCATAGAATTGTCAGAACGGATCTGCAATCAGTGTCACACACCCGTCCCTGTTGGTCCAGAATCCCATGAATGCAAGACGACTGTCGCTGCACGCTTAACCTGTTGGCGAGGAGTCTCCCGCATTTATCTCCACCTACATAGAATGCCTGCTTCAGGCGAAGGGCTGCGTATTCAGCCCTATCTATATTCAGTCCCGCCAACTGTGCCCTGGCTGCCTTGAGCGGCTTACAAACTCTGGGTGCCCCTGTCCACTGATGAATTCGCTCCAATTCAAAAACCTACCTAAATAGTCGTTCCCTTTTCTCCCTCCTATCGTTATTATCTGCTGCCGCGATGTCCAAAGTTCCCCCCTGATCACCGCTTTCAGTGCCTCCCACAGGGTTGTCGTCGAATTGGTTGGGGAATCATTGAGGTCCAGATAATCGGAAATACATGTATGGATTTGTTGCACCACCGAGGGGCGTTGCAGCATCGTCTCACGCAGGCGCCAAAACCTACGAGAGGACCGGCAGTCGCGCAAGGACAGAGATATCCGCACTGCTGAATGGTCAGATCGGGCGCAGGGAAGAATTTCCATCGCACGTGTCTGCTGCGTCAGTGTGTCAGACGTGAGTATATAGTCAATCCTGGCATATGTCTTATGGGGATGTGAGTAAAGGTGTGTTCCCTGGACCCTGGGTGTCACAGTCACCAGACGTCTGAGAGACCAGCCTCCGCCAGCAGGCATCTCCCATCCTCTGAAATTGCCCCAGTCTAACCCCATCGCTGCCCTGAATGGTCCACTGCGCAATCAAAGGTCAAGTTAAGATCCCCCTAAAAGTAAAGTCCTGCCTGGGAGACCAGTTAGCTTGTGTACTACTTCTTTAATGAATCCCTCCTGACCTTCATTAGGAACATATACAGTAGCTACCGTGAGGGTGTGTGCACCCATAGTAAAGGTGTGTACCAGGAGTCTACCCTTAATCTCAGTCTGTTTGCTGCCCATCAACCCCGGGAACTTTGCAGAGTCCAGGATCGCCACCCCCGCCGTCTTAGAGGTTCGAGAGGAGAACAGCTGGTAAGGAAAGGCCTTAGACCTCAATCTATGTGTGTCAGCTGGTAGGAGGTGCATCTCTTGAAGCAGGCAGATATGAGCGTCCGAGTTCTCAAGGAAGGATAGGACAGCCCACCTCTTGGTAGGGTTATTAAGCCCCTTAACATTAAGGGACAGGATATTAATGTCGGCCAACATGAGAGAAAGCCCCAAGGTGTGCATGGAGCAGCCATCCCCAAACCAGGAAGAGCGAACAAAAGGCACAGATTGCAAATACCATCAGACTGTCACATTTGGAGGAAGGAGGAATATACCCCGGAACCCTTAACAAAGAACATACAACTAAAAACTTCAACTTGCGAAATCCACAAATGTCCTGGGCAATCTGCCCCATGGAGAGTCATGAGATGGACAGCAGGAGCCTCCCGCCACCCCCACCCTGCACAGGGCCCAGCCAGTTAAATCAATATGGATCCCATTTAGAATTGCCGCTATCGTTACCAGAGCTGGAACACTTTAGTCTGCAGTAGCCGAGTCCTCTGACAAAAAATTCAGGACAGCCGTACGTTCTTCAGCCATTGCCTCCGGATCCGGGCGGAGGCGCAGTGGAGATTTCCCAACTCGTTGCCATCGTACTGTATTGTTGCAGCGCCCAGCGGGTGCTTCCCTCTCCGGAGTGTCATGGTCATACTCCGATATGTGGAGAAGTGTTGAGGCCTCTCGAAGGGAGCGAACTTGGCGGAGCCTACCCTCCCACTTGAAAATGAGTCAGAACGGGTGACCCCAGGAAAAGGAGATGTCTTTGTAGCACAGAAACGCCGTAACAGGCCGAAACTCCCGCCTTTTCTGCAAGGTAGAGGCCGACAGGTTTTGAAATAGAAGAGGCCTGCAGAAGTGGAAGTCTATGAGGTGTTTGGCCCGCGCCTCCCAGGTGAGGCGTTCTTTAAGCTGGAAGTCATGCACGCACGTCAGGATATCGGGAGGAGGGGGCAGTCGCCGGTCTCCTGGGTCCTACCCAATGGGTCCGGTCCACTTTAATCCATTGTTTCAGGGAGTCCCCCAGGATATGGTGGAACAGCTCTACAACAAAGGCCTCTATGTCCTGCCCTGAGGAACCGGACGGTTCTCAAGGTCCTCCGCATGGGCTTGGAGATCTAAGTGCTGGTCTTGTAGATGCAGGACCTCTTGCTGAAGCTGTGTCACTTCTTCGTCCCGCACAGCCGTTTGGGTCTCCAGCTCGTCGACTCTTTCTCCCACCGAGTCCATGTCTCTGCGCATCTACCGAATCTCAGCGGTCAGGTACTTTTTCATGGCGTGGAATTCGTTCGTAAGGGCTGCAAAGAGATTCAAGGACGCGTGACTGGTCTTTCTGGATCGTCCTGACACTGTCTCGCCGGGAGGCTGCTCTGTGCCACTGCTGCTTCTGCCCCTCCATCCCCGGCGTTGAGGAGAAGGTCTTTTACTGACCTATCCTTCCTGGATTTGTTGGTGGCCATCGTGAAGCAGTGAGCTCCCTTGTACTTGCAGTTGGGGAGTAATGCTAGGGTCAGTAAGGAGATTCAGGACACCAGAGAAACCCCCTTCATAGCTGCTCAAGCTATCTCCACTGCCGGCTGTATTCCCAGGCGTGTGAAGGTGAATGTTGCGTTATGCATGTTCCAACATGTGGCGCACTCGGCCCAACCACTCCACGGAGCCACCCCTGGGATCCGCCTTGTCGTTCCCCCTGTGGCCGCTCACAAAAGGCCACTGGATGTACTCCTGTGTGGACCCCCTCCGGCGTTAGGCCCTGCAGTTGGAGAGATGTCGCCAATGGCGCCGGTCAGCACCGTACCCTGGTCTGCTCGACCACCTCGCCGACTCACACTTTTGAATGGGGGGCCTCCTTGCGGTGCACGTGGGACGACCGGTAGAAGCACCCCCACCGGCTGTGAGGGAGGGTATCCTCCAGGGGCTCAGGCGAGCGGCCTAGTTACTGCCACCGCTGCGCTGCTGTCCGCCCGGTTGTTGCTCCTCCCAAGTGGTACAGGGGGCATAAAGTCCCGAAGGACTTGGGGCCCTGCAGCTGCTAGGAATGGGCTCAACTGCCCCCATCAGTGGAGCAATCTTCTCCAACGGCCCCCGGGTGGAGGCTGCGCTGCGTCTTCCTGCCGCTGCCAGGTCTGCGGCTAGCCCGCACCTGCACCTCCGGCTGCCAGCGAGGTCCCGGTGCCCCCGGGGCCCACCACTGCCGTCAGGGCTTCCCAGCGGCCTCCGCCGGGCTCTGCCACTCAATCTCTCCCGCATGCCTCACACCGCGGCCTCAGACCAGGGCGCGCGCCACGCAGCTCCGGCCGGGGCGCAGTTTATCTCGGTGGGGTGCCAAGACCGCACCACTCCCGAGGATCAGGCTCCGCAGGCAAGCTGCTGTGCGGCGTGGGCCCAGGCCAGGGGTCGGCGCGACGAGTCTTGGCCACGCCTCCCGGAAGAGCTGCTCATTGAATTTTAACCACCAGACTACAAAAATAGCTAAATGGATAAATACAGAATACAATCTAACAGATGTGGTCAATGTACCGTCTTATTTCTTAAAGATACGTACAAAACTAACGAGAATTGTTCGGGAAAAAAATATGTTTATTTTAGTATTTTTCAAACAAGGGACGCAAAACGACCTTTACCCCGTAACAAAAGAGAAATTCATGAAATGTTTTCAATTTGAAGGTGGTATGGTCTAATCAGAATTAAACATCGTGATGATATGTTTATGATATGTTGAAGCTGGGGTGAATAACGCATACTCCCCAGTGGACTGATTAGAAAAGTCAGTAGAGTAAATGCCCACAGTAGTGGGAAGTGCCACTTTGCATCAGCACTGCTAATTCAGCATTTCATTTTCTGAAACGGAAAACATGAGATATGACACCTATCATTCGCTTCGGCAAGAATTTCCTGGCACACAAGTACCTTAGATTTGAGTAATAAGACACCTAGTGAGATTATAAAGTTGACATGTGCTTTATGAGGGTATGATGTTTTAGTAAAAAAAGCTTGTACAAGCCATAGTTACGCCACAGCTCTAATAATGCATAGACAGTAAAAATGCCCTCTGTGGAAAACAAAAGCTGACATACACAGTAAGTCAGTCTTTAGAATTTGTCTTACACTGGTCACAATACAACGTGGCAGCAAGGGAGCAACTATCATTAGTGCAGCAGATGCAGTGGCACTGCCTTGCAATGTTGGCAGACTTTTACTACCCAACTACACAGTTGGAACATTTTCCTTAATTGTGTTAAAGCCCATGACACCTGTACTTTGTCACTGTAAGCGGGGAAAGGGCAGTATTTGAGGGTTAGGATAGCATTGGATACAGATTGATTTACATTAAATATTATTTAGATGTATTAGCTAAGGGAGTCATTTGATACTTTTTACAAAAATGTTCAGTAGCACTTCCAAACGTTATTGGATATGTGGGAACGAGGCCAGGTAAATTTGAAGCACCTGTTGGCACGTCAAATGACAAACTGAGGAGACCAGACGGCAGTATGAAAATTTAACAGGAACAAGACTCACAATTCACTTCAGGCTTGAAAAGGCTTTCGACCCCAATGATGAAACAGGTTTTTCAGGGGAAAACATTGCCCAAACGTTCTAGACTTGTATAGCTGTTTATTTTGGCATTTATATGTAGCAACATGTTGTGTGATTACTCGGTTTCCCAAATGCGAATGAATTACGTTAGTTAGATGGATTGCTCTCCCTAACATGCAGGGTAAACATTTTATGGAAGAAATTGCTTTTTAAAACTTTATTTGGTTGCTACAAGGGGGTTTGTTGGTGCCTCCTATATGATCTACAATTTAGAATGTCAGCATTTGGTAAAGATCATTGCAACAAATGGAAAGTTCAACAGCTTGCATATACTTGAACCCTCCTTTTTAGAAAGGGAAAAGTTGGATTTTAGATAGCAAGTGGGGAAGGCTCATGGGAGAAAAACTCATCAAAAACACTTAAGTGCTTAAAAATCTTTTGGTTCAAGTCTTCATTTTTGGGAATGTATATGAATGGATTACTAATTTCTTGTTTACTCTTCTTGTACTAAATACATTCTAACAACAGGTTTTCTCTAAAATAAGTACAACACAAGAATGTTGCTATTTGTATGTAATGAGTTGTTGCGAGCAGAGTAGTTTTGACTGTTGCCACGGTTCTGAATAAGTTAATGAGTCTACTACACATAAGTGATTTTCAAGCATACAACATGATATTGACAAAGCCCATGGGTCTGCCAATTTGTAGATTAATGCGTTTATAGAAGAATATGTGTGTAGACAGGTGAAAATGCGATGATGCATGGGTGAATTGACAAAAGTAGGACCCCGGTATAGACAAATGAATAAAAAAGCACGGGCAAAGCTGTTAGGTATTGCCTTTGGGACCTATTGGTTTTGCCAATTCCTTTTGGAAGTGTTGTACAGCAAAGTTATAAAAAAAGAAAAAAAAGGTGCAATGTTGGAAGCGTCATTCCACTGACATGCAACCATCCGAATGCATGCACATGCCAGCGGAATGACGAGAGTGTAGTTTGCTTTAATTTACCGTTCCAAAAAGTTTTTTGTGCAAAAGTGCCTTTTTTTTTTTTAAAGGTCCACAAGTGTTGACAGGTGGGTGAGGGGAATGGGGGGGGTTGGGTGATGTGTAACAAGGGAGCGGATTGGGGTGCAAGGTGAAAAGCAGCACACGGAGGGTGGGAGGGAGAAGCACAAGAGGTAGAAAGCACCACAGAGCGGGCTGGGGGCTGGTCAGCACACGGTAAAGAGAATGCAGTAGGGGGAGGAGAGAAGCACCCAGATATGAGAGAGAAACACGGAGTGGAAGAGGGAGAGAAGCAAACAAGGGAAACCACTACAAAACAAGTGCACTTGTGAAGTGCTTGAGCAAAAAGAAAAAGGAGTTCCTCAAAAGTAGGCAGTTGAAGGACAGGTGAAGATGCTATCCTCTAGGGGAGGGATCAGCATAGGATGGACAAGGCAAAGCTTTCAAATATGAAGCAAGCAAATCACAATGACAAAGCCAGTCAATGATAAGTAATGGGCAGACTTTAAGTCTACTGTAAATTCTTAGTAAACTTAAATAATTATTTTGCAGCAAGACAGCTTGCTCCTTCAGGCTTGACCTAAAAAGAAAGGAAAACAATCGATAGGAAAGTAAGGATGGAGACAGCATGACGAAGTAATGAATTAATGGTAAAGTGAAGATTATGAAAGCAGAAATGTACTATTATTTTCTAAATTTCCAATTCCCACAGACAAGAGAGTGAATAAGTACAAACGGGGATTACTATTTTACCATGGTTGGATTCATTGCATATACTTCAGGTCTCTGTTCTCACATTGTGCATAGTATGACTGTGTAAAGGGCAGACCAAGCAGTGGCTGGCAGATGGCTGAATCTGCACCTTCACCAGCTTCTTTGAGTGCTTTCTGGCTCCATCGTGGTCACAAAGTACCACCAGGCATAGCCTTCACTCTGTGCTTCTAGCCCTAGAGAGTTAACGGTGAATTTTGCTTGTTGGTACCCTTTGACCAATCCTGGTGAGACACTTATTTTAGCATGCAGACATGGGTGGTGCAGCAGGCGAGACAAGGGGACAAGCATATGAGATCCTGTGGTTCAAGGATAAAACAGAGTGGCAGTCAGATATGTGGGTCTACAAAGACAGTTTTGGGGATCCTTATTTGCAATGCGCACAATGAATGGGAAGCCTGCTCACCATGAGACCCTGATCAATGTGGCAGATTCTGGGGACAAGCACCAACCGTAAATGCAAAACTGCTGTCAGTACATGTGCACAATATAAAACACAGATTGCATACTGGATATAGACTAATTTGGGAATATCTGTGCGGGGTAAAAATCCCATCCTTTTAGTCAGAAAGCCAGGGAGTAACAGACCAAAGGAAAATGCAATAGGTTTCACAAAGTAACAGAATCGTTCCAGCCAGGTTTGTCTAGGCTTACTTACATTACTACAACCAAAGTAGCACTTAGCAGCAGACCTAAGAAATGGAACAAATGGTGCAAGGTGATATGGTATAGTGGCATAGTGTGCACTGCCTAGACATGGTGACAGACTGGAGTGCTTGTAGTGGTGACTGATCGAAATGAAGTAGGTGGGAGAAGAATACTATTTCATGTTAATAGGGAACACAGGACGACGATGGAAGAGCTTTATGCGTGGTCTGAACAAGAGAAACAACGGTTCTGTGCAGATATCTTGAGATGGAGTGCTTCTAATCCTGGCTGCAGAGGCAAGATAGATTGTCTTACTCACAATCTATAACTGATCAGAAAATGCTAATAATGTAAAATAAAAGTAAATACTTCACTGAAAAATAGTCGCAATCCAAACATTTTAATAAAGGCTTTTCTGCACAGTGAAAAGCTTCACAAAAGTACCAAAACCTATAAGTATAAACTGTGGTCAGGATCTGTGCAATGAGCTAGCAAAACTCTTCAATGGAAAAGTGGAAGCAGTGTTTAAAATAGTTCCAAAGAAATAACGGATCAATGAACCCTAGAATTATGCCCGGAGGGCCTTGGTATGGAGATCATTTCTCCTTTGTACATAGAGCAGGTACTCAAGTTGGTGACTACAACTAACACGGGCTCACCTGTGGATCCCTGTCCTCCTAGAATAGTTCACCTGATACCGGAAATCATATGTTATGTTATATGAATTTATATAGCGCAACGTCTACCCTCTGGTGTCTTGGCGCCGATAGCTAGGCATAGTATGGAAGGGTGGTAGAAGAAACAGATTACAAGTTAAAGAGCCAAGTTTTGAGAAGCTTTCTAAAAGTCAGCAAAGAGGAAGAGGATCTGATATGGAGGGGCAAAGTATTCCAGAGTCTAGCAGCTCCTACAAGGAAGCCCCATTTAGGGTTTTCAGAATCTGGACAGAGTGACTGTGTAGGTGCCCAGGGATCTAAGGTTCCTATTAGGAATGTACCATGTAATGGCAGTTCTTCAGAATTCAGGACCCATGCCATGTAGGGCCTTATAGGTGAGACAAAGGGCCTCAAATTTGATGTGATTACTGACAGTAAGCCAGTGTAATTCTTTAATGGCCAAGGATACAGACTGATGTTTAGGAAGATTGAGAAGTACTCTAGCGGCTGAGTTCTGTAGGACCTGCAATTTGTTGAGCTATTGTTTCTGCAGATTGACATACAGTAGTCTAATTTGGATAGAATGTAGATTAAAAAAGAAAATGCATCGCAAGGATGGGAGATTGCCAGTAAATGGCGCTCAGGTGTAGACACGCAATGAGATACAAACACACAGTGCTTCCAGCTCGTTTTGCAAAACATACAACTCAAAACAAAAGCTGCGCGGGCATGCCAAGTACTCACTGTATGGCGCGGAGGCTTCGGGAAGAACCTAGGCACATGCAAAAGGCGGACGCTCCATTAAGCAATAACCCCGCGAAGCAGAACAAGTTACGTGTGGGTGATCCCATGAAAGAGTTGAACAAGCAGGAAGTGGGATAAGGGAGGGGGTGGCATAACTGAATTGTTTGTGCAATCCATGTTGCAATGGAGTTCTTTGTAACTGGCCTTCCCAGAAAACGTTTTGCAAATGACACAAAGAGTTGCTTTGTTTTCCTGTTAGTTTTTGTCCTTTCAATGTTGTACACTACAGCTCTCCTTGCATCTAGGTGTGTAATTTTCTTTCTGCGTGCGTCTTTGGATTCTCAAAGAAACCTGGTATTTGAATATTTTGACTAATGAAATTGCGATATAACCTTTGGCATAAATTGTTAGTCCGTTCTCATGACAATCCTTTCTTTGAGTACTTGAAAGTGAGTGCTTGTAACTCACTAACTCTGCGTAGTAATGTTATGGCAACTAGAAAGGCAGTCTTTAGTGTGAGAATTTGTAAAGTTGCCTTGTGTAATGGTCCCAAGTGTGTGACTAATATTTAAATCCCATGTGGGATGTGGTACCTTTTTGGAAGTGCAATTCTTTTCGCTCCTTCGAAGAACCGTTTGATGACTGGTGACATGGAAAAACATCTTGCAATCTGACCCCTTGTGTAAGCCACTATTGCTGCCAAGTGTACCTTTAGTGATGAATACGTTGATTACACTCTAAAAGGTGTGTTAGGCATTTTAGCACTGTCTTTTCCCTAGATATTCTTTTCCAGAATCCTTTTCACACCATAGGGAGTGTCTTTCTCATTTCGCTATTCAAAGCTTTCCAGTAGTTTATATTGCTTCTCTTAACCCCTTCGCTGCTAGGCCTCCCCCCCCCCCCTCCCCCCACCCATGCTAAGCCTTTTTTTGGCTATTTGGGGTAGTTCGCGCTTAGGCCCCTGTAACTTTTAGACCACATAAGGTATCCATGCCAAATTTGCGTCCTTTTTTTCCAACATCATGTGGATTCTAAAGGTACCCAGGGTTTGTGGATTCCCCTGGAGGGTACCCAGAAATTAGCCAAAATACAGCTATATATTTTTTGGGGGAAAAATTGGACAAAAGGGCTACAGAAGAAAGCGTCAGTTTTTTTCCCCCTGCAAATGGCATCAAAAAAGGGGTTGTGGTGCTGAAATCACCATCTTCCCGGCTTTCAGGGACGAGCAGACTTTTGTCAGAAAACCAAAAAATTTTACACAGTTTTGGCATTTTTCTGGGACATAGCCTATTTTTGCTATTGTTTGTGCTTTCAACCTCTTTCCAGTTAAGGGTAGAAATGGGTATGAAAGCAATAATGGATCCTGTGAAACCATACGTTTTAGAAAAGTAGACAAAACTCTGAATTCAGCAAGGGGTCATTTGTGTAGATCCTTCAAGGTTTCTTTATAGAAACTAACCGTTGAGTATAGGAAAAATTGAAAATTAGTTGAAAAAAAAAAACAGCCCCCTGTGTCAACGTTTTTACCTGTAACTTCTTCTAATTATGACAGCTGTTTGAAAGCAATATACTGTTACATCCACTGGACCTTTCTGGTTGTGGGGATATATAGGACTTGTAGGTTCACCAAGAACCCGACTAACCCAGAGCCAATAACTGAGCAGCGACTTGCAATGGTTTTTTATTATGTGCCAGGTATATAGCAATTATTCTGGGAAAATGTATACATGGAAAAATCGGTATGAAAGACACCTATGTATTTCTGAAATAGGAACAAAATATAGAGTTTAGAAACAGTAGATATTTGCACATTTCCGAAATTGGGAATACCCATACTAGCATGAGAATTATAGGTCACTTTTCAAAATGACATTTTTTACACATTGTCTTTCATTTGGAAGGCAGAAATGCATCGAAAGTCTATAGGTAATAACAGTTGCTCTACAAACCTGTGTTACCCTAAGTCTCCCGATAAAAATGGTACCTCACTTGTGTGGGTAGGCCAAGTGCCCGCGACAGGAAACGGCCCAAAACGCAACGTGGACCCACCACATTTTCACAGTGAAAAATGACCCTTTTCTTCCAAAGTGCCTAGCTGTAGTTTTTGAACCCTAGCTCTTCCAGAACCTAGGGAAACCTAGCAAACCTATACATTTTTGAAAACTAGACATCCAGGGGAATCCAGGATGGGGTGACTTAACAGGCTTTCACCAGGTTCTGTTACCCAGAATCCCTTGCAAACCTAATGAATTGTAAAAAAAAAACAAATTTTCCTCACATTTGTGTGGTGGAAAGTTCTGGAATCTGCGTGGATCCACACAATTCCACCCACCCCGCGTCCCCCAAAGTCTTCCGAGAAAAATGGTACTTCACTTGTGTGGGTAGGCCTGGTGCCCACGACAGGAAACGATCACAACGCAACGTGGACCCACCACATTTTCAGTGAAAAATAACCCTTTTTCGCAAAGTGCCTAGCTGTAGTTTTTGAACCCTAGCTCTTCCAGAACCTAGGGAAACCTAGCAAACCTATACATTTTGTAAAGGTAGACACCCAGGGGAATCCAGGATGGGGTGACTTGACTGGCTCTCACCAGGGTCTGTTACCCAGAATCCCTTGCAAACCTGAAGAACAGTCAAAAAAACACATTTTCCTCACATTTCTGTGGTGGAAAGTTCTGGAATCTGTGTGGATCCACAAAATTCTACCCACCCCCTATTCCCCAAAGTGTTTCGAGAAAAATGGTACCTTACCTGCATGGGTGGGTCAAATACCCGGGACAGGCATGGGGCCAAAACCTATTGAGGCAACATCAAAAAAACACTGGTTTTGCAAGGGGGTCCCATGAGTTTTTGGCCCAGGGCTCGGCAGCCATCTTGGGAAACCTACCAAACACACACATCTGGAAACTAGACACCCGGGGGAGTCAAACAAGGGATGGCTTGCGTGGGTCCCCCAACATTCTCCTACCCAGAGTCCCCTGCAAACCTCAAATTTCGCTGAAAGAAATCACTTTTTTCTCAAATATCTGTGTGGTAAAGTTCTGGAATCTGTGTGGATCCCCAAATTTCCTCCCACCCAGCGTTCCCTCCGGTCTCCCGACAAAAATGGTACCTCACTCGCGTGGGTGGGTCAAGGACCCGCGACAGGCAACGGCCCAAAACCTATCAAGGTGACATCAAAATTGCCGATCACAAACCAACCTGGTTTTGCAAGGGGGGTCCCATGAGTTTTTGGCCCGGGGCTCGGCAGCCATCTAGGGAAACCTACCAAACCCACACATTTCTGGAAACTAGACACCCAGGGAGTCTAGCGAGGTATGGCTTGCGTGGGTCCCCCAACATTCTCCTACCCAGAGTCCCCTGCAAACCTCAAATTTAACTGGAAAAAACACATTTTCCACATTTTTTTTGTGGAATCACTGTGGCGGCACAAATGTCCTACCCCACAGCGTTCTCCTTAGTGTCCCGAGTAAAATGATACCTCACTTGTGTGGGTGTCCAATGCAGAATTGACTAAATACGTATTTAAAAAAAGAATGTAGCGCTTAAAATTCTCGGTGCTATACCCTTATTCCCTATGCTTTGGGCTCTTCCCAGTCACAGGCCCGCCCACATTTCATGCCGGCACGGTGATTCCACCCAAAAACGTGGAAAAGGTGATTTTTTGTAGCTAAATTTGAAGTTTGTAGGGCATTCTGGGTAGGAAACGTTGGGAGACCCACGCAAGCCATACCTCGCTGGCCTCCCCCGGGTGTCTAGTTTTCAGAAATGTGTGGGTTTGATAGGTTTCCCTAGATGACGGTGAGCCTGGGGTAAAAACCCCAGGTTCCCCCCCAAAATCAGGTATTATAGGTAATTTTGAAGTCTCCACAGTACGATTTGGGCCATTTCCTGTTGCAGCCACTATGCCTAACCACACAAGTGAGGTACCATTTTTATTGGGAGACCTGGGGGATCGCTGGGTGGTAGGAAATTTGTGTCAGCCCAGTGAACCTACAACTTTCCCATAGAGAAATGTGAGAAAAAATTGACTTTGTCAATAAAATTTGAGGTTTGCAGGGAATTCTGGGTAGGTAAATGTTGGGCGACCCATGCAAGCCATACCTTGTTGGACTCCAAAACTGTGTAGTTTTCAGAAATGTATGGGTTTGGTAGGTTTCCGTAGGTGGCCGCCGAGCCTGGGACTAAAAACTCATGGCACCCCCCCCCTTGCAAAACCAGGTTGTTTTGTGATGGGTAATTTTGATGTCGCCTCAATAGGTTTCGGGGGCACTTGCCTGTCGTGGGTACTTGACCCACCCACGCGAGTGAGGTACCATTTTTCTCAGAAGACTTTGGGGAATGCGGGTTGGGTTGAATTATGTGGAGCCATAGATTCCAGAACTTTCCACCTGAGAAATGTGAGGAAAATGTGTTTTTTGGACACATTTTGAGGTTTGCAAGGGATTCTGGGTAACAGAACCTGGCAAGAGGCACACAAGTCACCCCATCCTGGATTTCCCTTGGTGCCTAGTTTTCAAAAATGTACAGGTTTGCTAGGTTTCCCTGTGTGTCGGCTGCGCTAGGGCCTAAAATCCACAGGTAAGCACATTGCTAAAAACAAGTCTGTGCCTAGTGGGCTTTCTGCCAAACTGGGGGGATATCGGGGGGGGGGGGGAAGGGTTGCCCCAATATGCCCCCAAGAGGGGAAGAATGACTGTGGCCATTTTATTTGGTGGTGGGGGCATTGGTATGCCCATTCTGGGCAGCCCCCACCCCTACGCATAAAAAAAGCCAGCTTAATCGCTGACGCCTATTGGGCTTTCTGCCCCCCCCCGGGGGCAGGTCAGGGGCCACTGCCCTATCTGCCCTCTGGGGGGCAGAAAGACTGTGGCATTGTTGGGGGGAGATGTGGGCATTGGCATGTCCATTCTGGCTGACACCACCCCTGAATTAAAAAAATAATTCCTGAGGCCTAGTGGGCTTTCTGCTCTCGGGGGAGGGGGGCAGATAAGGGGCTATTGACCCAATATGCCTCCGGGAAGGGGCAGAAAGACTGTGGTAATTTTTACATTATAAAAAAAGAATCCCTGGTTTCTAGCGGGCTTTCTACCCCCGGGGGTAGATTAGGGGCCCCTGGGGGGCAGAAAGACTGACATTTCTCTGGGGGGGGAGGTGGTGGGGGCATTGTCATGCCTTTTTGGGGCAGCCCCCGCCCCCAACATCAATAAAAATGAATCCCTGGTTTCTAGTGGGCTTTCTGCCCCCGTCTGCCCCCTGGGTGGAGAAACACTGACATTTCTCAGGTTTGGGGACATTGGCATGCCATTTTTGGGCAGCCCCCAAACCAACGTAAAAAATAAATAAAAAAATCCCTGGTTTTTAGAGGGTTTTCTACCCCCCCCCCCCCCCCCCCCCGGAGCAGATTGGGGGCTACTGCCCCATTTAACCCCAGGGGTGGCAGAAGGACTGACATTTCTGGGGGGTGGGGGGCATTGCCATGCCCTTTTTGGCCAGCTCTTACCCCAAGGTCAATAAAAAAAATCCCAGGTGTCTAATGCGATTGCTACCCCCCGGGGAGGCAGATTGGGGGCTGCTGCCCCGTCTGACCCCTAGGGGTAGGAAAGACTGACATTTCTCTGGAGGGTGGGTGGGGACATTGCTAAGCCCTTTTTGGGCAGCCCCCACCCCAAAAACAATAAAAAAAATCCTTGGTGTCTAGTGGGCTTTCTGCCTCCCCTGGGGGGGCATATTGAGGGCTACTGCCCCCATCAGCCCCCAGGGGGGGGCAGAAAGGCTGTTTTGCCCAAAAGAAAATGAGGGAGAGCAAAGGCCTGTGCCCAAGGGGCCGCTCCCCCCTCCCTGGTGCTAGTGGGTGGATCCCTGCTTGGGGATCACCCTCCTGGGGTGATCCCCAAGCAGGGATCCACTAGGGAAGGGTACCATTGGAAAGGGGAGATTCACGATTTCCTGAGCATGTGCTCATGACGGAACCATTCCGTCATGAGCACTGAAAGGGTTAAGACTGCCATTATCTTATCTGGTAGTTTTAACTGTCCAAATACTAAGTCTTCAGGAGCCATGCTGCCAGACTTAAAGACTCTGGTTCTGGATGAAACAGTTTTCCCTCCTGCGTTGAAAGCAGGTCTTGTCAGATTAATAGTTTGTGAACCATCCCCTGTGACAGGCCTATTAGTTTTGAGAAACAAGTTTGTCTTGCCTGCTGTGGTGCGATTAGATTTAGTGTCATGCTGCTGATCCTGCAGTTGCTGATCATCTTGTGAATTAGTGGTATTGGGGTGAAAAGTGTGCTCAAATTTCTCTGACCAGTCTATCGACAGTGTATTTCCCACCGATTGGTGACACGGTTGTCTGGAAGCAAAGTGTAGGTATTTTGCGTTCTGGGGAGTTGCAAAGAGATCCATTTCTGGCGTTCCCCTTTTATGAAAAATCTTTACGATGCAGTTCATTTGTGAGACTGTGAAGCTTGTCTGCTCAGCCTGTCTGCTTCCTGGTAGGTGAATGAATTGTCCGAATTTGTATTTCTCTTTGGATGGCCCAGATCCACATTTCTTGTGCTAGTCTTGACAGTGGTAGCGACTGGGTTCCTCCTTGTTTGTTTATATGAAACAAGGTGGTTGTGCTGTCTGTTTGAATCCATATTGATTTTCCCCAGAGGTCATTGTGAAAAGATTTTAAGGCTAGGAATACGGTCTTTAGTTCTAGGAAGTTTATGTGATGTACCGCATTCTGGTTCTTCCACACTCCACTGACTTTGAGGTTGTTCATGTGAGCCTCCCCTTTTAGGAGGCGTCCGTTTTTATGGTCAGAGTAGGAGTTGGCTGTGTGAAGTTTCTCCCTTGTAGTATATGTGCTCTCTTCCACCACACTATCTCTTCCTCTATTCTCTGCCAAAACCACTAGAACTTCCCACCACCCTGTTGAGTGTGACCTGAGACTCTGCAACCAATCCTGAAATGGTTTCATGTGAAGCCTTGTGTTTGGAATTAAAAGGAATGAAATAAGCCATTGTTCCAAGCAGCTTCCCCACCGTCCTCAGTGTCAAGAGCTTGCCCTTTCCAGTAGAGTTGTGTTTCCTTCAGAAGTGTCATTATTCTCTTGGGAAAACTTCCCATGCATAGAATGTATTCGTGTCCCCAAGAATATCTTATCTTGTTCTGGTGATGACTTTTCTCTGTGGATTGAGAAGCCTAGTTGAAAAAGCACTATCACATGTTGCATATGCTCCTTGCATATTATGTATGAATTTGCTCTCACCAACCAGTCGTCCTGATAGGAAGAGACACGTATTCCCTGCCTTGGCAGATGTGATGCTAGTGTTGCTACAGTTTAAAACAAAATTGGTCACGACCTATCTTACCAGCCCACCTCAAGTGTACAGGACTAGGGAAAACAATTCAAACAGTCAAGCAATTTATTCTATACATTGATTATCATCACTGAGACAAAAGACCAGAAACAATATTGTTCATATGAAGAACTCTTTCTTTATATAGTTTTCATAAGAGTCAATATTTAATCAATCAATATCAAAAAAGACGGTTGTCGCAAGAGGAAGAGAAAAAGAAGTGCTCATGTGCAATGTGAACATGTAAAAGAAGGCGAGACAATCAGAATAAATAAAAAGCCAAGATACCCTATTTTACAGATACAACACTGGTTGGATTAAAGCGATTCAGTCGACCAAACCAATGTTAAGCCTGTACACAACATCAATCCATTATCTTGTTCTTTGCGTGACCTCTGAACAGGGTCAAAAGGTAGTACTGCAGGCCAAAGGAGGAGAATGTTGACGTTTCGACCAGTCTTTCGCGATAAGGTTATTTTCTACCTTTGCATGTGGGTCTTAATCAGGACAAAAGGACAACCTAAATGTAATAAGATGAAATTAAGGACCATCTCCCTGTTCTATTGATGTGATGTGCAAAATGGAATTTCAGGGGGACTGACCGTTATGAAAGACAGGACATATCCATAATGTATATGTTGTCCATGTAAGATGTGAATCTTATTAGTAGAAACTGTAAAGGACAGTGTAAATCAATAAATGTGTCCTAATTAGCTAACCACCTTAGGATTGCTACACAGCTCTATGTAGTCATTATGTGTAACGTGTTCACTCAACCGTGTCGTTCCATCTTCGACCTATCCTCCTTCGATGAAGAAGCGTCTTTTACTCTTCCGTCCTTCGACCTCTTGGATTTTACAGGGGTCTGTACCACTGCAGTGTCCTTTTTGAAGGATACAAGGACATTTGTCTCCTTTGACATGCTTGCGGTCATCAAGTGTTTCGATGCCGGCTCGGTCTTAGAGATTTTAGCCTCTAATTTTTGCATGCCAGCTACCGGCTTTAAGGAAGTCGAGTTCCTTATCTCTATTTTTGAAGACTTCTTGCTCCCGTTGGTCGGAGTCAACGATCTGAATGTCGGCCTCGGCGTACCCCTTTGGACCTTCGGCGATGTTCTCCTCCTCGTCGCTGCATAGGTCCAAATCTCATATTGATGATATTGAATGTTGGCCCTGCATAGTAGGGTGGGTTGTTCTCTGCAGCTGCCTTACCGTAAGAGTCTTTGGGGCAAATACTGAACAGGCGTTACAGTCCTCGTTACAATGATCTACCAGCAAGTAGAGGTTGCAGACCGGGTGCTGATGCTTTTTTGCAAATTTATGGTGGCAGATTTTGCAAAACTAGAATGGAGTCTTCTCCATTACCAAGTACAGGAAGCCAACTGCATGTGCTTTTTCAGCATTCGTCAATAAAAATACCTTGCTCTGGTCCCACAACTTCTCCGTTATCTTCCTCATAGTAGTCCTTTACTCCAGTCAAATTTTGGTGATTCTTCACGGGTTTTCTGTACTTTTCTTCTTCAGGTCACTGGAGATCCTTCACATGCATCCAGGCCCAATGGCAGAAAAAAATAATCTTAAAATGACAACCAAAGGTGGGAGCATTTGGAGGAATCACAACTACGTCACAATAACCACCAAACGGGTACGTCGACGCCCACCGACAAACAAAAATAGTAGTAGGACAAGTTTTTGGGAGAAAATTCCAGACCCAAGCACTAGATGGCAGATAATGCACAGCATGTGAATCCAGAAAAGATTCACGCTGCAAAATTTGGAATATGAGTAGGGTCTCTGTTTGGAGAAATCCCTGGTGTTCTGGATCAAATGGTATTGAGCAGTTTTCCATGAGAATGGAAGAAAGTAATGTCTCTATGGAGGTGCAAATGTGTACTAATGGGGTGATGGTGAGTGAATCTGAAAATGCTTCAAAATGCGGAATACATTTTTAGGGAGTTGAACATATGTTAAGAAAAAGTTCAAGAACCAAACTGTCACCTGTGAAATTTTCTGAATATATAGAATATTAAATCAGATTTGATGTCAATGAGGATTCGCCACAGCAAGGTAGCAGCACCCGTCTGAATGTAAGCGGCGGTGTGAGCGAATATACAAGAGAAGCCGCCAGCTCCGCCGAGAACCAACACAGCCCAGATAGAGAAAAAGTGAATTCAGGGAAGCGCAGCTTTGACATGAATATCTGGCTGCGGTAAACGAAGACACAACTGGACGCGGTTACCGGAAGGGAACGAGTCGGAGGACACTCACCCAGCCGAAGTACCCCCCCCTCCCAGTAAGTGTCACAGTGTTAGCAGCAATTGGTATTCAAACAATTCTCTCAGCTTTGACGTTTAGGATCAGTACCCAAGCAACCAGGAACTGACATTTGTTACAATATTTGATATAGAACTGCACCACCAACTTTAAGATTGTAATGAATAGTTAAGAAGAAAGATTGGAAGTAGCAGTGGCCACTTTTACCGTGGGTACCATTGAGGAGAGAGGAACAAGAAACCCACGGGGGCATTAATATCCCAGACAACCTAAAGGGTCTAAAAAAACTATGAAAAGGAAGTACAGAAATGGTGGGAAATGGTGGGAAGCAACCTCTTTGCAAAGATAATTGTAAGTTAATCAGATCTCTAGAGGTCTTAGGATCTATACGGTGCCATCCTACGAAAATCCTGATCCCAACTTGTTGTAGGAATGGGTGGAACACACAACAGCCGCTGCTAATGGAATGGGTGAGATCCTCATCAAATACGCAATAGGTGTTAGAACTAAACTTTTGGAGGTCGATCAAACGTCTAGAGGAGCTCATCTCACAAGACTAAGCTAAAGAAACAGCTGAAATCCTATGACAACAAATGAAATCACGCCTATTGAAGTGTGAGGAGTGTATCAGACAACATAGGGATAGCAAATTTCCTAGAAATCAACATGACTATGTATCCGGAAGAGCCATAACTTTTGCCAGGAAATTTGATCTACCAAGGAAATCCGTGTAAGAGGCAAGCAGTAGAACAACAGCAATGGGAATGTGAGATACATCGTAATATGGAATTAAAACAGATCAATCTGAAGCAGAAGAAGCAGGCACTGCGCCAGTGTCAAATATCGGCATGGCAGTACACTTTCCAAGGGAATAGCAAATTATTCAGAATCATGGCACAAGTTTCCTCAAAAACAAAACTTCCAGAACAAGAGGGAGAAAGCCAAGAAGAATTTGCAAAATGAACAAAGCAAGCTGGAATTCCAAGAGTAACGAGAAGCAAAAGAGGATCGTTTTGCAAGTGATATCACAAGACCTCACAGTAATTAATCTATTGAACCGAATACTATCATCTCATGAAAAACAAGTACTACGTAAAGGGCTTACTTTTTGTCCAACAAGTGGATAGGACTACGCACAAAACCAGAATTGATGGCTATAAGTTCATTAGAAAATGAAAGTTGAAAAACCTTTTTCGAGGAACAGTTAAAAACAAAGCCACCAGCCCCGATGACCCTCAAGAAACAATGGATATTCTAACAGGGAATGATTTAGCACTCGGAGAACCCTTCAGAAACTACAGGGTTTTCCAACAACTTCGTCAGAAGACTCTGCAGAAAGTGGTTTACAGTACTTAGAACAAGCAGATACAACCCAGAAAAACATAAAAAGTCAGTTTAAAACCAGGTCGAAATTCATCCCCAGAAGTGCACTTGATATGATTGACAGTTTCCATGACGTAGTCCTCGAGGATTTGGACAAACTAAGGTATAAGGTCACAGGTAAATAGAAGGAACGAAAACAACACAATGTAACCAAACAAGAGTGGAAAGCAATTCAGTCTTTGAAGAAGGATCAATCAATAGTCATCAAACCCTCTGACAAACGGGGAAACATCATCATACAGGACAAGTTGCAGTGTCAGCAAGAAGCCCTACGACAACTAAGGGACTTCTAGTGCTATAAAGTGATCACCAGGAGAGAATATATTAAGTGTATATAGGAATTTTACAAATTAATCACGACCTGGAGAGCTAGACGAATACTTGTTTCTCAAAGTAGAGTGTCCTGTTCCAACATTTTACCAAACAATGAAAATCCATAAAAACAACTTAAAACCACCAGGCCGGCCAATAGTATCTTCTAAGAGAAGCTTGCTAGAGAACACTTCTGTTTTTGGGGATGCTATTCTTTATCCGGACGGACTTCACAAGTCATGGACAACATAACATGGAAAGAAAATGTTCTACTAGTGACGCTGGATATTACCAGTTTATACACCTATATTGACCGCCATCAAAGCTTAGAGGGTGATACAATATTTCTAAGAGAAAGACCCTTGAACTTATTGGAACACAGTGAAATGGTGTTACAGCTTATATTGTTCTGCCTCCAAAACAAATCTTTGTAAATGCAGACCAGCTGTATTTACAGAAGCAAGGGACAGCCATGGCCACGCGCTTCGCCCCAGTTATGCGAAACTTTTCGTAGGCAGGTGGGAGAAGCATGTTGCCTGGGCTGAGGTCAACGAGTGGTGGGCTGACAAAGTGGCAGTGTGGGCCCGGTATATTGACGATATTTTCATTGTGTTGCGTGCTTCCTGCGCAGAAATAGAATACATCAGTATCCTCAATGACAATAGCTGTAATCTACAGTTTACCAGTAACATCTGTAATTCTGAGGTGGCATTTTTAGATCTATTGGTATATGTTGACGGGGAACAACTGATGACTAAATTGTACCATAAACCCACTGCAGGCAATTCAACCTTACATTTCACTAGTCAACACATTCCGTGTTTAATCAATAGCATTCCGTAAGGATTGCTACTTCACATTAAGCGCTATAGTTCCACCCCTGAAAGCTATGAGCGGGCAAAGAATGAGGCACTATGCAGGTTCGAAATAAGAGGGTATCCTAAAAAGATCTTACAAATAGCTTCTACCAAAGATAATCAACATGACAGGTGGCAGTTAATGCAGAGAACGAGAATGGACGATGATGATGTGGTGACTAGGTTGATCCTCACCTTCACAGCAGATTCAGATGAAATAGGGAAGATTTTAGCCAAACATTGGAATATCCTCCAATCAGATGCAGTAATTAGCCATCTAGTTCCTCCACATCCAAGTGTGACCTATAGGAAAAACACATCATTGAAAGACCTAGTTGTACATAGTCACTTCCTACATAAAACCACAAAGAAACCCAAACTAACATTTTTTTTTCCCTGCATTAAATGCAAAGCATGCAGATGAAGTGCTAAAATCAGGGATTACCCGGTACCGGGTAGAGAGACCAGAAAACCCATCTCTAAGTTGCTCAACTGCAATATCAACTTTGTGATCTATTGCTTGCTGTGTCCATGCAACCGGATATATGTGGGCAGTACGGTACAACATCCTAAAAAAAAAAAAAAGTATTGGAGCATATGCGGGCAATAACGAATCAAGACAACAGCTATCCAGTGGCGAGCTGTTTTACTTCTCTCCACAAGAGCAACACTAATCTCCTAAGTTTTTACTGTATCGATAATGTGCCCACTCCCGAGAGAGGGAGGGGATAGGGTGAGGATTCTACGTCAATTGGAATCTAAGTACATTATAGAGTTGAGGACCCTTACCCCACACAGTCTGAACAGTGAAGAAATGAGGATCCATGTAGGTTAACATCTCAATGCAATTCCAACTTTACGTGTCTTTATAGTCCGGCTTTTTTAACAATTCCCTTTAACATACATTTCCATCCGGTTTTCTTGTAATGTTAGTAGTATGGGATCAGCACATAGTGATCAGTTAGGCTAGCACACTTAGTTTATTTATTTTTCTCATCATTGGGGCCGTCTTCGAATTCTTAGAAGGGTGTTTTCAGGTATCTAATGATGCTTGGGAAAAAGATAGTAAGCATGTGCACGTTATATGAAGTACTTGTTAGATATGTACAGTACAATGAAATAGATCCAGTCTATGCGAGTTTCACAATCTCTGCAGGCATTATCATGAATTTCTCCTCACAAGCGTTACTAAGCACTGACTATATAGGGCATAATCAGCTAGAATTTCCTACTAATAGTGCAAAATATTTAGAGGTTTCAGAAGATTAATGTTAATTCCTTTGCCAGATCTATGTCAGAATGAAACAAATAGAGTTGGTATAACCTAGCACTGCCCATACAGGGCATAATTATCCCATATATTCAATTGAAAGCATATTGAGTCCAGGGATTGAGTCAGTTTGATTTATCCTACTTCAAATATTAGGAAATCATAGGAAGCAATGTGCACACTTTTTGCGAGGTATGAGCAAGATATGTACTGTACAATGAAATAGATCAAGTTTGCGTGATTTTTATAATCTCTGTATGCTTGCTGAAATAATGTACTTTTCCAAAATCCAATGTAGCACTGCCCCTAAATGGCAAAGTTAGGTGGACATTTCCAAGAATAGTGTGATATGCTCAGTGACATCGATGCACCAGATATTTTGAAAATCAATGTTAATGAGATTGAGTAGGTTTTGATTTATCCAACTTAAAAGTTGATAATTAGCGAATTTTTAGAATATGTCACCATTCCAAGATGGCCGGACTGTTATGCATATATTTGTTAAATGTACATTTCACAACATCAGTCAGTTTTCTATTACACGGACGAGGAGGGTGGTTTTCAATAAAAAACACATCAGTTGAAATTATTGCAGATATTGACAAAGGCCGTCATGGCCGAAACACGTTTGTAAGCAATGATGATACAATAAACATATTTTTGATGGACTCTTGAGTGCACTATTTCCTTTGATACTCAAGGACTCTAATTTGTAGCATGCCTTGAGCTGGATGTAAATTTGTATAGGAGGCTTGGTGATGTACTGTATTAGATATTCTTTATTTGTTCTGCCCACATGTTGTATATCATATATTTATATACTCAACTAGTTTTAGGAATTCATTATATGTGTTCATTTTCTGCTGGTGTCAATATATTTGGCAACGGGGAGAGGTGTTTACCATTTGGCATCTTGGAATTTGGGAGGGGCAGGATGGGGGAATGCTGTGGGATAGAATTTATCAGGACGAGTGGTCTAGAGCTCAGTGAATCTACGACAAAACTACACTAAAGTGATGACAAAGAAAAAATTGAAAAAACAGATTACTAGTTATGTGAGTGAGTCACACTGCTGGTGTGTGACTCACTCACATAACTAGTAATCCCTAAGAAACAATATAACTTATCACAGAAAGAGAATTTGGCCCTAAATAACATTAAAAGCAATAAACAGTTGATAATTAAACCTTGTGATAAAGGTGGGGGAATTGTTATGGATGAAATCAAATATAACAATAAAATCCTTGATATGTTATCAATCCAGGAACACTACAAAAGATCACACCCCAGGGAGCTGGGTAAATTGAATACCCAGATTCAAAATATGACTTAGAGCAGGGGCCATATGCTAGGAAGAACATACATTCCTTAATAAATCTTGTCCAGTAGTCCCGGCTCTGTATGGGATCCCCAAGACGTACAAGAACATGGAGGATCCCCAACCACGTCCTATTATATAAACTATAGGATCTAGTACAGAACCCCTCTCAAAATATGTTGACACATACTTCTGCCCGCTCACCCAGAACTATGCTCCTTACATCCGCGACACAGGAGACATCATTAACAAAATTGAAGGCATGCCATTTAACACCACACAGGATATCCTAGTGACGCTTGACATGGAGGCGCTATACACCAATATTCCTCAATGTCAAGCGTTACAGTCAGTGGCAGCCTTACTACGTAGATCTCCTGGAGAGAGCCCGGATGCTTTCATACTGGAGTGCTTTGAAATAGTACTGCTGAACAACTTTTTCGAATTTAATGGACTTGCATACCAACAAGTCAAGGGCATCAGTATGGGAGCTTCCTGTGCGCCAAGCATAGCGAATATATGGGTGAGTGGGAACTCAAGAATGTCTTCAATGAAGCGGCTCAATTTTTTGAGAATGTGTCAACTTGGAAACGCTTCATTGACTAAAAAAAATTCATTTGGACTGGAGAAACAGAGATGTTGCAGGAATAAGTCTCTTGGTTGAATGCGAGTGATACAAATCTGAGATTCACAGCAAAATCTAGCAATTTACAGGTAGAATTCTTGGACATAGTCATCTCCGGCCGGAATGACATGTTACAAGTCAACTTCTTTAGAAAACCAACAGCTAGGAACACTATCCTCCAACATCAAAGCTTCCACCCTTCTTGCCAGAAAGACTCTATCCCCTTCGGGGAGTTTTTGAGTATACGTCGCAATTGTACGACCATGCAAGATTACCAGACATACAGAGATGAGTTAAAAAAAATGCCTTTTGACCTGCGGATACCCACGCCGACTAGTAAGAAAAGCCTTTAAAAGGGCAAAATATTACAACCGTGACGCCTTACTACAAAAAACTCCACGGGCCCCTTTAGACCAAGTGGTTCGTGTCATCATCCACTCTCAACTCAACTATAAGATCAAAAATATCATCAATAAAAACTGGAAGATCCTTAATGCCAATGAGTAAGAACAGCAGTTAAAACCCCCTCTTGTGGCATATCGGAGAAATAGAACTCACCGTGACATGTTGGTACATACGCGACAAGCAACAGTGACCACGTTCAATCAGACCACCTTTATTGGGACTCCCCCCAGTGCTGGGCAATCATAAATGTGGCTCATGCCACTCGTGTGATACGGCCATAGTGACTGATTCCCTAACATATAAAGGGAAAAATGTTAGGCTCAAATATTTAACCAACTGCAGGAGCCACAATGTTACATATATGCTATTGTGCCCATGTGGACTAGCATATATAGGAGAAATGGGTCGGTAATTTAGAACAAGTTATAGTGAGCACAAATCCACTATACGTACCCAAAGTTTATCAGCACCGCTTGTCCAGCACTGCCTAGAAAGGAGCCATATAGAGAAAGACCTGAGATGGTGCATCATTGAAAAGGTGAAACCTCAGGCAGGATTACCTGTAGATCTTACTCGCAAGAGAGAAACTTTTGGGATATTTTCTTTTAACAGCTTTAAAGAAGGTCTTAACGAAGAAATTTCTTGGAATGTGACTAATTGTCTATGAAAAATGATCACATTTCTGTTTTCCCCTTCTTTCAGCGACATATCTGGACTTTTCAGTAGGAGCTGTATATTTTAATATTTTTTTGATTTCTAGATTGCTGTATGTAACTAAATAAAGACATCTTATCTGTTTTAGGTTGATACACATTTTGTAAGAACAAAATGGCATCATAAGTGCTAGCCAGTTTTATCTGATATTTCATCCTCTATAGATCGCTGTCCATTCGTTACTGAATAAGATAAGCGGGTGGGTCCACTCAGGGGCCAGGTCTATTTACATTGTTATATTTCTATCTATTGTATGATAATGCCCCAATGCAGCATACTACAAGATCGGGTCTTAATGTCACTAGACAGCTCTAAGATGGCGTTACTTTTGGCCACTCTCGAACATTACTAGAGACTTTACTCCTACACGAGGGTACTCTCACGAGATCATAAGCAGGTCACGCGAGATTACGTCGGGACGTAATCGCCTCCAAAAAATGCGTGGTTTTTTGAGGTTTTTACAAAACGCATTGGGGAAATCGAGAGAGAAGATACGGAGGCCAGTGTACCCTTGCTGGGGTAAGTTTACTATTCTATGATAGCTGACGTATATCTGGCCGCTGCTACCATTTGGGAGTTATGTAAGTGCCGGTTATCAGAAACTTAATGACATACTTGTGGTTGTGCCTGTCATTGTCACAGTGGTCTTTGAGTACATATCGACCGTAAGATGGGGGTTCTCCCATAGCGATAACCCACGTATTAACAGTAAGGTAGCCCCGGGGTCCGACATAGCAGGGTGAGGGTGGTGTCTTACTGGCCCGTTACTTAGTTGTATATATTTGCCATGCATTCATTGAATTCGCAACCTTTTGTGCTTTTAAATTAGCAAGTCTTTATTCTCACCGCGAGTTCCACAGTACAATTTGTGCCCGTTTCTACGATCATTTACTGCTTATGCTGCAAGCGACGGTTGAATGAAACAAAAAAGTTTATTCAAAATTATTTTGTGCTACAGGGGCTACCCGAGAGGGACGGTGTGAAGTAAAGACTACGGCAATACCCTTTGCACATATGTAATATAAATACAACACAGTAACTTATCTATGAAGTGAACATCGTCTAGGTGCGTAAAAAACTCATTTAGTAATATGGCTGCTATGTTGTCCAATTTATCAACCTGCCAAATAATTATGGACACTAATCCCATTTCAGGAAAATCACTCATGAGTACAGAATCCAAACATATGAAGTATTCACTGAGAATATACATGATTGACAATAGAGAAGTAATTAGGTAAGACGACTGACTGTATAATTGGAGTCTACCATACAACTAATTCATGAGCCCACAAGTATTTAATATATTCTTTTTGTCCTTATCCTTGTATTAGTGCACAGCAGTTGAAAACCAATAGTAGTGGCTTCTTTGAGTTCCCAGGTGTATAAAAACACTCATTGGGAGTATAAATGCCCTGATTAGAAAGCACATCAGGAAAGACCAGCCACACAAGTTGATTCGTTTTGCACATTGATATTTGCACATCACCACTTAATTGCATGAGTATCTCCTTCCTGTTTTGTTTTCTTCTATAAAACATCCTTTTTCTTTCATTTTTGCTGCTGCACAAAACAACTTGGATCCACTATGACCCACTAACTGTGAATGAATTAAACCATATTTAACAAACAGAGTTCTTTCATCTGCATGAGCTTTCCTGGGTTATCCACAATGTAAGTAGGGGAAATATCCGGTTTAGTTTGCATGTGGCACACTGAATGTTGGTAATTTTATCCTGGTGGAGGTCGTGTGACAAATAATTTGAGAAATTATTTTACTTTAGTCCAATCTTAACCTATAGGAAAAGTTATTAACATATGGGCTCAAACTATTAAAATTGACCGTTTGTATCCTCCAGGTACCCCTTGTCTGGTTGTCAGTCTATTTGGCATGGTCCTGAGGAAGGTAGCCTGTCATTTGTTTCAAAATCCCCCGAAACGCGTGTCGACCTTCTGATAAACCCTGACGTACTTAGTTCATACAATAGGGCTGTGGAGACTAATTAGTTCTAGGTCTCCCCATAATCCAGATATGAAGAGTGGTTGTTATTGGGTGATGTATGTATGTGTTTGATTGCGATTGAGTGAGATTGAGAACTGATGCAAAGAAATTGGTTGTTGATCAGATATTTTTGCAGGGGTCAGGAACTATATGTTATATTTGTTCCTCATATGTTATGAGTGCGTAACTATGTATTAAAAATATTGCACATAAATGTAAATGAATATTTTTATGGTTCTATATTTATAAAAATAACGAATGGAAACAGATTATATGTATTTTTGAATAATAAAATGATGACAAACAAATCATATTGTTAAAGTGTCAAGTTGTATAAATCACAAGTGTAGCCCATATCGGATGTTGTTCTCAGAAGTTAAAGAAATAGAGGTCGTGAGGGAGTCTGTTATATATTCTTCAGTTGTGTTCCCCTCTTCTCCCTGACCTTAGCTTCCCTTAGAGGGGGTCCCTCCTACTAGTTATACCAAATATATATAAAAATATGTCACTTGCTCTATATGGTCACACAGGAGTCAACATGTATTACTTTATTCACCCAGTAGATCGTGACTGCTGAGGTGGTCACTAGGAGTGTCATCCTTTTCAGATCTCTCCTACAGTTTCACTAAAGCCCTTGACGCTTGCCGACATGTCTGCCAACACATACAGAGGTTTCCTATAGTATCAAGCAACTTCTTTAAGGCTAATCCATTCATAGACTGAGTGCTTGATGGTACTTGATTGCAGATAATCACTTCCAGCAACACAATTCATCACTGATTCCTTGGGTCTTAACATGAACCTCCAACCCCAGGGAGACAGGATCAGAGACCTTTGTGACACCCTCCAACCCCAATTCTGATGAGATTTCTAAAGAACAAGTTACTTACCTTCAGTAACCCTGTATCTGTAAGAGACATAGGCTAGTTATAGATTCCTTACCTTAGAATATCACCTAGGCGTCAGACTAGATCCGGAGAATTCTTCTGAGCAGTACCCCTGCGTGTCGGTAGGTGACGTCGGATGGTCGCCGGGATGATATTGCGGTGTTTGTTTCCGCAGTTCGTAGTTTTTAACCACTATTGCACTATTTTTTTTAATTTGCTATTCTGTGTTGCTGAATTCGTGCCTCCTTTGTTTTTACTTAAGCGGGTTTTGGGGGGTCCGTTTGGGGTAACCCTTCAGTTTTGGGGCTCTGTACTTTCATCCTACTGCTGCCGAGGGTCATCCCACTTTTCCCTGATCTCCGCCGTGTTCCGCCACGGCAGCGTGCCGATTGAGCAGAGGGCGTGTTCTCAGGGTCAGCTGGGCTGGCGTGTACTGTGGCATTTCCGGGTTGTGTCTCCATTTAATTCATGCTCTGGCGCGCGCACAGCGGGTGTGCCACTTGTGTGCCAAAGGCAAGGCCGTCGGTCACCTACTCTGTGGCAGATCTTGTTATTCGGAAGGGTGTACGCTCCTGTAGTCATCCTCCATGTACCACTCCGGGGGGGCCTTTCTGCTGTTTGCATTGTGGGTTTAACTCCTGGGTGTCCTCTGCTCCTGCCCCCCCCCCCCCCCACCCAAGTCCTGTCCTTAGTACTAGCCCCAAAATAAAACTGCTCTGTCTAAACTGCCGCACCCTAGTCAAACATCCTGCAGATGTTTATGACTTGATAATGGATAGAGCGCCGGATGCCCTTTTTTTAACTGAGATATGGTTGTCTGATGACAACGTGGTTGAACCGAGCTTGGTACTTCCGCCGGGTTTTACTATCAAGATGCTCAAAAGAAGGATTAGAGGGGGTGGCATTGCAGTCATTTTTAAATCCCCCTATGTGTGCTCCTTTGTGAGGAAGTCCCTCGCTGGGTGCGAAGCTGCGCACTTTGGGATCTCTTTTAATGCTAACTATACCTTGTCGGGTCTACTGATCTATCGCCCGCCTGGATCCTCTAAGGATTTCAGAACGGCTCTTGACGCTGTAGGGCCTTTAACCAAGAGTGCAGCAAATTTCAGTATCTTTGGGGATTTTAATTTGCATCTGGATAATTCTCAGGATGCTGACATGGGCAACTTTCTGTCTGATCGTGAGGCCTGCCAGCTATTCTAACTGGTGCAAGGGCCTACACACTCTGCCGGCAACTTGTTGGATCCAGTTTATACTAATCTTGCCCTCCTGACTGTTCACTCTCCCTCCCCGATGTGCTGGTTGGATCATTACCTCATAACGATGTCACTCTGGGGTTGTGCCTATGAGAAGGGTGCCCCAGAAGCGTATACTTAGGCGCCCTTGGCATAAACTTAATATAGTGCATATTCAAGAGCTTCTTTCTTCATCTGTGCCCAGTTTTCCAGTAGACTCTGACTTTGCCAATAAATCATTGTCCGACTTGATTTTTGGTGCTTTTGACTCCCTTATTCCAGCAAAATGGTCTAATAGTGGCATTACCAAATCTAGTGCTTGGTACAATGCTAAGCTCACCTCTATGCGCAAAGTGTAAGAGGTTGGAGAGAGCATGGAGAAGGAACTATGACCCTAACCTGAAGAAGCCCTATAAAATAGCAGTTAAGCAATATCATAGGTCTATCCTGTCGGAACGGGCCACCTACTATGCGGAGGAGATTAAGAGTAGTGCAAATCCATCTAAAAGTATCTTTTCGATACTGAAAGAGTTGAAATAATCTACAGCCCTGACCTCTATTCCGATATCATCTGACAAGCAATGCGATGTTCTTGATACGTTTTTTGTCAGGAAGGTGGAGAAGATCTATAAATCCTTCCCTCAGGTCGTATCAGGTTCTGTCCCCGTGGCTCGGCCTCCTACTACTTACACTTTGACTACTTTCCCTGCCATTCCCCAGGAGATGATGTCTGTGTTATGTAGTAAAGTTAAGTCTGGTTCCCCATCCGATCCTCTTAAGCCGGCCTATGAGATTAACATTTTACCTGTGCTCATTCCTCCATTGAGCCATGTGATTAATTTGTCTCTCTCTATGGCTGTGGTACCGAGCACTTGTAAACATGCTAGGGGGGTCCCCCTGCTAAAAAAAACTAACATGGATGTGGCCAGACCAGAGTGTTTACGCCCCCATCTCCCTCTTACCCTGGGTCTCTAAAATCTCTGAGGTCTACGTCAATACCATCCTGACGGAGTATCTGGAGAAAAATAACATACTAGACCCCTCTCAGAATTGTTTTCGTTCTGGTTACAGCACGGAATCTGCTCTCCTTGCTGTCACCGAAAATCTGAGATGGGCCTTGGATGAGGGTCGTACTTCGGCACGGATTCTGCTCGATCTCAGTGCCGCGTTCAACACGGTTTCCCACCAGATCCTATTGAGGTACCTGGAGGAGGTGGGAATGACGGGTGCCGCCCTTCATTGGTTTGCCTCCTTTCTCTCCAGATGGACCTTCCAGGTTGCCGCCTCTCCCTTTGTTTCCAGTGTTTATGCCACTAAGCAGGGGGTACCGCAGCGCTCGGCTTTGAGCCCTACCCTCTTTAATTTGTAGGTTCAACCACTGGCCATGGTGGCTAAGAACAGAGGGCTCACGGTAGTATTGTATGCAGATGATACTCAGTTGGTAGTCACAATCTCCGATGACATTACTCGGGACACTTGTAAGTTCCATAGCGATCTTAAGGCTGTCTCAGAGTGAATGACTGCCAACTGTCTCCAGCTCAATGCCAGCAAGTATGAGGTGCTGCTGGTGGGGAGAGACTTGGAACTGTGGAGCAAGCACTGGTGGCCTGCCACACTGGGGCCGTCACCTGCCCCTAAGCAGGTGGTAAAAAAAATCTAGGGGTTTGGTTTGATACCGCCCTTTGCTTTCGTGCCCAAACCAAGAAGGTGGCAGGGACTTGTTTTGGACTATTGCTGGGGCTTAAGCCTCTGCTGGGCTTTATCCCTCCCCCCAATTAGACAGGTTATCGTCCAGGCCTTGATTTTGTCAAGACTGGACTATTACAGCTCCCTCTATCCGGGAGTCGACCAGTCTGAGATTGTTAGTCTACAAAGGGTTCAGAATGCAGCGGCTCGAGCTCTACTCGGCCTGCCGAGGAGGTGTCCTACTTCTGACGCCAGCCATCGCCTCCACTGGTTGCCTGTGGCCAAGCGTCTAGAGTTCAAGGACCTTTGCATTACTTTTAAAATTCTTAATTTGTCATCCCCATCTATTCTGGCCAATTTGCACACTTTTTATATCCCCTACCGCCATCTTCGCTCTATGGACAGAATCTTGTGTGCTGGAGGGCGCTCCTTCCGTGTGCTGGCCTCGGAACTCTGGAATGTGCTCCCAAATTCTATCCGCAGTATAAAGTCCTATCAGCCTTTCCGTAAAGCTGTGCTAACATTCCTCTTCCCTCCGCTATAAAATGTCTTGTTACTACAAGCTGTGCAGTTTTCGGTTTTCAGCACCGGGACGCCCCTTCGCTGGGGCAGTTGTGCTCTTTATAAGTCACCATAACATAACTTAGATGCCAATGATGTGCGCTGACATCAGTTCTGACATGACTTTCCACGCCAGAAGCGCAGAGCCATGAAAGACACTGGCCACAACTAGGGCCCTGTATGGGAGTCTCTATCCCTAGAAGTCAGTCCACTGGGCAGGGAGGATGGGTGGGGCGGTAAGGAATCTATAACTAATCTATGTCTCTTACAGATACATCATTACCGAAGGTAAGTACCTTGTTCATCTGAAAGAGACAGTTATAGATTCCTCTCTTTAGAATAGATACCCCAGAAATACCAACCCCGGAGGAGGGTCTGAAAACCAACTTCACACCAGAACGTCCTGGAGGACAGAACGGGCACAATAGCCATTCCTCCGGACTTGACTGTCCAGGCAGTAATGTCTGTTGAACATGTGCATAGATGCCCATGTTGCCACCTGGTAGATGTCAAGGAGTGTGACCCCACGGGAAAATGCAGTAGTTGCTGCCATAGCCCTAGTGGAACAAGCACTCAGCCCCATTGGAGGTTCCTTTTTCGCTAAAGCGTAACAAATTTGTATACAAACGACAACCCATTGGGCAGACCCTCCAGCTTTTCGCGATTTCGCGATTCACGAAAAAATCGCGAAATCGGGAGACTTGCGCGATGGCCGCGATATTTACATTTGTAGCCGCGATGTTTTCAAAAAGTTTCTACCTGGAGACAGCAAAACAAATAATGCCCTTTTATTGGCTGAGCGCGCACACGTCATTACGCAACGCCGTCCAATATCTACTTTGTCCTGCCCTGGCCAAGCTGTGAGAGGCGATCAAGAACAACAGCATGTGCACAGCTTTCATCAGTCGCTTTTTTTCTCAGAACAAGTCTGCAGAAATCGGAGCCTTGATCAGCAGCAATTAAAGAGAAAAATAACCACCCGTTAGGTTACCAGATATTTTCTTCAGGCGTCCACAGCCACTTGGATGTTTTTGAAGTTGCAGCAGTTTGAATTCTAAGCTGACCTACTAAAGCATCTGGCTACACAGGATTTTGAATCATTTGGTGGTTTTACCTGTCCTAGTTGTAACGGAACGTGCTGTTTTGCCGAACATATCTTCATTCACAAGGACATTCCTGCGCAGCTGTTGTGCTTAGAGAGGTATTTTATTTTGAAAGCTTCAATGCGGTCTATTAAATTAGAACCAATCTTACTAAAGATCCGATGTTGAACAATTGTGTAAGCAAGTGCACTACATGAAAATCTCAACCTTCTGCAGTTCACTAATTGTGTGCTTATAAATGCTGTCATTTGTATCCTGGAAATATATGCAATAGACACAGGCATGTATACACACAGATAAATTCACAAAAAATGTCCTTGAAATTTCATGCAGGCCAACAAACATACAGTCACTTTTAAATATGCACACACATACAGACAAAAATAGATCGATTTGAAAAAGAAAGAAATTTCGGCTGCCAACGTTCCCAAGCTTATCCGGGCACCGATTGGATATAATGGAACATGCAGTGCCCCCCATCACAAAAACAAGACGCCAGAAACACCCTGGCATGCAGCTGGTTGACTCCGGGGCATGGTAGACAGAGGCACCCAGCCTTGAAAACCGACCTGGTGGGGTAGTGCATGCTTTTATTATAGATACATAAAATTGTGCTGTACAACGAACTGTCTGGCTACATTTAACAGTGGTTGAAGGCACCCATTCCTCTACTGCAGCCCAGAATGCGGTTGAGCTGTCTAGTGGCACTCACCTGTGCTGTGGGGCCTGGTATCTAAACATTTTCAAGAGTTGCTCGTAGCATCGCCTGAGTTATGGCTATCACTCACTCTGGCTCTGAGGCAAACACTCCTCTTGGCCCACAAGTGTAGCACATTCTAGACAGGTCCAGGAGGCAGAGGTGCCCCGGCAGCTGTGCATACATGGGTGCTAGAACACCGCAGGGCCCCCTCTCACGAGATGCAGATAAGGACGCTTTAAACATGCCTATTTCACAGTGGAGTACTCAGGTAAATCAGTTTACATTGATTTAAGGCTGAAAAGGAATGATTACGAGTTAAACAAAGTGCCGCAATAATGCCGCTAAATTTCCATTTTTGTGCCGCTAAATTTCCATTTTTGTGCCGCTAAATTTGCAAATCTATGCCGCTATATCCTGGGGGGGTCTGATTGGGAGATGGACGCTTTTGGACAGCCCAAATTTTCTTGGCACCCACATAGCCAACAAAGAGTTGATCGTCCACCCGGAAATCTTTAGTGCGGTCAAGGAAGGACAGCGCACGTTTGGGGTCCAGACAGTGGTGTCTCTACTCCTCCTTGGAAGGGTGCGGAGGTGGGAAAAAGGTGGGCAGAGTGATAGTCTGACCTATGTGAAAAGGTGTAACTACTTTAGGAAGGAACGAGGGTCTCGTCCTAAGCACCACTTTGTCCAGATGCACAGAGAAGAAACGGGGCTTAGAAGAAAGAGCCTGAAACTCTGCAAGCAGTGGTGATGGAAAACAAGAAAGGCAGTCTTCATAGTGAGGAGCCTAAGAGGACAGTTGTGAAGAGGCTTGAAAGGAGTGCACATAAGATAGGCCAAGACAAGGTTCAAGTCCCACTAGGGCATTATGAAAGAAGATGGATGAAAAAGATTAACAATGCCCTTAAATAATCTATTTACAAAAGGGGACTTGAATAAAGAGGGCTGATCTGATAGCCGGGGAAAGCTGAAATGGCTGCAAGACAGCCTTTTAGAGAGCCCAGAGCAGAGCCCTGCTGGGTCAAAGAAAGAATGAATAAAAGAACCTCTGAAAGAGGAGCAAAAATGGGATCCGTAGCCTTTGATGTGCACCATGCCACAAACGTATTCTATCAACAGGCGTATACTGTCTTAGTGGAGAGACGCCTGGCTGCAAAGGTGACAATGCAGACCGGGCGGGAGGTCAAAATCTGCCAACTGTCGCCGCTCAATCTCCAAGCAAGGAGGTGGAGGCTGGACAGGTTCGGGTGGAGGACCATCATCTGCTGCAGCGACAGAAGATCCTCCCAAAGGGGAAGTCTGATCGGAGGATCGATGGCCATGCTCAGGAGCTCAGGGTACCAGTCTCTTTATGCCCAGTCCGGAGCCACAAGAATGACTTGGGCCCGGTCGCGCTTGATCTTCTTGAGCACTTGGGGCAGAAGTGATACAGGCAGAAAGGCATACAGGAAGCTTCAGTTCCACTTGCGACGAAAAGCGTCGCAGAGCGAGTGCCGCCTTGGAAACTCCAACATGCAAACTGCTGACATTGGGAGTTCTTTTCGTTGGCTAACAGATCTAACCAAGGCTCTCCCCACCGCTGAAATAGATCTTGCACCACCTCTGAGTGAAAACGCCATTCGTGATCCACCAGGCACCGTCGGCTGTGTTTGTCCACCCTGGCGTTTAGAGAACCTGCCAGGTGTTGAACCACCAGGGTCATGCCCTGATGTTCCAGCCATGTCCAAAGGCGAAGAGCCTCCTGACATAGGGTCCATGACCCCACCCGGTTTGTTGCAGTACCACATGGCAGTGGTGTTGTCTGTGAGAACCTGCACAGTCTTCCCCCTGAGGGAGGGAAGGAAGGAATGCCTTCAGTGCCAGGCAGATCGCCCAGAGCTCCAACAGGTTGATAATGAGCCCAGACTCCTCTGATCTCCACCTCCCCCAGATGGCCACCCCATTCTTGGAGTTGTAGTGAAGGCAGGGTTTTCCTGCACACATTGCTATGTTAGGATAAGCGTTTTAGAAGTTAAACGTCATCTTGTCACTTTGCTGCTTTTGCACACAACACTACAGGTAGCTGTTATTATATGAAAACTGCTTGCTTGCTTTTTCTTCACATGAGAACGGTCTGTTTTTCACATCCCTAGATGTGCACCGCGACCTTAGTCTGAACACTGAACACTGTGTGCAGAAACCGTCAAGGTCAAATAACAATGTATGCTGTTGAATTCAGGTTGATCGGCCCACGCTCTAGCCACAACAAGCACACAGCTGCAAATTTCTGAAACTCTGGTGCCTTTAATATTGCATTGCATGCATGATGCTGGCACACTTGGAGAAAAGCTTTAAAGACACAGAGAGCAGTGCTGATCCTGTGATGTGATTCACCTAAGCTGATCTTTGAGGTATGGGGTTTCCCATTAAAACCTAGAGACCTTCTATTATTATAAAACTAGCTTATTAGCCAGGGGAGGGTGATACACAAGGTATTATAGGACCAGTTTCCACCATCATTGTAATATGCTTTCTCCCTTTGTTTCTTATGGAACTGTAACAATGCTGATGGTTCAAATAATTTGTTTGTTTATGTTAGCTAAAGTACTGCATCTTAGAGCATGTAGCTAAAAATAAACATTTTAAACTTTTCCGTGTCTCTGTTTACTCACGTTGTGGACTGATATGATGTTATGTTATGTTAATTGACATTTGTAAAGCGCTTAATACCAGCAGGTCTCTAAGCGCTGAGAGCAGAACTACGGGATTGCCAGGGTGTGAAAGTATTGCGAGCATGAGCATTAGGCCCAGGCTTCCGTGAATAAGAGGGTTTTTAGTTTCCTCCTGAAGTACAGGAGACCACTTTCAGCACGCAAATCACCTGGCAGTCTGTTCCAGATTTGAGGCATGAGAGTGGAAAAGGCTTGGCCCCCTTTCGAGGAGCAATGGAAGCGTGGGCATTTTAGTAGACGCTCTGTAGAGGACCGAAGAGTGCGACAGGGGGTGTAGGTTGTCAGGCGTTCCTTGATATATTTGGCGGCTTGCCCAAACAGGGATTTGTGTGTAATGCAGAGGCCTTTAAATTTGGCCCTCTGCTTGATGGACAACCAGTGTAGTTGTGGAAGTAGGGGGGAAGCCCGAGAGTGTCTGTGTAGTTTAAAGATCAGTCTGGCTGCATCGTTCATAATCACCTGTAGTCTGTGCAGTGGTGAGGATGGCAGACCAATATAGAGTGCGTTACCGTAATCGAGCCGAGCCAGGATCAGGGCGGTCACAACAGTTCTCATTGATGAGGAGAGGATAGGTGAAAGTCTTCTTAATCGCCTGAGTAAGCTCACGCAGGTCCCGAAGACGGAGGTGATCTGGTTTGACAGGGAGAGGTTGGCGTCGATTTTAATTCCCAGACTTTTTACCATAGCTGCTGGTGCGGGGGGCGCACCCAGCTCATCGGGCCAGAACTGGGAGTTCCAGGGGTTGCTGTTATTGGTGATAGATAGTACCTCTGTTTTGTCAGGGTTGATCTTGAGTGAGTTAGTGGTCGTCCATCTGACCACAAATCTCAAGATGTCTTTTACCCTGTCGTGTGCTTGCGTACTATTGTCTATTTGGACAATAATTTGTGTGTCGTCCGCATAGTTAAAGAGTTGGCAGTTCATCGAGGCGAGCTTCTTGATCAGGGGTCCAAGGTAGATGTTAAACAGGAGGGGGATAGTGCCGATCCCTGTGGAACGCCACAGGGGATAAACCCCCTCTCTGACGTCAGGTCCCCCATCTGAATTTTGTGAGTACGATCTGACAAAAATGATTCAATCCAGCAGAGGATCGACCCTCCAATGCCGATGTCTCTTATTCTGTTGAGGAGTAGTGAGTGGTTGCCCGTGTCGAACGCTGCCGACAGGTCAAGAAGGACTAGGACACAGGGTTTTTTGTTATCTGCTTTGGTCCTAATTTTGTCTAGTACGGACAACATCACCAATTCTGTACCGTGATGAGCCCTGAAGCCGGCCTGCCTATCCTCAAGCCAGCTGTTGATCTCCATGAATCTGGAGAGGGTTTGGAGAACGTATTGCTCCAGTATTTTAGCTAGGAAAGGAAGCTGAGATATGGGTCTGAAGTTTTTCAGGTTGGAGACGTCAGCCCCCATCTTTTTAAGGAGGGGAATAACTCTAGCTTCTTTGAATTGAGATGGAACTTTCCCTGATTCCAGCGAGAGGTTCATCAAGGCCAGGATTCCTTCCTCAATTGCTGGGAGGGCAAGTTTAAAAATCTTTGGAGGGCAAGGGTCTGATGGAGAGCCAGATTTAGTTTTAGTTACAATGCTTTGCAGTGTCTCCAAGTCGAGGGGCTGAAAACAGGAGATCAGCTCAGCCCGTTTTTCTTGAGACACCATCTCAGTGTTAAAAGGGAGCTTAAAGGAGGAGTTTTTAATATCCGTCAGGATGTCTTGGACCTTTTCCGAGAAGAAGGATAGGAATTTGTTACATAATTCCTTACTAGATGGCGCGACTGGCACCTGCTTCTGGCTCAATTCATTGAGAATATTAAATGTTTCTTTTTGTTTATTAGTAGCCATCTGAATCCTGTTCTCATAGTGTTTGGCCTTGCAACTAAGCAAGGACTTTTTGTAGGCGGCGAGTTTTGCTCTATATTCTACACGCGCTTGTGGTTCATAGGCTTTGCGCCAACGTCTTTCGTAGTGGCGAAGTGTACTTTTCAGGACTCGAAGTTCTTCTGAAAACCAGGGGGAGCCTTTTCCCTTATTTATTATTCTTATTCTTCTAGTTGGGGCAAGTATGTTCATGGCAGATGTAAGTTGACTGCCGCTGGAGTCTGTCCATTCTTCTAAATCCAATGTGATTGGCCTCTTGACGGGGTTACTCCGAAGAGAGCTCTCTAAGCTGGAACCCAAGATTTTGTTCCAGCTTCTAACTAGCTTCCAGGAAGGAGGCAGACCGGGGTTTTGTTTAATGTAGGGGAGTAGGAGGTTGATAAAGTAGTGGTCAGACCACCCGCAGGGGGAGGTGTCCATTAAATTCACAGAGGGAAGAGTGGTCCATGCCAGGTCAAGGGTATGTCCTTTCACGTGGGTAGGGCCTGACACTAACTGGATAAACCCAAGGGAGGTAAGCATGATCTCAAGTTGTTGGGCCTGTGCCCCTCTGGTCCCAATGGTAGTTAAAGTCTCCTACTATCAGGAGTTGTTGAAAGCGTGACCAGAGGTCAGTGATGCATTCGGTAAAAAGATCAATGAAAGAGGGGGGGCAGCTAGGCGGGCGGTAAACAACGATGATTACTATGTTAGAGGAGCTGTTGCAGACCTTAGTGACTAAAATGTCTGCTGCCTCCAAGTTTTCGCCAGACAGCTTCTCGATAGTCAGATGGTTTTTATAGATTAAAGCTACCCCACCGCCACGCTTCCCTGCTGTCCTGTTATGCCAAAAGGCATCATAGCCATCGGGCAGGGATGCGGTTAGCGTGGGTCCCGAGTCCTCGTCGAGCCATGTCAGGGCGAGGATATCGGGGGCGTCCTCTTGTAGGAGGGTAAAGATTTTGGGGGCGTGTTTATGTAGTGATCTTGTGTTAAGAGTGGAGAGATTCATGGAAGAATGATGTTTCGGATAGGCATGGTCCATATTGAGCGGAGGAAGGGCGTGACCTATCTCCCTTACCTGTGGTCTGAGAATTCCTTCTCTCTGGAGGGCAAGCGAAATTTCTGGCTTTAGTGGGTGTGAGCCAGCGCCCAGTGTTTGAAGCTCATTATTCGAGTATTTGTAAATATGGGCAGAGTTTTTGGTCCCTGGGCCATTGCGGGCGCAGACGGGCCTGCCTTGGAAGCGACTTCGGCACGCCAGCGGCGCACCCGCTGCGCGCGTCCGCTGCGCGTCCGCTCCAGCGTGCCGCTTTTGTGCTCCTCGTGACCCCTGGCCCCTCCCCTTCAATCAGCCCTGCTGAGCAGCAGCTGAGGCCCCTAGACTCGTGGGGGAAGTGGGGAAGAGGTGCAGGAGAGCCCTGAGAAGCCGAGATTCTAGTGCGTGGTAAGCGAGTTAGTTTGTTTTAAAATTCACAGCAAGTAAATACAGTTTTAAAAATGGTACAAATGTTTAAAAGGTAACAGGTTAAAAGCGGGTAAAAACAATACTGTCAACAAAAAGGTGTTCTTGATTCCCACCATTCCTGAGAGTATTCTAGGTCGCTTGTTCTGGGTTGTCTAATCATTGGTAGCTTCGATATGATACGGAGAACGAATGTGACAGTGATGCTAGTCGGATAAGGGTTCTAGGTACTGCGGTGAGTTTTTTGGTACACCACAATTCACTGAGGTCCTGGTTTCCTGCGCATAGTTCTGTGCATGAGCAGAATCCCCGCAGTATGGTGCACCTAACGTTTTGGTTTTATGATTGAGACGCCTTAGTAGTTCTTATATTTGTCCAGAACACCCTCACTTTTGTTGAATTATAGTTTCAATCAAGCTTGACAATTAAAAAGGTTTCATCTTGAATTACTGCCCCATTTTGTGCTACGGTTTAATATAGATTGTTTTTCTTCTCTGTGTCTTTATGGCTGAAGTTGCTATTGCAGCGCATAGTCGCGCACCTCTCCGGGGTCATTTGACACAGTTCGGGGTGCCAGACGATGGAATGTCAATTATCTTTGTAGTGAGTGCTGATGCATCGTTCCCCTATGAGCTTTTTTACTCTTGGGTTACTTTTCCAGAGGTGAAGGCGGACGATAAGACGTTTCACGCATACACTCCTACGGCAGCTCCAGCTAATTACACGCCATATAGGATGCAGGAAATTCCAATTTCCGCTTGGCAGCATCGTATTTGGTTCTATGGTGCCCTCCCCCACACCATAACTCCGGTTTGGTTCGGTCCCTTGTCCCTTCCTGGGGCCACTTGGCCAGTCTTGGCCGGGTTCACTCCACATCCACGATATTTGCTAACCCCGCTGGATGACTTGCGTCAACTCCATACCGCCTTGATTGCGGTGCATAGGGCTTTAGTGCAATACGTCTCTCGCAATTTCCAGGTGGGGGCACCTGCAGTTGCGAAGCAACCAGTTGGACCGGCCAGGATCACTATTAGTCCTGTCATGGTTAATTCGGTAATGGGCAAGCGCCCCCAGAAAAAGGACGATATGCCTTATTGGCTTACTGAGAAATTTGACCAGTTGGAAGCGGTTTTTCCAATTTCTACTCCTGTGGAAAAACACAGGATCCTTACCATTCGTTTGCAGAAAGACTTAGTCCCAGAGGTAACAGATTGTGAGAAATGGGGTAAAGTATTTGCAGCAGTCTACGCGAAGTACTTCAGCACACCGTCTATGACTGTATTGCCCTCCGTGATTAAGCGTGTTCAGGTTGAGCATGGTCCGGAGGCAGCGGTCGAGTTGGGAATGAGGCTTGTCGGAGTGTTCGACATAGTTGCTGATCTCATCCTTGCTAACGTCAAAGGAGATGTGGTTAACTTTCAAGTGTCGAATGAGCTGCACCTCGTCGCCGACGTCAATAAACCCCAGCAGTTACCAAGAATTATTGTGGAGGCTTATAAGACCATTGGCCGTAATAGTTTGGGGGTTAAGCCTTTTGCTAAAACAAAAGCGCAACCGCAAACTCAGACGGTTAAGTCTACAAAAGACGACCGTCCTGTTTTTCAGTTGGAAAGGCAAAAAACAGCGAAAGCAGCAACAGAAACAGGGGTCTCATCCCGCGTTCCAATACCAGTGACTACTGAACGCACACATGAATTGCGCGATCGCACAAGAATTAGGTCTCCTGATAGATTTCAGGTTCCTGAACAACGTTCTCCTCGTTCTTCACAGGAAACATCGGTCTCACAAGCCGGTGGAGAAGAACGCAGCAGAGGTCGGGGTGCCCCTCAAGGACACGAGCAGCCCCGCCCGGCTGATGGTAAAGGCAAGCAGGACGACTTTGCATGTCAACGACCTCCGTTTCAGAAAAAGAAAGTTGCTGCACTAACAGTGAGGTATGCCACAGATAGTGAGAACACAGCTTCGGAACCTGACATGGGCACTAATGCTGCTAGACAGCACAGCGGAGGTTACAATAGTGCGGCAAGCACTGCGTCCATATCTGAAGTCGACAGCAACTGACACTTTTATTACTGTGGAAACTGCTGATACTAGAGTGGCTCCCCCTGACAGACTATATGACATAGTCCTTTTAATTGAAGGTGACATACAACGTACCATAGAAGGGATTTTTGGGGAAAATCTGACCTCTACATATGACATTCTGTTAGCAGAGGCAGACTGGCCCCCAGCTTTCGTTTTGGCCGCTCCCAGAGGGGAGGAGATAATCCTCCCATCTTTTGCGCACACTGTGCCGAAGGAGCAAGCTCAGAACTTTCCAGAAGAGTGGGTACAAGTGCTTGCTCCGGCGTTGTACCGTACACAGGTTGGGTGTGATAAATTATCACCAAGCCGTGAGATTCAGTTACGGTCTATGCCACAGCCACAATCCCAATATCACATGCGCCAAGAAGCTAGATCTCACGTCGCAGAAATCCATGAGCAATTGGAATATCAAGGAGTAATTGAAACGTGTGTCACCCATGAATAATCATCTTTTCACTGTAACCAAACCTGATGGTTCGTACTACCTAGTTTTGGATTATCGGCATTTGAACTCTCATTGTCGGACGTGCGTGGTACAAAACACCCACAGTTCTGCCCTCGTTAATAGTCTCGTGAGAAAAAGGTTTAAGACCACACTTGACATCTCCAATGTCTTTTATAGGCATAACCTGTCCTCTATTAGTAGTCAATGGACAGCCTTTACCTCTGGCGGCAAACAAAACAGCTTAAAAGATTAGCCATGGCCTACAAAAATAATCCAGGAGTCCGCACGTGTAGTCTCTCTGTTAGAGAGCATTGACCCGGATGCGTACTCTTATGTTGTTGATATTTATCTCACAGACAGATGGCCGCATCTGTTTCGCGTTGACCGCATCATTGTCATGTTTGCTGACTTCGGTTACCAATTTAACTTTGCAAAATCTCACATTGCAGAGTATACAGTGTTGTTTCTGGGCTATGAACTCAACAACGAAGGTAGAGGTTTAGCACCTCACTTCTTGGAGAAATGCGCATGTTTGCGCGCTCCAACAACTCTGAAAAAGCTACAATCTTTGCTGGGCTTTTTGAATTTCGGGCGTACTTGCATTCCCGATTATGCCCAGCGTATCAAGCCGCTATATGCCTTGGTACAACCTATTTTTACCAAATTGAGCTGGCTGCCAGAACATTCAGCTATACTGCACTCTTTGCAGGCTGATCTTCTTGCGTCTAAATACTTATTGACATGTGATAACCACACAAACCTCTTATTCAGAATTGTGCCTGGCGCAGTGGATTTCACGTACTTGACATTTAATGAAGGGGACACCGTCCCTATTGCTTACAAGTCACACTTGTACACTTCGGCTGAAATGCGTTTTTCCACAGTAGAAAAGGTGTTAACTGCAGTACAGATGGCGATTCTGAAAGAGAGAGCGCTGTTGCAAGGGAAATGCATGTTGGTTGTCACACCGTATCCTACTCTCGAGGCAGTGACGAAGGCCAGTGTACCGAATTCTAAAGCTTTGCATCCACGTTGGATACAATAGGCCACTTCTTTGATGTCTCTGGATGTCACTCATCTTTGAGGCCTCATTGCAGACTCGGGAGTATTTGCAGTATGAATTTGTTCATCCAGCTCCTCTGTCCTTGTGCCCGCTTGAGGATTACCATTGTATCATTTAAACTGACGGTTCGGCGCAACCGGCGACGGAATCTAAGCATGCTTATTCAGCGGCCTGCGCAATAGTGGCAGGTACTTTTGTGAATGGAGAATTCAAGTCAGATGTCATGCATACGCAGACATTGGGTGATTGTACCGCCCTGTCGGCAGAGCTACGTGCTCTAGTGCTTGCACTGGAGTTTGCTGATCCTCAAGTGACTACTCTTATTATGAGTGACTCATACTACTGTGTTCAATGTTTCAACAACAATTTATTCTTTTGGTATCAAAATGAATATCGTGATTCCAAAGGTAGTACAATCAAACATAAAATGCTTTGGGTTCGAGTCGCAGAACGTAAACGTCATCTGCCACTCGTGAATGTAATTCATACTCTTGGTCACCAGCGCGTAGGGGTACACGCTGTTGGCAACAGTTTAGCTGATGACGCAGCGAAAACAGCAGTGGCAACATATCTGGTAGCAGCAGTTAAAAGATCCAATAGTAAAATTGATGATGACATCTTGGCAGCCATTGCTGCACACAGAGAAGGGTGATAATTACCCTTGGGGTTTCCCTTCTAAATACTCGTGTCATTTAAGTCCTGATAAAGTTCTGTAGTGAGTTCTCTCTGAATACGCACAGGCATTGTTAAGTTAGCATAACCACGTTAGATGTTAGAAAGCCATCTTTTTGCTTTTGCACACGGCACTGCGTTTACATGTTATTTCTTAAAACAAACTGCTGACTCGAGACTTGCTTCACACAAGAGCAATCTGTTGTTACCATCCCAAGCTCTGCGCAGCGACCTTGGTCTGTACATGGTGTGACAAACAGTCTGGGTTATTACACAATGCATGTTTTTCACTCTAGGTTGATCGGCCCACTATTTAGCCATAACACACGCGCAGCTGCAAATGCCTGAAAATTAGTGCTTTTAGTATCACAGACATCATGTTTATTATTCAGACCGAAGACGAGCCTTCCTGCGAGAAGACTCCTGATGCTCCTGTGATGTGATTTCACTAAGCTGATCTTTGAGGTATGGGGTCCCCTATTCAAGCCTAAGAGACCTTCTATTAGCATAATAATAATATTAGCTTCTTAGTAAAGGGAAGGTGGTAGTATCCACTGTCCTTATAATATGATCACCCCTTTTATATTCTATGGTATTGTAACTATGTTGCTGGTTTTGATATTAATCATTTGTCTGCTTGTATTAGCCAAAGTACTGCATCTTAGGACACGTGGTCTATAAAAATAAACCCCTTTTATTTACAACGTGTCTCTGTTGATTATTGTTGTGGACTGATGTGAGAATAATATACGAACAGGTATTTCCGATTCCCACCATTCCTGAGTATGTACTGAGTCGCGTGTTCTGGGTTGTCTATTCATTGGGACCGCCGAGCTAAATCTCGGATAACGAATGGGACACTTCTGCTAGCCGGATACTGGGTTCTGGGTTCTGAGGTGAGTTTCTGGTACACCACAATTCACTGAGGTCCTGGGGTTCTTCGCATAGTTCTGTGTATCAGCAGAATCCCTGCAACATGGCGCACCTAACGTTTGGTCTATGAGTTGAAACGCCTTAGTAGTGCTTACATTTAGTCCACAACACCCTCATTCTTGTTTCCGGATAACAAGTCTGACGGATTTAAACCTACCTAGTTCTATTGATATAGGTTCTTTCAAGCTTGATCATTAAAAAGGTTATTGAACCCTTGTGCTACTAAATACTTGAAGTATAGCTTGTCCTTATGGCAGTAGACATTGCGGCGCACAGCCGTGCAGCTCTGAAACGTCATTTGACGCAGTATGGGGTGCCGGACACGGGCATGGACGTCATCTTTGTGGTGGGAGCCGATGCGGCTCACCCATTTGAGTTGTTCTATTCCTGGGTGACGATTCCGGCAGTCAGTGGGGATGACGATACCTTTCATTCTTACACTGCTACTGCCGTGCCTGCTAACTATGCGCCGTATAGGACACAGGAGATACCAATATCTGCTTGGCAACATCAGATTTGGTTTAATGGCGCCCTCCCCCATGTGGTTATACCGCCGAGAATGGGCCCTTTATCAATTGCGGGGGCCACTTGGCCGGTACTAGCCGGATTTACGCCTCATCCCCGTTACCTCACGGTGACGGTGGCTGAATTGCGTGTACTACACACTGCCCTTATATCAGTATATAGGGCGTTGGTGCAGTATGTGTCGCGCACTGTACAGGCGGGGGCACCTGTTAGTGCGGGACAACCTAGTGATCGTCACGCGGTGGTCATTAGTCCTGTTATGGTCAATTCTGTTGTGGGCAAGCGCCCCCTCACAAGGGATGATTATCCTTTTTGGCTTGCTGAAAAATTTGACCAAATAGAGGCGGTTTATCCGCATACAACTCCTGTGGAAAAACACAGGATCCTCACCATTAGTTTGCCTAAAGACTTAGTTCCCCATATAGATGATTGTGTATCCTGGGGTAAGGTTTTTGCTGCGACGTACGCGCAGTGCTTCGGCACTCCGTCTATGTTACAGCTGCCCTCCATAATTAAACAGGTTCAAGAGGACCATGGAGCGGAGTCTGCGATAGAATTGGGGATGCGGCTCCTCGGAGATTTTGGCCTGGTGGCTACCATGATAATGGGAAACCTTAAGGGTGATGCGTTGCACTTTCAGGTTCGTAATGAACTGAAGAAAGTTGCTGAAGAGGACAAGCCGCAGGAATTTGCAAAAATAATTGCAGAAGCATATCGCGATTTGGGTCGTAGCTCTTTAGGAGTTAAGCCTGTGATCAAAAATCCCGATTCTAAGCAGCAGGGTAAGGCAGAAACTTTTGGTAAGGATGGTCGGCCAATTTTTCCAAAACAACCTTGGCGGACTAAACAACAGGGAAAGCAGCAGCAGAAACAGGGCTCTCGGCCTGCCTCTCCCGTTCAGTCAAGTAGTGAACACACTTATGATCTGCGAGATCGTGCTACTATTAAGTCTCCTGATAGATTTCAGGTTTCTGAACCGCGCTCTCCTCGTTCTTCACAGGAAACATCGGCTACACAGTCTGGTGGCGGAGGCGGTGGCAAAGGTCGGGGTGCTCCTCAACAGCGTGACCAACCCCGACAGACTGAGGGTAAAGGCAAGCAGGACGAGTTTGCTCGACAAAGACCCCCGTTTCAGAAGAAGAAAGTGGCGGCTCTGACGGCAAAATATGCCTCAGATAGTGCGGACACAGCTTCAGAACCGGACATGGGCGCTGACGCTACTGGACAGCGCGGCAGAAATTACCATAGTCCGTCAAGCTCTGCGTCCATTTCTGGCGGCGACAGCAACTGATGTATTGGTTACTGTTGAAACAGCTGACACCAGAGTGGCTCCCCCTGATAGACTTTATGAAATAGTCTTATTAATAGAGGGTGACATACAACGTACTATAAAAGGGATTTTTTGGGATAATCTGACCACCACCTATGATATCCTCCTAGCGGAGGCAGATTGGCCCCCGGCCTTCATTTTGGAAGCTCCTAGAGGGGAGGAGAAAATCCTCCCGTCCTTTGCGCACACGGTGCCTAAGGACCAAGCTGAAATGTACGCTGGTGAGTGGGCGCTGGCGCTTGCGCCAGCGGTATATCGTACTCAAGTAGGTTGGGACCGGTTGTCCCCCTGCCATGAGATTCCGTTGCGGTCTATGCCCCAGCCTCAGCCCCAATATCCCATGCGTCGTGAAGCTAGACCTCACGTCGCGGCGATCCTTGAACAATTGGAATATCAGGGTGTAATTGAAACCTGTGTGTCCCCTATGAATAACCCTTTATTCACTGTAACGAAGCCTGACGGCTCGTACCGTTTAGTTTTGGATTACCGGCACCTAAACTCCCATTGCCGGACCTGCGCGGTACAAAATACACATAGCTCGGCTCTAGTCGACAGTCTCGTGCGTAAACGGTTTAAAACGACACTTGACATTTCCAATGGCTTTTTTAGCCATAACCTGTCCACACTGAGTAGCCAGTGGACAGCGTTTACTTCGGGCGGAAAACAAAAACAGTTTACGAGATTAGCCATGGGCTACAAAAATAGCCCTGGCGTCTTTTCCGCTCGCGTGGTTTCTCTCTTAGAAAGAATAGACCCCGAGGCATACTCCTATGTTGACGATATCTACCTCACGGATGATGAGCTGTTGCCGCATCTGTCTCGAGTCGACAATATTGTGGTGAGTTTTGCTGACTATGGCTACAAATTCAATTTTGCGAAGTCTCACATCGCGGAATATACGGTGTTGTTTTTGGGCTACGAGCTCAACAATGAAGGTAAGGGGTTAGCTCCCCACTTTCTGGAGAAGTGCGCATGCTTGAGTGCGCCAACGACACTAAAGAAATTACAATCTCTGCTGGGTTTTCTGAATTTCGGCCGTACGTACATTCCTGATTATGCCCAGCGTATCAAGCCGCTTTACGCCTTGGTACAACCCACATTTTCGAAGTCTAGCTGGCAGCTGGAACATTCTAAAATTTTACAGTCTTTACAGGCTGACCTTCTTGCTTCACAATATTTACTGACACGTGATAACCGCACCAACCTGGTAATAAGAATAGTGCCAGGCGCCGTGGGTTTCACGTATTTGACGTTTAATGAGGGCGATACAGTCCCCATTGCGTACAAATCCCACTTGTACACCTCTGCTGAATTACGTTTTTCCGCGGTCGAAAAAGTTCTGACTGCTGTACAGATGGCGATTCTTAAAGAACGCGCACTGTCGCATGGGAAACAGATTCTGGTTGTAACACCCTATCCTGCCTTAGAAGCAGTGACAAAGGCAAGTGTACCAAATTCTAAAGCTTTGCATCCTCGGTGGATACAATGGGCCACAACACTGACGTCGCCAGACGTCACTTACATCTTTGATGCCTCATTACAGACTCAAGAGTTCTTGCAGTATGAATTCGTTCATCCGGCTCCTCTGTCTTTGCGCCCGCTCGAAGAATACCATTGTGTCATATACACTGACGGGTCTGCGCAGCCCGCAATTGGATCAAAGCACGCCTACTCAGCGGCTTGCGCAATTGTCGTAGGTACTTTCGTAAATGGTGAATTCCAATCTGATGCAGTGCATACGCAGTCATTGGGCGATTGTACCGCGCAATTGGCGGAGCTTCGGGCTCTAGTGCTTGCACTGGAGTTTGCTGATCCCCGAGTCACTACTCTAATTGTGAGTGATTCTTTCTACTGTGTCCAGTCCTATAATGACAATTTACACTTCTGGTCTCAGAATGATTATCGAGACACAAAAGGTGGCACAATTAAGCATAAAACGCTTTGGGTTCGAGTGGCAGACTTTAAAGAACGTCTCCCACTCGTGAATGTAATTCACACTCTTGGTCACCAACGACTTGGTGTCCATGCTGTCGGCAACAGCTTGGCTGACGAGGCAGCTAAAACAGCAGTGGCTACATACTTAGTGGCAGCAGTTACCAGATCAAAGAGTAAGATTGATGATGACATCGTGGCAGCAATTGCTGCTACAGAAAAGGGAGGCGATTACCCGAAGGGTTTTCCTTCTCGTTACATTTACCATTTAAGTCCTGATAATGTCCCATTAGTGAGGATTAACGACGTTGGTGACAGAATTATTCCCAACGCGGACTGCAGACCCGCACTGATTCTGGCTGCTCATGAGGGGTTGGCGTCTGCCCACGCCGGAGTGTCAGCCACAATATCTCTGCTACAACAACGTTACTGGTGGTTTGGTTTATATAAACAAGCGCGCGCTTATGTTCTTGATTGTGACATTTGCCAACAGATTAAACCTTCTACTGTTGCGCGCCCATCACAAACACAGTTGTACATATCCAATAAACCATTTGGTTGTGTTTATTTGGATCACTGCGGTCCTTTTTCTTCTGATACTGCGTACAAGTACATCTTGGTTGCAGTGGATTCGTGCACACGTTTTCTGTGGGTATGGCCACAAAGGAGTGCTGACTCGCGGACTGTCATCAGAGATTTGCGTGTCTTTGTGGGAACCTTTGCGTGTGGTACCTTCCATTCTGATCAGGGCCCTGCGTTCGCCTCTAAGGCTTACAAGGAGGCTATGAGAAATTTGGGGGTCCTAGTCAAATTTTCGTCCCCCTACCGACCTGAGGGTAATAGTGTGGTGGAGCGAATGAACTGTGACTTAAAGCAATCATTGACAGCCCGTGTTTTAGGCACAGGCCGGAACTGGCTAGCCCATTTGTATAACGTTCAACGTGCACTTAATAATCTCCCTAGAAGGTCTCTGGGTGGGCGGACCCCGTACATGATGCTCTTCGGAATCAGGATGTTTGTACCGGACCTTGATGGTCTAGACATGGCGGCGTCGACCGCACCCTTTGACGTAGATGATCACTGTGCTGTTTTACAGACTCTACAAGAAGCCAGAGACACTCTATCGAAGGAACACATGCCCTCCACATCTGAAGTTGAAGTTCAGGTTCCGGTAGTCGGCTGGCTACCCCGAGTTGGAGATCTGGTCCGTGAGAAGGTGGAGAACAAGAAGGAGTTTGGCCCCTCTTATCGTGCACCAGTTCCAGTGCTTGGAGTGCAGGGTACAAGAACAGTCATTTTACCTCCACTTCCTGGTCGCAAAGAAAACAGGTACATCTCTATTGACAATGTCAAACTTCAGCGAGTGGCCGATACTTCTTAGCATGACTCCAGCAGTTTCATGCCAGACGATGCAAAGAAATTCAATGTTGACTCTTGCTTCTAACACCTTGCCTGATGTTGCCATCGAGATGCAATCGGTTACTGATCCCTTATTGATACCATCGGCTGGTGGTTTGCCCGAAGAGACTGAGTATGCTTATCCTACACGTGGTCCCTCGCCTGTTTTGCAATCTACGGCGCTTGGACAGTCCCGCTTCTCCTTTGACACTAACTCGTTGCCCTTAAGCCCCCCATCGAACGTTGCTGTTTTTTTCAGCTGGTTTAAGAGACATTTTTTGATTGCCCCTTGGACATACATTTGGCTGTTGCTTTTCAGTATTTTTTTGTTTATGTCCATTGGATTCGTGATAGTTTTTTTCCGTCTTGTGGATGGCCACTATCTGAGTGAGAGATCGACAATTAGACTTATCAATGGAACTTTGGCCCCCCACTCCTCGTCCCACGTCATGAAGAGGGACCAGACTTTTGTGAATATTACTGCCTGGCCCGTCTTGGATGGAATCGCATGGGATGCTGTTAAATTCCAAATTCATGGGCCTACAGAGGTCATTAATGTACCTAATGTATTTCGTGTTTCTATGGGTGATGTGGTTAGGCAGAACATACGTTCTGATGATTGGGATGTACACGCCATTGAGTCACTGTTTTCTGATTTGAAATATTATGCCGCTTTTGATGCTGAAGATTTATACGAAAATGCGGCTAATTATGCGGAACAGTATTGTTTTCAACATTATGGCAATCATTTCCTGCATAAAGCAAATACATTTAGAAACTTTGTAAATTTTACCCAATGGGAACACTGTCCTACTCCCGAATTCGGAAGTTCACAAACACTAGTTAACAAGTATTCATATTTTACCGATTTCAGTGTTTCCAACCCGGCAGCGTTTTATTTTAAGGTGCTGCCTGAGTCTGCCGCAAAGGTTAGACTGACACACACAAAGTTACTTTATTCCAAGTCCTTTATGGACGAGTTGTCAATCAAAGGTTATGATGTATGGAAGGCTACTATTGATCTAAAGTCGGTTTGGGGTTCCAAGCCGTGGCAGGTACAGGGTACAGAGGCTTTACATCGTGCCTGTCTTATACCAAATCATATTTTATTTTTGAATTCATCCATCTTCCAAACCACCTGTTTTGGATTGGCTACTTCTAAACAATTAAAATCACCTTCTGTGCCGGATCTGGGCGCTTATCCCAATTGGGATAACCACACAGATCTGTCCCTTGCTGCTTTGCACTCCTTAGTTTCAAATACATCTTTCAATATTTCGAAAGTTAATGGTGAGGGTTGGTTAATTTGGCAAAGCAGTTCAGATATCTGTCGATATGCAGAAGCATATCGCGATTTGGGTCGTAGCTCTTTAGGAGTTAAGCCTGTGATCAAAAATCCCGATTCTAAGCAGCAGGGTAAGGCAGAAACTTTTGGTAAGGATGGTCGGCCAATTTTTCCAAAACAACCTTGGCGGACTAAACAACAGGGAAAGCAGCAGCAGAAACAGGGCTCTCGGCCTGCCTCTCCCGTTCAGTCAAGTAGTGAACGCACTTATGATCTGCGAGATCGTGCTACTATTAAGTCTCCTGATAGATTTCAGGTTTCTGAACCGCGCTCTCCTCGTTCTTCACAGGAAACATCGGCTACACAGTCTGGTGGCGGAGGCGGTGGCAAAGGTCGGGGTGCTCCTCAACAGCGTGACCAACCCCGACAGACTGAGGGTAAAGGCAAGCAGGACGAGTTTGCTCGACAAAGACCCCCGTTTCAGAAGAAGAAAGTGGCGGCTCTGACGGCAAAATATGCCTCAGATAGTGCGGACACAGCTTCAGAACCGGACATGGGCGCTGACGCTACTGGACAGCGCGGCAGAAATTACCATAGTCCGTCAAGCTCTGCGTCCATTTCTGGCGGCGACAGCAACTGATGTATTGGTTACTGTTGAAACAGCTGACACCAGAGTGGCTCCCCCTGATAGACTTTATGAAATAGTCTTATTAATAGAGGGTGACATACAACGTACTATAAAAGGGATTTTTTGGGATAATCTGACCACCACCTATGATATCCTCCTAGCGGAGGCAGATTGGCCCCCGGCCTTCATTTTGGAAGCTCCTAGAGGGGAGGAGAAAATCCTCCCGTCCTTTGCGCACACGGTGCCTAAGGACCAAGCTGAAATGTACGCTGGTGAGTGGGCGCTGGCGCTTGCGCCAGCGGTATATCGTACTCAAGTAGGTTGGGACCGGTTGTCCCCCTGCCATGAGATTCCGTTGCGGTCTATGCCCCAGCCTCAGCCCCAATATCCCATGCGTCGTGAAGCTAGACCTCACGTCGCGGCGATCCTTGAACAATTGGAATATCAGGGTGTAATTGAAACCTGTGTGTCCCCTATGAATAACCCTTTATTCACTGTAACGAAGCCTGACGGCTCGTACCGTTTAGTTTTGGATTACCGGCACCTAAACTCCCATTGCCGGACCTGCGCGGTACAAAATACACATAGCTCGGCTCTAGTCGACAGTCTCGTGCGTAAACGGTTTAAAACGACACTTGACATTTCCAATGGCTTTTTTAGCCATAACCTGTCCACACTGAGTAGCCAGTGGACAGCGTTTACTTCGGGCGGAAAACAAAAACAGTTTACGAGATTAGCCATGGGCTACAAAAATAGCCCTGGCGTCTTTTCCGCTCGCGTGGTTTCTCTCTTAGAAAGAATAGACCCCGAGGCATACTCCTATGTTGACGATATCTACCTCACGGATGATGAGCTGTTGCCGCATCTGTCTCGAGTCGACAATATTGTGGTGAGTTTTGCTGACTATGGCTACAAATTCAATTTTGCGAAGTCTCACATCGCGGAATATACGGTGTTGTTTTTGGGCTACGAGCTCAACAATGAAGGTAAGGGGTTAGCTCCCCACTTTCTGGAGAAGTGCGCATGCTTGAGTGCGCCAACGACACTAAAGAAATTACAATCTCTGCTGGGTTTTCTGAATTTCGGCCGTACGTACATTCCTGATTATGCCCAGCGTATCAAGCCGCTTTACGCCTTGGTACAACCCACATTTTCGAAGTCTAGCTGGCAGCTGGAACATTCTAAAATTTTACAGTCTTTACAGGCTGACCTTCTTGCTTCACAATATTTACTGACACGTGATAACCGCACCAACCTGGTAATAAGAATAGTGCCAGGCGCCGCGGGTTTCACGTATTTGACGTTTAATGAGGGCGATACAGTCCCCATTGCGTACAAATCCCACTTGTACACCTCTGCTGAATTACGTTTTTCCGCGGTCGAAAAAGTTCTGACTGCTGTACAGATGGCGATTCTTAAAGAACGCGCACTGTCGCATGGGAAACAGATTCTGGTTGTAACACCCTATCCTGCCTTAGAAGCAGTGACAAAGGCAAGTGTACCAAATTCTAAAGCTTTGCATCCTCGGTGGATACAATGGGCCACAACACTGACGTCGCCAGACGTCACTTACATCTTTGATGCCTCATTACAGACTCAAGAGTTCTTGCAGTATGAATTCGTTCATCCGGCTCCTCTGTCTTTGCGCCCGCTCGAAGAATACCATTGTGTCATATACACTGACGGGTCTGCGCAGCCCGCAATTGGATCAAAGCACGCCTACTCAGCGGCTTGCGCAATTGTCGTAGGTACTTTCGTAAATGGTGAATTCCAATCTGATGCAGTGCATACGCAGTCATTGGGCGATTGTACCGCGCAATTGGCGGAGCTTCGGGCTCTAGTGCTTGCACTGGAGTTTGCTGATCCCCGAGTCTCTACTCTAATTGTGAGTGATTCTTTCTACTGTGTCCAGTCCTATAATGACAATTTACACTTCTGGTCTCAGAATGATTATCGAGACACAAAAGGTGGCACAATTAAGCATAAAACGCTTTGGGTTCGAGTGGCAGACTTTAAAGAACGTCTCCCACTCGTGAATGTAATTCACACTCTTGGTCACCAACGACTTGGTGTCCATGCTGTCGGCAACAGCTTGGCTGACGAGGCAGCTAAAACAGCAGTGGCTACATACTTAGTGGCAGCAGTTACCAGATCAAAGAGTAAGATTGATGATGACATCGTGGCAGCAATTGCTGCTACAGAAAAGGGAGGCGATTACCCGAAGGGTTTTCCTTCTCGTTACATTTACCATTTAAGTCCTGATAATGTCCCATTAGTGAGGATTAACGACGTTGGTGACAGAATTATTCCCAACGCGGACTGCAGACCCGCACTGATTCTGGCTGCTCATGAGGGGTTGGCGTCTGCCCACGCCGGAGTGTCAGCCACAATATCTCTGCTACAACAACGTTACTGGTGGTTTGGTTTATATAAACAAGCGCGCGCTTATGTTCTTGATTGTGACATTTGCCAACAGATTAAACCTTCTACTGTTGCGCGCCCATCACAAACACAGTTGTACATATCCAATAAACCATTTGGTTGTGTTTATTTGGATCACTGCGGTCCTTTTTCTTCTGATACTGCGTACAAGTACATCTTGGTTGCAGTGGATTCGTGCACACGTTTTCTGTGGGTATGGCCACAAAGGAGTGCTGACTCGCGGACTGTCATCAGAGATTTGCGTGTCTTTGTGGGAACCTTTGCGTGTGGTACCTTCCATTCTGATCAGGGCCCTGCGTTCGCCTCTAAGGCTTACAAGGAGGCTATGAGAAATTTGGGGGTCCTAGTCAAATTTTCGTCCCCCTACCGACCTGAGGGTAATAGTGTGGTGGAGCGAATGAACCGTGACTTAAAGCAATCATTGACAGCCCGTGTTTTAGGCACAGGCCGGAACTGGCTAGCCCATTTGTATAACGTTCAACGTGCACTTAATAATCTCCCTAGAAGGTCTCTGGGTGGGCGGACCCCGTACATGATGCTCTTCGGAATCAGGATGTTTGTACCGGACCTTGATGGTCTAGACATGGCGGCGTCGACCGCACCCTTTGACGTAGATGATCACTGTGCTGTTTTACAGACTCTACAAGAAGCCAGAGACACTCTATCGAAGGAACACATGCCCTCCACATCTGAAGTTGAAGTTCAGGTTCCGGTAGTCGGCTGGCTACCCCGAGTTGGAGATCTGGTCCGTGAGAAGGTGGAGAACAAGAAGGAGTTTGGCCCCTCTTATCGTGCACCAGTTCCAGTGCTTGGAGTGCAGGGTACAAGAACAGTCATTTTACCTCCACTTCCTGGTCGCAAAGAAAACAGGTACATCTCTATTGACAATGTCAAACTTCAGCGAGTGGCCGATACTTCTTAGCATGACTCCAGCAGTTTCATGCCAGACGATGCAAAGAAATTCAATGTTGACTCTTGCTTCTAACACCTTGCCTGATGTTGCCATCGAGATGCAATCGGTTACTGATCCCTTATTGATACCATCGGCTGGTGGTTTGCCCGAAGAGACTGAGTATGCTTATCCTACACGTGGTCCCTCGCCTGTTTTGCAATCTACGGCGCTTGGACAGTCCCGCTTCTCCTTTGACACTAACTCGTTGCCCTTAAGCCCCCCATCGAACGTTGCTGTTTTTTTCAGCTGGTTTAAGAGACATTTTTTGATTGCCCCTTGGACATACATTTGGCTGTTGCTTTTCAGTATTTTTTTGTTTATGTCCATTGGATTCGTGATAGTTTTTTTCCGTCTTGTGGATGGCCACTATCTGAGTGAGAGATCGACAATTAGACTTATCAATGGAACTTTGGCCCCCCACTCCTCGTCCCACGTCATGAAGAGGGACCAGACTTTTGTGAATATTACTGCCTGGCCCGTCTTGGATGGAATCGCATGGGATGCTGTTAAATTCCAAATTCATGGGCCTACAGAGGTCATTAATGTACCTAATGTATTTCGTGTTTCTATGGGTGATGTGGTTAGGCAGAACATACGTTCTGATGATTGGGATGTACACGCCATTGAGTCACTGTTTTCTGATTTGAAATATTATGCCGCTTTTGATGCTGAAGATTTATACGAAAATGCGGCTAATTATGCGGAACAGTATTGTTTTCAACATTATGGCAATCATTTCCTGCATAAAGCAAATACATTTAGAAACTTTGTAAATTTTACCCAATGGGAACACTGTCCTACTCCCGAATTCGGAAGTTCACAAACACTAGTTAACAAGTATTCATATTTTACCGATTTCAGTGTTTCCAACCCGGCAGCGTTTTATTTTAAGGTGCTGCCTGAGTCTGCCGCAAAGGTTAGACTGACACACACAAAGTTACTTTATTCCAAGTCCTTTATGGACGAGTTGTCAATCAAAGGTTATGATGTATGGAAGGCTACTATTGATCTAAAGTCGGTTTGGGGTTCCAAGCCGTGGCAGGTACAGGGTACAGAGGCTTTACATCGTGCCTGTCTTATACCAAATCATATTTTATTTTTGAATTCATCCATCTTCCAAACCACCTGTTTTGGATTGGCTACTTCTAAACAATTAAAATCACCTTCTGTGCCGGATCTGGGCGCTTATCCCAATTGGGATAACCACACAGATCTGTCCCTTGCTGCTTTGCACTCCTTAGTTTCAAATACATCTTTCAATATTTCGAAAGTTAATGGTGAGGGTTGGTTAATTTGGCAAAGCAGTTCAGATATCTGTCAACGACGTTTTCTGGGACTGAAACCGGGGTATACTCAGGAACGCGTAGACCCTCGGTTTGAGTCGTCACATACTGTAACTACATACTCTGTGGGCAAGTTATGTCAATCTTGGCTGCGACATTCCACTTTGGCGTCTGTCAAAGTTCATTTATCACAATTACATGACAAAATAGATTTGAATGATTTTGTTAAGGGTCCTGTGGGTGGCAGAACCAAGAGGTGGGCGTATGCTATTTACAACGAAGTCTGGAAGTTGTCACAGATTGAGGCGGCTTCCAGATTGAGGGCTATTGACCAAGCCAACATGGAAAAGGTTTTAGCCGTTATAGATAACAGCATTAGCACTCTCTCTTCTAGGATTTATACATTAGATAATATTGTTTCATCAGTAGTTGATATTGTGCATGATGATATGTCTGTGTTATATCATGGTCAAAACCAGTTGCGTTCTGTTATGCAGTTTGCTTGGACATTGCAGACTTTAAAGGCAGGGAGAGTCCCTTGGGACTATCTTAACACTACATCGTTATTCCTTCCCTTTAACCTTACTGACAAGCAGCGATTTATGTCCATGAAGGATGCTACATATTCATTGTTACATATTGAAAAATTAGAACCATTGCCTTTTTCTGTAGCGGAGATCGATTCGGCTACGTGGTTAGTCCACGGATTGATAACTCTACCTTTTGCACTTTTTAAGTTTACGTCTTGTATGAAACACTATGCTTTGGGTAGATATGAACCGCTGGGCACCGCTTTCATACATGAGGTTTGGTCCCTCCCCTTTACGTATAGATGTACTAGGGACGGGACTGAGGTTTATTTGAAGGGCGAGGAATGTACCACGTCACCTGACCATTCCTTGGTATGCAGGCACATTCAATTACACGGCGCATGCAATGTACAAGCACCGAATTTAGCATGCATCCTACGGGGTGTCCCAGTGCCTGTGATTACGCCTTCTTTCACACTGCTTGCTAACGGTAGTTATTTGATTTTGAATAGTGAAGCTTGCTGTGGGATGTTAGTGGGAATCCCGTATATTGTAACTGTCTCGCAGAAAGTGGTCTGCTGCAATAATGTTCTCTTTCCACCCCCGCATGGGCGGCTGGATGCTTCCATCTGGCCTTCGATTCCAACCTTGAAAGCAGAGTTCAACAAGTTGAGCAGAATAAGAGCCTTATTGTCCCAAAAAGAGGTGTCTTTGACTTCCTCTCGTGAAACATTCGACCTTCACGTTGCTAATACGCGCACAGAGGTACAGGCGCTTCTGAATACTGACCTCCCCCTGCATTTCGGCTCTTTGATCCAAACTATTTTCAATGCCTCGTCCACGACCGGCCTGGCTCATTTTTTTAAACTTGTGGGCTCGGGTCTCGTGACCTCTTTCCAAACTATTTTTGGTGTGGTTCCGGGCTTTTTTCATTCCCTTTTCTCGAGCATCTTTGGAGGTGTTCCGCTGCTTCTGGCACTAGTGGCGGGCGTGCTGCTTTTCCTTTTCATACTACGGAATGGCTGCTCCTTCTGTGCCGCACGTGCACCTGTCCCGCCTGCATCTTCTTCGTGATAGGAAGCTTGACTTTTATGGAACTCTGCCGTTGGCGACCTTAAGCCTGGCATATGGATTATCTTTCCGGTATTGCTACTTCACCTGCGTGCAGTCTGTGCTTCACTGCCTGGATTGTCCCTTTGAATGGCCTTTGGATTTGTGCTTGACCAGCCTGGTGGCTCCGGTGCCGGATTTCGATCGACTAATGAGGCCCTTAGTGTCTCACGAGTTGACCTGTTCTGGTGTCCGGATAATGGCTTGTGGAGCAGCACATGGGATCCTGGGTAATTGGGACATCTCTACAGCTGCCTACAACTTCTTGGCTATGAGCTATTTGGAGGAACATTCCGGGTGCCCTCTGATCGTGCTGGAAGCTCCGCTGATTGAAGAACACGTGTGTTCCTTATCGTTGATGGATTGGATGGCTGAGACTTTCGCTGGCCCTGCAAATGATTTTTTGTTGGAAGCGGTTGCCACATATGCTGCCTATACATTCATGGATTGACTGAACTATCGTCCTTGGCGCCTGTCGCTCCTGGACGGCACCCTGCCGCGGCATTTACCTTTTTTTTTTTGCTTTCTCCCTGATGGTTGTTTTGAGTTTTTTTTTATTTGATTACATTTTTTTTTCCGGACACCACAGTTTCCCCTTTTGCTTTTCAATTTTTTTCGTTTCAGACTTTAACTCATTCTGAACCTTTGGATTGGTTACGCCTTGTTCTGCTCTGACGAAACTGAACTCTGCGTTCTCTCTTTTCTTGCCTACTAACTGGTGCTTCGATCAAGGGGGCGTGTAGTGAGTTCTCTCTGAATACGCACAGGCATTGTTAAGTTAGCATAACCACGTTAGATGTTAGAAAGCCATCTTTTTGCTTTTGCACACGGCACTGCGTTTACATGTTATTTCTTAAAACAAACTGCTGACTCGAGACTTGCTTCACACAAGAGCAATCTGTTGTTACCATCCCAAGCTCTGCGCAGCGACCTTGGTCTGTACATGGTGTGACAAACAGTCTGGGTTATTACACAATGCATGTTTTTCACTCTAGGTTGATCGGCCCACTATTTAGCCATAACACACGCGCAGCTGCAAATGCCTGAAAATTAGTGCTTTTAGTATCACAGACATCATGTTTATTATTCAGACCGAAGACGAGCCTTCCTGCGAGAAGACTCCTGATGCTCCTGTGATGTGATTTCACTAAGCTGATCTTTGAGGTATGGGGTCCCCTATTCAAGCCTAAGAGACCTTCTATTAGCATAATAATAATATTAGCTTCTTAGTAAAGGGAAGGTGGTAGTATCCACTGTCATTATAATATGATCACCCCTTTTATATTCTATGGTATTGTAACTATGTTGCTGGTTTTGATATTAATCATTTGTCTGCTTGTATTAGCCAAAGTACTGCATCTTAGGACACGTGGTCTATAAAAATAAACCCCTTTTATTTACAACGTGTCTCTGTTGATTATTGTTGTGGACTGATGTGAGAATAATATACGAACAGGTATTTCCGATTCCCACCATTCCTGAGTATGTACTGAGTCGCGTGTTCTGGGTTGTCTATTCATTGGGACCGCCGAGCTAAATCTCGGATAACGAATGGGACACTTATGCTAGCCGGATACTGGGTTCTGGGTTCTGAGGTGAGTTTCTGGTACACCACAATTCACTGAGGTCCTGGGGTTCTTCGCATAGTTCTGTGTATCAGCAGAATCCCTGCAACAGTTCCGTATGTGAGAATTAACGGCGTTGGGGACAGGTTGACTCCCAACGCGGACCGCAGACTTGCCTTGATAACAGCCGCTCACCAAGGTATGGCTTCAGCCCATGCAGGCGTCTCAGCGACTGTCACTATCTTACTACAGCGTTACTGGTGGCTCGGATTGTATAAACAGACTTGTGATTATGTCCTGACATTTGCCAGCAGATTAAACCTTCGACTGCTGTGCGTCGACCTCAAACACAGTTGAACATATCTAATAAACCACTTGGGTGTGTTTATTTGGATCACTGCGGTTCTTTCTCCTCTGATACTGCGTATAAGTACATCTTAGTTGCAGTGGATTCGTGCACACGTTTTCTATGGGTCTGGCCACAAAGGAGTGCTGATGCTCAAACTGTCATCAGGGATTTGCGTGTCTTTGTGGGAATTTTTGCATGTGGTGCCCTCTATTCGGACCAGAGTCCGGCGTTCGCCTACAATGCGTACAAGGATGCCATGAGATCCTTCGGGGTCCAGGTCAAATTTTCATCTCCATATAGGCCTGAGGGCAATTCTGTTGTGGAGTGAATGAACCGTGACTTAAAGCAATCCTTGACAACTAGGGTTTTAGGTACTGTCAGGAACTGGTTGGCCCATTTGTATAGCGTTCAACGTGCACTTAATAATCTCCCTAGGTCTCTGGGTCGGCGGACCCCATACGAAATGCTCTTTGGCATAAAAATGTTTGTCCCGGACCTTGATGGTCTAGACATGGCGGCGGCGGCCGCACCCTTTGACGTAGATGACCATTCTGCTGTGTTACAGAATCTACAAGAGGCTCGAGACAGTCTTGCAAAGAAACACTTGCCCTCCACAACTGATGCTGCACTTCAGATTCCGGTAGTTGGCTGGCAACCTCGAGTCTGTGACCTGGTCCGTGAGAAGGTGGAGAACAAGGAGGAGTTCGGCCCCTCTTATCATGCACCTGTTCCAGTGCTTGGCGTGCAGGGTACAAGAACAGTCACTTTACCTCCACTTCCTGGTCGCAAGGATAATGGGTACATCTCCATTGACAATGTCAAACTACAACGAGTGGCTGATTTTTCTTAGTATGACTCCAGGGGTCTCTTGTCCAGCAATGCTGAGAAATTCTGTTTTGGCTCGGCAAATACGAACAGGCCTGATATTGCCATTGAGATGCATACAGTTACTAATCCTTTATTGAATCCACCAGCTGATGGTCCCCATGAAGATACGGAGTATACCTATCCCACAGATGTGTCGTTGCCTGGTGTGCAATCAAGTGCAGTTGACCAGTCACGTTTTTCATTTGACACTAACTCTATAACATCGAGTGCCCCATCGAAAATTTTGATTTTTGCTGTGTGGCTTAAAAGACATTTTTTAATTCCCCCTTGGACTTGCATTTGGCTGGTACTCATATCTATTTTTTTGTTCATGTCCATTGGATTTGTGGTTGTCTTTTTTCGTCTGGTGAATGGACACTATTTAACAGAAAGATCTGCTATTAGATTAATTGATGGAACATTGGCACCCCACTCCTCGTCACACATCATGAAGAGGGACCAGACTTTTGTTAATATTACTGCCTGGCCTGTGTTAGATGGGATTGTATGGGATGCAGTAAAATTTCAAATTCATGGCCACACAGAGGTGATTAATGTCCCCAATGTACTTCGTGTTTCTATGGGGGTTGTTGTGAAACAAAACAGATGCTCTGATGACTGGGATGTCCAAGCCGCTGAGGCTCTTTTTTCTGATTTGAAATATTATGCTGCTTTTGATGCTGATGATTTGTATTGAGACTCAGCGAATTATGGAGTTATTTTGCTACCAACATTATCGCAATCATTTCCTACATAAAGCGAATACATTTAGAAATGTTGTTAATTATACACAATGGGAACATTTTCCAGATCCCATTGAAGGCAGCTCCAAAACTCAAGTGAAACAATTAACATATTTTACCGATTTCAGAGTATCTAAACCTGAAGCCTTTTATTTTAAAATGTCTACTGGGTCGGCTTCTAAAGTTAGACTGACTCATACAAAATTACTGTATTCGAAGTCCTTTATGGATGAATTAGCTATAGGGGGCTATGAGCTGTGGAAAGATACCATTGATCCTAAATCTGTTTGGGGTTCTAAAACCTGGCAGATGCAAGGTTCTGAGGCTTTGCATCGTGTGTGCCTTATCCCGAACCACATATTTTTGAATACTACCATTTTTCAGACCACCTGCTTTGGATTGGCTATTTCTAAAAAGATGAACGCCCCTACTGCTCCTGATCTGGGCGTTATCCAACCTGGGTTAATCACACGGATATGTCTCTTGAAGAATTGCAGACCCTAATTACTAATACATCCTTTAATATTTCCACCCTGGATCCTCGATGATGGTTATTATGGCAGAAAAGTTAAGATTCATGTCATCATTTTCTGGGTCTGATCCCCGGTTATACACAGGTTAGAGTAGACCCCCCCCGATTTAAATCTTCCCATTCTGTTACTACCTATTCAGTAGGAAAATTATGTCAAAACTAGCTTAAACATTCCACCTTGGCGTCCGTTAAACTTCATTTGTCCAAATTAAATGACAATGTAGATTTGAATGATTTTGTTAGGGCCCTGTGGGTGGCAGGTCCAAAAGATGGGTATATGCTATTTACAACGAAGTTTGGAAATTATCTCAAATTGAGGCTGCTTCCAGGTTAATAGCTATTGATCAAGCAAATTTGGAAAAAGTGCTTGCTGTCATGGATAATAGCATTAACAGCCTTTCTTCCAGAATTTACACATTAGATAATATTGTTTCATCGGTTGTGGATATTGTACAGGATGACATGTCCGTCTTATACCGTGGTCAAAATCAATTGCGTTCTATAATGCAGTTTGCATGGACTTTACACACGTTGAAGGCTGGGAAAGCTCCCTGGGACTACATTAACACATCTTTATTCCTGCTGTTTAATTTGATTTATAATTTAACAGTTCATGTCCATGAAGGATGCAACATATTCACTATTGCATATTGAAAAGTTGGAACCTTTACCATTCTCTGTGGACGAATCGAACTCAGCTGTGTGGCTTATCCATGGGTTAATCACACTACCTTTTCCATTGTTTAAGGTCAGTTCATGTATGAAACACTATGCCTTAGGCAGATATGAACCACTAGGTACCCCTTTCCTACATGAAGTTTGGTCCCTCCCATTTACATACAGGTGTATATGAGAGGGTAAAGGTTTATTTAAAAGGAGAGGATTGCACTTCCACACCTGATCACTCAGTAGTTTGTGGGAACATCCAATTGCATGGCGCTTGCAATGTTCACACCCCGAATTTAGCTTGCATTTTGAAGGGAAACCCTGTGCCAGCAATTACGCCAACTTTCACGTTATTAGCTAATGGTAGCTACTTTTAAATAATGAGGCGTGTTATGGGATGCTCGCAGGGATTCCGTACATTGTAACGGTCTCCCAACGAGTAGTCTGTTGTAAGAATGTGCTTTTACCACCCCCGCATGGGAGACTCAATGTATTCATCTGGCCTTCCATACCAACCTTGAAAGCAGAGTTCAAAAAGATGAGCAGAATAAGGGCTCTATTGTCTCAAAAAGAAGACAAATGTGAAACATTTTTCCTTCACGTAGCTAACACCCACACCGAGGTGCATACTCTTAAATGCTGTTCTCCCTCTTCATTTTGGTGCTCTGATTCACACTATATTGAATGCCTAGTCAACAACTGGCTTGGCACATTTTTTCAAAGTTGTGGGCTCCGGCCTTGTGACTTCGTTTCAAACAATATTTGGTGTGATACCGGCATTTTTTCATTCTATTTTTTCCAGCGTCTTCGGCGGGCTTCCATTAATCCTCGCCTTGACTGCTGGTGTGCTGCTGTTGATTTGTTTGCTCCGCAATGGCTGCACGATCTGTGTCACACGACAGTCTGCCCCGGCTGTTCCAACTGTGCAACCGGATGCTTGAATACTATGGAACACTACCACTGGCCACTTAGAGCGTAGCCTATGAATTGTCCTACCGATTCTCATACTTTACTTGCGTGCAACCGGTTTTCCATTGCCTTGTTTGTTCGTTTGAATGGGCTCTGGATTTGTGCCTGTCGAACACGGAGTCTCCTGCCCCAGATTACGATCGGCTGATGAGTCCCTTAGTGGCTCATGAGCTGGACTGTTCTGGTATCAAGATTATGGCCTGTGCAGCTGCGCACGGAATCCTAGGAAATTGGGATATATATGCAGCAGCCCTTTTTTCCTGGCGCAAAGTTATCTTAAAGAACTCGCAAGTTGTCCTCTGATGGTGCTAGAGGCTCGGGTAATCGAAGAACATGTTGTTCGTTCACTTTATTAGATTGGATGGCCGAATCATTTACTGAACATTACAATGACTTCCTGTTGGAGGCTGTTGCTACATACTGTGCCTACACATTGATGGATTAGATTGGCAGTTGTCCATCTTCCGCACGTACTAACTCAATTTTTTTTTTAATTATTATTTTTTTACTCCGAAAAGGGCTGTATACCGCCCTTGATTGATTATTGTTTTTTAATTTTTTCCCATCAACGTTTTCAAACTTTACTACCAATTATGCAGATTGGCAATATATGAACTTGGTTCTGTCTCACTCGAACTTGAACTCTACGTTCCTCCATTGCTTCCCTATTTTGTTTGTGGTCCGTTCAACGGGGGGGGAGGGGGGGGGGTGTAGTGAAGACAGGGTTTTGCCTGCACACATTGCTATGTTAGCATAAGCGTTTTAAAAGTTAAACGCCATCTTGCCACTTTGCTGCTTTTGCACATGACACTACAGGAAGCTGTTATTATATGAAAACTGCTTGCTTGCTTTTTCTTCACATGAGAACGGTCTGTTTTTCACATCCCTAGACGTGCACAGCGACCTTAGTCTGAACACTGTGTGCAGAAACCGTCACGGTCAAATAACAATGTATGCTGTTGAATTTAGGCTGATTGGCCCACGCTCTAGACACAACAAGGACACAGCTGCAAATATCTGAAACTCGGGTGCCTTTAGTACTGCATTGCATGCATGATGCTGGCACACTTGTAGAAAACCTTTCCAGACACAGAGGGCAGTGCTGATCCGGTGATGTGATTCCCCTAAGCTGATCTTTGAGGTATGGGGTTCCCCATTCAAACCTAGAGACCTTCTATTATTATAAAACTAGCTTGTTAGCCAGGGGAGGGTGGTACAAAAGGTATTATAGGACCTGTTCCAGCTATCATTGTAATAGGATTTCTCCCTTTTTTTATGGAATTGTAACAATGCTGATGGTTTTATTTTTAATCATTTGTTTGCTTTTGTTAGCCAAAGTAATGCATATTAGAGCACTTAGTTAAAAATAAACATTTTAAACTTTTCCGTGTCTGTTTACTCACATTGTGGACTGATATGAGAAGAACAACGAAAAGGTGTTCTTGATTCCCACCATTCCTGAGAGTATTCTAAGTCGCTTGTTCTGGGTTGTCTAATCATTGGTAGCTTCGATATGATACGGAGAACGAATGAGACACTGATGCTAATCGGATAGGGGTTCTAGGTACTGAATTGAGTTTTTTGGTACACCACAATTCACTGAGGTCCTGGTTTCCTGCGCATAGTTCTGTGCATGAGCAGAATCCCCGCAACAGAGTGACGCATTGGTCACCACTGTTAGTTCTGGTTGGGAAAGGGAGAGGTATCTGCCTCAATCCTGGACCATTATCCACCACTGCAGCTAAAGTGCAGTTCCCTTCGAGATCTAGACTTAGTAGGAAAGATTCCCCTGATGCTGCGTCTACTTGAACTTCAGGTCCCACTGCAAAGTCCACATATGTCATCTGGTATGATCTATCAGCAGGATGCAGGAGGCCATGAGGCCCAGCAGCCACAGGGTCAATCTCACCCAAATCTAATATAGAGGCCGAAAAATCGGTATCATAGCCCAAATTTCCCAGACTCGCTGTTTGGGAGGATAGGCCTGAAATTGCACTGTGTCCAGAACAGCTCCAATGAAAAGGAGTGACTGAGAGGGAGTCAGGTGTTACTTCGGCACGTTTATAGCGAACCCCAGCGCATGTAGGAAGTCTGTCGCAGTCTGGAGGTGGGAGAAGACATCTGAAAATAAGAGGGGTCCTCCTCACCAAAGGGACAGGACACCCTGGGAGAGAACAGCCTGGGGTGACCCTGCCTTCAACAACCAGTCGTTGAGATGGAGGAAGACTGGAACCCCTGATCTGTACAGATGAGCTGCGACCACCACCATCACTTTGGTGAACACCGGAGGGGCACTGATAAGCCCAAGGGGAGCATGGTGAACTGAAAATACTCATGGCCTACCATGAACCATAGGTAGCGCCTGTGGGCTGGCAGGACAGGGATATGGAAATAGGCATACTGCAAGTCCAAAGCCACCATTCAGTCTCCAGGGTTGAGGGAAGACAGGACGTGGGCCAACATGAGTATTTTGAACTTCTCCTTCCAGAGGAAGCGGTTGAGGGCCCGAGGTCTAGGACAGGACGCAGGCACGTGTCCTTCTTGGGCACCAGAAAGTAGCGGGAAAGGCAACCATGACCTACTTCTGGCGCAGGGACACTTTCGATAGCTCCCTTGGCCAAGAGACCTGAAAGTTCCTGGCGGAGAAGAGCCAAATGATCCTCCGACTTGCGATTCAAAGATGGTGGCATGGACGGAGGGGTAGTCTTGAAGGGGAGGGAGTAGGCCCTTCAAACTATCTGCAAAACCCACCGGTCCAGTAAGTGGGGGAGGTGATGGCGAATCCTGCCACCCACTGGCCGTGAATGGACCTGATGGGTCGAACTAGGATGGTTTGGAGGCTGCTGCAAGGGGGGGGGGGGGGGGAAGAGTGGACTGGTTCGCCCGCCTGCTCCCGGACCCACGAAGTCGCTGGGTCCCACGTCCGTGGCCACACAGAGGCTGGTCAGCTTGCGTGAACCGGTGGCTAGACTGGGCCGGACGTGTAGAGGTGCCCCTTCCGTAGCCACTAAAGGGGCAAAAGGCAGACTGTGGTGGACGAGAAGATGCAGCGAGGACCAAGGATCTGGCCGTAGCTCGAGAATCCTTTAAGTGCTCTAACACCAAGTCTGCCTTGTCACCAAAAAGGCAACAGCCATCGAAGGGCATGTCCAGCAAGGTTGACTGGACATCTCCTGAAAAGCCAGACATCCTCAACCAGGCATAGCGCCAAAGGGCTACCGACATGTCAGTCATTGTGCCCAGTGACTCGGTGGCATCCAGTCCACATCGAATCGTGAATTTAGCTGCGTCTCTCCCATCTGCCACTGGTTGGGAGAGAACAGGCACCTCGGCTTCCTCTGGGCACCGAGGCAGCACTTGCGCAACCATATCCCAGTTTGTATGGGAGTACCGGCCCAAGAGGCACATTGTATCATAGACCGCAGTGACAAGCTGGAGTGAGGGAACATGTGCTTCCCAAGATGATCCAGCTTCTTGGATTCCCTGTCTGGGGGGAGCAGAAGGGAATGGGGGGGGGGGGGGAGGGTGTTTGGTGAGGAAAACGGGGTCGTCCGGGGCTGGGAGGTGAAGGCAATCGATCGTCCTTTCCACAGGTTCCCCTGTGCTGGGCTTGGACCAGGTGCCCAGAAGGATGTCAGAGAGGGCTTCGTTAAAGGGCAGTAGGGGTTCAGAGGCGGTTGCAGCATGCTGAAGCACTTCTGTCAGGAGATTAGTCATGACCGCCACTGAAGGGAGCTCTAGGCCCAAGACCTCGGCTGCCCTTTGCACCACCACAGCGTAGGACGCTCACTTCTCCATAGCCACGGTAGGGGGAGAAAGCAAGCCAAGGTCTGGAGAAGATTCCAGACCACTGGCATCACCCAGGTCCTCTCTCCAGTCCGGCTTTTCAAGCTGGTCTGCCAAAGGGTCTGATGACCTCTCCCAGTCCTCATCACCACGCTCTGGGAGATAGGGAATACCAGGGATGAACAGGCGAACAAAAGTACCCTCTGGCGTTGGGTTTGACGTCGGTCCGACTCCATCTCAGGGATGAAGATGGGGACAACGTCGGCCGGGTCGACACCTGGGGTGTAGTCGCCAGGGAAAGTAGAGTAAGATTGACCGGCGTCAATCCGGATCTAGGCCTGGATCCGCGGGGTCACTCCAGTGCCAGAGCCACCGGCACTGAAGGCCCAGGGCCCCGACCGAATCTGTGGGGCGCAAAGGCACATTGCCCAAAGATACGGTGGAGGGCTTCGTAAAATGTACGAAGTTGGGTAGGGGACGTCCCGGCTCCGGGAAATGGGGGAAGGTGCAGAGTCGTCCTTGAATCAGGCACCGGAGATGGAGCCTGAGAGCGATGACGATCCGGATCCTGCATCGCGTGAGCTAACTGACGGGGAGAAGGCGAAGAGCGGTGGTGCTTCTTCGCCTTCTTCTGGTGCTTCAACTTACCAGAGGACTTTCTAAGACTCGGAATGGGACGATGTGTGGGGGCTCTGCGACCGGTCTCGGGACCTTCCCCTCAAACGTGACCGGGAGTGACGCAGAAACAACCACCGGGCCTCCAAGAGCTTTTGGGACCGCTCCTACAAAGACTTAGGATTCATGGCCCGGCAGTCGGAGCACAACTTCAGGTCGTGGTCACGCTCCAGACACCAAAGGCACACGAGGTGGGGGTCCGTCACTGACATCAGCCTATGACAGGCCCCGCAAGGCTTGAAGACAGTCCGATGAAGGGACATCCCTCGCACACCAGGAGTCGAAGACTCGAAAATGTGTCGACAAAATGACGAAAAAAGTTTTGTGAAAAAGTAACTAACGGCGTAGCTCTCTTCGGATCTGCGCTAGGCTGGTGCGTAAAAAGAAAGATCTGAAGTCAGCGTGCAGGGGCAGTGTGTAAGTAGACACCACAACGTCATCCCGGTGACCACGACGCCGGATGCATAGTCGTCCGATGACACCTACCGGTGCGCAGGGGTACTGCTAAGAAAAATTCTCCTGATCGAGTGACACCTGGGGGAAATTCTAAGGTAAGGAATCTATAACTGTCTCTTTCACATAAGACTGGTTGGTCGATATCTCAAGCCTTGCTAATTCCACCCATATTTTGAGAACCAGTGAGATAGGGAAGGGGTCAAGGACACTCTACTTGCCTTGAAAAATGAATGCAGGTTCCTACACAGGCTTCAGTCCCATAAAATATCTCCCTGCCACCGAAACACCAAAGCTCATGCACCCACTATGATTAGATTTTTTTGAAGGGAGCCATCCTGCCATCACATCCACTTGTGTGATGGGCAGCTACAGCAGCGACCTGGTCTTCAATGGTGTACTGGCCTCAATTTTTGAGTGGGGGAGGGGGTGGGTTGAGGGGGAGAGGGGCACCCCAAGGACCAGTTTACAATAACGCAATGAGACATCACGTTAGGAGTATCACATTATTTTGCAATCCAAGTGACCTAACTGCTTTTGTAAAATAATCTCCCAAGTTAGCCAAATCCGGTTCAAGTCTCCATAAACCTAGACATCAAACAGACAATAATTACTATTAGTGCCCTTTCTGCTAGAAACAATTCAACCTTTCCGATGTGAGGGCACACAATCACCCGTTGTCAAGAAATCCTAAACATATTTTATTGTATGCCTTCAAACCCTGTGGTACCAAAACATATATAAAATATATTCAATGTTACCATGTCCGCATACTGAAATAAAAAGCACTGAATTATTTTATTAATCCACTCCAATCTTCCTTTATTTGAAGTTCCATGAAAATACAGAAATATACCCCAAACAAGGAGGTCAAATACAAAACCAGTGCAAAATGTGTTTACAGCAGAAAAATACTTTACAAAAATACAACTTGCATTCATTTAACGTTATGATAGAATTTAAATGCAATGTAGAATTATTATCTATAGTTTAGGTTAAGACTTTAGAAGCGGCATATAAAGTCCCAAAATAAGAAAAATTACGCACAGATTGTGACTCCGGGGTCTCCAACCTTTTCTGTACTGAGAGCAACTTATGTTCAATGAAACGCATTGAGAACTACTATTATTAGTGTTGAATGTTTTCAATTGTCTTTATGTTTAATAATTCAACCAAGCAAAAGCTTTCCAATGCAATAATCTGGGCTGCACATAGGTGAGCTATTCAGAGGTAACTGGAGAGCTACAGTAGCTCTTGAGCTACTGGTTTGAGACCCCTGCTCTATTACAACAAATGTACTATAAATGGAAAGCAATCAGAGCCCATTTTATTGTGTAAGTAATGTGTAATAGCGCTGAAGTTTTCAGAGTTTTAATTCTATGTTAGCTTAAAAAAAGCAGTGAGACAAATGTTTGAGTTCACAACTGGATGAATTCAAAATATCAGGAGAAGCATAAAGAATTGTGGCTAGCAAATATGGATAATCACCTAGCATTTTTTTTGTTCACATGAAAACACCACATTTTGACGGAAACCTATGCAACATAGTAGAAAAATGTATCAATTATAATTCACTTTCGTCTAGGTCGTACGGATGCAGTACTCCCTACAGCAGGTGAAATGACCAGTGACAAATACATAGCCAACAACTATATTCATCTACTAGTTACATCTTATTATTTATTTTTTTTCAACTTGTTCACTTTCTCACCTGATTAACAAAACTGCTGGTTTAGAACTGATTTTAAAACTTATATAAATTTACAAAAGTCAGATGTTCAAATTAATCCATACAAAACCACAATGCACATTGAATTTTAAACACCAGACTGCAAAAATAGCTTAATGGATAAATACAGAATACAATCTAACAGATGTGGTCAACGTACCATCTTATTTCTTAAAGATACGTACAAAACTAAAGAGAAATGTTTGAAAAAAATATGTTTATTTTTGTATTTTTCAGACAAGGCACACAAAACGACCTTTACTCCTTAACAGAATAGAAATTCATGAAATGCTGTCAAACTGAAGGTGGTATTGTCTAATCAGAATTAAACATCGTGATTATATGTTTATGATACGTTGAAGCTGGGGTGAGTAACGCATACTCCCCAGTGGACCGATTAGAAAATTCATTAGAGTAAATGCCCACACTAGTGGGATGTGACACTTTACATCAGCACTGCTAATTCAGCATTTCATTTTCTGAAACTTAAAACATGAGATATGACACCGATCATTCGCTTCAGCTAAAATTTCATGGCACACAGGTACTTTAGATTTGAGTAATAAGATGCCCCTAGTGAAATTATAAACTTCACATGTGCTTTATGAGGGTACGATGTTTTAGTGAAAAGGCTTGTACAAGCCATAGTTAAGCCACAGCTCTAATAATGCATAGAGAGTAAAATGCCCTCTGTGGAAAACGAAAGCTGACATACACAGTAAGTCAGTCTTTAGAATTTGTCTTACACTGGTCACAATACAATGTGGCAGCAAGGGAGCAACTATCATTAGTGCAGCAGATGCAGTGGTACCAGCATCCATCATCAAGGCCCACTGCCTTGCAATGTTGGCAGTCTTTTACTACCCAACTACACAGTTGGAACATTTTCCTTAATTGTGTTAAAGCCCATGACACCTGTACTTTGTCAGTGTAAGCGGGGAAAGGGCAGTATTTGAGGGTTAGGATAGCATTAGATACAGATTGATTTACATGAAATATTATTTAGATGTATTAGCTAAGGGAGTCCTTTGATACTTTTTACAAAAATGCTCAGGAGTACTTCAAAATGTTATTGGATATGTGAGAACGAGGCCAGGTAAATTTGAAGCACCTGTTGGCACGTCAAATGACAAACTGAGGAGACCAGACGGCAGTATGAAAATTTAACAGGAACAAGACTCACAATTCACTTCAGCCTTGAAAAGGCTTTCGACCCCAATGATGTTAGGCAGGTTTTTCAGGGGAAAACATTGCCCAAACGTTCTAGACTTGTATCGCTGTTTATTTTGGCATTTATATGTAGCAACATGTTGTGTGATTACTCTGTTTCACAAATGCGGATGAATTACATTAGTTAGATGGATTGCTCTCCCTAACATGCAGGTTAAACATTTTATGGAAGAAAAGGCTTTTTAAAACTTTATTTGGTTGCTACAAGGGGGTTTGTTGGTGCCGCCTATATGATCTACAATTTAGAAGGTCAGCATTTGGTAAATATCATTGCAACAAATGGAAAGTTCAACAGCTTGCATATACTTGAACCTTCCTTTTTGGTAAGGGAAAATTTGGATTTGAGGTAGCACGTGGGGAAGGCACATGGGAGTAAAACTCATAAAACACTTTTTATTAAGTGCTTAAAATTCTTTTGGTTCAAGTCTTCATTTTTGTGAATGTATATGAACGTATTACTAATTTCTTCTTTACTATTCTTGTAGTAAATACATTCTAACTGGTTTTCTCTAAAATAAGTGATAAAAGACAACACAAAAATGTTGCTATTTGTATGTAATGAGTTGTTGCGAGCAGAGTAGTTTTGACTGTTGCCACGGTTCTGAATAAGTTAATGAGTCTATTACATACAAGTGATTTTCAAGCATACAACATGATATTGACAAAGCCCATGGGTCTGCCAATTTGTAGATTAATGAGTTTGTAGAAGAATGTATGTGTAGACTGATGAAAATGCGATGATGCATGGGTGAATTGACAAAAGTAGGACCCCGGTATAGACAAATGAATAAACAAGCACGGGCCAAGCCGTTAGGTCTTGCCTTTGGGACATATGGGCTTTGCCACTTCCTCTTGGAAGTGTTGTACAGCAAAGTTAAAAAAAAAAAAAAGTCGCATTGTTGGATGCGTCATTCTACTGACATGTAAGCATAAGAATGCATGCACATGCCAGCGGAATGACGAGAGTGTAGTTTGCTTTTATTTACCGTTCCAAAAAGATTGGTTTGCGGAAAGTGCCATTTTTTTTTTTAAAGGTCCACAAGTGTTGACCGGGTTGGTGAGGGGAATGGGGGGGGGGGGTTGGATGATGTGTAAAACAGGAGCGGATTGGGGTGCAAGGTGAAAAGCAGCACATGGAGGATGGGAGGGAGAAGCACAAGAGGAAGAAAGCACCACAGAGTATATGGGTGGGAGAGCAACAAAGAGCAGGCTGGGGGCTGGTCAGCCCACGGAAAAGAGAAAGCAGCAGGGGAGGAGAGAAGCACACTGATATGAGAGAGCAACATAGAGTGGGAAGAGGGAGAGAAGCAAACAAGGGAAACAACTACAAAAATGAACTTGTGAAGTGCTTGAACACAAAGAAAAAGGAGTTCCTCAAAACTAGGCAGTTGAAGGACAGGTGAAGATGCTATCCTCTAGGGGAGGGATCAGCATAGGATGGACAAGGCAAAGCTCTCAAATATGAAGCAAGCAAATGACAATGACAATAAAGCCAGCCAATGGTAAGTAACGGGCAGACTATGTCTACTGTAAATTCTTAATACACTTAATTAATTTGCAACAAGACCACTTGCTTCTTCAGGCTTGACCTAAAAAGAAAGGAAAACAATAGATAGGAAAGTGAGGATGGAGAATGCATGGTAAAGGGATGAATTAATGGAAAGTGAAGATTATGAAAGCAGAAATGTACTATTAATTTCTAGCTTTCCAATTGCCACAGACGAGAGAGTGATTAAGGACAAATGTGGATTAATATTTTACCATGACTGGATTCAGTGCATATACTTCAGGTCTCTGTTCTCACAATGTGCATAGTATGACTGTGTAAAGGGCAGACCAAGCAGTGGCTGGCAGATGGCTGGATCTGCACCTTCACCAGCTTCTTTGAGTGCTTTCTGCTTCCATCATGGTCACAAAGTACCACCAGGCATAGCCTTCACTGTGTTTCTAGCCCTAGAGAGTTCATGGCGAATTGTGCACAGCCACTAAAGAGCAGAGTTTCATGATGGCCCAGGAATGCTTACTGATTTTGGTCTTCAATCATTGACCTTCGTCTCGACTTCTGACTTTGAGCAACATTTATCATCCCAGCAAACCATGGCACTGCAGCGCAACAGAAAGGGGAAGGATGAGTGCTTGTTGGTACTCACTGACCAATCATGGTGAGACACTTATTTTAGCATGCAGACATGGATGGTGCAGCAAGTGGGACAAGGGACAAGCATATGAGATCCTGTGGTTCAAGGATGAAACAGAGTGGCAGTTAGATATGTGGGTCTACAAAGACAGTTTTGGGGATCCTTATTTGCAATAGGCACAATGAATGGGAAGCCTGCTCACCATGAGTCCCTGATCAATGTGGCAGATTCTGGGGACAAGCCCCAACCGTAAATGCAAAACTGCTGTCAGCCCATGTGCACAATATAAAACACAGATTGCATACTGGATATAGACTAATTTGGGAATATCTGTGTGGGGTAAAAATCCCATCCTTTTAGTCAGAAAGCCAGGGAGTAACAGACCAAAGGAAAATGCAATAGGTTTCACTAAGTAACCGAATCGTTCCAGCCAGGTTTGTCTAGGCTTACTTACATTACTACAACCAAAGTAGCACTTAGCAGCAGACCTAAGAAATGGAACAAATGGTGCAAGGTGATATGGTATAGTGGCATAGTGTGCACTGCCTAGACATGGTGACAGACTGGAGTGCTTGTAGTGGTGACTGATCGAAATGAAGTAGGTGGGAGAAGAATACTATTTCATGTTAATAGGGAACAGAGGACGACGATGGAGGAGATTTATGCGTGTTCTGAACAAGAGAAACAACGGTTCTGTGCAGATACCTTGAGATGGAGTGTGTCTAATCCTGGCTGCAGAGGCAAGACAGATTGAGCTAGAGACTAGTTAAAATACATTCTGGCCCATTAAACATTTGTATGCACTTCAATATGCACTTTCTGTGAAGGTTTCCCAGCATGTACTTTAGCAAAACATTAATATGTATTTTTTACAGAACTAACACTTCTACAAGTTATTCGCAGTTAAAAGGTTCAATTAGACACCAAAATTATTATTCAAACTGTTAACCAGTGATGCTGAAATAATCTGATAAAAAACAGAGTTGGGGAAAAACATCTCAAAATGATGCTTTTGGAGGACCATTCCTACCACCCTGATGATGCTACTTCCCACAGCTGCATGACCAGAGTTATTCTGCAGATTAATTTATCACATTCTACATGTCCTGCTAACCTATTAGTGTCATTTTTCAGAGATGAATACAAATATTGCTTTAAAACAGAACCTAGCAAGTAAGCTAGTCAATGAACTAAAGAGGCAAGTGGTTGACCACTATTAAAAATGGACCACATCTTTTCAGTGATCTAGAATAAAGCATGTGCTGGTCTCAAATTTTCATTGCCAAAAATAAAGACTAATAAATATAAGTCTTGGAATATAATGCAGTATGTCAAAGATAGAATCCCGATGCCATCACATAGGAGATTTACGCCAAGTCTTAAAATGGAGTTGAACCTCTGATGGCTGTTAGGTTTCAAAAAGTATATACTTTGAAGAGCAGGCACAGCATTAAACGTACGTTTTACGTTTATTACTTATTTAAGTGTGATGAAAATGTCTCACTTAGGTACGGCATTACCTATTGATATAGTTACCTGTGACGGGATGTGCAGACAGAATTATGAACGGGAGTACTCTACAGTGCTGTACTTAGTGTATCGGCTTGAAGACTGACCCAAAGAGCGACTAGATGGAGGTTCCTCTAGGGTGAAGCCAGTGTTGTTCAGCATAGGCTCAGATGTCAGTATTTGCCCCTGCATTCCCTTGCCAGAGACAATATTTTTTTCAGTTACTATATTCTGTACAGTTGAGACCTCTGAAGGAATTCTCATGTTCCCTTGAATACTAGCAACTGGGGTGAACAGCCTTTCGGTCACCAAAACATTCTGCCCATCAGAAAGCTCGGACATGTTCCTAGCAGTCTGCAGTGTTGAGGAAGGTGCAAGCACCCGTTCCCTCTCTCTCACTACTACATACTGCGCATCGGGCATGTCACGAAGACCTATCACACCCGAATCACCATTGATATACCTTTCGGTCACCAAAACATTCTGTCCATCTGACAGGTCATGCATGTCTAACATACCATGAAGATTTGATCCTGGAGCAAGCACTCTTTCAGTCATTATCACATTCTGCTGAAGTCTGGGTTCATGGAGGATAGTAACTGGTTGCACAGAGGGACCAGTAACATAAGATTTTTCAGTCACTAATATGTTCCCTTGAACAAGTGGGACAGGGAGTACATTAGGCCTAGAAGACATAGATTCTTCTGAAACTATCTCTTCACGAATATCTGTTGCTTGAGCTATGTTAGGCTCTATAACATGCTGAAAGTGGTACCCATCTTCACTCGATTCCTCCTGTTGTACATGATCAACAACCACACTTGAATCAGAAAACATCACACTTTTGTCAGGCCTACTCCTGCTTGTGTTCGCTCCCTGGATGCTAGAACTTTCTTCTTCAACTTTCATGTACATTTGTTGGCCTAGGCAGATTTCTGCCAGCGTTTTAAATTTTATTCCCAGATCATCCAAAAAACTGTCTTCCATTTCGCCTTCAATGAAGCTGCAGCAACCGATAGACCCAGTTGGAGAACCGATTCCTTCTTGGGAGTAGACTAAGAGGCAATCTTTTGCTGGCTGAGACTCCTCTTCCTCAGTATAAAACATAGCTTTCTAAAACAAAAAAAGGAACCCATTAAAAAGTTAGACATTTATCATGCAAGATCATGCACATACAGGAAGCCATTTCTTGGCACAATTTAGATATACAAATTATTACAATTCAAATTCGGCAGAGATCTCAGTATGAGCAAGATGAGTACACTGTGTCAAGACTAGATTTTGCCTGCTGAAAATGATATTCAAGAGGACTTTGATAGGGCTAACTAGATATCCTTCACCATAAATTGAACAACAAACTGAGGGAGAAGTATACGTAGGTCAAAGGGTAGACAGAGAATTGTAAGTAACTGGCTCTTTATGTGATATACCAAGAATCTGATATACCACGTAAAGAGTCCAGGGGCCGTCTTATGAGTGGACAGGGGCTTGCTATGCAATCCCAAAGTACACTATTGGGGGTAGTGTGGTTGAGCAGCCTTAGGCTCAACACAGAGGAGGGCAAGATGTTTGCAAATATACACAATAATCAATGAATGACACGACTCAAGAAGGAGATCCACAACAATATATAAAAAATATCAAGTATCTTTATATATGTTTAGGCATCAGAGAAAAATCGTTCAGGTAAGTACGTTTTCAAATATGAAATCATTTGAATTTAAAAACTGGACACAGTGCAATTTCTGAGTTCTGCAATGTTATCCTATGGTAAGGAAGAACAAGGTCTGCAAACAAGTATAGTACAGCGACTTACAAGACCAATCTCCAGGAGTAAAGTTGAGTGGTGGGCAAGGTGTAAGGAAGCACCAGCAGTACACCACCAGTGGCACGAGGGCAGCCAGGGGGCAAAATAGCATCAGAAGCCCAGTAGGTTTCTCTAGAACACGATCACTGTGGAAAGAGGCTATAGGCTAAGGCTGGGAGGCCAGCCAGGCTGAACCAGCAAGGGGACTCAGTCCTTGCGATGCTCGGGTATGGAGGGACACCTTTGTTCCACTTCTCCAAGGCCCAGGGGCGATGGCTGCAGAGATGTCCTTAGGAATCAATTTTTCCTTACAAGAGCAGTCGAGGTCAGCATGCGGAGGCTGCAGGCGATGTCGGGACGTCCAGGAGGGGTGAAATCACGATGGACTCTAGCTCTGGAGGGCTTGGAGATATTGTTGACACCTGTGGTCCACTTCAACTCGGGCTGGAGGCAACGGATGCAGTGGTGGCTTCGGGTGTCAGGTTTTGGCAGTCAGTTCCGGAAGCCTCAGAGCCTTCTCTTTTGGAGTTTCTTCAGAATAGGTCTGCTGTTCATAGGAGGTCTTGAGTCTTTTTTGAAGACAGGCATTCCGCTCAGGTTTCTGGAGTCAACACCTGCAGGACGAGTTGACATTGGCACAGTTTTCAACAAGGGATGCATACAGGCCTGCAGGGTTGGTACCAGGCCAGTTTCTTTCCTTTCTCCGCTCTGCTTTTGGGACTCTTTGGTGTCTTTTCTTCTTAGGTTATCAGATCTGCTTCTTTAATGCCAGGGACTCGTCTAAATGGTTTACTTAAGGGTGTTAGGGGGAGTTTAGGGTAGTAGCCAATGGGCTACTGATTCTTGAGGTCACTATGTCTCCTATATGACCACTTCCTGTGAGAAGTGGGCATAACTCTGTCCCAGAATTCCCAAGTATGACTTCCCAAACATGGCTACTTCTGAAAAATCATGTCCACCTCACAGTAGCCCACCCCAGGGATGATAGCCAACATGACATGCCAAGGGGGCTCTGGACAGGGGTCTGGCTTCCTCTTCTCTGAGAGGAGCCAGATTCGCAATCCTAAGGCGGATGCTTCTTTGAAGCTCGCCGGCCCAAGGAGGCTAATCAGCAGAGCATCCTGTGGGAGGCGGACAGGCTTTTGTACTGGGTCTCCTGAGAGCAAAAGTTCTCACCCTCGGAGGTTAAAACAGCATCTCGGGAGGAAGGCTGGCAGAAACCAGTCAGCAAGCACAACAGAGGCTGGTAGGTGTTCAGGGGGCACCTCTATGGGGCCCTCTGAGTGCATGTATTGGTAAATCCAATACTGGCATCAGTGTGGGTTTGCCAATGCGAGGTGTTTGATACGCAAACATCCCTATTTTCAGTGAAGTCATTGTGTAGCTGGGGAACTCGTTTTCACCAGTATTCAGCACATGTTCTCAAATGGCTTCCCTAGTCACTTGTACTGGCAGTAATGGAACTGACCAGCAAAGGGGCATATCTGCATGTGGGGATATGCCTTTACATGTAGTACTAAGTGTGAGAAGGTGGCCTGGTATATGCTGTCCACTAATTAAAGTGGGCACCTTGTACCAGTCCACACAACCCTTATGATGTATGAGGTCAAAGATAACCTTTAGAAAGCTATCCTAGTGGTAGCTGTGGAGAGCAACCTTCAGGCTTAATCTTGAAGGAATGTAAAGCAGCTTTTTTTTTTACCAGAGTATCACCTCCTGAATGACTAAATGAAAGGAGAACCACACAGTAATTATATAAAAACATATATTTATTACTATAACACTGTCTACTAATCTCTACCTGAGATCAGAACATAAAGCACACAATACTGACTCAATAGAACATTCGTAAGTAGTACAATACACAGCAGGCTCCAGGGGGAGGCCGAACCATATACTTAACAAGCATTGGCATAGCCAATAGGTCTCGCCTTTGGGACCTTATAAGTGTTTAGCCATGCAACACTTGATATTGTTGCACGAAGGATATTGTGCTGGATAACTAAACACTTACAAGGTCACAAAGGCGAGACCTATAAAATGCCAATGCTTGTTGTTTTTCACACTGGAGTAGTGATGACATCAGTATCATGGCAGAACCAGCAATTTATTGGGAAATCACTAATATATGCCCTGTCACAAGAATCAGCACAGGTAGAAGAACTTGTGATCAGACCGCACAGGGTGCATTTTTAGAAGCTTTCTGGTACAGCTGAAAAGTGCCCGATAGACTGGCATGTTCAGATGCTTACATCAGAACTTGAACGGTGAAGAGCAACACACTGGCACAGAATTTAAAATGGATGGTATTTTTCTTTGTATAGGATTCTGTCTGCTAGATGAGGAATTACGTATTGGTGAAACATTCTAATGTGCTTGACACAAATGACTGCCTATTTCACAATCAAGATTTTTGGATCTTCACACAATTTGATGAAAAATACATGCTTATGTACTTTGCAGAGATATTTCTCTTGGGTACTGTGACAGACTCTGAAGCACTGCATCATTCCATAAGGTTTCCTGCAAACTATATTTAAATCTTCCGACTGTTTGGCCAAAACCCATGAAAAAGAGTGGTGCAAAATGCATCTCCTGGACCAACTCCTTCTGAAATTTTCTATGGAGTATAGGAGACGTGTCCCAAACCCAAAGAGAAAGGATCAGGCCTGTGCACCTGGTGCAATGTGGGAAGGGTTTGAAAAGACTTGACGGGGCTGATTTTCTTCCCAGTTCGGCCCTGGTGTGCATCTGTGAATCTAAAACAACTATAGTCGGAAATGGAGTTACAAGTAATGCAAATTGTATTGCTAGTCTGTTGCTCCCTAATCCTAAAACATTACAAACTGCCACCACACCAGAACTTTTCTATTCTCTGCAAAAACATGATTAAAACCTATGTTCAAACACTCGGGGGGGGGGTGTTCCCTAAACGCACCTGTGGACCAGATAAGCCACAGGACTACAAGAACACAGTGCTTAAGTAAAGACAAAAATGGTCATTAAAGATAGATATTGCCAAAAAGGTTTTAGTAATAGCATGTTCATCTGTAGGTCATGCATCGAATCTGAATGGCTGATGCGCTTTCGGTAATCCCCACATTATGTAAACCAAAGCGCTCAGCGTGTCTGATACTAAACAGATGAGGCTAATTATTTTGTTCAAAGTGCATTAAGGTCTAATTAGCGGGGGCATTACAGTACCAAATGAGCAGTGAACAACCAATTGCGCAATGGACTATTTGTTTATATACGTTCATTAAGAAATGCAACTCATTGACAAGGTTCAGGCCTGCTGGCTCTCAGGAGCAGGCTGTGGCCGCGTTGCCTCTGCCAGGACAATAAATCAAGGACACGCAGAGAAACGCGCGCCATGGAGCGCAAAGAAGCACTCCTGCTGATTTAATGCGGCGCTGCAGATGTTTGTGGACTTGGCCGCTGGCAACCAGGGCTTAGATTTGCAGGACTAACTCCAGTTGGCTGGAGGACGGTTACTTACACACAAAGTAATAAACAGCGAAAGGCCAAGGTGCGTTTGACAAACTCAATGGTTTAATAATGCGCTTTAGGACTGGGATCGGCCGTGTTAAGGCATTTAAAAAAAAAAAAATCGAGTCTGCAGCCAGCTGGACTCGGTTCCCAGGCTCCTTTCCTTCCTGAGATCCGGCTTCGTTCTTGAGTCTTGTATAATACAAGTTAATACCTTGGCAAGCTCCAGTGACGGTAAAGGGCAGATGGGATCGGACATGCTCATCCTCCCATTAACGAAAGGAAATGAAGGGTTCCCTCGGCTGCACGTGTTGTACATTGAACAAGTACAGACTGGAAGAGACCAGCACTTAAAGTGACAAAAAATCAACCTGATTGAATGAGCATGGCCCCGACTTCCCCGCCCCCTCACGTCATCACTGATAGGCCTTCCGGGAGGTGACTCTTCAGGACCAAACAAAACGCGTGAAGTTAAGACAAAACAATGCTCTGTAGCAGTACCAACAGGCAGAGTAACAGTCCATACTCAAAAGGTCATTTGTTTCCTTCAAACTGTAAAAGAATGCACACCTGTTGCTAGACAGCCTCCTCCAGCCATGCGCAACCAAAATGCAGAAGCCCATGCTAGGCACGTACAACATCCGCTCTGCGACGACGAAATCAACAGGGAAAAACAGGTTCGGCGCGGGGATGAACGGCAGCGCTATAAACATTAAAAAAAAACAACTTGGCTGCACCAGACTTAACAAGCATTGGCCGCACGGCCATGAAAGCAACGCGGCCGTAAAAGTGAAAGTGATCGTGCTAAAAAGCTGCAGCTGTTTTCAAGCACACTCGTGCTTGTGGCACAATCCGCCTTGTGGGAGCGAGCAACAGTCAACTAGCATGCGTGCCGCTGCTCGCTCCCGCAAGGTGGATGCCGCCACAAGCATGAGTATGTGCTTCCAAAAACAGCAGAGCGACGGCTAAAGGTCCTCCGATGCAGCGCATGCGCCCTGCATAGGCGAGACCTAAAAATGGTATACAAATCACAACTTCACTAGATACAGTGCCTAGAGCATGTAGAATTACTGGGACCCCAAGTAACCACCCAGAGGAGTGACACAGGGAGCCCATAGAGGATGGGTGCAGTGAGGAAACACGACCTCCTGCTCCGTACAACTCTATGGGAAAGTCGTGGGGGTAAAGTTACAGTTTAAGGACACTTCTACGAGGACTTCGAGCAAACCCTTTGGAACATAGGAGGCACTAAGGCCAAACCACCATGGAGTACCCGTGTTACCTATCCCAGAGGAGCTTGGTACATAGCGGTCAAGTGGTGTTGGAGACCATCGTCGTTTTCAATGGATTGCAAATAAGTACTGGTGCCGGGAAGGCGAAGAGTGTTGGTGGAATCCAAGCCAGGATTCTAGGTGAGATGAACGTGAAAGCAGCGGGGACAGAGTCTGGGTTTATTCAGGTGACCAGGGGCTCGGTAGTCGAATGCCCTCCGATGTCGGGTGCTTTAGGTGCGATGAAGGGTTGCTTGACTCTGCAGGCACAGGGACCAGGAAACGTCAGGGACGACCAGGATATGGAGGTGGGCTGTCCCACGAAGGATGTCGAGAGCTGAGGGGTCGATTTCTGGCTGGAGCACCAACAAACCTTGGCAAATGCAACCCACGCTGTCAGAGTAAATAGGTTACGGTGTGGACCTGCAAGGTCCAGGGGACTCTCCAAGCAATGGAGAGTCAAGGCCCGTCTGGAGCAACCAGGTAAGCCCAAGAATCAACGGACCAGGGATCAATAGGAGACCTCGAGCGAAATTACAAAGCACCAGCCCACAGAGCACTCGTGAGTGGAAGCCGGAGATCTTCGGAGTAAATGCTCTCTCGGGGTCAGGACTACACTGAGTTCAATTCACAAGCTCAGGAGTTGCCAACAAGCATGTGTACTTTCAAATGTACGCGGTGCACAGGGGTTCGGGTTGCACGGCCCCCATGAGGGATACTGGTCTCAGAATCGCTGAGGTCAGATCTACCTCAGGGACCTTCGGGAACCTACCTCCTGTGTTGCTGCAATCTTCTGAGTCCTCAGGAGCTTGGGAGAAGCAAACCGATCAGTTGCGTTTAGGTGCCTGCTTCTGCAGGGGAGTAACTCCTTTCCTCCAAGGGAGATTCTTCAGTCATCCAGCGTCATGCAGCTAGTCGAAGTACTTGGATTCTTCCTAGTAGAATCTTGTCCAGGTAAAAACCAAAGTTCCAAAGTCCTGTAGTCCGGTAACCCACTTTATACCCACGGGAAAGGGATGGACAGATTCAGGGAAGGGACAGGACAGAGGGGTGGCTACACCCATGTCCTTTGTCCAGTTTTGCGCCAGAGTGACCGCAATGCAAAGTTTCTGAAGTATTGAATTGCTATGATTTATGTTTTTGTTCAAAAATCCATAACTCTGGATATATATATCTGATCACGTTCCTTTTGGGGTCTAAATTAATATAAAAATCTGCTTTATATTTAGGAATTGGTATTAGATTTCTTGAAAGTAGTGTCAATTACTTACTGTCCTTGTTGGTACTTTGAAATGCTTGACACATGTTCATCTAGTAAAGCCTGACTGCTCTTTGCCACTCTACCAAATATGATGCTAAAGATTTATGATTGTGAATCCAAGGACCATCTTTGGGGTCTGTGAGAGTAATGCATGGTGAAGACTAACCAGCATCACCACATAATACTCCACCTTCCTACACTGGGGTAATCAGATTCAGTGAACAGTTGTCTGTCTTGGTCTTTCTCAGCATCCTGGGAGTGAGAGGACTCATCACAAAGGTGTAGGCAAAGACATTCAACTGCATCACTGAAAAAGCACATGTTGAAAATGGCCCTTTTTGTAGGGTTACCCCAAACGTCTTGCCTTCCTTCTCCTCTTTTTCTGATGTTTTGCTGGCCTTAGGGCTCTGAGCATGTTACCACTGCTGACCATTGCTAAAGTGCATGTGTTCTGTACCTTAATATGACGACAAATGGTTTAGCCATGATTGGCATATTTAGCTTACTTATATTAAAATGCACTACCTGTGCCAAGGGCCAATAAATGTAACTCTACTAGTGGGTCTGTAGCGCTGGTTGTGCCACCCTATTAAGCAGCCCGTTAACAACGTCTCATGCCTGCCACTGCCGAGTCTGTATGAGCAGTTTTAAACTGCCATTTAGACCTGTCAATTTCACCTACTTGCCAGTCCCAACCATTCCCTTTTATTACATATAGGTCACCCTTAGAGTGGACCCTGGACAGCCCATGGGGAGGTGGCAGTGTATTTATAATGCAGTACATGTGCTTTTACGTTTTATATGCCCTGGTAGTGAAACTCTTAAATTCGTATTTCATCACTGCAAGGCCTATCTCTCTCATAGAGTAACATTGGAGCTGCCTTGTAACCTGTTACAAGTGTAACTTTCAATTGGGAAACAATATGAAAAGTATGTTTGGTTTAAAAAAAACTCCGGTCTCGATGCAGTGCTGCACAACAACAGACCAGCATAGCTCTGCATAATCGCCGGCAACCCAGAGGTGAAGGGGCATCCCAAGCGCGGGAACAACTGAGGGAGACTGTTGCATTTGCCCACTTCCTCCAGCCCGCTGAGGCTATTGCAACTGCAGCACCGCTAAAGAACAAATCAAAGCGGCTCGATGCAACACCGCAGACTGCCCAATGGAGAAGAGCCCCATACCTCGAGCTCCCTTCATGAGACTATCGATCTCGCAGCTTTCACCCCAGAAATGTACTGTGTGTATTGAGACCAGGGAGGACAACCTGTGCATTAAAGCGAGTGTCTGGATTTGCCCGTATTCCACTGGTTTCAAGGGAACTGCTGTTGTCTTACCGTTTCCCTGACTGTAGAAACAACATATTCGTTCTAACACGCTGAAAAAGCCTATTTGCAGATCCTCTCCTTGGATCGCCATCCTTTCCCCAGTGTTATCATAAATGACCTACTAGAAGTGCATGTTTTCAACACTGTATTTGCATTAATAACTTTGAGCAATCATAACTAGTGAACTATTGATTGGATTTTTCTCATTTTGGTCTTGTTTGAAAGAGAAAAAGATACTACTTTTCTACAACAATGTGGAGTCTTTTTGTGGTGTTTTCACTGTGTTACTGTGCACGTGCACAAATACCCACTTTCTAACAGCGTACTACTGTTATGTATTGTTCTGTTCAGCGGAAGAGTCTAGAGTTGATGGCCCCATGTTCAGAAGCCTCTACCCACCTGTCAAAGAATAAGCCTATGAGAGGCAAACGTTTGATCCACACTTGGCAATGGCTTGAAATGGCCATGGCATCAGCTGGTTTGATGGATCTTCCAGCCACGGAATTGAATCTTGGACTTAAGTTACCAATAAGTCTCATTTCTGACTGCAGGAGCAGAGACGAGAGCTTCAGAATGGGGTGGGCGTGCTGTACATGGCAGAGGTGGTGGTGATCCTGACAAAGGATTCACTGGAGGATACAGATGCTGTAGTTGAGGAAACAATCTTAAGTTTATATCAGCTGCTGCAAAGTAGGCATGAAGGCAACTGGTACATTTCTGACAGCCAGTAGGAAACCTTTGCAGTTTATAAACTTCACAGTCCTGCTGAAAGTCTATGTCTCCTTAATAAGCCTCTTCCTCGTACTCTAGATTGATGCACACATCCAACTGCACAGGACTATATGCTGTATCCAAGGATTGCTCTTTGCCGCTAACATCAGCCTGTAGCTCAAAATGTAAGATTTGCATTGGCAACTGAGCAGAAGCCTTCAAAGGTGAAAGCAAATAGCCAGGCTGTGTTCCCAAAGGTAGCAAAAAAGGAAATTAAGTAATCAATGATGTGGTCGTAGTCAACCAGGATGCTGGAACTGCCATCAAAGTCAACAGTGTCACTTTCAATGGAATGTTTTGGATCGATCACAGGATACAGCCTGAAGATTCGCTAGCTAGACTGTGCTCAACTGGGATTCATTCAATGACAGATGCTTTTCTGTTGTCGATGGAAGTTCTTCGCTTGAGGAGATTTATGTAGGACTACAGAGACCAGTGGAAACGCATGCCAGTTGTGCAATCAATCATTCTCCTAACAGTGAATAAGGTCCATATAAAAGACGCCAATGCAGAAATGAGAGCATGCGGAGAGGGTTGTGGGGAAACACAAGATGAAACCTCGTAAAGAAGATTAAAGTAAGCCGAAGTTGGTAATGAGAAGTCTGTATGCCAATGACATGCCCCTGTGGGCATTTTATACTATAATTGTGGTCTTTTGATCATTGCAGTGTATACACGGACTATAACATGCCTCCCACCACTAAGGTGCACACCTACAGAAAGGTAAATAAGATACGGATACACTTTCAGACAGGAAACTTAATAAAAGGTAGCGTTAACCCACTGTGAACATCACAGCAACCTCTGAAAGTGTCTCTCAGTCCTTTTCTCAAATAATTGGAGCGAAAAGATTTCAATGCAACAGCATTTTGGGTGGCCTTAGCAGAAAAAAAGTTTTCCTGTTGCACACTGCAGCAGCAGGGTGGACCTACATCTAAAGTAGACACTTACAGGACTGCAGGCACCTTTGTTTGGCATCTTGTATCACTTCTGGGCATAAGGTCTGGCTGAGCCTTTTCTGGCACAGCAAAGGGGACATTAGTCCAGCAAAGGGGAATTGCTAGAAAAAAACCATGGGGTGCACTTTACTGCATAGTGATACTTCAACTTGGGGAATAAGTCAGAGGAAGAGATGGAGAAAAATATGCAAAAGAATGAGGAGGCATCAAAGCCATGAGTGGTTGGATTGGACACATTTTTTCCACACTGTTCCAAGATGCTTTCCAGGCTTTTTGACAGAAGGTATTCTGTTTATATTAGCAGGAGTCTATTTTAAGGTTTTCCTGTGGCTCTGGGTATTACACAACAGTCAGGCAAGGGATCCTTCTGGGAGTGTTTTGTCAGTCAACCTAGATGAAAAATTATAAATGTTCTTTGAAAATCTTGCAAACTCTTTTAAAAGATTACAAGAAAAGACGAAAATTAAAAATAAGAACACACAAATTCAAAACTCATAAAATAATACAATGACAAAACAAAGTTGAGGCTTCTAGTTCATGACTATCTAGAAAAAGAGTACCTTGGCTTTAGGGATCTTAAGAGAACCTTGGAATACCGGAACCACTCCACAACATGAAAGGTCTTAAAAGATCCCCTTTTCCCCTAACGATTATTAGCATACCAAATACCATTTAAGATTCTGAGTCGTGAATAGAAGGGAAAATACATATTTTAACAGTTACAATCTGAATGTCTAACAAACATTAAGTTGATTCAGGTATATTTATAGACAATACTTACATCACTGAAGTATTCTTTAATGAAATCTTCTTGCAGAGCTCCTGCACCACCAAAGTTTCCATTTGTCTCAATCCTTCCTCCTCCATAACTTCCAGCTCCATAGCTTTCTTCAGCGCCTGCGCCCTTCATACTGCTTCCTCCTCCTGCTATCATGCCTCCACCTCCCACTGCTCCTGCACCTATTGCACCTCCTATTACAGCTCCAGCACCGAACGTGTTTCCAGCCGCACTTTGCAGAAGGTGTCCTTCCTCCCATCTTCTTTCCATGATACTGTGACCAAGATTGTAAGTGCCTTTGGTACCACTTTGACAGCCGTTGGATGCCATTGCACCATCCTCCCATGCTTTAAAGCCACCTCCAACACGGTTAGCATTATCTAGCACCTCCATATGTGGCGGAACTGCCTATGGAACAAAGCAAGCAAAACAAAAAAATGCAATGTGTTAAATTATTTCACCAAGACTTTTTAAAACTGAATGCTTTATCATTGAGGATCACAGTATACACATATATTATAGTGTACCAATAATTTCCGAATATATCTGTTGCCTTTAATGTATAGGAAAAATGATTATGAAAACTTTAACAGCATACAGTAGTTCCCAGGTTATTATTAAGTTATTAATTTAAAACATAGAAGATTTTCTGCTTAGAAGCAGCTCTTATTTACCTAGTTTCAAAAATGAAGAAAGTAAAAGTAAACGGTTACAGACAAAACAAGCCAAAAGGTCTTGCCTATGCAAGATGTTTTGGCTTTATTAATTGTTTTGTTGTATCGTGTGGTATGATATGGAAAGGGGTTTAATAGTCTGCCCTTCAATAGTATGGTATGGCCTGTCATTGTAAAGTATGGTATGGTGTGTCATTGCATGGTATGGCCTATTATTGTATAGTGTGGTATGGCTAGTCATTGTATAGTATGTTATGTTAAAGAGATTTATAGTGCGCTCAATTAATCAAGAGTGTCCCTGGTATGGCCTGTTATTTAGATGTTTGTCATTGCATGGTATGTGTTGTGATGGTATGCTATAGCTTGCTATTGTATAGTATAACATGGTATTGTATTGCTTGTGATTGTATAATGTGGTCTGGTATAGCCGGTTATTGTTTAGTATGGTATGATATAGCATTTTAGGAAATACTTGCATTGTCTTTTAAAGACGTTATTGTCATGTTGGGTTAAACTATTCGTAGGGACAAAAGAAATGCGCTTCCAAAATATATGAATCTAAAATTGGGGAGATGTTAGTCATCTTTAACAGGAGGAAAGAGGCAAGGCAGAAGGAGAGCAGTCAAAAAGGAACAAATGATTAAAAGAAACGTAAGGGTTTCATTTTTAGTAATTAAACCGAACATCCTATATGGGTTTGTACCGTAAATTTGGGTCTGCAAAAGCAGAAGGCAAAACCTGGAGAGAAAAGGCATGTTTAATAAATATGCACACAGGACAAAGCCAATACGTCTCTCCTTTGAGACTTACTGGGGTTGCTAATGGTTTTGATCATGCTGCACAGCATCAAGGATTCTGTGCACCATAACTAATAAACAGGGAAAGAAACGTGGAGACATGGAAGAGAAGAGACAAGAGAGTGAAACGTGGAGTTAAAGGACAGGGGAGAGAGGCTCGAAAGGCTAAGCTGTTTAAAAGTGAAAGCGTATGTAATAGTGGCTCAAAGGAAAAAGTTGTAGAAAAACTTATACATATGAATAGAAAGATTGCCTTCGTGGCAGACAATCCCCTTTCACAGATCCATAATTTGGTACTGTACACTTGCAGCCAAATAGCTTGTGCCAACAGAGGGGTGGGCCCATACGTCCAGTCGAACAAATGTAAATTTAAACTTGTATCTGACCCAAAACAATTATATCCGGAGTGTCAGAATTTCCACACCCCACTCATTCGTATTTTCCATTAAATGTATTAAAAGGAGTTAGTACTTCCTAATCCACATAAATGCGCTTTCATAGTTAGGCCATCAGTTAACATGCGTCATGCAATATGAACACGCTATTACACCATACAAAACATTTTGATTTAAAGATACAGTATTTTGTATTTGCTCACATAAAACTCTCCACAAAGCTTGTGTAAAATGTGGGACTTAAAAATGATGCAGAGTTTAGAGTCTGCTGATTTTGCATTTTACCATGTAGAACACCTATTTTGACCTTAAAGGGAAGAAGGGACTCTAGCTGAGCAGTACCTTGTTGGACGTCTGGGAATTCTAATGTTTGTGACCTTCAGTTTGTCCGATGCCAAAGTATCATTGTTGCATGGGTGAAAAACACTAGAGAAACAAACATATCCGAACGCCTTCGGCATTGTCATTATTCAAGCGTGGAAAGGTTAGCACAGAAAACGACCTGCACTCATTGCAAATTTACAATAAGCTCCATTTTCAAAGTTTCCCATTCTTCTAGAATAACCTTAATTGATAAAACCGAAGAAGTCTTCAAAGCCTTAAAAGACCTTACCTCTAAATTTGTGATTAATTAATCTTCTATTTTGTGAATAAGGTTTCTTTCAAGATACCACTGCTCTCTCCAGAGGCACGGTGTCTAACTCTTCTTCCTCAAGTGTCCCACAATAGAACAGCCTACCTCAACCTTCAGTCTGCAAATGTATCCAATGGTCAGCCTTTCAACCAAATTTTGTGATTACTCTTGTGGAATTGAGGTGAAACAGCTATTCTATCTCTCTACCGTTCATCTTATTCCGGTGAGATTTTAGTCTCGCTGTGGCAAATCTGTGAAATGTTCGAAGCACTTTTTCCCATACTGAATTCTTCTCTTGCTTCTTTTGCACAGTGTCAGGTGTTAAAACAGGCACAATCCAGACTGAACATTACAGTCAAACAACTACTGTCCTATAACACTACAGCCTGCAGTAGCTTAAGTCCTTAATTCATAGGTAGAAAAACCCTTTGGCGTCTGCCTTGAAAACAGCAACATTTTGATGCAGTACTCAATTTGAGCCCATGACGCCCATCAGCACTCAGAATGCTCTGACATTTACTGAGAGAGGGGGAAAAACACACAAAGACAAAGACTGAGGAAGAAAAAGATGGAAAACCGCCAGGAAGGGAGAAAGCACAAATCTGCAAGTGTGCGAAAAAAGGGGTTGGGAGTCTCTGGTTGTGGATTAGACACGCATGAGGTGGATTCTAGACTACGATGCCTTGGTATTCGGTGCATCAACATTTATTAGCACTGGCCACAAGCTTCTGAGCGACCTTTTGGGCACTAGTACTCCCTCTTTTACAAATTAAGTACCGACTAGATGATGTCCAGGGTGGCCTCTGCCCAGGCAGGATTCCTGAATCTGTAACATTGGCCAGTTTTATATGTTTTGCTCATGGTAGCCAACGCTGGCAGTGGGAATGCACTTTTATTAGACAAATCAAGCTGCATTTGACACAGTTGACTATGGCAGTGTTTCCCAAAGCGTGGGTTGCAAGCCAATTTTTGGTGAGTTGAAAAAGTCCGAGCAATAAATAAAGATGCCTTTAAATTCTGTGTTTATCTTTTCACATTTGCTTCCTTCAAAGACAGAGGTCAACCGTCAGGCTACGTCTTTGACAAATTGCTGCTTATTCTATAAACATGGCATTGGTGTTTACTTTTTTTTATGTGACGATCTTGTTCGAGTACAATAAGAGTGAAAGGAAAGGCAGAATGTTGTTTTTTTGCAACATCCAACAAACTGAAAATACCTGTAAATGAAACGTATAAAGTTAGGTTAAGAAAGCAAATATGAACAACATTTTTTTGCAATTCCAAAGTATGCTGGAAACCGAGAAATTATTAGGATCAAAACAAATCTAGACACTTTTTCTTGGTGATGCATAAACGATAGATATTCACAGAAACCCGATTTCCACACATTACCATTTGTGTACCGTAGATCAGTAAAACTGTATGTTAGTGGCAATTTCAATGGAGAATGTGTTGTCTGTAAATGACAATGTGCTTCAACACGATGCTTAATTTATATTTGAAAAAAATCGCCCATCATGTCCAGTAAAGGTAGGTGGATCTAGGAAGCTTGTTCTAAAAAGTGAGTCGTGGCACTAAAAGGTTTGTTAACAACTGAACTATGGCATTTCCTGAACTTCAACATAGTGGAACGAAGGGAGCAGTCCTTAAGCAGGTTACGTCCTCCAAGTACAACCATATCCACCAAGTAGTTCTTAGTCATTTTCACTCTGCTACATCACTAAATTGTCATTTACCGCGCTCTGCCCACTCTCGTCCACTTTACATGCATTTGTAAGGCCACATCCCGCCGTGATATGTTCCCGATGGCATCCAGTTATTCACCTATGCCGACAATACTCAGATTCTATTCCACCTGGCTAACCAAACCGGAGCTGTCTGTAAAGGTCAGGGGATGGTCGGACAGCCATGAGCTGCAACTGAACCAGAACAAAACAGAGGTGCTGATGGTGGTGCACTTTGTGGTACTCCACTTTGTGACCACAGGACTTGGGACCACATCCTGATCTATCTTCCACGCTGACCTGCAATTTACAACTTAACTTTCAGCAGTTATTTCTGCTTGCACCTTCCAACTTGGGAACATTCAACAAATCATTCATCTTTTGGCAGTAGACATTCACAACTCAATCTCTGCATTAGTAGAATCTCGCTTAGATTACTGCAAAGTTTGCTAATGTGGTGCCTTCAAATACTACAGTCAGAAGTGTTGCCTGACCATGCCAGCTTCAGGATATGATAGCACCAATCCTACTCATAATGCTCCCCAGTCTCACCACAAGCGAACAGCAGAGATAATGATGTTGTTACACAGGTACGACATATCTTTTAATTGATATTGTGGACACATTTTTTAAACTTAGCACTGTCATTTATCTCACACTATCATTAAGAACCATATTTCCAACCCCCTCCCAACCCACCCCTCGTCCCCTCACTCGTGATCTGTTGCTGTTGTAGGGGGTCCCTGATGTGTCACATCACCATGAACTCAAGGACCACATAACACTGGCCTCGACAGGTATTTCAGCCATTCCAAATTTTACCCCATTTCTGGGGAAAACCTCTACTCTCGTACACAACACTTTCCGCCATCATACACCAGTTCAGTCAGGCTTCCAAGCCTCCAGTTTTGGAGCCTGCCTGGCTCCCCACGACTTCGTTATATTTTTTCTTTGCCACTGACAGGCCCAATGTCATCTACGTCCGTTGTGACCGGCCTGTGTCTCACTCTACCCAGATATTTAAAACACATCACTTGGCAGAGACACTTATGCCACCTCCCTCAAGCACTCCACCATTGCAGACCAGAAATTTTATTACTGGGCATTCCCATAGGATGTGGAAGAAGGTGCCTGTCTGTCCAAACCCACGTAGACAAGGTGAGTCGTCAGTCCTCCCCATCTTTACCATTGTCGTTCAGGCGTAATAAAAGCAATAAAGGATCTTTTTTTGGACTAGTCAAACCCCTGAGCGTATGGCTACCTCCCTGGGGGCTGCCAGGACCTTTTCCCATTTGCCGTCTTCAAAGCCCCCGCCAGCTCTAGCTCCCACTGCTCTCTTACATGCTTTAAGACATCTGGCGTGTGGTTAAGTAGTTTTTATATATTTTTTTTTTTTATAAGTCAGTGACGTGGCCTTTCAGGGCTTGAATAGCCTATCCTCTAAAGGTGAGGATTGCGGTAGGTCCGTCCCCCAGAGTAGTACCGCTCTGAGCGCAATCCTGACTTGCATGTATCTGTACAACTCAGTAGGTGCTAGTTGGTATTCCTGTTGCAGGTCGGGCAAGAGTCCAAAAGTCCCCCACCCTGGACATTCCTAGGAGGTCTCACTTTACAAACCCTGGATATTTCCACAGTAATCCATAGCGCCTTTGCAACCATATTTTTCCACCTCAAGAATATCGTAGCTGTTTGCCAAAGTTTCACAGCTGCCCGTGTGGGGTCCAGCCAATCTCTCGGTTTATTCCCTAATATAGGGCATTTAGGTATCCCTGTGAATGTAATATAAATAAATACATACGGAATGCTGGTTCCCTCTGTGGGAGGAGAACCCAGTTATTGATGGTGCTGGTGCTCCATTGTGCTGCCCAGTAGTATTTCTGAACATCTGACGGTGCAATGGCCCCATTGTACCAACCTCTTTCAAGCTTAGGAAGTGTTATGCCTCCTAGGCCCCCATCTAACAGCATAGTTTGGACCTCCCCTTCAACCGCCTTAAAGTAAGACTTGTGGATCTCATATGGGTTGTTCTGAAGGGCATTTAGGAAGGGGGACATGGACATCATTTTAAATAGCATTGCCCTCCCTAATGGCAAGAGCAGAAAAGACCTCTGTCGCACATCTCCCGAAGCCCCTCTATCAACGGGATAAGGTTTCTCTTGAAAAAGAGGTAAGTATCTGGCATGATGTATATCGCCAGGTAGCGGTAACCCGTGGTCGTCACTGTCGCCATGCAGCCAGACGGGAGCTGTGGTTTCCGCCCCTAAGTGGGTATATTAAGGATTTGTGCCAGTTGATGGTATACCCAGAATATTAGCAGAAAAAGTTAATGATCTGCATTAGTCTATCCAGAGTTAACCCCGGGTCCATCACATAGAGCAGCACATCACCTGCATATAAAGATAATTTGTCCTACTGCAAGCCTTTGACCAATGGAGCCTGATGGAAGCTGCTAAGGGATCTCGGGTCAAGGCAAAAATTAGTGGGGATAAGTGTCCGCTCTGCCTGGTACCTCTTTGGAGTCTGAACTCCAGGAAAAGCCCACCATTGACTTTAACCTGTGCCATCGGTCCAGAGTACATAAGCCATAACCACTGGATGAAATGTGGGCCAACGCCCAGCTTTGCCAGCACCTCAAAGATATTTTCCCATTCCACTGTATCAAATGCCATCTTGGCATGCAGTGACAGCACTAGAGCCTGTTCACGTAAGTTGGCTATCTGTCCCAACACACCATGGAGGCACCGGAAGTTAAGGGTCGTGCTTCTGTGGGGCATAAATCCCGACTGGTACAGATAGATCAGGGATTGGATCATGTGGAGAAGTGTAGCTCACTGGTTAGAGGAGGCATACCCTGAAGCAGAGGTCAGACCCGGGACCAGGGTTCGATTCCCGACGCGGCAGGGTCTGGAGCCCAATTGTCCACGGACTCGATAATTCTCGCTTCGGTGCCTACTCTAAGCACGAGTTCACACTATGCAGCTCTGGGCAACAAGCTTGCTTAATCTCCACAACAGCCCCCCGCGGCGGGATGCCTGGCTTTCACCTTGGGGATGCCCAGTACGGGTTATCTCACAGGGAAAAACCAGGACGGGTTCCCAATGCAAGCGCCGAGATGCCCAAGGGTAATTTGAGCGCTATATAAGACCGCACATACATACATACATACATACTCACTCTGATCAGGCGCATGGCTAAGACTTTAGTCAGTATTTTATCCTCCGCGTTCAGTGGGAAATTGGCTTACAGGAGGCGCAGTCTTCTGGGGTTTCTCCTCTTTATGTATGACCACTATAGTGGCCAGTCGCCGGTCATGTGGCAAATACCCCCAGCTGTCTACCTTCCTTAAAAATTTACATCAAGTGAGGGGCCAACTTGGAGGCCACCATTTTGTATAGTTTGCCTGGCATTGTGTTGGAGCCCATGGCTCTGCCAGTAGCTTGCCTGGTTTATTTCCTACCCCATAGAGGCGATGAGAAGTGGTGCAAAGTATCGCCCTGGTGGCATCCGGTGCTAGGTCTTTATATTCCCTCTGTTTAAAGCTAAAGTGTGTCTCACTTCCAGTCCACCACCTGTCGAGAGTAGGCGCTCCTGGGACAGAATCTCCCCGTCAAGCTTTTCCATTTTTGCCCTCTTGTCTCTCTTACACCCCGAAATGAGGGAAACCGCCTAGCCTCGGGTTATGGTTTTGTAGGTCTCCCAGAGAATTTGTGCCGAGTAGACTAAGGTCGGGTTCTATGTAAGGTAGGGTTCCATTGTGCTCCTCCGACACTCCTGTATTATGTGTTGCTGCAGGTACCAAGGGTTGATTGGACTGATTCCCCCCATGGTCTCATGGTGCAAGACAAATTCTGCCTATATCGGAGAGTGGTCCGTTATCCCCCCCTTGCCAGGTGCTGTACCTTTGAGTAATGTTGGGCCAGCTGATGATGTGCAATAAGGTAGAATATTCGGGAGAGGCTTCCACGTCGCCAGAGTGGAACGTGTATTGTTGTTCCCTGGGACTGTGTGTTCGCCATATATTACCATCCTATGGGGTGTTAAGAAATCTGAAAGTGAGTTTTGAGTCACCCTGCATGTCTGAGGGGCCAGTGGTCACGATCTTTGCTGAACGCCAAGTTGGAGTCACCCCCGCATGAGTAGCATTGAACAAGTTACTTACCTTCGGTAACGATGTATCTGTAAGAAACATTAGTTAGTTAGATTCCTCACCTTAGAATATCCCCAGGCGTCAGACTGGATCCGGAAGATTTTTCGTCAGCAATACCCCTTGCGCGTCGCTAGGCGTCGTCTGCGGCTCCGCGTCCGTCGTCGGCGTCGTGCGCCGGAATGACGTCGGAGTACTTAGACGCCGCCCTCGCGCGCTGACGTCAGTTCTTGTACATAGCTTTCCGCGCCAGGAACGCAGAGCCATGCAAAGACCGACACTGGTGCCAAAAATAAAATCTAGGGGCCTGAAAAGGACAACCTTAACCCTAGATGTCAGTTCGCAGAACGGGGAGGATGGGTGGGTCGGTGAGGAATCTAACTAACTAATGTTTCTTACAGATACATCGTTAACGAAGGTAAGTAACTTGTTCATCTGAAAGAAACACGTTAGTTAGATTCCTCACCTTAGAATGGATACCCAAGCAATACCATCCCCGGTGGTGGGTCTGCGAACCAAGATCACACCAGAAAGTCCTGGAGGACAGAACGGCCAAAGAAGCCATCCCTCCGGACTTGGCTGTCAAGGCAATAATGCCTGGCAAACGTGTGTAGCGAAGCCCACGTCGCCGCCTGACAGATGTCCTGCAAAGGGACTCCCCGTCTCAAAGCAGTAGTAGCCGCTGTGGCCCGAGTAGAATGGGCGCGCAGCCCAACAGGAGGGTCCTTTTTTGCCAAAGAATAGCAAATTTTGATACACAAAACGACCCACCGAGAGATGGTCCGTTTGTGCACAGCTTTCCCCTTCTTAGCGCCCACGTACCCAACAAAAAGCTGGTCGTCCACCCGGAACTGTTTTGTGCGGTCCAGATAAAAGGAGAGCGCACGTTTTGGGTCCAGACGGTGGAGCCTCTCTTCCTCTTTGGAAGGATGCGGAGGCGGAAAGAAGGTGGGCAAGGTGACAGACTGCCCAAGATGAAATGGAGTCACCACTTTCGGAAGAAAGGAGGGACGAGGCCGAAGGACAACCTTGTCCGGATGAACAGACAGAAAAGGAGGCGTTGAAGATAAAGCCTGGAGCTCACTCACCCGTCTAGCCGAGGTGATGGCTACCAGAAAAGCAGTCTTAAGAGTCAGAAGACGAAGAGGACAATTGTGAAGAGGCTCGAAGGGAGCGCACATCAGGAATGTCAAGACCAGATTCAAGTCCCACTGAGGCATTACAAAAGGGACAGGAGGGAACGTGTGAGTAATGCCTTTCAGAAAGCGTGTAACCACAGGGGACTTGAAAAGAGAAGGCTGATCAGGAAGCCGCAAGAAGGCGGAGATGGCAGCAAGATAACCTTTCAGGGTGCCCAGGGCAGAGCCCTGCCGGGCCAGAGAAAGAAGAAAGAGAAGAACCTCAGAAAGAGGGGCGGAAAGGGGATCCACAGCCTTTGCTGTGCACCATGTTACAAATTTGTTCCACCGGCAGGCGTATACCGTCTTTGTGGAGGGACGCCTGGCTGCCAGAATGATATCACAGACTTCAGGAGGCAAGTCAAATGGCATCAACTGCCGCCGCTCAATCTCCACGCATGGAGGTGGAGGCTGGACAGGTTCGGGTGGAGGACCGTCCCCTGCTGCTGCGACAGAAGATCCTCCCGAAGGGGCAGACGTATCGGGGGATCGGTCAACATACTGAGTAGCTCGGGATACCAGTATCTTCGTGCCCAATCCGGAGCCACCAAGATGACTTGGGCCCGGTCGCGCCTGATCTTCTTCAGCACTCTGGGCAGAAGTGGTATAGGCGGAAAGGCGTACAACAGACCGCAACTCCACTCGTGACGAAAAGCGTCGCCGAGCGAGGGACCGCCTTGGAAATTCCAACGCGCAGAACTGCTGACATTGCGCGTTCTCTTCGGTGGCGAATAGATCTAACCAAGGCTCTCCCCACTGCAGAAAGAGACCTTGCGCCACTTCGGAGTTCAGACGCCATTCGTGATCCATCATGCAGCGGCGGCTGAGTTTGTCCGCTCTGGCGTTCAGAGAGCCCGCCAGATGTTGAACCACTAGGGTGATGCCCTGGTGTTCCAGCCACGTCCAGAGGCGCAGAGCCTCCTGACAAAGGGTCCACGACCCCACCCCGCCCTGTTTGTTGCAATACCACATGGCGGTGGTGTTGTCCGTGAACACCTGCACGACACTGCCCCTGACAGAGGGAAGGAAGGCTTTCAGTGCAAGTCGGATCGCTCTCAACTCCAACAGGTTGATGTGGAGACGAGACTCCGCCGGAGACCAGAGGCCTCTGATCTCCGCCTCTCCCATATGGCCACCCCAGCCCAGGAGGGACGCATCCGTCACTACGACATGCTCCGGTTGGGGAAGGGAGAGGCTCCTGCCCATGACCCAATCGCGGTCCGTGAGCCACCACTGCAACTGTTGTGCAGTGCCCTCCGAGATCAAGACATGGTCGGACAGGTTGCCGTGATGCTGGGCCCACTGAAACTTCAGGTCCCACTGCAGAGCCCGCATGCGCCGCCTGGCGTGATGCACTAGTAGGATGCAGGAGGCCATCAGCCCCAGAAGCCGCAACACTAGCCTGACCGAAACCCAGGATAGAGGCCGAAAGATGGGAATCAGGGCCTGTATATCCCGGACCCGCTGTTCCGGTGGATAGACCCGGAACTGCGCCGAATCGAGAACTGCTCCGATGAAGAGGAGCTTTTGAGAGGGACTCAGGTGTGACTTCGGCACGTTGATGGAAAATCCCAGCAAATGCAGGAGATCCGCCGTAGTCTGGAGGTGGGAGACGACTGCCTGGGGCGAGCCCGCCTTCAACAACCAGTCGTCGAGATAGGGGAAGACTGGAACCCCTGATCTGCGCAGGTGAGCTGCGACCACCGCCATCACTTTCGTGAACACCCGAGGGGCACTGGTGAGGCCGAAGGGGAGCACGGTAAACTGAAAATGCTCGTGGCCCACCGTGAACCGCAGGTAATGCCGGTGGGCCGGCAGGACGGGGATATGGAAATATGCGTCCTGCAAGTCCAACGCTACCATCCAGTCTCCGGGGTCTAGGGCAGCTAGAACCTGAGCCAAGGTTAACATCTTGAACCTTTCCTTTCGGAGGAAGGCATTGACGTTCCGGAGGTCCAAGATGGGGCGTAGGCCCCCTTTGCCCTTCTTGGGAACCAGAAAATAGTGGGAATAACAACCACGACCTACTTCTGGACTCGGAACGCGCTCGACGGCCCCCTTGGCCAAGAGGGCCGAAACTTCCTCGCGGAGAAGATTCAAATGATCCCCCGAGATACGGTGGTGCTGCGGTGGCATGGCTGGAGGGGTCGTCTCGAAGGGGAGGGAGTAGCCCCTTCGGACGATTTGCAGCACCCACCTGTCCGATGTAATGGACCGCCAGTGGAGCAGGTGATGGCGAACTCTGCCGCCCACTGGCGTGGAATGGGCCTGAAAGCTCGGACTAGGAAGGCTTTGAGGCGGATGCTGCCGGGGTGCATGTGGGCTGACCACGTCGTCCTCCAGATCCGCCACGGCGGAAACCACGTCCGCGACCGCGCGCAGGTTGGTTCTGCGGCTGGTGGCTGGGCGGACGTGAGGAGGCACCCCTTCCTTGGCCACGAAAGGGGCGAAAAGCGGAGGTGTGCGCCCGCGGAGCCGAGAGGCCCAAGGACTTGGCCGTAGCCCGGGAGTCCTTAAAGCGGTTCAGCGCACTGTCCGCCTTCTCACCAAACAGGCGAGTGCCATCAAAGGGCATGTCCATGAGGGTGTTCTGGACATCCCCGGAAAATGACGTGGACCGCATCCAGGCGTGGCGGCGGAGCGCCACCGTGGTGGAAATCGCCCGACCCAGCGAGTCCGTGGTGTCAAGCCCACACCGTATGGCGTGCCGCGCTGCATCCCTCCCATCGGCCAAAGCCTGGGTAAGACGTGTCCGGACCTCCTCCGGACACAGGGGCAGCACGTCCTCCACCGTATCCCACAGAGAATGGGAATAACGGTCCAAGAGACAGGCGGTGTTTAAAGACCGCAGGCCCAAACTAAGGGACGAGAACAGTTTCTTGCCAAACTGCTCGAGTCTCTTGGAATCCCGGTCCGGCGGAGCGGTCGGGAAGGAGGATTGGGAGGTAGAGGCCTGGATAACCAGACTCTCGGGGGTGGGGTGTTGGGACAGGAAACTGGGGTCGCCCGGAGCAGGGCGGTGGCGCCTGGCAACGTTCCTATCCACAGGAGGAACTGTGGAGGGCTTGGACCAGGTGCCCTGCAGAACGTCAGTGAGGGCCTCATTGAACGGCAGCAGAGGCTCAGTGGAGCTTGCTGCGGTTTGAAGCACCTCAGTGAGGATGTTAGTCCTCACAGCCACGGCAGGCAGCTCGAGCCCAAGGGCTGCGGCCGCCTTCCGTAGCACCACAGAAAATGCTGCACCCTCCTCCGAAGCCACAGTCGGAGGAGAAGTGAATCCAGTGTCTGGCGATGTATCAAGACCACTGGCCTCCCCCAGTTCATCTGCCCAGTCCTGTGAAAGCTGCGACTGAACAGCCATAGGGTCCTCAAACCCCTCCCAGTCGCCCCCGTCGTCCGATTCCTGATAAACAGGAGGAATGATCGGAGCCGGACTGTAGAGATGATAGGTCTCAAGCGGCGCCGGACGCGGCGTCGGTCGACGCCGTTGCGGCGCCGGGTCCGGAATAGGGCTAAACTGGGGTTGGACGCCGTCCGGAGTCGGCACCAAAGGCGGCGGCGTCGGCGGCACCGGAGGTGTAGGCGTCTGCGCCGGCGGCGCCGGTGACGGCGTCGGTGGTTCATGCGCCGGCGCCGGTGGAGGAGTGGTTAGGTCAACCGGCGTCGACGGGGGCCCAGGCATGGGCCCCGCAGGGACCTGCGGCGTCGAGACCGGAGTCGTCGACGGCGCCGGGGCCGAAGCCGCCGGCAGGCAAGGTCGCCCAGTCGAGTCCGCGGGGCCCGAAGGCGCGCCAGCGGGCGTCGACGGCGGGGCCAGGCTCCTCATGGCCGAGAGGAAGGCACTGACCGGAGGGTATGGGGACGGGCGCGGCGCCTGCGGCGCCGCCGGAGTCGCGGGGGTGGAACCACTTGGACCCTCGGCCGAGTCGCGCGACCGGCGAGGGGAGTCCGAAGAGCGATGTCGCCGCTTGGACTTCTTAGAGCGTTTGGACTTACCCGACGACTTGGAGCATGACGATCGATGGTGGCGTCGGCTAGGGCTCCGCGAGCGATCCTTGGACCTCCTCCTGGACCGGGATCGCGCACGACGCGGAGCCGAGTGGCGAAGCTCGAGAAGCTTGCGGGACCGCTCCCGCCGAGCCTTCGAAGTCAGGGCCTGGCAATCGGAGCACGACTCCGCGTCGTGGTCGGGGCCTAAACAGTAGAGGCACCGGCGGTGGTGGTCGGTCACCGACATCAGTCGATGGCAATTTTCGCAAGCCTTGAACCCAGGCATCCTACCGGCACCAGATGTCGACAGACAAGGATCAAAAGTGATCAAAAAAGATTTAGTCAAAAAAGACTAAAAGGGGTAGCTCTCCCGGATCTGCGCTTACTGGCGCGGAAAAAAGAAGAACTGACGTCAGCGCGCGAGGGCGGCGTCTAAGTACTCCGACGACGTCATTCCGGCGCACGACGCCGACGACGGACGCGGAGCCGCAGACGACGCCTAGCGACGCGCAAGGGGTATTGCTGACGAAAAATCTTCCGGATCCAGTCTGACGCCTGGGGATATTCTAAGGTGAGGAATCTAACTAACGTGTTTCTTTCAGATCCATCCGACAACTGGTGCAACAGGGCTCCTAGGTCGGGGAATGTAGAGGCATATAAATGCGGTGGTTCATATTCTGAACACATATTGAGTGTCAGACCCTTCAATCTCCCTGATAGAGCCACATATCTCCCTTGTGGGTCTATCCAAGTATGCTAGATTGCAAGTGAGAGTGACCGCTTTGTTAAAATCCTGTTGCAGGGATTCTGCTCATGCACAGAACTATGCGCAGGAAACCAGGACCTCAGTGAATTGTGGTGTACCAAAAAACTCACCTCAGTACCTAGAACCCCCATCCTACCAGCATCAGTGTCCCATTCGTTATCCATATTATCTCGGAGGTCCCAATGTATAGACAACCCAGAACAAGCCAGAGTATTCTCAGGAATGGTGGAAATCAGAAAAACCTGTTCGCTATTATTCATATATCAATCCACAACAAAGTAATCAGAGACACGGTAAAGTTTAAAAGGCTTATTTCATAAACTACATGCCCCAAGATGCAGTACTTTGGCTAAAATAAGCAGACAAATGATTATAATTAAAACCATCAGCCTTGTTACAATACCATAGAAAATGAAAGGAGAAATCATAGTATAAATGACAGCGGAATACAGCCACCTTCCTTTCGCTAGTAAACTAATATTATTAGACTAGTAGAAGGTCTCTAGGCTTGAATGGGGAACCCCATACCGTAAAGATCAGCTTAGGTGGATCACATCACAGGATCAGCTTTGCTCTGCACCTGGAAATGTTCTTCTCCAGAATGTGTTTCAAACGCATGCAAACTGTAATATTAAAGGCTCTCGACATTCAGGTATTTGCAGCTGTGTGCATTTTATGACTAGAGAGTGGGCCGATCAACCTGGACTCAAAAACATAGATTGTCTGGCGGCTCAGAGTGTTTTGCACACAATGTTCAGACAAAGGTCGCAGTGCACCTCTAGAGAGGTGAGCAACAGACAGTGCTCATGTGAAGAAAAGGCAAGCAAGCAGTTCTCGAATTTTTTTTATTTATTTTTTTTTAAAACAAACTTTGAGATTTCCATATGCAGGTATTACAGAACACACCTCACATTGCACATGTAATTATTCCGGAAGCACAGGATACAATTCAGGTTTTGTGTATTATCCTTTCAAATTGTGCTGTTGTCCACAATATGCCACGATAATGTCTCAAACACGCTAGGAGGGTCGCCATTATGACTCAGTATTGTGCACTCCATACCTAGCTTTTGAGCGAATGTGTTCAGGAGGAGCAGAGACCGCTCAACTATTCACAAACCCCCAATCCCACCCAAAGCACACCCTCCATACCCACCCATGCCACAAAGTAAGCAGTCACAGTCTGGGGGCCTCAAAGCATCCTCTCGGGGGGGGGGGGGGGGGGACGACAAGGAGGGACCGCAAGCCGGGGCAGAGGGCAGCCCCATCCCAAGCCCATGGATGAGGGCGAGCGGAGGCCAATCCATTGATCTCGGCAGAGGAGCCCCGATCACACCATGCTCCCCATCGCACATCACCCGGAGTCAGGCACCCCCTCTCACTCCCAATGACCCACCTCTTATGCGGGGGGAATACGGGGGGGGGGGTGGGGTAGGCACCATAGCCCCTCCCTCCGCTTCCTCCATCTCGCTTTTGAATGATTCAGGCAGATGCGCCAACTCCAGTGAGATAGGCCGCTTACGCAGCCCCGACTCTCCTCACGATACAGCGCCTCGCGTTCCGGTACCGCCCCAACGTACCACTTCTCCCCACGTCTCAACACGTGGCGGCGTGCGGGATTTCCACCGCTGTGTTATCAGGCGCTTTGCCAGCACGCCGCTTCGCCTTCAAGGGGAGCGGTAAAAGCCCCAGTAAACAAGCTTCTGCCGTGTCCCAGGAGGGACGTTCAGCAACCGTACTCAAGACGTGCGCTATCCCACCCCAATACCCCCGCAACCTCGGGCAGACCCACAGCATGTGTACCAGGTCCGCATCCGGCGCCAAGCAGCGGGGGCAGGTTGCATCCGCCGTATTGTACATCTTGCCCAGCTTATGAGGGGTAAGGTAGGCCCTATGAAGGACAAAGAGTTGTATAGTTTTCAATCGACAGTTACGGAATACTTTTTTAGGGTACGCCAAGACATACGCCCACTCTTTATCACTATATGTCCGTGATAAATCTGTCTCCCACCGCGTCCGCAGAGCAGTCACAGAGACCTGAGTGTGTTCCCGGAGGCCCCGATAAAGCCATTTAACCTAACATCGTCCGTGGCCCATCATGTGGAGGGAACGCAGAAGGTAAAAAGTGGAGGGTTCCGCCGGCGTCGCCCGCCAATGTGTTCGAATATATCGCGCGATCGCAGCGTGGAGCATAAACTGGGTGTCGGGCACCCTGTTAACTCTCACAAACTCATCATGTGGGGCAAGCAGTTCTCTAATAATAACATGTCTCAGCAGTGTTGTATGCAAAAGCAGCAAAAGTGGCAAGATGGCTTTCTAAAAGCTAAGGCGCTTATGCGAACCTAGCAATGTATGCATCTAAAATCGCTACCTTCACTACACCCCCCCTTGATCGGACTACGAACAAATAGGGATACAAAACGTAACGCAGAGTTCAAGTTCGACAGAGCAGAAGGAGTAGTTTCTTTTCTGTAACTCCAGTTCTGTAGTAGGGGTATCTCTGTTATAGTCATAATCTAGTGAAATAGTCCCGCCCATGTGCGCGGACCCCGGAGCAATAAAAAATAAAATCTAAAAGGTGACAAATCATGCAGACCTGCATACACCTTTAAGAGAGAATTTAATTTAAAGACAGATAATGCAGCCTATACCCACAGGCTACACTGTCCAGTACTTCAACTAGAATTCCACCAAAATCCACAAACAGCACTGCCTGTCCAGTTTTTCTCCACATAGGAAAAAACCCTGCCTCTACCAGCAAAAGCCTCTGGAATGATAGAGAGGAAGGAGTGGACAGACAAGCCCCATAGGCTGCCATTATGTGGCTTGGAACAGGATACTGTGCCTTTAAGAAAACTTTCCAGTTTTCCAGAACTTTCCCCAGTATCCCAGAATGCCCAGCAGGTCCCATTTACTTTCAGTTCTTTTTGAAGGCGTAGCACGCCAGACCTGTAGCATTCTCCATATGAATAAGTATCTCTCCACCGGGGAGGAGGGCGGGCGCTTATGACTATAACAGAGATACCCCTACTACAGAACTGGAGTTACAGAAAAGAAACTACTCCTTCTGTAGTAGGGGATCTCTGTGTATAGTCATAATCTAGTGAATAGAATGGCAAGCCCATCCCCACACAACAAAAGCGGTGGAGAACACATAAGACACAACCACTACTGTGCGAACAAATTTCGCAGCGAAGCCTGCCCAACCTGAGCATCTGCCCTGGCATCCGAGTCCAGACAGTAATGCGCAGCAAAGGTATGGACCGACTTCCAAGTGGCCGCCTTACAGATTTCCGCAATCGGAACATTACGCAGCAAAGCCGTCGTGGCAGCTTTGCCCCTGGTGGAATGAGCCTTAGGTTTACCCCCTAAGGTCTTATTAGCCTTTTGATAACACAACTGTATGCAGGACACAATCCACCGAGAGATGGACTGCTTAGAGGTCGCAAGACCAGTCCTGACTGAGCCATAATTAACAAACAATTGGTCAGACCTACGAATATCCTTGGTCTTATCCAGATAAAATTTCAACACCCTTCGGACATCCAGGGAATGGAGAGCCCTTTCCGCTGGTGAAGAGGGATTCTGAAAGAACGTAGGTAAAGTTATGGTCTGATTGACATGAAAGTCAGAGATAACCTTAGGAAGGAACTTAGGGTGAGTACGCATCACAACCTTAGCAGCATGAAACACAGTATAAGGTTCTTGACAACATAATGCCTGAAGTTCACTCACCCTGCGGGCCGATGTAATGGCCACTAGGAACGCCGCCTTCCAGGATAGGTGCTGCAATGAAGCCTTGTGAATAGGTTCAAAAGGCTCTCTCATCAGTCTGGACAGCACCACATTCAAATCCCAAGAAGGCGAGGGAAGTCTGACAGGAGGGAACACCTTCTTCAAGCCTTCCAAAAAATCCTTGACCAGAGGAATCTGAAAGAAGGACGTCTGTGAAGGGCACTTCCTGTAAGCAGTCAAAGCAGCCAGATGAACCTTAATGGAATGGAAATTAAGGCCAGACTGCGCCAGATGCAAAAGGTATGGAAGGATGACATCTTCCTTACATGTTGTCGGATCAAAGTTCTTGGACTTACACCAGATACAGAACCTCTTCCACTTGTAAGCATAGGATGTCCTAGTGGAAGGTCGCTTAGACTCCTTCAGAATGTCCATACAATCGTCTGGTAGATTCAGATGACCGTATTGCACTATTTCAGGAGCCATGCCGCCAAACTCAAAGACGAGAGGTTGGGGTGCACCATCCGCCCCCCGAACTTCGTGAGAAGGTCCGGCCTGCACGGCAACCGCATGTGAGGAAGGAGAGACCGGTGAAGAAGGTCCGTGAACCACCACTGCCTGGGCCACTCCGGGGCGATCAGGATCATCCGCGCCCTGGACTGGGACAGCTTGATGAGCACCGCCGGAATCAGGGGAATGGGTGGAAAAGCGTACAGAAAGCTGTTCGACCAATCGATCCATAGCGCATTCCCCAGCGTCCCCCGCTGGTAGTACCTGGATGCGAAGTCTCGGCATTTGCTGTTTTCGGCGGTGGCGAACAGATCTACGTCTGGAGTCCCCCACCTTGCGAAGACTTCTCCTAGTACTTCGTCGTTTATGACCCATTCATGGTTTTCCTGAATCAGCCTGCTCAAGGCGTCCGCCTGAGCATTCTGCACCCCTGGCAGATGCGTGGCCGTGATAGTCAATCCTCGGGCCAGCAGCCAGCGCCAGATCGCCTGCGCCTCCTGCGACAGAGTGCGCGATCTCGACCCCCCCTGCTTGTTGAGTTAATACATCGTGGTTGTATTGTCCGTCTGTATCAGCAGCGAGTTGGTCTGGAAGGACGGAAGGAAAGCCTTCAGTGCCAGGAAGACAGCTCTGAGTTCCAGGAAATTGATGTGGTACGTCGATTCCAAAGGAGACCACTTCCCCTGAATCTGCAGGTCCCCGGAATGCGCACCCCAGCCCTGGAGAGAAGCATCCGTCACCACATTCGTCGTGGGAATGTCCTTGTGGAAGGGAACCCCCTTGAGGAGGTTTTCCGCCGAACACCACCACTTCAGAGACTGACGAGCATGTAGAGACAGTCGGATCTTGTCGTCCCAAGAGCCTGTCTTCTGATCCCACTGATCCTCCAAGCACTCCTGCAGTGGTCGCATCTGTAGACGTGCGTGCGGAGTGAGGAAGATACAGGAGGCCATCGATCCCAGTAGAGACGACACCTTCCTCACAGTCGTCGATGGAGCAGTCCTGAGGTCCTGAGCCTTCCGAAGGAGTGATAACCGTCTCTCCTCCGAAGGAGACACGCTTGCTGACCGCGTATCTATGGAGGCCCCCAGGTACTGTATGCACTGTACCGGAGATGGGACCGATTTGGACATGTTGACGTGTAACCCCAGCTTGTTCAAGAGCTCGCACGTCCAACGGAAGTGTTCTTGCGCTTCCTCGAAGGATGACGCCTTGATCAGCCAATCGTCCAGATACGGGTAGACAAACACCTTGTTCCTCCGCAGGTGTGCCGCCACCACCGCCATGCACTTCGAAAAAGTCCTGGGAGCAGACTTTAGCCCGAATGGCAGTACTGTGTATTGATAGTGATTGGCGCCGACTTGGAATCGCAGGAACTTCCTGTGCTTCTGTGCTATGGGCACATGGAAGTACGCATCCTGTAGATCTATGGCACAGAGCCAGTCTCCCCGTTGCAGCTGAGGGTAAATCTGGTGCAACGATAGCATGCGAAACTTTTCTCTGCGAATCCACTTGTTTGCTTGTCGCAAATCCAGAATGGGCCTGAACTCGTTCTTGTCCTTCTTGCGAACGAGGAAGAACCGAGAGTACAGACCTCTTCCCCTTTGAGACAAAGGTACTTCTTCTACCGCCTTTTTTCTCAACAAGATGTCTGCCTCCGCCTGGAGCTCCCTCAGCTGGAAGCGAGAGCTGACCGGCGGAATCGCTGGAGGCGGGCTGATGAACCGAAGACTGTATCCATTGCAAACAATATTCAGCACCCACTTGTCCCGAGTAATTTTTCTCCACTCTGCCGGAAAAAATCGAATGCTTCCCCCCACTGGAGTGGGTAACGGTTGAGGGGGAAGTAACAGCTCAGGGCCGAGACCCGGCCGGGCCCTTGTTTGTGGTAGTAGCCTGCTGGCCACCTCTACCCCTCTGGCGCTTCTGGAAGGGCTTGCGGAACTGCTGCTGTTGTGGCTGCTGCTGTCCCGAGCCCTGCCCACGCCCTCGGCCCGACGACCCGAACCTCCTCTGGAACGGTCGTTTCTTTTTCTCGGCCTTCTCTAACCCGACGGCCGTCAGGGTTTCCGCTTCAGCTTTCATGCGGGCCATTTCATCGTCCGCATGCTTCCCGAACAGGGTTTCCCCCGAGAAGGGCAGGTTGGCCACTCTCTGCTGCGCCTCCGGCTTGAGGGACGTCAGGCGCAACCAGGAATGGCGCCGCTGGTGGACGCCATGACAGTAGGCGTGGGCGGCCAATAGCGATATATCCGCTGCTGCGCTGATCGTTTGGTTAGAAACCAGCATGCCTTCGCGCACCGTCTCCAAGAAGTCCTCCTTCTTGTCTCGTGGCAGGAGGTCCGCATATTGCTGCAGGGATTCCCACAGGGCCCAGTCGTAACGGCCCAACAACGCCCCTGCACTCGCCGCCTTCATCGTGGTGGCGGCGGTACCACACACCTTCCTGCCCGCAGAGTCCAGCCAGCGGCTTTCCTTGTCCGGTGGCACCGTGGAGGCCGGGGCGGTCGCATGTTGTTTTCTCGCCGCCGTCACGATAACCGAATCCGGTTTCGGGTCCCCTCTCAAGAATGACGGATCCGACTCCGGGGCCCTATATTTCTTCATGAGCCTGGACGGAGCGGCCTTCGCTGTTGCGGGAGTGAGGAACAGTTCCAAAGCTGGTTCCACCAGTCCAGGCACGAGAGGCAGGAGGGGGCGAGACAAGTGTCTTTTATGAAGCGTCTCAAATATCACGGACGTCGTGGGTGTTGGAACCGTCACCGTGATATTCAGCTTCGCAGCCCCTCGCAACAGCACCTCCTGGAACGAGACCAAGTCGTCCACCGGCGACACCCTAGTCCCCGGGGAGTCCGACAGCGTCGGGGAAAGGTCCCTGTCCGAGGAGCGCGACCTGGACCTATACCTTCTGCGGCGTCGTCTAGAGTCTGACGAGGATCGCCCTCGGCTCCGCGATCGTCGCCTCCTGTGAGAGCGGGAGCGCGACCTCTTCGGCTTAGGCCTGTCCGCCGGTCTCGCTGGTCCAGGCGACCGTGGGCGTCGTGGCTTCGGGGTCCCTTGCGGCGGAGTCGGGTACCGTGGAAGGGAAACCGACCTCGGGGGGACCGGCGGCGGCACCGCAGGAGTGCTTGGCAGCAACAGAGGCCGGGGTGGCGGAGACAGAGTCCGCGGCCGCGGAGGAGGCGGTGGAGGAAGTGGAGACGGTGGTGGAGGAGGTGGCGGTGGTGGTGGAGGAGGCGGTGGCAGAGGTGGGAGAGGAGGAGGCGACGGAGACCTCCGAGGCGGGGTATACACCACCGAGTACACCGATCCCGGCGACTCTCTCTTCCTCGACGTCGACGTGTGCCTCGACGTCGATCTTCTCGGCGTCGATCTCTTCCTCGACGGCGACCTCCGCCTCGACGGCGACCTCCGCCTCGACGGCGACCTCCGCCTCGACGGCGACCTCCGCCTCGACGGCGACCTCCGCCTCGACGGCGACCTCCGCCTCGACGGCGATCTTCGCTTTCTCGACGTCGATCTCTTTCTCTTCATCGACGGCGAGCTGCGATCCCTCGACGCCGACGCCGGGTCTTCTCTCGACGTCGACCGCTGGACGCAGTCGAAGACGGCGTCGTCGCCGACGACGCCGATGTAGTCGACGGCGGCCTATTCAGGTCCCTCGACGGCGATCGTCGACGCCGTTTCTCCCCAGAGCCCTGGGGAGACGGCTAACAGACGGTGGTCATCCTCCTCGACGTCGCCGTCGACGCCCTCGACGTCGACGGGGAGCGGGAGCGCTTACTGGTCTTCCTGCCCCTGGGGAGCCCCCCAGAGGCCTCAGCATGGGCCAAATCAGCCCCTCCAGACCCACCTGGTGCCTTCAGTCTTCGCTCCTCCAGAGCTTGAAGCCTGCTCTTCATCCTGTCCCTCAGGGTTCTTGCTGAAAACGAGTGGCAGATGGTACAGCTTTCAGGCACGTGGGACTGGGGAAGGCAAGCTATGCACACCTCGTGTGGGTCAGTTTTAGCCTTCTTTCGACCACATTCCGGGCACTTGTCGAACAAGCCAGGCATGTTGACAGTACCAGCTATTAAACACAAGAAAAAGTGACAAAAATTGCCAAAATCTCAATGAAAAACCTTGAAAAAGGTAGAGCTCAATGCTCCAGGGTCCTGCTAGCAGGAGCCGGAAAAAAGAACTGAAAGTAAATGGGACCTGCTGGGCATTCTGGGATACTGGGGAAAGTTCTGGAAAACTGGAAAGTTTTCTTAAAGGCACAGTATCCTGTTCCAAGCCACATAATGGCAGCCTATGGGGCTTGTCTGTCCACTCCTTCCTCTCTATCATTCCAGAGGCTTTTGCTGGTAGAGGCAGGGTTTTTTCCTATGTGGAGAAAAACTGGACAGGCAGTGCTGTTTGTGGATTTTGGTGGAATTCTAGTTGAAGTACTGGACAGTGTAGCCTGTGGGTATAGGCTGCATTATCTGTCTTTAAATTAAATTCTCTCTTAAAGGTGTATGCAGGTCTGCATGATTTGTCACCTTTTAGAGATTATTTTGTATTGCTCCGGGGTCCGCGCACTTGGGCGGGACTATTTCACTAGATTATGACTATACACAGAGATCCCCTACTACAGAACCAAGTGCATGTATTGGAAATCCAAATAAAGAGCAGTGAAAGTTTGAAAAAAACGTTTAAAAAAAAAACAAAATGGAGGAAAAAAAAGAAAATGGCAAGTCAATATCATGTAAAGGCTCAACGAGCCCGGATGTGGTTTGTGTAAGGGAAGCTGGACGAAAATGAAGTTAATCCATAAAAGTGTAAGCACAGTACGTAGCAACAGCTTCCAAAAGGAAGTCATTGGAACGAGTTGCAAAAGTGTCCGCCATCCAGTCTAACAAAGTAAATGAACATACATGTTCTTCGACCACTGGAGCCTCTAGCACGTTCAGAGGACAACTGGCGTGTTCTTCTAAATAACTTCGTGCCAAGAAGTCATACGCTGCCGTTCCGATGTCCCAGTTCCCAAGGACTCCATGTGCCGCTCCACAGGCCATAAACCTAACACCAGAACAGTCCAACTCATGAGCCACTATCAGTCGATCATAATCCGTGGCAGGAGACACAGAGTTTGACAAGCACAAATCCAGAGCCCAATCGAAAGGACAATCTAGGCAATGAAAAACAGGTTGTACGCATGTAAAATAGGCAAACCGGAAGGATAATCCATAGGCTATGCTCAGGGTTGCCAGTGGTAAAGTTCCATAGTATTCAAGCATCCGGTTACGAAGATGGAGCAGCAGGGACAGGCTGTTGCGTGACACACAGTGTGCAGGCATTGCACAGTACGCAGACCAACAGCAGCACGCCAGCCACGAGGGCGAGAATCAATGGGAGCCCTCCAAAGACGCTGGAAAAAATAGAATAAAAAAAGGCCGGTAGCATACCAAAAATTGTTTGGAAGGAGGTTACGAGGCCGGAGACCACAATTTTGAAAAAATGCACCAAGCCAGTTGTTGACGAGGCGTTAAATATAGTTTGAATCAGGGCACCAAAATGAAGTGGGAGGTCAGTATTTAAAAGTGCCTGCACCTCGGTACGGGTGTTCGCTACGTGAAGGACAAATGTTTCACGGGACAAAGTCAGAGCGACCTCTTTTTGAGACAATAGAGCCCTTATTCTGCTCATCTTGTTGAACTCTGCCTTCAAGGTTGAAATGGAAGGCCAGATGGATACATCCAGCCGACCATGCGGGGGTGGGAAAAGGACATTTTTACAGCAGACTACTCTCTGTGAAACAGTCACTATGTAGGGAATTCCCACTAGCATTCCGCAGCAAGCCTCGTTATTCAAAAGCAAATAACTACCGTTAGCTAGCAACGTAAAAGAAGGTGTAATAGCTGGCACTGGAATCCCTTTCAGGACGCATGCTAAATTAGGCGCTTGCACATTGCACGCGCCATGCAATTGGATGTGCCTACAGACTACAGAGTGATCAGGTGTGGAAGAACATTCCTCACCCTTCAAATAAACTTCTTTCCCTTCTCTCATGCACCTGTATGTAAATGGGAGTGACCATACTTCATGCAGGAAAGCATTACCCAATGATTCATATCTGCCTAGGGCATAATGTTTCATGCATGAACTGAATTTAAACAATGGAAATGGCAATGTGATTAACCCGTGGATAAGCCACACAGCTGAGTTCAATTCGGCCACTGAGAAAGGCAAAGGTTCTAACTTTTCAATATGCAGTAATGAGTATGTTGCATCCTTCATGGACATGAATTGTTGCTTCGCAGTTAGTCTAATTGTAGCTCTTTCTTTTAGGTAGTGTCCGTTCACTAGACGAAAAAATACCACTACAGATCCGGTGGACATAAATAAAAAAATACATATGAGGATCAGCCAAATGCAAGTCCAAGGGGGAATCAAAAAATGTCTTTTAAACCAAACAGCAAAAATAGAAACTTTTGACAGGGCCCTGGAAGTCAGAGTTAGTATCAAAGGAGAAACATGACTGTGTAACTGCGGTTGACTGTAAAACAGGTAATGTTACATCTGCAGGATAAGCATACTCAGTATCTTCAGGTAGACCACCAGCCGGTGGTAGCAACAAAGGATCAGTAAATGTATGCATCTCGATGGCAACATCAGGCATGGTGGTAGGAGCCGGAGCCAAAACAGAATTTCTCAGCATCGCAGGGCAAGAGACCACTGGAGTCATACTAAGAAGAATCGGCCACTCGCTGTAGTTTGACATTGTCAATGGAGATGTACCCGTTATCCTTGCGACCAGGAAGTGGAGGTAAAATGACTGTTCTTGTACCCTACACGCCAAGCACTGGAACCGGGGCACTATAAGAGGGGCCGAACTCCTTCTTGTTCTCCACCTTCTCACGGACCAGGTCACCAACTCGAGGTAGCCAGCCGACTACCGGAATCTGAAGCGCAGCATCAGATGTGGAGGGCATGTGTTCCTTCACAAGACTATCTCTAGCCTCTTGTAGAGTCTGTAACACAGCACAATGATCATCTACGTCAAAGGGTGCGGCGGACGCCGCCATGTCTAGACCATCAAGGTCCGGGACAAACATATTTATGCCAAAGAGCATCATGTATGGGGTCCGCCCACCCAGAGACCTTCTAGGGAGATTATTAAGTGCACATTGGACGTTATACAGATGGGCTAACCAGTTCGGGCCAGTGCCTAAAACCCTAGCTGTCAAGGATTGCTTTAAGTCACGGTTGATCCGCTCCACTACACTATTACCCTCAGGTCGGTATGGAGACGAAAATTTGACTTGGACCCCCAAATTCTTCATGGCTTCTTTGTACGCCTTAGAGGCCAATGCAGGGCCCTGATCAGAATGAAAGGTACCACACGCAAAACTACCCACAAAGACACACAAATCCCTGATGACAGTACGGGCATCAGCACTCCTTTGTGGCCATACCCACAGAAAACGTGTGCACGAATCCACTGCAACTAAGATATACTTGTACGCAGTATCAGAGGAGAAAGGACCGCAGTGATCCAGATAAACACACCCAAGTAGTTTATTGGATATGTACAAATGAGTTTGTGGTGGACGCACAGCAGTTGAAGGTTTAATCTGCTGGCAAATGTCACAATCAAGAACATATGTGCGAGCTTGTTTATATAACCCGCGCCACCAGTAACGTTGTTGTAACAGAGATACAGTTGCAGCAACGCCGGCATGGGCAGACGCCATACCCTCGTGAGCCGCTGATATCAGAGATGGTCTGCAGTCCGCGTTGGAAATCAATCTGTCAACAACGTCGTTAATTCTCACTAACGGGACTTTATCAGGACTTAAGTGATAATGGTAACGAGAAGGGAACCCTCTTGGGTAATGACTTCCCTTCTCTGTAGCAGCAATAGCTGCCAAGATTTCATCATCGATCTTACTTTTGGATCTTGTAACTGCTGCTACTAAATATGTCGCCACTGCTGTTTTCGCTGCTTCGTCAGCTAAGCTGTTTCCGACAGCATGGACACCAACTCGCTGGTGCCCAAGAGTGTGAATTACATTCACGAGAAACAGATGTTCTTTAAGTTCTGCCACTCGAACCCAAAGCATTTTATGCTTAATTGTGCTACCTTTGGAATCACGATATTCATTTTGAGACCAAAAGAATAGATTGTCGTTGAATGACTGAACACAGTAAAACGAGTCACTTACTATAAGAGTAGTGACTCGAGGATCAGCAAACTCCAGTGCAAGCACCAGAGCACGTAGCTCAACCAATTGTGCGGTACAATCACCCAATGACTGCGTATGCACGACATCAGATTGGAATTCACCATTTACGAAAGTACCTGCCACAATTGCGCAAGCTGCTGAATAGGCGTGCTTCGATCCCGTCGCCGGTTGTGCCAAACCGTTAGTATAAATGACACAATAGTAATCTTCGAGCGGGCGCAAAGACAGAGGAGCCGGATGAACGAATTCATATTGCAAGTACTCCTGCGTCTGCAATGAAGCATCAAAGATGTAAGTGACGTCTGGCGCTGTCAGAGAAGTGGCCCATTATATCCAACATGGATGCAAAGCTTTTGAATTGGGTACACTGGCTTTCGTAACTGCCTCTAGGGCAGGATACGGTGTGACCACCAACATGCGTTTCCCTTACGACAGCGCTCGTTCTTTAAGAATCGCCATCTGCACCGCAGTGAAAACCTTTTTGACTGAGGAAAAGCGCAGTTCAGCCGAAGTGTCCAGGTGTGATTTGTATGCAATGGGAACTGTATCGCCCTCATTGAACGTTAAGTACGTGAAACCCACTGCGCCTGGCACAATTCTTATTACCAGGTTTGTGTGGTTATCACGAGTCAGTAAGTATTTTGAAGCAAGAAGATCAGCCTGTAATGAATGCAAAATGGCTGAATGCTCTGGCAGCCAGCTCGATTTGGAAAAAGTAGGTTGTACCAAGGCATACAGCGGCTTGATACGCTGGGCATAATCAGGAATGTACGTACGACCGAAATTCAGAAAGCCCAGTAACGATTGTAATTTTTTCAGTGTTGTCGGAGCATGCAAGCATGCGCATTTCTCCAGAAAGTGAGGAGCTAAGCCTCGAACCTCATTGTTGAGCTCGTAGCCCAAAAACAACACTGTATACTCTGCAATGTGAGACTTGGCAAAGTTGAATTTGTAACCGAAGTCTGCAAACATAACAATAATGCGATCAACGTGACACAGATGCGGCCACAACTCGTCGTCCGTGAGATAAATATCATCAACATACGAGTACGCATCTGGGTCAATGCTCTCTAACAGAGAGACTACACGTGCGGCAAAGACGCCCGATGTAAATGCTGTCCACTGACTACTAATAGAGGACAGGTTATGGCTGTAAAAGCCATTTGATATGTCAAGTGTGGTTTTAAACCTTTTACGCACAAGACTATCAACTAGGGCAGAACTGTGGGTATTCTGTGCCGCGCACGTCCGGCAATGAGAGTTTAGGTGCCGGTAATCCAAAACTAGGCGGTACAACCCATCAGGCTTCGTTACAGTGAATAAAGGATTATTCATTGGTGACACACATGTTTCAATAACACCCTGATATTCCAATTGATCAAGGATTTCCGCAACGTGAGATCTAGCTTCGCGGCACATAGGATATTGGGGTTGTGGTTGAGGCATAGACCGTAAGGGAATCTCATAGCTGGGGGACAATTTATCCCAGCCTACCTGAGTACGATACAAAGCCGGTGCAAGCACCTGAGCCCACTCCTCGGCAAACCTTTCAGCATGCTACTTCGGAACAGTATGCGCAAAGGACGGGAGGATTACCTCCTCCCCTCTAGGAGCATCTAAAATGAAAGTCGGGGGCCAGTCCGCCTCCACCAGGAGAATGTCATAGGAAGAGGTCAGATTATCACAAAAAATCCCTTGTATTGTACGTTGTATGTCACCTTCGATTAAGAGGACTATATCATATAGTCTGTCAGGGGGAGCCACTCTAGTGTCCGCAGTTTCTACAGTAACGAACGTGTCAGTTGCTGTCGCGTCCAGATATGGACATAGTGCTTGCCGCACTACGGTAACCTCCGCTGCGCTGTTGAGCAGCGTTATCGCCCATGTCAGTTTCCGAAGCTGCGTCCGTACTATCTGTGGCATACCTCGCTTTTAGCGCAGCAACCTTCTTCTTCTGAAACGGGGGACGTTGCTGTGTAATCCTAGTCTTGCTTGCCTCTACCTTCAGCCTGATGGGGTTGCTCACGACCTTGCTGGGCACCCCGACCTTTGCCACGTTCTCCTCCACCGGACTGCGAGGCCAATGTTTCCTGTGAAGAACGAGGAGAACGTTCAGAAACCTGAAATCTATCAGGTGACTTAATACTAGTGCAATTGCGCAAATCGTATGTGCGCTCACTAGTTGGCTGTGTGGGAGACGCAGGACGAGACCCCTGTTTCTGCTGCTACTTTCCCTGTTTCTTTTGTCGCCAATTTTGCTTTTGAAAATTTGGACGATCGTCTTTAACAGACGAGCTCACCTTAGTTTGTTGTATCAGGTCAGGAATGACTATAGTTAGTTTAACCCCTAAACTACTGCGGCCAATTGTTCTCTACGCCTCCGCAATAATTTTAGGCAACTCTTTCGGCTTATCAAGTTCATCGACGCGGGCTAAGCAATTAGCCACTTGGAATTGTACCGCATCTCCCTTGAGGTTACCAAGGACGAGAGAGGCTACTACGTCGAATACTCCAACAAGTCGCATTCCCAACTCAACCGCCGCCTCCGGACCGTGGTTATCTTGAACACATTTAATGACGGAGGGAAGCACGGCCATAGACGGAGTGCCAAAGCACTTCGAGTAGACCGCGGCAAAAACCTTACCCCAGTTGTCACAATCGGACACTTCTGGGACCAAGTCTTTCGGCAAACTAATGGTGAGTATTCTGTGTTTCTCCACTGTCGTAGAGTGTAGAAACACTGCTTCCAGTTGGTCAAATTTCTAGGCAAGCCAATAAGGCAAATCGTCCTTATTCTGGGGGTGCTTGCCCATCACCGAATTAACTATGACTGGGCTAATAACAACTGCAGGATGACCAGCTGGTAGACCCGCAACAGCAGGTGCCTCCACCTGCACACTGCGCGAAACGTATTGCACCAAAGTCCTATAAACTGTAATTAGGGCAGTATGGAGTGTACGCAATTCATCCACCGCAATAGTCAAATAGCGGGGGTGAGGCGTAAATCCGGCCAGCACCGGCCACGTGGCCCCTGGAATTGACAAGGGGCCGAGTCTAGCCGCATGTGGAAGGGCGCCATTAAACCAAATGCTATGCTGCCAGGCTGAAAGTGGAATCTCCAGCGTCCTATATGGCGTATCATTTGCTGGGACCCGTGTGTGAGTATACGAGTGAAACGTTTTATCATTCACATTCACTTCCGGTAGCGTTACCCAAGAGTAAAACAACTCGTAAGGGTGGGACGCGTCCGCACTCACCACAAATATTACGGCCATCCCATCGTCCGGTACCCCATACTGCGTCAAATGACGCCGTAAAGGCGTACGACTATGTGCTGCAATTTCGACCGCCATAAGGACAAAGAGAAGAACAACGGATTTTAAAGTAGCACAAGGGTTCAGAAAAATAAAAACACCTTTTTAATTAACAAGCTTGTATGAACCTATTCGGTTACTAACAGGTAGGTGAAATCCGTCACTCCAGTTATCCGGAATCAAGAGTGAGGGTGTTGTGGACTAATATAAGCACTACTAAGGCGTTTCAAATCAAAAGACCAAACGTTAGGTGTGCCATTTTGCAGGGATTCGGCTCATGCACAGAACTATGCGCAGGAAACCAGGACCTCAGTGAATTGTGATGTACCAAAAAACTCACCTCAGTACCCAGAACCCCTATCCGAACAGCATCAGTGTCCCATTCGTTATCCGTATTATCTCGGAGGTCCCAATGTATAGACAACCCAGAACAAGCGACTTCGAGTATTCTCAGGAATGGTGGGAATCAGAAATACCTGTTCGCTATTATTCATATATCAATCCACAACAAAGTAATCAGAGACACGGTAAAGTTTAAAAGGTTTATTTTACAAACTATGTGTCCTAAGATGCAGTACTTTGGCTAACATAAGCAGACAAATGATTAGAATTAAAACCATCAGCATTGTTACAATACCATAGAAAATGAAAGGAGAAATCATAGTATAAATGACAGCGGAAAACATCCACCTTCCTTTCGCTAGTAAACTAATATTATTAGACTAGTAGAAGGTCTCTAGGCTTGAATGGGGATCCCATACTGTAAAGATCAGCTTAGGTGGATCACATCACAGGATCAGCTTTGCTCTGCGCCTGGAAATCTTCTTCTCCAGAATGTGTTTCAAACTCATGCAAACTGTAATATTAAAGGCTCTCGACATTCAGGTATTTGCAGCTGTGTGCATAATATGACTGGAGAGTGGGCCGATCAACCTGGACTCAAAAACATACTTTGTCTGGCGGCTCAGAGTGTTTTGCACACAATGTTCAGACCAAGGTCGCAGTGCACGTCTAGGGAGGTGAACAACAGACAGTTCTCATGTGAAGAAAACGCAAGCAAGCAGTTCTCAAATAATAACATGTCTCAGCAGTGTCGTGTGCAAAAGCAGCAAAAGTGGCATGATGGCTTTCTAAAAGCTAACGCGCTTATGCTAACCTAGCAATGTATGCATCTAAATCGCTACCTTCACTACAATCCCCACACCCCTTCGAGCCAGACATAGTCTGCATGGGCTACAATCTTAAAGCCCCACCTGTCAAGAACCCAGTAAGTGCTGTCCATCATGTGCTTCTCTTGTAGAAGAACCATATAAACTGCTTGGCATTTAAGATATTGGATCACTATCCCCCTCTCAATTTTATCTCAGAGTCCATTTACATTCCAGGAAATTATCTTCATGGACGCCTAGCCTGCCATTTTGTCTGTATCATACCTCGGAACCGAGCCTTCGAAGGGCCACGTAGTTTCATTTCTAATATTGGGGCCTAGACAGGGGTCTGTAGAGATGGCCATGCCCTCTAATATGGATTGATAGTGCATTCAGACCAACAAGAAACCACAATAACAACCAACTCTAAATGAAGCATTCCATATGCACGACCCCCACAGTGTACCTGCATGGCGGACTTTGAATTGCGCGCCCCCCACACCCCAACATTGCAGAGCGCCTGTCACCACAATAAGAATCTAAAAGTGGTCGCAACTGGACGCTCCCCTCCCACACTGCAAACTCCCCCTCTGTCTTACTGTATTCAGTTGTCCATCCATTGAACGATACACCGCCAAGTCATTCATTTGCCAAGTATTGTATTTCTGCTCAGTTCTTGAGTACGCCTATTGCCTGGCTTCAGCTCAGGGCCATGCCGGTGGCCTCTGGCATAAGCCTGTGTCATCAAACCAGTCTCCCTGGGACTCTCCTGGTACGGCATCCTGTGAGGCAATCTTCTGCAGTGTTCGTTGGAATTATTCCTCCTAGTCTGCCGTTACGTTCCATTCTGGGCATTCTCGGTCTGTTCACTGTTGGCGAGAGCGATTCGGAGTCCTCGCCACCCACTGCCGGCCTCCAACCATTAAGCTAATTCCAAGCCTCTTCCAGGGATCCAAAGTACCAAGTTAACCCTTCCGCCACCACTCTCAACTTGGCTAGGAACATCATTGAATATTTAAGATCGCGTCTTCTCAATGTCCTCTTCACTTCACTAAAGCGGAGCCGTGGGACCCTAAGAGTAAAGTCTGGGAAGAAGCTGTCTGCAGCGTGGAGGATCACATCATGGTCTCTGTGATTAAAGATGAAGGCAATGATGGTGCATGGCATTGTGCCCGGCATTGGATTGGGGCTCTGAACCCTGTGCACGCGTTCAATGGAGAAGAATTTGGACAGACTCTGTGGCTTGAGTGTGTTTAGAATTAGTGTGAGAAAGTGCCCTCTTCCTGCATGGTTGCCCCCACTATTTGCTGAATTGCTGACGTACGTTGACTGAGTGTGCCCTGGGCTCATGCTAACCAGGTTTTATTTCCCTAAAACTTCATTGACGCCTATACCCAATTGGCATTTCTGGCCACAGGTCAGCCCCTGGAAAATGGTACCATAGGTACCCAGGGCACTGTGACCAGGGAAGACCTCTAAGGGCTGCAGCACTTATTGTGCCACCCTTAGAGGCCCTGTACCTTGACACACACACTGCCTTTGCAGGCTGCGCGTCTTGGTGTAGAACAAAGTGAAGAGTCGACATGGCACACATACCTGTGTGCCATGCCTCCAACCCTTTGCCCTGGCATAGATCAGTCACCCCACTAGCTGGGTGCACTATACCAGTTGTGGGGGTACAGGTGCATGAGCCCTGTACCCCTACAGTGTCTGAGTCCATTCTTGGACACTGTAAGTGTAGTGCTGCCCTTAAGAGTATATGGTACTGAGAGTTTGTCATTACGAACTCCACAGCACCATAATGGCTACACTGAAAACTGGTAAGTTTGGTATCAAACTTCACAGCACATTAAACCCACACTGATGCCAGTGTGGGATTTAATGAACAATGCACACAGAGGGCATCTTAGAGATGCTCCCTGAAAACTAACCTACCACTAGTGTCCTGGCTGAGTGGCTGCTTTCAGCTGGCACCACCAGACATGTTTCTAGACCCCTGGGTCGAGAGCCTGCTGCTCTCAGGTGCCTGAAACAATGCACATCCTGGGACAAGGTGCTAAGCCTCCTTCCCCAGGATGGGCAGGGTCCACGATGGGGAAGCTTCAAAAGCTTGCTGCCTTTGTGAGCTTCCCCAGACCACTTGCTGGTTTCAGCAACTGGTCTCCACTGGTTCTGACCCCCACTTTGGGCGGGAGAACCGACGGGAAATACAAGTGAGGAAGAGAGGTGTGCCTATCTCTGCCAACTCCACCCCTCAGGATGGGGGAGGCGAGGTGAAGCACAACTCTCAGTTCCTGCCATCTTGCAGATGGGGGGACACAACCAACCAGGGAAAGGCATATGCCCCCCTCCCACTGGAGGGTGGCATAATAGGGGGTGTACCCACCCCAGGGAAGGGACCGATTGGTCACAACTATTTTACCTATCTGTAATGCTCCTAAATCTAGTATTTAGGGGCACCCCTGAACCTTGCTTCCTCAGACAAGAACATGCAACAAGAAAAGAAGGAAAAGGACTGAACAGCCGTGTCTAAGCTAACAAGAGGAAGACGCCCACTGACTTGGCCCCAGCCCTACTGGCCTGTCTCCACCTCGAACCTGCTCCTGCGAAATCCCGGTGTGTCCTGCAGCCAGCAACCTCGAAAACCCCAGAGGACCTGCCTGCCTTCAACCACAAAGACTGTGCCTCCCGTGAACACTGGATTTGTTCATCAACAACCTGTGCCCCGGACCGGAAACTGAGAATCATCCCACTCTGCACCTGCCGTCTATGGCCCGAGCGGGCAAACACCACGAGGTCTCCCCGCAGATCCTGACTCGACATATAGCGATCTCTGACCTGCCTCAAGCCTCCAGCCAATGCCTGCAGCCTAAACCCGGAGGGTCCCCCCAACCGTGACTAGAAGCTGGTAAAATCCGACCCTAAAAGCCACCCCTGCACTGACGCCCCACGGCCTTGGGTGGCCCAACAGACGGTGCCTAACCAACCCCCAACATACCTCTCGAAGTGGTGGTCGCACCCAGAAGACCTTCATCCCCGAGCCTGCAGGGCCTTTGCAAACCGGAGGTTCCCCATTGCAAACAACAGGGCGCCCGACGTCGAAACAGCACCCTTCACTCGGCTGCCCTAGTGCCGCTGAAGGTGCACCTTTGGTGCTAATTTGTTTCCCCATTTGCCCTGAGCTAAAGTCCAGGAGTTTTGCTCCCACAACCAAGTGGCCTGCTCGTCAGATGACACCAACCGGAGGCCCCCTAACGCCCTTTGGATGACATTGGGCCTCAGCACTCTGCAGCCGGCCGCCTTAGTGCCGCTGAGAGTGTAACAAGAGTGCATCCCTGACACTGGGGGACCCCTAAGTCTACCCCCAGAACCTCAACTCCCACTACAGAATACTTACCCTAAAATTGATAACACTATTTTCCTCCATAGAATAACATTGACTGTTTTTCTTGGAAAAGTCTTGGAAAAGTTCTTGTGCTGGGTTTGAAAACCTAAAGAAATTCTTTAAAATTGTACTAACAAAAACGATTTTACTTACCTGTTCATAGGAAATGTCCCAGTATAGTATCCAGGTATACTACACTGTGTAAGAAAAGTAATCTCGAAAGTAACTTACCTGTAATTTTACTAGAAATCCCATACATAGTATATGTACATTATTCTGAAAAGCATTGCATTATCACTAGCCTTACTGTAATCAAACCAAAGTACATTTACAATTGCAATTCAAACTAAACTGCATTACTACTGTAAAGTATTTATTGCTTACCTGAACCAGGCTTGCTTGGCTCTAGAAAATAAAATAACTAAAATAATAGTTATACAATAACAATTGTTCTGAAGTTCAGTCTTTGAGTGTGTGAATTCATTTGTCAATTGAGTGTGTACGACAAATGATAATCACTGTGCTCTGATAAAGCCTCACTGCACGACCACACTACCACAAATAGAGAGTAAGGTGCTATCTAACTTTACCTCTGCCTACCTTTGGGGTGCCACTGGACTCTGTGCACACTATACCTCACTTTGGTATAGTATATACAGAGCCAGCTTCCTACAATTAGGTCTTCCAAAAAGATTTCTGCACTTGGGCCCTCTGCTCTCTCTGGGACTACAACCACCCAGATGTTATTTCTCCTAGATCAGCCCTTAAAGTACTCCAGTCTCGCTCCCATTACCTCTGTGTTAGCTCTTAGATCGTTCACTTGCTTTCTCAGGGTCTCGGTTTCCTCCTTAAAGGCTACAACTGAGTTTTCTGCCTCCTTTACCTTCTCTCCCATGTTGCAGAGGTACGCCCTGACCAGTGTGACCTCTGTGTTGACAGAGTTTATCTTTGTCTCAAAGGACCCGTGGACCCCTTTTATTGCATAAATAATGTCTTAGAGGGTCAAAGACTTGCCATCTTGGGGCATTCCTTTCGGATGTTCTTGTCTTCCCACTGGCACTCCCCCCTCCTGTTTCCTTGAGGAGGGCGTATTTATTCAGTTTTGTTTTTACTGGGAGGTCCAGGTGCTCTGTCATCGTGCGTGCCAATGTGCTATTCAGCCACACTCACAGCAGTGATGATAGTCACTGCCAAGGTCACTCCTGCACATGGAGTCTTATTCCCGGCCTCTCGGTGATCCCACCACTAGCTGAGTGGGCCCTCTAAGCCTTTGTCAGCCCAAGCCTGTGATATCATTAGTGGATGAATCGGGGATCTAGTCAACAGGATGTTCATTTCGCCTTATTGCATCAGCAATAACCCCCTCCCTCAGGTTCTCTCTCATCCCCATGCTAGGTGCCCCCCTAAGTCTGCTAGCCGATACCACTGTGCCTCCCCTATTGATTGTTAAGGGGCTCGCTGCACACGGCTCCCCTCGGACTATAGTGCCAGATGGGCTGGCTTCCGTCTAAGGTCCTGCTGTTCTGGAGCGGCCTCTGTTTGTGTTCCGCCCACAGCAGATCCACTCCTTCTCAGGTGCGGTCTTCTCAGGGAAGAGGGTGGGAGGTGGGTCTAATCCCTTGCCAACCAGACCAGCAGAGTCCGGTAAGCTGCTTCTCATCTGCTCCGTGGCAGTGCCACCCTTCTATGGGTTCCTGCCTCTTCAGGAGGAGTGGGGGCAGTTTCCTCCCTTTCACTGGCCCCAAGTGTTAGCTGGAGCGCCATGGTCATACGCTCTTGGGGGCCTACCCCAAGCGTTGGGCCCTCTGCGTCAGGTCCATCTTGCCTACAGCAGCTTCATTCTCTGAGGTAATCATTTTCCTTGCTGCCTATGCCTATGTCGCACCCAGCCTCGAGTCGTCTATCATTGCGCCAGGGGACCCCAGCTACACCAACAGACTCCTCCTGATCCCAGCTGCGCGGAACAGTGCCGGGCAGCAGAGGAGCTTGGGTGGTAAAATGGATTTGGGGGGGTATTAGTCATCCCGGGTGGTGAAGCCACTTCAACAAGCGACTTTCCTTCTTGTTTAGGAAGTGTACAGCTATAGTGTTGTCTATTAAAATCTGCTTCCTCCTGGGTAGCAAAAAAGCAAATAGCTTGCAGTTAACTGTAATCTCTGTTCTGAAGCAGACTTAATAATGCCAATAGAAAGATCTTTCAAAGTGACCCAATCCCTCTCAGGGAGTTGGGCATTAGGGAAATAGTACCTCAGATGCTAAGCTGGTTTGAATGGTTCTCTAGGGATGTCAGAGAATTTCTATCACAACGAGCTGCACTGCAAGAACCTTATTTGCTACACTATAAGAACCTCATCTGCAAGGAAATACAGATGGGCAAAAAAACTTGTGTGGTGGTGGGAAAGAGGTGACAATGTCTGCTTTGGATCATGTATTTGAACATCATGTACTGGTGAGAAAGAGCTTGGGTAGGATCTAAAAGGCCCAATAATCAGACTATGATTCTACTTTATCCCACAGAGCATATGTCATAATACTTGCTTATCCCCCAAACATTCTTGGGTTGCATCTCAAAATGAGGGGATACCTCAAAAACCTACCAACTGCATCCAAAGCACCAATATATTAACAAGTCAATGCTAAAGTTAAAAAAACATTTGATAAAAGGTAGACTGCATATAGTTGTAAAAACTCTGTGCAACTAGCACCACAACATTTTATGTATGGTAACTCTTGAACAAGACTAAGATACTGGATGCAGTCAATGATAAATATCGCCATCCTGGTTTCCTACCAGCAGATTTTGAAAGACAATGTCCTTAGCCTTTGCTGAGTGATCCTTTTCCACCAAGCTTCTTGGTGTTGGTGAGCTTCATGTAAGCCTGGGTGTAAAGTTAGTTTCTTTCTCTATATATTTCCAATTGCAACAAGAGCAGAATAGGGGTTTTCTCAAATGGAACAGATAGACTCAGCCCAGAAGTAGTACTAGTGCTGAAGATTGACATCATCCAAATGTGCCTCCATCAATGTATCTCAATGTCTAAGGCCTCAGAAACCTTCGAAACCACCAAAGAAAAAGAGCATTCAGAAGACCACGAACATAGGAAGTAAAAAATAAATAAACAGCCTAAGGTGATACAACAAGTCCAAACCAAAAAACAATTAATTAATTTCAGACTGCTTTCATCATTATTGTTTAAGCAGATTATAAAAACACTTCCTCTGAGATGGTGTTTAACCTCCTTCAGTCCTCCTTACAAGGCAGCTTCTTCAACAGCTTAACTTTTATTCAAGCATTTTGCACTGATTTGGATGGCATATATAAGTGGTGTGGTGTCTGTGGTACCAAAATGAGTTCTATCACTTCGGTAAGCTACCTGAAGATAGTAGGCAAAGTGAGACGCCTGGTCTTCAGACACAAGAGCAGCTTTAGGTTGTGGCACTGCTGCAATGTCTACTATACTATAAAAAATTATCTCACAAGGAGTAGGGGTCTAAGGGATAGGTTTACCGACTCAAACAGTTTGTAATCCCCAAATCAACAAATGTATACAAAAAAGAAACTGTGAGTCAAAAGAGGTTGAGTGACCGTAACAAAACCACTAAGTAAGTACTGATCAGAATTTAATTGCTGTTTATGAAGTGCCAACTATATCAACAGGTATGTGTATGTGTATATAAATATATGAAAAAGATTCCCATCACCCACAACAAGTGGCTCGCTTCATCATTTGGGAACCTGGGAACTTCACCAGAGAACCGTCTTCTACCAGATGGACGTAGATATCGGTTCAGTAATGTGTCCCAAATGTATCTATTGATATGCTAGTTAGATCGAAGGAACCATCAAAAAACTAAATGAGGGTTGATGTGTGCAGTGCTAGTGTTAAAGAAATGTGAAAATTAAAATTGGTTAACCAGGCACGAAGATATTTTTAATGAAGTGCTACCTGGGTACCAAAATAAAACAAGACAGTGCTGTAACAGTTTGAAAGGATAACTGTGTTGGAAAAAACTGGTCAACATGTTTCAGCTCTTGGATACATTGTATCCTAGCTTTCGTCAGGACCAGAACGCTACTGCAATTAGTAATGTTGTGACTAAGATACATAGAATATATATTTTATATACAACCTGGACCTTGTTTTTCGGTACAGGAAAGTTCCTACAAAAGAAACAGCATTAATTGAAAGCAGACTAACAAAGTGCTTAAATGGGGAAAATCGGTCAACAACTGCAAAACATTCTATATAAGGTTTTTGCAAAGGTACCATCGAGTGTACAAAAACAACCATATAGACATAATCACAAATTAGAAAAAACGATGATTAGGTTGTCACTCACCCGAATTAATCTGGGTATGTGCCTCACCCCGCCTGGCAACTGCTCAGGTTAGGAGGCACCGCTCTGGGGAATAATATGAATGTAGAACAAATCATTATAAGGTTATATTAGTTGAAATGTTCAAACATCATATAGCGCTGGGTATGGCAACCAAACGGTTAAAAGCACGGAAGTCCAAATGTCAAAAAACATGCCAAACAACATTGTAAGCGTTTTACTTTCAAAGAGAGAGTAACATGGATACAAGCCGGTGATTTTTGCTGGTATTTAACATTGTTGTCACTATTGCGAAAGTTTTAGAAAAATTAATAATAAGTGTGCTCGATTCGCAATCACGTTGAAACGATTGAAGTGCACATTTTTAGTCAAATCCTACACTGAGGTAGCTGGGCTATACTCAACGTGAATCGTGTGACAGTAAGACCCACCTTGACCCAGTTATACTCAGAAAGTCGTGGAATTAGGATTTAGAAATTGAAACCAAAGCAGTATGTAGAGAATAGTCTTACCTCTCCGTCGGTACCGCTCGCAGTATCTGAGCGAGAAGGGGAGGTGTGCGCTTAAGGTAGCGAAACCTATTTAAGGATACCAGAAACGTCGTATCCGTTCGGCGCATAATCCAAAACAGGAGAAAACGCCGACTGATGACGTAATCACGCTGTAGCGTGACGTACAAGTGATTCTGGGAAATGTAGTCTAACCCAGATTTGCGCGTATACTGAACCCAACTTTATTGGGATCGAAAGGATGTTGACAGGCCCCACACAACGTAACCAAGTAAATGAAAAGAACTAGTGAAATAGCATTCACGATCTATTTTTCTTATGGAATGTAATCTACAATCCATTCCGATATAGAATATACAATCGGATATTAACGGCTAGGTGATAGCATAACAATACTCGAAACTCAGATCAGGAAGAGCAGTATAATGAATGACCGTTCTACTGTTTATCGAGGACAACACTAGGCTAATATAGCCTATGTTTGTAACTCAGAGTGAAGTCCACGGTATCTGGTCATTCAGTCCCACCCCATCACTATGCAATTTATAAACCCACTTCTGCTCTTTTGTGAAAAGGAATTTATTAATGTCTGTGACGTGGGAAGGGATGAATGGTTGTTCTAGAATAAGCCATTTCAAGTCTTCTGGCTTATGGTTAAAAGCCAAGAAATGAGTGGTAAGTCTTGTGGCTTGTTTCTTCCGCCTGATAGTGCTTTTGTGCTCACTGATACGGACCTTGATCTTGCGGGTCGTCATACCTATGTATCTTAGTGAGCACGGACAGGTGATAAGGTAAATTACCTTTTCTGAGTTGCAGTTGGTGTGTCGTTTGGTGCAGTTGGTGCAGTTGGTGTGTCTGTTTGCCAGTGTACCACAGGTACACTGGCAAACAGACTCAAACCCACAGAACACACGCAACAAGAGGGGGGCACCATCAGCGGGCCAGAATATGGACATGACGACCTAGTGGTCAACTTAAGTCAAAAAACACTCACTACAGTTGAGTTGAGTGTTTTGAACAAAGGTTTGGGATTCGTGCCAACAAATGTAGGCGAGCCCTTTCAGTTGAGGCATGAACTTGAAAGATTTTTCAGAAAAATACGCCTCCATTTTTTCTTCAAAGACAAGGACTCTGTGGCTTCTAACGAACTTGATGCCACTATTCGCTCAGACACCGGCTTGAAACCTCCATCGACTTTCAATCCACCTGCTCACCTTACACCAGATCAGGTGAGAGTTTTTGAACAAGCTGTAATACACGACATTGATTCACTCGATTTTAAGAGTGATAGAATATTTCAGAATCTATCGAGAGCACAGAAATTAGCTCTGAAAGAACTCCAGAATGACGAGTTGATTACCATAAAGCCCGCCGACAAAGGCGGAGCCATCGTCATTATGGACACCTCCTCCTATCGAGATGAATGTCTAAGACAACTGAGCGACACTAAATCATACCGTCTTCTTTCTGAAGACCCCACCCCACGTCTGACTATGGAAATTCATGACCTTGTCAATGAAGCGAAGGAATCTGGCTGGATTAGTTCACAGGAATCGGATTTCCTGGTGACTAAATTTCCAGTCATGCCATACTTCTATGTACTCCCAAAGATACATAAGCCTACTAGACCGCCACCTGGTCGCCCTATTATATCAGGGATTGGTTCTCTTTTAGAACCATTGTCAACCTTCGTTGATTTTTTCCTGCGGCCCATGGTGAGAGATATGCCAACTTATCTCCAAGATACCAAAGATGTCTTGCGTCTTTTGCCAGAAACTGCTTTCAATATCGAGACTGACCTTTTGGTAAGTTTCGACGTGGAATCACTTTACACCTGTATTCCTCAAGAAGAGACACTTGAAGCCATCAGAGGTCTCTTAGATAACAGTGACCGAAACACCACGACACCGACACAATTTATTATGGAATGTGCCAGACTGGCGATGATGGAAATTTTTTTCCAATTTGAAGAGACTATATACCTCCAAATCTCCGGAACATCTATGGGGAGCATTTTTGCTCCCAGTCTGGCCAATCTTTACGTTCATATTTTTGAACAAAATTGTGTTTTAATGGATCAAAATCCCTTCCGTGCGCAGATTGCGTGCTGGAAGAGATATATAGATGATATCTTGGTGATTTGGCATGGTCCAGTTGCCACTCTGTTGGATTTTCATGCGTGGCTTAACGCTCAAAACAATTTCCTCAAATTTACAGTCACATATGACAGAAACAAACTTCCGTTTCTGGACATCATGATCTACCCTACTGCAGGGGTATTGGGAAGTGAACTGTATAAGAAGCCTCAGACAAAAAATTCTCTTCTGAGCTTCCAGAGTCATCACCCTCAGTCTCTCCGACACAATCTTCCAGTGGGACAGTTCCTGCGTATTCGCAGGAACTGCTCCATGTTGGACAGTTTTCAGGTCCATGCACAGTCACTCTCTAAGCAACTTCAAGTAAGGAAATACCCAGCACATCTGGTGAGAAAAGCGCGAAAAAGGGCATGTAACAACAATAGAGACGCCCTGCTAGAACCGCCGGTAGCTAAGGAACCCTTAACGAGAATGACATGCGTCACCACCTTCAGTACACTATCCAATAGTGTCCAAAAATCAATAAGGAAACACTGGCGCATCTTGAATGTAGCAAAGGAGAGTATCCCATTACCACTTTTCTCATTTAAAAGAGGAATGAGTTTGCGTGACAATCTTGTGCATACCAGACCCAGGATGAAAGAAAAAGGAACTACTTCCACATTATGGGATTTACCACCAGTCCAAGGCCACTACCCATGTGGCACATGCTCTGCCTGTCCTCAAACCCAGCCAACTAAGTCAGTTGACTTAGGGTTGGAAAAACCTTGGATTTTACGGCGACACACCAACTGCAACTCAGAAAAGGTAATTTACCTTATCACCTGTCCGTGCTCACTAAGATACATAGGTATGACGACCCGCAAGATCAAGGTCCGTATCAGTGAGCACAAAAGCACTATCAGGCGGAAGAAACAAGCCACAAGACTTACCACTCATTTCTTGGCTTTTAACCATAAGCCAGAAGACTTGAAATGGCTTATTCTAGAACAACCATTCATCCCTTCCCACGTCACAGACATTAATAAATTCCTTTTCACAAAAGAGCAGAAGTGGGTTTATAAATTGCATAGTGATGGGGTGGGACTGAATGACCAGATACCGTGGACTTCACTCTGAGTTACAAACATAGGCTATATTAGCCTAGTGTTGTCCTCGATAAACAGTAGAACGGTCATTCATTATACTGCTCTTCCTGATCTGAGTTTCGAGTATTGTTATGCTATCACCTAGCCGTTAATATCCGATTGTATATTCTATATCGGAATGGATTGTAGATTACATTCCATAAGAAAAATAGATCGTGAATGCTATTTCACTAGTTCTTTTCATTTACTTGGTTACGTTGTGTGGGGCCTGTCAACATCCTTTCGATCCCAATAAAGTTGGGTTCAGTATACGCGCAAATCTGGGTTAGACTACATTTCCCAGAATCACTTGTACGTCACGCTACAGCGTGATTACGTCATCAGTCGGCGTTTTCTCCTGTTTTGGATTATGCGCCGAACGGATACGACGTTTCTGGTATCCTTAAATAGGTTTCGCTACCTTAAGCGCACACCTCCCCTTCTCGCTCAGATACTGCGAGAGGTACCGACGGAGAGGTAAGACTATTCTCTACATACTGCTTTGGTTTCAATTTCTAAATCCTAATTCCACGACTTTCTGAGTATAACTGGGTCAAGGTGGGTCTTACTGTCACACGATTCACGTTGAGTATAGCCCAGCTACCTCAGTGTAGGATTTGACTAAAAATGTGCACTTCAATCGTTTCAACGTGATTGCGAATCGAGCACACTTATTATTAATTTTTCTAAAACTTTCGCAATAGTGACAACAATGTTAAATACCAGCAAAAATCACCGGCTTGTATCCATGTTACTCTCTCTTTGAAAGTAAAACGCTTACAATGTTGTTTGGCATGTTTTTTGACATTTGGATTTCCGTGCTTTTAACCGTTTGGTTGCCATACCCAGCGCTATATGATGTTTGAACATTTCAACTAATATAACCTTATAATGATTTGTTCTACATTCATATTATTCCCCAGAGCGGTGCCTCCTAACCTGAGCAGTTGCCAGGCGGGGTGAGGCACATACCCAGATTAATTCGGGTGAGTGACAACCTAATCATCGTTTTTTCTAATTTGTGATTATGTCTATATGGTTGTTTTTGTACACTCGATGGTACCTTTGCAAAAACCTTATATAGAATGTTTTGCAGTTGTTGACCGATTTTCCCCATTTAAGCACTTTGTTAGTCTGCTTTCAATTAATGCTGTTTCTTTTGTAGGTACTTTCCTGTACCGAAAAACAAGGTCCAGGTTGTATATAAAATATATATTCTATGTATCTTAGTCACAACATTACTAATTGCAGTAGCGTTCTGGTCCTGACGAAAGCTAGGATACAATGTATCCAAGAGCTGAAACATGTTGACCAGTTTTTTCCAACACAGTTATCCTTTCAAACTGTTACAGCACTGTCTTGTTTTATTTTGGTACCCAGGTAGCACTTCATTAAAAATATCTTCGTGCCTGGTTAACCAATTTTAATTTTCACATTTCTTTAACACTAGCACTGCACACATCAACCCTCATTTAGTTTTTTGATGGTTCCTTCGATCTAACTAGCATATCAATAGATACATTTGGGACACATTACTGAACCGATATCTACGTCCATCTGGTAGAAGACGGTTCTCTGGTGAAGTTCCCAGGTTCCCAAATGATGAAGCGAGCCACTTGTTGTGGGTGATGGGAATCTTTTTCATATATTTATATACACATACACATACCTGTTGATATAGTTGGCACTTCATAAACAGCAATTAAATTCTGATCAGTACTTACTTAGTGGTTTTGTTACGGTCACTCAACCTCTTTTGACTCACAGTTTCTTTTTTGTATACAACTGCTGCAATGTCTTCCATGATTGGGTAAATTATACCAGATGTACCGTTTTTCATAGAGGGCCATAAAAATATTCGCCACTATGCGGGGAACAAGACGCCCCCATACTGACGCCTTTGGTTCATGAACACTTTTGACATAGACTGTCCTAGAACTTTTGTTCTAGACTGTCTTCGCCTAGTCCTCACAGAAAACACATTCGAGTTCAATGGCACACTCTATAAACATACCAAAGGCGTCAGTATGGGGGCGTCTTGTTCCCCCGCACAGTGGCGAATATTTTTATGGCCCTCTATGAAAAACGGTACATCTATAATGAAATTGCCCCTTAAAGCGAGTCCATATATTTATGGTCCAGATATATAGATGATGTTTTCTTCATCTGGCTTGATGCCAGTACAGGTATCATAAATTTTGTGTCCTGGCTTAACCTACGTGATGAAAATATACGTTGCACAGCTAATACAAGTAATCAAAAAGTGGAGTTTTTGGATATTCTCATCCAAAGTAGAGAAGATCACCTAGAGGTGGATCTCTATGTTAAACCCACGGCACGTAATACCTTGCTCCATTTCGATAGCTATCATCCCCACACACAAAATACCAGCATTCCATTTGGACTGTACCAGTGTGCACGATTTTGATGCCCAAGCTGAACACATGAGAACAAAGTTTCTAGCCGGTGGCTATCCAAAATGACTAGTGCGGGGCTCATACAAACGAGCAAGATTCTTTGACGGCAACATCTGTTAACACCGCAGCATAAACGTATATATTCCAGGATGGTTTTCGTTACCAGACATTCCACCATGAACGAAAAGATTCGTCATATGAAACTCAAACTGGCACATTCTTAACGTCCAAAAAAGAGAATGAGATACCTAAAACCCTGTATGCGTACAGGAAAAACAAGAATCTAAAAGATCTAATTGTTCGCTCTCGGATGACAATTACAAGGCAGACGACTCAAACATCACTGATTGGCCAGACTAAACCCATAGGTACTTTTAAGTGCATGTCTTGTGTAGCTTGCCAATTTGCAATAGAAACATCCACATTTACCTTTAATAAAGTTAATCTAAAGCTTAAAACTTTAACTAATTGCAAAACATCCAATATCATCTATCTACTCCTGTGCCCATGTGAAAAAGGTTACGTAGGTGAAACCGCACGCACCATGGCCACACGACTTACTGAACATAGGTCAGCTATTCGCACACAGAAAAGTCAAGCCCCTTTAGTGCGACACTACATGGAAGCACAACACAATGAGCACGAAATAAGATGGCTGATTTTGGAGAAAATCCGCACTAACATTGATACTTCTAGCATACACACACGTAAATGCAGAGAGGTATATTGGATTTCTTCACTAAATACCTATCAAAATGGGATGAATAGTGAAATTCCATGGGATCAGGTACTAAAACATAACTGCTATTAACTTTTAGATTAACCCTTCCAGAGTAGCTATCACAATATTTTAGATCTGGGGCTATTCATGTATATGATAGAGGATGTCAACCAAGTTTGTTACTCTCACATAATTTACACAGCATTATCGGCATATTTTTTGGTCACTACACATATACCTGGATCTTTTATATTGCGCAATTCCAGGTTCTGTGCCATGTCAGATTTCTAACCTTAATACAGAACTGAGTTCTGTTTGACACTCTCATTAGTGTCTTAATCACATCAGACACATCACACCCAAACATGGATAATCCTTGGAAACACCCTTTTTTAATGGACAATATATTTTTTTCTGGCGTCCCAACGCACCCTCCATTTATTTTACCCAAAGTTCCATCTCCAGTACTATTTAATATCTCCGGATCGGTACATATATCTACAAGATTACCATTCCAAGATGGCCACCACTTTGATTCCCCTTTCGCAAGAGAGTAGATTATCTTCCTAAATCCCAATAGTCTTTACTTCCGAATTACACGGATTGCTTCCGGTACACCAGGCACGATATCTGTTTCCATCACTCAGCATAAATAGAACCGAGTTTGTGTTTTCACCGCTGGTCCGAACAAGTGATATTACACCCAGACAAATTTTCGTCTCTCCCCTTCTCGGTTCCCCTCCTCGTGACGGCTCACATCTTGTCGCTACAAGTAAGTTTTATGGCTGGCTATATATGCTCCACATAAGTGACTACCTTCTATCATATGGGCACAGCAGCTTTTTATATCTAAATTTTCCCTGGTTTTTATTCGTTGCAGACCATTGCCCTCCGTCATCAATAGATGATTACATACCCACTTTGGAGTAATTTACTATATCCGGTGCCTACCACCACACTAGTGGGTAAGCGGTTGATTCATATGTTTAAGAATTCTTGATCGGACTTTTGTCGACAAAACTATAGGCGATGGTGGTCCATTTTATCTCTTCCCTTCTAGTTCACCGCGACATTACAACATCATACTTTTTTCATATTCAGAAATCAGTGGGGAACTTGGTGTTAGACTAAACTCGAGGTACATTTTATCCTCCTTTGGATTGGTTTCATTACTCTGTTCCCTCTACATCCTACAGTTTAGATACATAGGTTAATAAGTTCTCTTTTATGGTAATCTTATTATCCATTCAGACATAAGCGAGATAAAGGATTTTTTTTAGTCCATTTCTGTCTATACATGGACCCGTACCTTTATTGCAACATGAATCTAAGGCACATGATTTTTATATTCTAGTATTGGATCATTGCATCGGTACTTTTGTGCAATCAATAAAATGCTTCCTCGGCATTTTTAGTGTATTAATACATTGTTCTGTTTCTACAGGGATTACAACTATCTAGATCAGACCACACTATTGGGGATGACACCACATCCACCGATATATTCAATTAATAAATCTTCTTTCTGATTTCGATATTCATCCAAGGTAATATATACGTTATTCCAGGGATAATATCCAGTACTTCTCCCAATTTCTACCAGTCTGCCCCAATTTATTTTTTATTTTCTTATTATTTAGGTAGTATACCTGATAAACCACTACCCTGTTAACACCTTCCGCGTTCAGAAGTGCCAAGCTCTGAACCTGTTCCAAAAGGTACACCTCACATGTTTCATGGCATCTGTAAATCCAGAGATGTGGCGACCAACCACTTATTTTCCATCTTTCACTTTTTCAGTTTCTATGGAATCACACACGGGTTGAGGGTTATAAGGTACTTAGTAGTAAAGATGTATAAATGACATCATTCTTTTTAGTATCCATGTAAATGATGGACTAATGTTCTTTCAAATTCTGTATGGATTGCTATATACAATAATGAGCTATTTAGCTAAACCCCTCCTAGATTAGAGGAATATTTATTTAAATAGGACATACTTGCAACATTGACATTCATTTTTGTTTACATATATTCTGTTTAGGTTACATGAAATATATATAAATGGCGTCCTGATGAAGGCTTCAAGCCGAAACGCACGTAGGATTCAACACTTGCAGAGCCATGCCTACACAAATATATTGCTTTCTATAAATCTAACAGAGATGGAAGTTATGTTATGTTATGATGTTATGTTAATAGCATTTATTACGTGCACAGCTGCCCCAGCTAAGGGGCGTCCTGGCGCGTGACAAGATACAACACAACCAACACAAGACCACGAGTAAAGGGAACAGATTAAAACAAGAAAGTTTTTAAGGATTTCCGGAAAGACAAAAGGTCTTCAATTGTACGGAGCTGAAGCGGGAGCGAATTCCATAACGCTGCAGCCTTCGTCCGAAAAGAGCGCCCACCAGCTCGGCAAAGCCTGAACCTCGGGACTACTGCAAGCACTTGCTCCGAAGATCTTAATGAACGGGTTGGTACATAGCCGGACATAAGATTCGAAAGAATCTGGGGAGCGGATCCTTTCAAGATTTTAAAAGCCAAACATAAAACTTTAAAATGAATTTGCGACTTGATCGGCAGCCAAAACAATGCTCGAAGAGTGCTAGAGGCCGAGCAAGACCTAGGCAAGCCGACAATTGCTCTGGCAGCGTCATTTTGAACGCGTTGAAGCCGAACAATTTCTGCCTGATTGCTCCCTAACAGGAGCGAACTGGCATAGTCCAGGCGAGATAAAACTGTTGCCTGAACTACCATCTGTCTGGTAGAGGGATCGAAAAACTTAAGGACAGGCCTTAAGCCCCGAAGGACTCCAAAGCAGCACGCCGCGGTTTTCCCCACAAAGCTGAGAGTAGAATCCAGCCACACTCCCAGATTTCTCAACTCCATAACCGGAGTTGGAGCCACACCAAGTTCCGGCGGCCACCATCTGTCACCCCAGAGATCCCTACCCTTTCCGACGATCATGACCTCGGTCTTCTTTGCGTTAAGCTGGAGACAGTTGGCAGTCATCCAGCTAGCCACCTCCCTTAGCCCATTCTGGAACCTGGGGGCATCCACATCGGCATCCCCACTGATGGTAACCGCCAGCTGAGTGTCGTCAGCATATGAGACCATGTACATGCCCCATTGCTTGACGACATCAGCCAGCGGTCTCACATAGAGATTGAATAAGGTGGGACTCAGTGAGGAACCTTGCGGTACTCCCAAGTCCAGAGGATGGAATTTGGACTGATAGGGAGGTGTAGCAACGCAGAAGGACCGGTCATCGAGAAAGGAACGGAACCACTGAAGGGCTAGCCCCGTAACGCCAATCTCTTCCAGGCGGTGCAGAAGGATACGGTGCGAGACCGTATCGAAGGCGGCGCTCAGATCTAGCAACACTAGCGCCGCCGTCTGTCCCTGATCCAGCACCGACCGGAGATGTTCAACCATGGCGAGAAGGGCAGTCTCCGTGCTATGCCCAGCTCGGAACCCGTTCTGGGTCACGTCCAGAATGTTAGCTTGAGTAAGATGGTCAGTAAGTGCCTGATTAACATGGGCTTCCATCAGCTTGGCCGGCCATGGGAGCAAGGAAGTGGGCCGATAGTTCTCCGGTCTTAAAGTGTCCAAGTTTGGCTTCTTCAAAATAGGAGAAACCACAGCACGCTTCCATTTGGTTGGGACCGTGCCCATAGCCAATGAAGTATTAATCAAGGAACAAACTGTAGAGCGACCCACAAAAGACTGGTTCCTAAACAGGGCAGGACAGACGATCCAAAGGCGAACCAGATTTGACCTTCTGAGCCAGAATATCAAAAGCCTCGGGTAAAAGTTGCGGAAGAGATGCTAGCATGGGACAGGCAGGAGCAACCACCGCGGTCTTCTGAGAGGGCCCAGTACCAGGAAAGGCACGGTAGATGTCCTGCACATTTTCCAGAAAAAAAGATGCTAGGGCTTCACAGTGCGAGGTAGAGGCCATAACTGGAGAAGTGGAGCGCTTAGACAGCAGATCCTTAAGAGCTTTAAAAATAGTCTTGGATGGATTGGGGCTATTACGAAATTCCAGAGAGTAGAACGCCGCGCGAGCCCTACAAATGGCACGGTGGTAGATCTTAATAGAGGCCAAGTACAGGGCTTTCTTCGCCGTATCGTAAGATCTTCGCCATTCTCTCTCGGCACGCCTGCAATTCCCTTTCAGTGCACGTAGCGCACTGTCATACCAGGGGTTAGACTTTCTAGGACTGATCTTACTAGTCAGTATGGGAATAAAAAAGTCCAGCGCCCTGGTAATCCAATTACAGAACTGATCATAGCCCAATTCAACATCACTCGAAAGTTCAAGCGGGTCAGCAGTCAGAGCAAGATGAAGATCCTCTAACCTAAGCTTACTCCAATGTCTTCTAGGGATAGATCGGGCTAAAGGAGTTGGAATAATATCAGGTAATAAAACCCGAATATCCACTAGAAAATGATCCGTCCATCCGAGGGGCGACACGGAGAAAATTGAGGCTTCCGTTAAATTTGTGAAAAAAGGGTCCAATATATGCCCTCCTGAGTGGGTTGGTTGGGAGACTCTGAGACAATTGAAGGGCCTCAAGATCCGCGAGAAAGGTCCTCTGGTTATCAACATGGAGATTCAGATCTCCCAGTATAGAGAAATTAGCGCACCCAATTGCCAGAGCACTGACGGCGTCAGGGAAAGCCTCCCTAAATGCGACATCATTACCTGGGGGGGCGATAGACCACCAACCCCGAGATCGAATACTGGGGGCTAATCCCAATCTTAAAAGATGCACTCTCGCAACCAGCAATATGCAAGGCATTCCAAATGCAGGAAAAATTAGATTTCACTGCGAGTGCGATACCCCCCCCTCTAGTAGGGCGATTGAGGGTAAAGATAGAATATTCCGATGGAAAGGCAAGATTGATTATTGCTGCATCGTCTTCCTGCAGCCAAGTTTTGGTAACGCACGTAGGATTCAACACTTGCAGAGCCATGCCTACACAAATATATTGCTTTCTATAAATCTAACAGAGATGGAAGTCAGAATCTAAATGCTCTGCATGTTTAGAATTATTGCCCATGTGTGGCTTTTTGACAAAGTTTATGCAATCATGTGTTTAAATATTTGCTAATCATATGCGTTATTTTTTCTCTTCTTGATTGGTTTTGGATACATGAAGATATGTGAATATGATATGTAATCTTTCTATATAAAATACATAATGTTATAAAATAGGGAAAATTATATTTTTGTACCTATCAGTACATGTACACATTTCTTTGTTTGCTCTTTAGGTCCACTTTATTTTAATCATTGTTCCCAAGTTGTTTTGCTTGCAATTGTTAAAAGCACCCTGATTTAGGAATTTTTTCAGGGGTACCCTTATTTTTTCATACACCCTCTATTATGCCCACCTCCTGTGACATAGCACAAGCCCTGATAGTAGAAGTCCCACCATCTTCAAGATGGTGGGCGCTGAATAATGTGCTTCATCTTGCCTCCAACACCTGAGGGGTTGAGTTGGCAGAGGAGGGCACACCTAGTACTGTAATTTGGATTTCCCACCTGTCTTCCCGCCAAAAGGGGTGAGCACAAGAGGGGGGACCTACTCCTATCAGGAGAGGCTGGGGTAGAGTTTCAAAGGTGGAAAGGCCTTTGAAGCTTCCCACCACAGATGGCTCTTACTGACCGGGGGCTTTATTTTCGACCTCTGAGCATGCGGACGCTCACCCGATGAGGTCTGAACTCTGGTTCTTAGGTTTTCAGGGCATAATTATTCAAAAGTAAATTGTGCACTTTTTGCACACCACTAAACTGGAAATGCCTGAAACTGTAGGGCTTCTAGACTATGCATACCAAAGTGTTAACAAAAGGTATAGTAATAAAAATGATCATAGTCTTGTAGTTTGCAAACTGTGCTTTACACAGGAAAAAAATATAAGCAAATGTGATTTTCCTGGGTAACATGTATATGTGCTCATGTTTGGAGTTCACAACAAGCAACTTAAATTCAAATTTATAAATTGCAAAGTTTAAAAAAATTGCTTACCATGTCTTCAGGTTGCCCCTCATTATTCCAGGAACGCAACATTTCCACAGGTCCATCAGGTATTGCTGTAAAGCCTTTTCCTCCAGCTCCAGCTCCACAGTAACACACAAGCAATAAAAGGGGCAAAACTGTGAAACGAAAGTAAAATATAGTATGTTAGAATGTATGCAATATTTTTGTGGCATTTGCAATAATATTGGGTAAGGTTTTGGCAAGGAAAAAGATCTGTGCAGGTCCATAGCAAGAGCCGTACCCTTACACTAGCGTTAACGAACAAGTTACTTACCTTCGGTAACTATGTATCTGTAAGAAACATTAGTTAGTAAGATTCCTCACCTTAGAATATCCCCAGGAGTCAGACTGGATCCGGAAGATTTTTGTAGCAATACCCCTTGCGCGTCGCTAGGCGTCTTCTGCGGCTCCGCGTCAGTCGTTGGCGTCGTGCGCCGGAATGACGTCGGAGTACTTAGACGCCGCCCTCGCGCGCTGACGTCAGTTCTTGTACATAGCTTTCCGCGCCAGGAACGCAGAGCCATGCAAGAGACCGACACTGGTGCCAAAAAATCTAGGGCCCAGAAAGGGATAGCCTTAACCCTAGATGTCAGTTCGCAGAACGGGGAGGATGGGTGGGTCGGTGAGGAATCTAACTAATGTTTCTTACAGATACATCGTTACCGAAGGTAAGTAACTTGTTCATCTGAAAGAAACACGTTAGTTAGATTCCTCACCTTAGAATAGATACCCAAGCAATACCAACCCCGGTGGTGGGTCTGCGAACCAAGATCACACCGGAAAGTCCTGGAGGACAGAACGGCCAAAGAAGCCATCCCTCCGGACTTGGCTGTCTAGGCAATAATGCCTGGCAAACGTGTGCAGCGAAGCCCACGTTGCCGCCTGACAGATGTCCTGCAAAGGGACTCCCCGTCCCAAAGCAGTAGTAGCCGCCGTGGCCCGAGTAGAATGGGCTCGCAGCCCAACAGGAGGGTCCTTTTTTGCCAAGGAATAACAGATTTTTATACACAAAACGAGCCACCGGGAGATGGTCCGTTTGTGCAAAGCTTTTCCCTTCTTTGCACCCACGTAGCCAACGAAAAGCTGGTCATCCACTCGGAACTCTTTTGTGCGGTCCAAATAAAAGGAGCGCGCACGTTTTGGGTCCAGACGGTGGAGCCGCTCTTCCTCTTTGGAAGGATGCGGAGGCGGAAAGAAGGTGGGCAAGGTGACAGATTGCCCAAGATGAAAGGGGGTCACCCCTTTCGGTAGAAAGGAAGGACGAGGCCGAAGGACAACCTTGTCCGGATGAACAGATAGAAAAGGAGGCTTAGACGATAGAGCCTGGAGCTCACTCACCCGTCTAGCCGAGGTGATGGCTACCAGGAAAGCAGTCTTAAGAGTGAGAAGACGAAGAGGACAATTGTGAAGAGGCTCAAAGGGAGCGCACATCAGAAATGTTAAGACAAGATTCAAGTCCCACTGAGGCATTACGAAAGGGACAGGAGGGAACGTGTGAGTAATGCCTTTAAGAAAGCGTGACACTACAGGGGACTTGAAAAGAGAGGGCTGATCAGGAAGCCGTAAGAAGGCAGAGATGGCAGCAAGATAACCTTTCAAGGTGCCCAGGGCAGAGCCCTGCCGGGCCAAAGAAAGAAGAAAGAGGAGAACCTCAGAAAGAGGGGCGGAAAGGGGATCCACAGCCTTTGCTGTGCACCATGCCACAAATTTGTTCCACCGGTAGGCATATACCGTCTTTGTGGAGGGACGCCTGGCTGCCAGAATGATATCACAGACTTCAGGAGGCAAGTCAAATGGCATCAACTGCCGCTGCTCAATCTCCACACATGGAGGTGGAGGCTGGACAGGTGCGGGTGGAGGACCATCCCCTGCGACAGAAGATCCTCCCGAAGGGGCAGACGTATCGGAGGATCTGTCAACATACTTAGTAGCTCGGGATACCAGTACCTTCGTGCCCAATCCGGAGCCACCAAGATGACTCGGGCCCGGTCGCGCCTGATCTTCTTCAGCACTCTGGGCAGAAGTGGTATAGGCGGAAAGGCGTACAACAGACCGCAACTCCACTTGCGACGAAAAGCGTCGCCGAGCGAGTGCCGCCTTGGAAATTCCAACGCGCAGAACTGCTGTCATTGCGCGTTCTCGTCGGTGGCGAATAGATCTAACCAAGGCTCTCCCCACTGCTGAAAGAGACCTTGCGCCACCTCGGAGTTCAGACGCCATTCGTGATCCATCATGCACCGGCGGCTGAGTTCGTCTGCTCTGGCGTTCAGAGAGCCCGCCAGATGTTGAACCACCAGGGTGATGCCCTGGTGTTCCAGCCATGTCCAGAGGCGCAGAGCCTCCTGACAAAGGGTCCACGACCCCACCCCGCCTTGTTTGTTGCAATACCACATGGCGGTGGTGTTGTCCGTGAACACCTGCACAACACTTCCCCGGACAGAGGGAAGGAAGGCTTTCAGTGCAAGTCGGATCGCTCTCAGCTCCAACAAGTTGATGTGGAGGCGAGACTCCGCCGGAGACCAGTGGCCTCTGATCTCCGCCTCTCCCATATGGCCACCCCATCCCAGGAGGGACGCATCCGTCACTACGACATGCTCCGGTTGGGGTAGGGAGAGGCTCTTGCCAGTGACCCAATCGCGGTCCGTGAGCCACCACTGCAACTGCTGTGCAGTGCCCTCCGAGATCAAGACATGGTCGGACAGGTTGCCGTGATGCTGGGCCCACTGAAACTTCAGGTCCCACTGCAGAGCCCGCATGCGCCGCCTGGCGTGATGCACTAGTAGAATGCAGGAGGCCATCAGCCCCAGAAGCCGCAACACTAGCCTGACCGAAACCCATGATAGAGGCCGAAAGATGAGAATGAGGGCCTGTATATCCCGGACCCGCTGTTCCGGTGGATGAACCCGGAACTGCGCCGAATCAAGAACCTCTCCGATGACGAGGAGTTTCTGAGAGGGGCTCAGGTGTGACTTCGGCACATTGATGGAAAACCCCAGAAAATGCAGGAGATCCGCCGTAGTCTGGAGGTGGGAGACGACTGTCTGGGGCGAGCCCACCTTCAACAACCAGTCGTCGAGATAGGGGAAGACTGGAACCCCTGATCTGCGCAGATGAGCTGCGACCACCGCCATCACTTTCGTGAACACCTGAGGGGCACTGGTAGGGCCGAAGGGGAGCACGGTGAACTGAAAGTGCTCCGGACCCACCGTGAACCGCAGGTAACGCCGGTGGGCCAGCAGGACGGGGATGTGGAAATATGCGTCCTGCAAGTCCAACGCTACCATCCAGTCTCCAGGGTCTAGGGCAGCTAGAACCTGAGCCAAAGTCAACATTTTGAACCGTTCCTTCCGGAGGAAGGCATTGACGTTCCGGAGGTCCAAGATAGGGCGCAGGCCCCCCTTGCCTTTCTTGGGAACCAGAAAGTAGTGGGAATAACAACCACGACCTACTTCCGGACTCGGAACGCGCTCGACGGCCTCTTTGGCCAAGAGGGCCGAAACTTCCTCTCGCAGAAGATTCAAATGATCCTCCGAGATACGGTGGTGCTGGAGGGGTCGTCTCGAAGGGGAGGGAGTAGCCCCTGCGGACGATTTGCAGCACCCACCTGTCCGAAGTAATGGTACGCCAGTGGAGCAGGTGATGGCGAACCCAGCCTCCCACTGGCAAGGAATGGGCCTGAAAGCTCAGACTAGGAAGGCTTTGAGGCGGATGCTGCCGGTGTGGATGTGGACTGACCGCGTTGTCCTCCAGTACCGCCTCGGTGGAAACCACGTCCACGACCGCGTGCAGGCTGGTTCTGCGGCCGGTGGCTAGGCGGACGTGAGGAGGTGCCCCTTCCTTGGCCACGAAAGGAGCGAAAAGCGGAAGTTTATGGCCGCGGGGCCGAGAGGCCCAAGGACTTGGCCGTAGCCGGGGAGTCCTTGAAGAGAGCCAGCGCACTGTCCACTTTCTCACCAAAAAGGCGAGCGCCATCAAAAGGCATGTCCATGAGAGTGCTCTGGACATCCCCTGAAGAGGACGTGGACCGCAGCCAGGCGTGACGTCGAAGCGCCACCGTGGTAGAAATCGCCCTACCCAGCGAGTCCGTAGTGTCGAGTCCACATCGGATGGCATGGCGCGCTGCATCTCTCCCATCGGCCAGAGCCGAGGAAAGCCGTGCCCGGGCCTCCTCCGGGCACAGTGGCAGCATGTCCTCCACCGTATCCCACAGAGAGTGGGAATAACAGTCCAAGACACAGGCGGTGTTCAAAGACCGCAGGCCCAAACTGAGCGAGGAGAACAGCTTTTTACCGAACTGTTCCAGTCTCTTGGAATCCCGGTCCGGAGGAGCGGACGGGAAGGAGGATTGGGAGGTAGAGGCCTGGATAACCAGACTCTCGGGGGTGGGGTGTTGGGACAGAAAACTGGGGTCGCCCGGAGCAGGGCGGTGGCGCCTGGTAACGTTCCTATCCACAGGAGGGACTGTGGAGGGCTTGGACCAGGTGCCCTGCAGAACGTCAGTGAGGGCCTCATTGAATTGCAGCAGAGGCTCAGTGGAGCATGCGGCAGACTGAAGCACCTCAGTGAGGATGTTAGTCCTCACAGCCACGGCAGGGAGCTCAAGCCCAAGGGCCGCAGCCGCCTTGCGCAGCACCACAGAAAAAGCTGCACCCTCCTCCGAAGCCACAGTCGGAGGAGAGATGAATCCAGTGTCCGGTGAGGTATCCAAACCACTGGCCTCCCCCAGTTCATCTGCCCAGTCCTGTGAAAGTTGGCCCTGAAGGGCCATAGGGTCCTCAGACCCTCCCAGTCGCCCCCGTCATCCGATTCCTGGTATACAGGAGGAATGATCGGAGCCGGTCGATAGACAAATTGTGTCTCTAGCGGCGTCGGGCGGCGCGGCGTCGGGCGGCACCGCACCGGCGTCGGGACCGGACAGGGGCTGAACCGGAGATAGACGTCGACCGGAGTCTGCGTCGGAGGTGGCACCGGTGTCGACACCGGCGGAGGAGGCGTGACGAGGTCGATCGGCATCGACGGGGGCCACGGCCTGGGCCCCTCGGGGACCTGCGGCGCTGGGGCTGGAGCCGCCGGCGCGCAACGTCGCCCAGTCGAGTCCGCGGGGCCCAAAGGCGCGCGTCGACGGCGGGGCCAGGCTCCTCAAGGCCGAGAGGAAGGCACTGACCTCCTCGGGCGTCGCGTCAGTCCCAGGGACCGGCGGGTATGGGGACGTGCGCGGCGCCTGCAGCTCCGGCGGAGCCGCGGGGGTGGAACCACCCTGACCCTCGGCCTAGTCGCGCGACCGGCGAGGGGAGTCCGAAGAGCGGTATCGCCTCTTGGACTTCTTGGAGTGCTTCGACTTACCCGAAGACTTCGAGCCAGACGAGCGACAATGTCGAGTGCGGCTCCGCGACCGATCCTTGGACCTCCTCCTAGACCGGGATCGAGAGTGGCGACGAGCCGAGTGGCGAAGCTCGAGAAGCTTACGGGACCGCTCCCGCTGAGCTTTCGAGGTCAGGGCCATACAATCGGAGCACGACTCCGCGATCGGTCACCGACATCAGTCGGTGACAGTCGTCGCAGGCCTTGAAACCAGGCATCCTACCGGCACCAGAGTCGAGAAAGTGACCAGAAAGAGTCAAAAAAGTTAGTCAAAAAATTACTAAAGGGGTAGCTCTCCCGGATCGGCGCTTACTGGCGCGGAAAAAAGAAGAACTGATGTCAGCGCGCGAGGGCGGCGTCTGTACTCCGACGACGTCATTCCGGCGCACGACGCCAACGACGGACGCGGAGCCGCAGACGACGCCTAGCGACGCGCAAGGGGTATTGCTACAAAAATCTTCCCGATCCAGTCTGACGCCTGGGGATATTCTAAGGTGAGGAATCTAACTAACGTGTTTCTTTCACATATAAATAATAGAGATAGATAGAGACCAACCCACAACTATATAAGGATTTTTCCCCATCAGGTGTGGGCAGGCTGAGCCAACAAAGTGGATTATACAAATGCACCGCTGGTGACTGAAAATGAAACATGGTCAGCCGAGCGTAACACTAAATTCCGCGTACTGTTCTAGTTGTGGGTGCTCCTCTATCTCGCTGTTGTTATTTATGTAAACACTAGTGCAAGGGTACAGCACATATTTTTTCTCTGCCAAAACCTTATGATGGGTTGGGTTTAACCTCACAGCTTGTGGGTGGTCCTGTATTTCTTGACAAAACCAAAAGGATATGGTTTTTACAAATAGCTGCAGAGATTCAACCCATTAATAGTAGGAAGGGTTACTCTAGTTAATATATGATGGTATACATGAACATATTCTCTATCGGGGTGGGGGCGGGGGGACTATGTTTGAGTCAACTGTGTACTCGATTTTGTAATTTCTGTCCTCTGACATATCTATGTCCTGCAACAGCTGATACACATGTCCTTTGAATGAGTACGATGCTTAAGTGTTAGTAATTCATGTTCACATATGTTATACATATATATTTATTTCTGATGCATCAACCTGTTGATTCCTGACTAAGTGGTGTCCACTTCACCAATGGTTCTGTATTTAGCACTACTTATAGTTTTCTCACATTGTTGCAGAAGCGTCCATTAGGTCCTGAATAAGGCCGCCATACCTCTAGCAAGTTTTCCATCCAGCTCATCTACAGTATTTAGTATACCTCTATCAAAAGATCCCTGAGCTCCTTCTTAGTGAAGGAGTTGTAGCCCTTTTTGTGACTAGGTTCACATTGCGAGGAGGCTACCCTATGATAAATCATGCCACCTATGGGTGGGTGAGGGAAACTCTCCTGTAAAAGGACTACTTTGATAGTACTTATTCCTCTTCTGTATCGGACCCAGGGGTTTCTTTGTGTGTTATTGACTTCGGGTGTGTGCCAAGAGAAAGCACATTTAGTGCAGTGACGCATTACTTTTTACCCTCGTGGGTAGACTTAAGCGAGAGTCATGTGAGATTTACCGACTCAGTGCTGTAGAGCTGCGGTCCAAATGGGAGCAACGCCCTGCTGTCCAAACAGGTTATAGTTAGAGCTGGAGTGAGCTATTGCACTCTGATAGAGAGTTTTAGACTTTATGATTCAAATGTCTTCTATTGCCTTTAGGCATACAGTGCAATATACAACATGGAGTGAGCATAGGACTCTCCTGTTACGCCAAACCAAGGAAAGAAAAACAAAACAAACAACCCCGCTGGCCCCTCCTTTATGTTTACACTCACTCCACTATACTGTCACCAGTTCACTTGGTGTAGCTATGTCCCTTCTCTAGGAATTCCTCCCTTCTCTCTGCCCATATCAGCCTGTTTGGTCAAGCAAAGTATATGAAGATATCTGGGACATGTTAATTCATAGAATTCAGTAGAAAGCAAGTTAATTTACAGCTTCCAGAGATCCAGGTAGGTATCTAAGCGAGAGGTTAGTGCTAGTTGCTGGTGCTCCATGCCTAAGATGCGCCACATCCGGTGTGGCCAAGCCGTGGTTGTGGTAAGCTTCACTGAACTCCATTGGGATAGGATGGCTTGGAGAGCTGTTCCCAGTACGCGCCCAATGAGCCTCCCCTACAGGATCTGAGCGGGAAAGTCAGCGGAGTGAGGAGACCCAGGATTATGTAAGCTGGGTATCGCTGAAGCTGTGCATCAAGGTGTGTGTCTATGTCATTTAACACCGCCTCCAAGTAAAGTTTGAATTACAGACATTCCCATAGAAGGTGGAGTAATGTCCCCGGAGCTTAGCACTCTGTGCCATGTCTGGAGTTGCCCCTGTACAAACAAACAGGGGTTAAATATCAATAGGTGGGAATCTCAACGACGGTCTGCACGGTTGCAGTGTTGTGCGCTGTATGCCACGCACTATTATATAATTTGAAAAAAATTGGTAGGGAGGAAAAGATAGAACAATGTTTTTGATCAAGGACACCTTTAATTATCCTTTCATATGTGTATATAAATATTCACATTTACTTTTTGTCATTTTATCGCAGAGCATATAAAAAACATGTATTTACAAAACACCTCTGAAATAATAACAAACTTAAGCTACTGTCCACCAAGAATTATTTCCTATTGTGGAACCACCTTTCAATAGTGTGTTCTACCCAGAAGGCACATACATTGCGTATGGGAAAGTCTATCTCCATAGGTTCAAAAGCAATGTATAACTGTTAAATCCACATAAAGTTCAGTTATTTTAAGGTCCTTCTGTGCAACAAAACTGTCGACGCGGTCGCGTTTCGGCCAATCAATTTCTTTTGGCCTCTTCAGGTCAAGAAAAACAGCAGCACTCTACATGAATAGAAACAAACTCTAATAACATATAAAATACATAAACACCAAGATTGTACTTGCCGATATATACACAGGTCTCAATCCCCGAACATAATCACCAGACCAAGAGACAGAAAGTACCACCACCACGAGAGAACCACCGAATCCAGTGCAAAGAAAATTTCAAAGTGAATTTGAATTCTTCAGCTTTCCGCATAAAAAACCATGTGCGTCTCACCACATGTGTTAATTCAGAAAATAAATGGTGCTTCCTGAGATTCTGCCTACCAGAATCACATATAAAAAGGTTTCTAAAATCAAGTGTCTATCGTTAATCTCTTTCAATCTCTCCCCACTAATCTATATGCATCTCAACTGACCTTAAATCGATCACCTCGCTCAGCGTATCCCGCATGGAACCAACATGCTCATAGGCGGTGGAGCGTAGGGGGTTAGACCCCTGTCCCAACTCTAAAAAAAGAATAATGCTTCAAATGTGGCCCACTGTGTAGAGTAAAGAACCACTATGTCACCCGAATTATCGAACTTCGTACCTTTTGGAGCGTGTTTTCACTTAGCGCCTAACTTGTGTTCCAATAAAGTGAAATCCGTCCGCTGTGGTATACACGCTAATTAGTGAGGGAAACAAAAAACGCGGGGAAAGCAAGCATAAGTATAGGTATCTCAACTCAATCCCAGAGCCAGAAGCTGACTGCCCTCTACTCCTACCTTATAACTCTCTCTTTTCTTGGAGGTCTATTCCGCGTATGTCCGTGTTCGCTATCTTGCTCCGAACCAAGGTTCACAAGCCCAAACTCGGCACCTTATTTCTAGATGTCGACAGTGACAAGGGACTACCACATCTCCCCAACAAGGAGTGTAATGAATCGGCCATTTTAGAATGTAGTATTAGTACAGGCCAACTAGTTATTTTCGTTGCTCTCTCCCTTAATATAGAACACCATTGTTTATCATATTCTGAGAATAAAAATAAATTTCAAAGTGAGAATAATTATATACAAGGAAATTTAAACAAAAATAATAAAAAATGAAAATAAATAACTTGACTTGATCGAATGGATACTAGTGCGAGCGGTGAAAGGTATTCAAACTATAATAAAGCAAATCAAAAAATTATGATAAAAAGTAGAATAAAACCACCACAATTATACCCCATGTGTAAAACAGCAGAGATAGAGAACCTGTAAACATAAAGGCTCACATTCTAACAACACATATGAATATGAACATTTTACATATATACATCTATACATAGTGTCTGCACATGTCGGGTATTCGCACTATTATATAGCTCGTCCTACTCCTTGAGTGTTAGGGTCCACCCTAGCTCGTGCTCCCACAGTGTCTATCAACTTGAAGGCGTATGCTGTAGAACTGTGCATAATACAGTGATGAGGCAGCTGACCTTCTCTTTAGCTAGCAGCCACCGTTCAAAGGGGGTGAGCGCACGCTGAGTGCCGTGTCACATTTCGGGATGGGTGATTTGCATATATCGCAGCTCTTCTGTTTCTGCAAGCCCAAAGTCTAATTTGATCTGTTCAAAGGAGAGGGGGGGGGGGCTTCTGCATCAAACATCTGGTCCACAGACCAGAAGCTGGCCACCTACCAAGCTGTGATAGAGGTATGGAGCCCCGGAGTAAACTCAGAATTGCCAATTATATGTGTCAGGTGTGATGGAAAGGAGACCATTCCACTGGGGATTTTCCAGAGGTGCTTTCCTGCGACAGCTCCATCCATAAAGCACCAGTGCTTCTCCGATTTTGAACAACTCCACTCCACCAAAAACAGAGCTGGGTTGCTTGTAAGTAGCGTCAAAAGTTAGGGATCACCAGACCTTCCTCGCTGTCTGGTCTGTAGGTCAGTTCACAGTTCATACATGGCCTCTTACACAAAATGATTAGCTTCCCTCTGCAACGTTTCCAGTATGCCAACTGGGGGCACAACTGGTAGGGTTTGGAACAGAAAGCTCTTGTGGCAGCATGATCATTTTCAGTGCAGCTATTCAGCTGTTTCCATTGGGCTAGCATGCTACGGGTCTGCCTGAGCAAGCCTTGATAATTGACTGAATATCTCTTCGAGGCCAAATTGGACAATCGTCGCTTCAAAGTAATACCAATGCACCCGATTAAATGCTTTCTCAGCATCGATCAATAGGAACATTATCTCCTTATGGGAGCGCGAGGCCTTATCCACTATGTGCAGGAACCGTGTGGTGTTATCACCGGCAGATAGGGTGCCAATCTGGCCACTAGGATACTTGAAAAAAGCTTTGCGTCCATGTTGATGAGCGAGATAGGCCACTAAAAGCAACACTGCTGCCTGTCTTTCCAAGGTTTGGGTATAACCAAGATGGAAGCCTCAAGCATGGAGGGTGTGAGTGCAGATATCCACAAAGGAGTTGAAGAGGCATGTGAGAATAGGGGCAAGAATTTGGCAGAACTGTTTTTAGAAGAGTATGGAAAACCCATCTAGGTCCAAGGATTTCAGCAGATTCTGGTGTACTATGGCCAAGACTACCGCTTCAGTGCGTACGAGCTGGTCAAGAACTGTGGCATGCTGGGACGTTATACGGCGGGTATTTGCACTGCATAAGTAATCCTGTAACGCTTGTGGGGATCGGTCTTGGGCCACGTATAGGGACATAAGTCGCAAAAGGCGGCTGCTATCAGTAAATCCCTGGTTATTTCTGCACCATCCAGGAGATGGATTGTATCTATTCTCTGCTTGTCGCTTACCCCACAACTTGTTTGCCAATGTTCTGCCGCATTTGTCTCCCCCAGCATAAGAATGTTGGAGGTGGAGTGCCGCAAATTCTGCCTGATCTAAATCCAAGTCACTGAGGTGGGCACAGGTCACTCATAATTGCCGCTATATACAGTGAGCCTCTGTATGTTTGTGGATCATCCTGAATTCCCTCACTCTCGCGGCGAGCTCCCATTGTTTCTCTCTGTGAGCCTTAGATAGCGATAAATTCCCCTTGCATTACCGCATTTAAAGTATCCCAGAGGGTGGCAATAGTGGTGTCCAGCGATCACGGATCTCTAAAACAGATTTAACTGCCTCCTTGATATGGCTGAGCACCTCTGGCATATACAGCATATTTTCTCTCAAGCGCCATGGCCGGGACCCCTGTCCTGATAACGGTACCCGTAAAGTGAGCTGAACTCCGGGGTTCTATCTCAGCTGATGTGAAGCCAGCCTGAATGCCCCTCGATGCCCAAGAAATAGTTGAGAAGGGCGTACGTCTTATATGCATGTGAGTAGAATGTATAATCTTTGGTGTACAGGTGGAGGCCCCACCACATGTAGCTCAGGCCAATTTCTCACAGTCCGCTCACCCCCTCCCTGGAAAAGGCACTGTCTGTCCAAAGCACTGTCCAGACCTATCAGTGTCATTGTTTACCACCAGATTAAAGTCTCAATCCTATTAGAAGAATTTGATCCGGGGAGGCCATCACCTCTGATATATCTTGTTTAAGGAACTGCTCGTGATCGCTGTAGTGCTGATAAATGGAGGCTAGTGTGAAGGTCATGTCGCCTAAGTGTATTTGATAGGCAGGCTAGTAGTCGCCCCTTAAGTTCCGCAATGAGTTGGTGTAGCTTATTCCAGTGGAAGATGAGGCAGAACACATGCCCACATTTGTACAGAAGGTCTTTACTCTTTAGGAAAGCAGTGATGGGTTGAAAGCTCCGTTGCTTCTGAAAGGTGAACGCCGCTAGGTCTTGATATAATGTTAAGGAATGGCCTCTGAACTGCAAACGTTTTGCCTCTCTCACTTTGCGCAGTATAGACCCCTTTAGCTGATAATCATGTACACAGACAAGAATGCCTTGATGGTGGGGGTCAGAAGTCCGTAGCAGGCTGACCCTATGTACTCTGTCTAGCAGCATCTCCATTACAGCTTGCACACCCAGGATGTGCAAGGAGAGGACCTTGACGTAGTTATCAGTGTCTGAGCCTTCTCCTTTGTGGGGAGCCCCCCCGAATGTGGATGTTATTTCTGCAGGAACAATTTTCGAGATCCTCAGTATGTGCATGCAGGCCCTCCTGGTGTTCCCACAGTCAGATAATTTCCTGTGCAAAAGTTCAATCTATTCGTTGTGACCAGACTCATGATCCGAGTGTGGACATCCTGTCACCAATGTCTGCCAGATGCCGTTTGACTTCTTTAAGATCTTGGCTGACCTCCTTCCTGACTGCCTGTACGTCTTCACAAAGCGATGCAAAGAGTGCCTCCATGAAGGATCTCTTTAAGAGGACTTCCTCCTTGTTCCCATCCTATGTGGTTGGTCTCAGAGCCTGCGCTCCCTCCCCAGACGCCGTACCAGCATATCACATAAGCATCTCTATGAGGAAGCACTCTTTCTTTTCCCCTCGTGGTTGACACGGCAACTATTCGAGTTGAGTTTCTCCAGAAGGTCGCTTTGGAGTATTTCCACTAGTTGGGCCCGTGTCTTCAATCACAGTGCCGGGCCGTGCTCTAGGGGGCACCCATGCATTCTCACCTTGGGCCTAGCAGGCAGAGGTTTACGTACACCAGATAGTGCAGGCAGCAGGGAAGTGGCTCTCAGAATATTCAAATTGCAGGAAGGGAGTCCCTCCCAGACCAGGCACCCACAGCTCATTATCACAGTCTATACTTCAGTGCGCCCAAGAATATCCCCCAGTTCGCTGTTGAGGGGTGGCCATCCAAGCCTTCATTATTTATCTCCCTTATCCCCACTCACCATATGCTTCTCCTGGGGAGGGAGGGTAGGTGCTGTGGGTCTCCCCCCCCCACCCCCCGGTCCGATGGCGACTTACTCTGCTGTAATCCAGCCCTGCCAGGTACCAGGCATCACCCAGGTCAGCTGGGTCGCCAAGGATCGATGGTCCCCCAGGCACAGTCTCTCAAGCTCGACCTGGGGGTGGCAGACTCCCAGCCTCAAAAGTAGCAGTTCCCCATTATCCCCATCTGTTTCTCCAGGCTAAGCAGTTGAGGCTGCACTGCTCACTGGGGATCCTCAAAGGCCGCCACCAAAACTCCCTGAATAGCACTCAAAGCATCTTAGGGGGTCAAGCTTACACCGGGTATTTACACCTGCCTCAACCCTGCTCACTCACTGTGCCTCTCTGGGGGAGTGAGGAATGGGTAACCGCTGCTCACTGGCTTTCCTTCTCAGGGGCGGTGCTCCCTCAGCTCTCGGGTACCTCAGGCACCAGACTACCCAGGACATGTGGCCCGCAGCACCCTCGCTTAGCGTGGTTTCGGGCCCTGCCTCTCACTCCGGTGCTATAGAGGTGGCCCCTTGACGTGTCCGCCATACCCATCAGTTGTAGCGGGCCCATCGCCTGCTTCCGTCAATGTTACAGGTGCCTGTCGCAACACTCAGCAGCCTGTCTGCTTCCTGAGTGCTGCCTCATGCAGCACCCCCTCACTCCTCAGTCTGTGGCTACACCAGCAGCTATACTGAGGATGGCTCCACCCTGGATCACTTGCTAAGGGTAGCCATGCATTCACCTACGGCCTGGGCTCGGCCTGCATGCCCATTGCCACCGCCATCTTCTGTAAGATGTCTGGGAGGCCCCTAGCCGGCTTTGCATCCGTTTGGGTATTTGGGAGCTTCCGCCACATTTAGCTTATTGCCTGCGACTCCCCAGCTCACCTGCTTCCTCGTGGGCAGTTTACAATGACCGAAGAGCTTCTCTATCTGCTACAGGAGGCGGCGGTCGATCAGAGGAGCGGAACAGGACGTCTAACTGCACCACAATTTTGCCCAAGCCTCTAGTTTTAGGCTTTAAACCACCAAAACAGCAGTTTTGAATTTGAGACGGTACTTCTTTGGAGAGCTTGGGCATTTGATTTTGGTTTCTGGTAAGGCGTATTAAGTACATTTTAACACAGAAGTATAAGACAGAGTAGGAAAATTAAACTTATCTGGCCAGATGTAGGCTGGGTGTTGTTAAATCACAGGAGCCAAAACCAGTGTGCCACCTTATGTATTAAAGCATGCAAAATTGGGAAAAATTGGAGAGTAACCATATTTACTGACAATCAATATGGTTATGGGGTTGTGCATGATTTTGGCCAACTGTGGATACAGAGGGATTTCCTGACTTCTTCAGGGACTCCTATTAAAAATGGAATTTTTGTGAAAGAATTACTGGAGGCAATTCAATTACCAAAAGAGGTAGCCGTGGTTAAGTGTGCTGCTCATCAATCAGGAAATGACTATGTGACAGGCGGTAACCGATCTGCTGACCAGGTTGCCCAACATTGTGCAAGGTATAAGATTGCCTTAAACCAGAATATCGAAACATGTGGAATCAGCTGCCAACTTATGCTACTTGCAGGAGTGGGAACCTGGGAGGAGGTGAAAGGTCTGCAGGATGCAGTAGACATGAGAGAAAAGGAAGAGTGGGTGAAAATAGGATGTCAAAGAAGGGAAGAAGATGGTGTGTGGGTTTGTTACGATGGCAGACCAGTCATGCCAGACAGCATGCTTGCGCCAATGGCTAGAATGTACCATGGAGACACACATGTGGGCAGGGATGCAATGATTTGACTCTTTAGACAAGATTGGTTTAACGCAAAGTTGAGGAATGTAGCAGAGAGCCTTTGCCAGAGAAGTTTAATATGTCAACAAATGAACCCTGGCAGAAAAACTGTGGTCTTGCATGGGAAAGATTGGAGAGGCAGAGGGACCTTTTGTGAGCCTCCAGTTAGATTTCATTCAACTGCCTGCTTGTCGAGGGTTGAAATATGTACTTGTTTATTTTCAAAGTGGGTGGAAGCATACCCGACCCGAAGAAATGACAGCTTGACAGTGGCCAAACTTTTATTAAGAGAACTCATTCCTAGATTTAGTTTTCCAGTAACGATTGAATCAGATAGAGGGTCACGTTTTAATAAAGAAATAATTTGACTAATGTGTGAAGCGATCAAAGTTGAAAAGAAATTGCACTGTGCTTACCGTCCAGAGGCTTCTGGAGTGGTAGAACAATTGAATGGCACAATCAAGTCAAGACTCGGAAAGTTGTGTGCATCCACCCCACTGGAATGGCCTGTTGCTTTGCCTCTTGTTCTGATGGGACTCAGAAGTATTCCAGATAGAAATACTGGATTGAGTCCCCATGAAATACTCATGGGAAGAGCAATGAGACAAGCATGTGCACCGGGACACAAGCTGTTGAATATAACTGATGACTTGGTTTTGGAGTATTGCAAAGAGTTGTCTGACAGAGTGCGTTCTATCTCTCATCAGGTTGGGAAAGACTCTTTCAACAGATAGCTGAGCCACTCACATGATCTGAATCCCGGGGACTGGGTAGTTGTTAAGAATCACACTCAAGAATCGTGCCTAGCACCAAGGTGGGATAAACCGCATTAAGTTATTCTGACCACCTCAACAGCTGTAAAGTGTGCAGGGTTGCCTAATTGGATTAATGCAAGCCATACCAAAAGGGTACCAGCTCCTGAAGAAGAAGAGTTACAAGTGAAACCAGAAATCGGTGGTGCTGAAGGTCGTGCAGCTGAAGAACTTCCTATAGAAGATCCTAAAGTAGCTGCCCAAGATCAACCGAGCACTTATCAGGACGACTGGATCCCAGTGGTGGACATACCTGAAGTACTTATAAGAACTAGAAGTCAAACACAGTTAGATAGACAGGAGAAGAGTGAGGACCAGACAGTTGTAGAAAAACTCACTCAGGAAAGTAGGGACACGACTGTTAGGGAGCCTGAGCAGGAACAGATAAGGAGAAAGCAATAAACTCAGACAGAAGAAACTCAAAGCACTGTTGCGGAGTCTGAGGAGGGACAGTTAGGACTTAGAGAAAACGTTCAGGCAGAAGAAGGTAAAGAGGTAAAAAGACCTGAACAGGACCAGATAGGCATAGAAACGCAAGTTCAGGATATAGAAGAAAAACCAGACATCACCAGTCCTGAACAGGGTCAGATTAAGGTAGATGAACCCATCCAGACAGAACAGGCTGAAATAATAAGCCCTGGACAAGGTCAGATCGTGAGGAAATCTGAAGACGAAGCTGATCAAGTTATGCCAAAATCTAAAGAAAATAAGAGGAGTCTTGAAGAACCTGGGAGTGCAGTGAAGTTTAAGAAAAGTCGAAAAGGTGATAATTGGCCAAGAATTATCAAGAGACTGAGCTATCGACTTATGACAATCAGTGAAGAACCTGATCAAGTAAATGAAGTAACTAGTCAATCTGGACCTTCCAAAGTAATACCAAAACGAAGGAGTCAAAGATTGAAGACATTGAATAACAAGTTCAAGGGTCCTGAATGGACATATGTTATTCTTGAAGACTTTGAAAATCTCGATTTAAATGAACAAAGTGATGAAGAACTGAATGTTGAACAAGTTAAAGAAGAAGAAACGCGTTACTTACCTGTAACAGCAGTTATCCAGTATTGGTGTCTTTCATAGATTCACATGCGTGAATCATTCCCCGTCGTCGAGACGGGAGCCTCCGGTACATAAAAAAGTAATGTCCTATAGACATACATAGAGAAAAATAGGCCTAAGGGCCTCCCCTTAGTAGCCTATCCTAGTCCTTATGTAAAAAGGACCAAACTCTTAGAGCCAGCGAATCAGCTGTCGCCTCCCTCTAGAACCTTCCTGGCAGGAGCCTCAGTCCCTCAGATTTTCGTACGCACCAAGCTAGGTAGGCGTAATATAGTTAGAGAGAGACGCGAGTCCTTCCAGGGGAGGCGGGAGGGTTGCATGTGAATCTATGAAAGACACCAATACTGGATAACTGCTGTTACAGGTAAGTAACGCGTTTCTTATCCAGTATTAGGGGTGTCTTTCATAGATTCACATGCGTGAATCAGAGTAGTCAGCAATACATTATGCACATTTCTGATGTAACATGCCATATAGTTATTTTAGATAATACACATTATCATATCAGTTTGAAACATTGGCATACGTCAAAACAGTATATCAGCAAAAGATGTGCATACCAGGATGGCGGGATGTTGGATGGCTCACCTCACTGGAATAGATGGCGAAGCACCGCCTGGCCCACTGCCGCATCCTTCGTAAGTTCGGCATCCAGGCAGTAGTGTCTGGAGAAGGTGTGCGGTGACTTCCACGTCGCCGCTCTACAGATGTCCAAAATCGGCACTCCAGCGAACAGCGCTGCTGATGTGGACATCGCTCTGGTAGAGTGCGCTTCCACCCTGTCTCTTAAAGGCCGTCCGGCCCTGTCATGGCAGAATGCTATCGCTGAGGAGATCCACCGTGAGATGCTCGGTTTTGTTAGAGGCATACCCAACCTTGGCCTACTGTAGGCCACAAATAGCTGTGATGACTTCCTGAAGCTCTTTGTTTTGTCTATGTAAAACTTAAGACACCTTTTGAGGTCCAGAGAGTGGAGCATCCTTTCTGCTGCCGTGGTAGGGTTTGCAAAGAAGGAACGTAGAACCACCGGCTCGTTGAGGTGAAAGTCTGAAAGCACTTTCGGTATGAACTTGGGATTTGTCCTCAGCATCACCCTGTCCTGTTTGAACTGCATGAAGGGTTCCTGAATGGAGAGAGCTTGTAGCTCGCTGACTCTCCTGGCAGATGTTAGAGCGAGCAGCAGAGCCGTTTTCCATGAGATGTACTTGATGGAAGCTCGATGAATGGGCTCAAAAGGGTGCTTCATGAGTTGGTTAAGGACCAAGTTGAGGTGCCACGTCGGTGGGACCCGTCTAGGCCTTGGGAAGGACCTATATAGTCCCTTGAGGAACTGTTTGATAAGCCTACTGGACCAGAGAGACGGGCCTTTGTAAGTCCTGGTAAAACGTGAAATGGCTGCCAGATGCACCTTTATGGATGCATGCGCCAAACTTGACTGTGCCAAGTGTAGTAGATATGGCAATATCTGTTCAGGTGTGATATGGAGTGGTCTCAGGCCTTTCTCTAAACACCATACGCAGAAGCGTTTCCATTTGAGAGAGTAGGTTTTGTTGGTACTATCAGCCCTCGCTTTCGCCAGCACGTCCCTGCAGTCCTGCGGGATGTTTAAATGACAGAACTCTCTGTGCTCAGGAGCCAGGCCGATAATCTGAGCGATTGCAGGTTCGGGAATTGCACCTGTCCGTTGGACATTGTCAGCAGGTTCGGGTGCTGTTTCAGACGAATCGGTGTCCTGATGGAGAGGCGATGAAGGTCCGAGAACCAGTGCTGCCTCGGCCAGAACGGGGCAATTAGGATCAGGGTACAAGGCTCCGCCTTTATCTTCCTGAGGACCCTGGAAATCATCGGGAACGGCAGAAAAGCGTACGCAAATACGCTGAACCAGCCTATGGAAAAGGCATTTCCGAGTGACCTTGGTTGGGGATGCCAGCTTGCGTAGTTTGGGCATTTGGCGTTCTCCTTGGTGGCAAACAGGTCGATTCCTGGGACTCCCCATTCTGAGAATATGTGCGTTAGCGTATTCTCGTCGAGCTCCCATTCGTGGGAGAGGGATTTCTGTCTGCTTAGGGCGTCTGCGATGGTGTTGTCCTTGCCCGGGACATAGTCCGCTCTGAGAGTGATCCCATGGAGAACAAGCCAGTTCCAGATCTTTTGCGATTCGCGTGATAGAGTGAGCGAACGCGTTCCTCCCTGTTTGTTGAGATAGTGCATCGTCGTGGTGTTGTCCGTTCTGACGAGCACCTGGGAGTTCTGGATGCGTGGTAAAAAGGCTTGTAGCACTAGATACACAGCCCTCAACTCCAGAAGATTGATATGGAGATGCTGCTCCTGATCTGACCATTTGCCGCTTACTCGGAGGTCCTGAAGGACAGCTCCCCAGCCCACCAGAGATGCATCGGTGGTGATCACCAGCGGCGCTGCTGGAAGCAGGAATGGCAGTCCCATAGACAGATTCCTGTAATCCTTCCACCATTCGAGGCTCTTGGATATTCGCGGTGTTATCCTCACAATGTCTTCGAACGAACCCGTACTCTGAGTCCATTGGTTCGTGAGGGCTTCTTGCAATGGACGCATCCGAAGTCTGCAGTGAGGGATGAGGAGTATACAAGAAGATATCATTCCTAGGAGTGATTTGAAGGTGCGAACCCTTAGGGACTTCCTTGATGCCACCGCCGTGGCCAGAGATATTATCTTGTTTTTTCTTTCTTCTGAAGGAAATGCCCTCGCGCATTCCGTATTCAGGGTCGCCCCGAGGAAGGTGATGCTTCTTGTTGGGGACATATAGGATTTCTGAAGATTGAGAGTCAATCCTAGATGTTGGAAAAGATTGGTACAGGCGTTGGAGGATTTGGTTGCGCCTGCAGCTGTCGGTGCCTTTACCAGCCAGTCGCGAAGGTAGGGGAAGACTTGGTGACCCATTTGACGCAGGAAAGCTGCCACAGGTGAAAGGCACTTCGTGAAAATCCGCGGAGCGGATTTGAGGCCAAACGGAAGGACCTTGAATTGGTAGTGCTGTCCTGCCACCTCGAAACGTAGAAACTTTCTGTGCCCTCTGAGTATCGGGATGTGATAGTAGGCATCCTGAAGATCCAAGGATGTCATGAAATCTCCTTTTTCTAGAATGCCTAGTATTTCTTGGAGCGTCACCATCCTGAACGACTGACTCTTCAGGAAAGAGTTGAGTGCCCTGAGATCTAGAATGGGCCTCCACTTCTTTTCCTTCTTGCGTATAAGAAAGAAGCGGGAATAGAATCCTTTCTCCCTCTGAGCCGATGGAACCCGCTCGATCGCTCCTTTCTTCAACATCACCGATATTTCTCGGAGTAGCAGTCGCAGATGTTTGTGTGGGAACCTGCGGGGAGGGGTTGCAGGTGGGATGGTGGTAAATTCTAGGGAATGGCCGAATCTTAGTAGTTGGAGTACCCATCGATCCGTGGTGATGAGGCGCCAATTTTCCAGGAAATGGGTCAATTTTCCTCCAATCTTTGATGAGGGAGATAGTAGCTGGACTGGCTGGAGTAACTGGTCACTGGCGTCCGCCGGTGCCCCTCTTCTGGTTCTTACCCCTGAAGTTAGATCTTCCATAAGAAGACCGCCGACCTTGTTGCTGCTTCTGCTGGTACTGGGTCTTATTCTGGAAGGAATACGAGGACCTATTCTGGTAGGATCCTCTGTAGGAGGACTGGCCTCTAGATTTGTTGCCCCGAAAGGACTGATTCCTTGCCTGCAAGGTTCCCAGCGCTCTAGCCGTATCAGTGTCCTTCTTGATAGTTTGGAGCGCCTCGTCAATTTTATCTCCGAAAAGATGTTGTCCATCGAAGGGCATGTCCAGCACCTTCGTCTGCACTTCCTGCCTGAACGATGTTGCCTTCAGCCATCCCTGACGGCGCAGGACTGCAGCCCCAGCCAGTTGACGAAAACCTGTCATGGCCACATCTATGGCACAATCAATGATCTCGGCCGCCGAGGTTTGGCCCTCAGAAAGTAGTGCCTTGACCTCCTCCTGAACTGCGCTTGGCAGCTCCGCTAAATATGGGGCTATATCCTCCCAAAGTTGGCGGTTATAACGCCCTAACAGGGCTATGGAGTTGGCCACCTTGATGGTAATTGCCGAAGTGGTCGAAAACCTTTTGCCAATTGTGTCCAACTTTCTGCCCTCCTTGTCTGGTGGGGCTGACAGAGGAGAGGAAGGGTTACGAGAATTCATCTGGGCCGCCTGGGTCACGACCGAATCCGGTTTCGGGTGTCCAATAAGGCAAGCCGGCGCCGTGGATGGAGCCTTGTACTTTTTATCCAGGCGTGGAACAACCGCAGGTACGGAGGCCGGCGTCCGCATTAGTTTCTTTCCCTGGTCCCAGAGAAAGTCAATCATTGGGATTGACTTCGTCGTCTTCTTCGTCTGCTCCTTGAAGTCATGCAAGAAGCACTCAGTCTCCGTCGATTCCATGACCATATGAAACCGCGTCGCTGCTCGTTCAATTATCTTATGAAAACCGCCAATATCCACTGGCGGTGAATCAGCTTGGCGCGGTTGTGGGGAAGCTGGGGAGGATGCCACATACTCCTCCTCCTGGTCCGTCTGGTCTTCCTGGACCTCCCCCTCTTCCATCTCCTCAGCCTCCTCATCCGATGACTCTATCACCTGAGGTGGCAGTTTCTCGTGGCAGACCTGAGTAGCTGGTCGTGTTTGCTTTGGGGCTGTCGTTGGTGGATTGGTAGTAGGCACCGGGCCCCCTGTGTCCAGTGCTGGCGATTCCGGGAAACGTTGCTTGTAGTCCCGGATAAGGTATTTGAGGTCATTAACAATTGACAGGGGAAGGCATACCATCGGGGTGACCTCCGTGCGAACCTGTTCCCGGACGGGGCGTTCCTGGCCGCTCATCTCCTCCTGTTCTTCGTCCGTGCTCTGACATTTGACGTGCAGTTCAGAAGGGGAAGTAGCCTGATCAAAAAGTTCTTCTTCCGACTCCTCACTCTGAAGAATCTCCATAGGCAAATTGGTTTGCACCTTACTTGGAGACGTTGTTTCCGGTGTAATCTGTGTTCTGGTCAGTTTGCCAGATCCAGAACCATGTACAGGATCCCCTGCAGTCTTCCGTGCTGTTGGTAACGGTGGTAGGGCCATAGACGACATTCCTATTAGTTCGGATTTCTTCCATGGCTCAGAAATACCCATGGACGACGACGACGTTCCCGTCGACGATACCGTCGTCGTCGCCTTCGTCGTCGACGCCTTCGTACATATTTTACAGTCCTTAGGCACGTGGTCAGGATAAAGGCAATATAGGCAGAGGTCATGCTTGTCGTCCACATGTAGCCTTTTCTTCCCACATGAAGAGCAGGCCCTGAAAAGGGCTTTCTTCTGGGATTCAGACATGCCAGGAATTTTAGAAGAAATAAACACTCACTGCAGTAATAAGTGGCCTGAAGTGGTCTGCGTTCAAGTCCTTGAAGAAGTAAGTCACTTAAAAAGTGAACAATCTGGTTTGAAGGAAATCCTGAGGAGAACTCAGGCTGGAGACTCCCTAGCACAACGTGCGGTAGAAAATCTGAGGGACTGAGGCTCCTGCCAGGAAGGTTCTGAAGGGAGGCGACAGCTGATTGGCTGGCTCTAAGAGTTTGGTCCTTTTTACATAAGGACTAGGATAGGCTACTAAGGGGAGGCCCTTAGGCCTATTTTTCTCTATGTATGTCTATAGGACATTACTTTTTTATGTACCGGAGGCTCCCGTCTCGACGACGGGGAATGATTCACGCATGTGAATCTATGAAAGACACCCCTAATACTGGATAAGTGAGACGGACCTGAAAGAGAAAAGACGCCTAAGGTCTCATACAAGGTTTTGAAGTTAAGAAGATATAATCTTCTTGCCCAAGATGTCTGATAATAATGTTGCTGGAAAAACAAAACAAAGCTGTATAAATACGTTTTGTAGGATCTGTATATGTAGTTTAATATTAGTCCTCATAATATGGGCGATATTAACAATAGCTATTCCCTAACTGATGGTTGCTGGCAAACAAAATAGTACTAACACACATACAGAAATTGCAAACCTTAAAGGAGATAGAGTAGACTTAGAAACACCAGATGAGCTAGATTTACACCACACTGTAGATAAGAATGAAACTGATTGAAATGTATTTGCAAATCTTTTAGTACATTATGTAGAAACTGTGGAAGTTAGTGATTGTTATGTTTTCCTGAAATTGCCAAGCTCAGTAGCTGAAGGGGTAACTTATCATTTACCATTGACATATGTAATTTCTTGTAGTGTTCTAGCTAGTTTATTCTATAGAACTGGAAAGCTGCAGTATTATTATTCAAATGTAGATGTGATACTTTCAGAAGTTCCCATGCGAAAGAGCATGAATCCTGTCCTTAGAACTAGAGACTCACAGTTCATGGGTGAATATTTTCTAACAATGAAGACAATAGATATAGCTTAAGCACATAAACGCAACTTAACTTGTAAATTACATGAAGAAGAAAAGATATTTTTGAATTTAGTAGAAAACAGAAGACAGAATTTCCAAAAAGAGCCTCTGAGCTGAAACCTCAGATACCTAAATGGGCTGAAAGGGAAGACCTTTTAGTAACTGGCAAAACTCATGCTGCTATGTCTCTGGACATTGAAAAGAAAGGGAAAATCTGTCTCCATAGACTTAAAACAGAATATAACAATGTATTTATTGGTTCCAGTGAATGTGAACATAACTTCTTAGTAATTGGAGGTAGGGGGCTAAAAGGAGGAAATGATCCAGAATGTCCTGGAATTTATTATATTTGTGGAAACAAAGCCTATTTTAGGTTACCTGATCACTGGTATGGGAGTTGCTATTTCGGAATAGTATTCCCTAAAGTCTATCATGTTAAAAGAATCACTGGAAGCAATAATGACAGTAGGGGACTAACTAGATCTAAAAGCTAGTTTTTCTGAAATAGTAGGTGATATATTTGGTGCATTGATACCTTCAGTGGGGGTTCTGCTAAATTCTCGGAAAATTTGTCAATTGTCCACAGTAGTTTATCGGTTATCTACTGACACTGCTGGAGGATTTCTACAGATCAATACAGAATTAGTTGTGGTTAGATCTATGGTTTTGCAAAATCGACTTGCCCTTGATATCTTATTGGTAAAAGAGGGTGGAGTCTGTAAAATGCTGAAAGCGCAACATTTTTGCATGTATATACCTGACAAAAGTGTAGAGATGGGAAGATATATTAAACATATTACACATTTAGAAGAAGAACTGAAACCACTGGAGGTTGACAGTGTATGGAACAAAATAACCTCAGTAGTTGGTTTTCTAACATAGGTAAAGGTATCTTAGGTCAAATATTATTGCCAATCATGGGCATAACCTTGCTAGATCTGATGATTATGTGTTGTCGCAAATGCAGTGAGAAAAGAAAAAGGTACGAAGTGAATGAGAGAGGTAGAAAAAGAAAATTAGAAGAAATACGACTTGAAGAATTGAAGGGAAATATCTATAAAAGGATCACAATTTAAGAAAGATAAGAGAAAGAATAAAAGATTTGAAGACAACGAAATGGTAGAATGCTAAAGTTGGCATCTGGTTTAATAGAATTTAGTGATGGCATAAAATGCCATCAGAAGGGGCATTGATGGAGCAAGATTTTGCATAAAAAGAAACTTGCTCATATGCAATCCTCTCGAATAACCTGTAATACTATAATCAACCTGTCCGTGAGTACTAACAGTGCACCACATTCAACATTATTGTATCTAGGGGACGCTTTTCTATGTACCTTGCTAATGAATAACCCCAGTGTTCTAAAATGGCCGCCGAAAATGCGGGAACTCTTCTGCGCATGCGTCTACTACACCTACGTAGTAGGATGTTTTCTGTCGCTTGGGGGGGGGGGACTTTGCAGCTGCGCAATAGCTTCTAAAATGGCCGCTTTAAAGTAATGCACCAATGCACATGCCGTGCTGAAACTAACCTATACAAGCTCTACTAAGCTATTAATGCAAAAGATGTATTAAGTAAATGGGGTTAGAGTAGCAGTAAGTGGTATACAGCAAATTCATTTAAGATTGTATTCTAATGTGTTCTTCTTTGACTTTATTAATAGTTCCCATTTGGGCCTTGGAGGGTGACCACGTCTCTGCTTCCATGCGTCTTCTACACATGCGTAAAATGTCTGCTTGCGCTGAACAAGTAAACTAAATTGACTGGCTGCCAAACTCAAGCCAAGCAAGGACATAGGAAACCAACTTTTAACCCTACAAGAGGAAGGAGAAGAAACATTGTAAATTAGACTTACCGATCCACATATGAAATATCTGTGGGAATAAAGCTTGATGGTATTAAAATTAAGGGGCGGGGAATTAGACTATAGGCTAAAGAAAAGTATTGCACTTGGTATGGTGTGATGTCCTCACCCCACTGCTTGGCCCAATCAAAATTGCGGATGAACATGGAATTGAAACATTTGGGGGTGGATCATACATTTGAATTGGTATAACAGATGTAAGTACTAGATAGTTGAACACACTTGATGCGGAGATGCTGATGCTATGCTGAGATGCTGCCCGATTTTGCTGCAATCTGACGGAAGAATCCAACACTAGGGAACATTTACAGAACAACCGATGTGGCACATCTAGGAAGGTGTCCGGACGAGCCTGAGCCGGAGAGAGTAGCACCAGAGAGGGGTGTCGCTGGCTTTACACTAGAAGAGGTCACGTTTCCCTGTCCTGAACCTATCCTGAATCCTTGACTCTCTGATGTCGGGGTCCTCACACCATTCTAGGTAAATATATCTGGAGGGTAAATGCTGCGTACTTGCTCTCTGTCCTTTCTCTCCTCAGGTGTGGTCATTGCAAGAATTTATCAATGCAAACTGATAAGCTAACTGTACTATTTTCCGGATGGAGATTTGACATATTCATGTGTATTTTGATTTGACTTACAAAATCATTAATTCAGATAAACGTTTAAAACTCCTTCTGAGTCTGTGGTTCTTTAAAATAAAGTTACATGTATTATTGTCTTTACTCCCTATTCTAATCTACTACTAGATCTTTCCAAAAGTGCATTTACTCAGGAGACAGGAATGGTAAGAAAACTGGTGTAAAGGTTTCCTAGGGTAAAATAAAATTGATGACCAGTGGATATCTGCCAGCTCATTGCACGTATGAATGCATATGGGCCCAAATGAGTGTTGTGTGTATGAATGTGTAGAGCTGGTAAACTCCGCTGCATCAGATGTCCTGGATTTCCAGGAAACGTGCTACAGTAGCCTTGTATCCCTCAAATGTCATTAAAAATGTTAAGGATTCTGAGCATTGATGGATCTCAGGTAGGATACTCTTCAGAGTACTCAAAATACTCCTCATCGCAATTAAGGATCATCATACCCTCACAGTGTGATTCCTCTTTCACCTCGTAATACTTGTGCCTGCTCTCTTGTTGCTAGTCAAGTCTGTATTGTTAGTCTTTATCATCCTCGTTGGCATTTTATGTTGGGGTAAATAGGACTGATGGCTCTCCCAAAGGGTCCTTCATCCTGGAACTTGCCTTCAGTGTCCAGAAACCTTGTAACTGTGGTGGGATTTTGCTAGGGAACTCATCTTGGGGAAAGACTGTTTGTTTAACAGAAGCAAGAGGTAAAGAGACAGTCTTTCTTTTTGTTGTTGTCAACAATGGTGTCAATGGTGGTGTCAGATGCCCATGGCTGTGCTGTGAACAAAGGTGTGATTGAGAGTTGATAGCAAGTCTGTTACTTATGGTATATGTGGAGCCACTGATGAAGGAACAGACTTTGAAGAGGCGTCAAAGACTGTAGGTGACAACAGAGGTAAAAGCAAAGGAGTCTTGAATGTAGTAAGCAATACAATTGCATTCTTTGTCGATGGTACCATCAACTGTTTTGAATTGTCTTTGGACTTGTGATGCGTTGGAGGAAACCGCTTTGGTGGACTTCAGTCACATTTTTGGAGGCCCTAGGGGGATGGAGGAGTTCTCCTAAAGTAGATAGTGGGTTCTTCTAAGATAAGGACTTGCCAGGCACTATACAGCCATCTAGATGATGTTTAAATGAGCACTGACTTTAATTAGATCACTTAACCTCTGGACTTAGTCACTGTTTTTTTTTTTTGCGCAGACATCTGAGCAGTCAACTTTCCCAATCATGGACAGTTTTTTCTGAAAATATCCAGCACATTTTACAATCCTTGGATTAGTGTATGTGGGGTAAATGCAATAAATACATTTAGTGTGTGCGTCATCCATAAATACCTTTTCATCCAAAATGAGCTCCCAGCCCTAAAAAGGGATTTTTTCAGTGAGTCAGTCATTCCTGTAAAAACGAAAAAAAAAAACCTTCCACTGGGCCAACACTCTAGAAGCCCAGACAGGTTTAATGCCACACAATTTGGAAATCCATAGAAGTTGTGAGCAATCCGATGAAAAGATCTCTGGCAAGTCCCCAAAGAGGGAATAATGGAGTTCGGCGCGCGCACACACACTTCACTGGCTGGGATTTGGGACTTTTCTGAGAAGTCAACTGTACTACTAAAAGGAGAACTGTTTCAATAGTTTTTTCTTGGTACCTCTTTTGAAATATCGCCTCCAGACTCCCAGCTTGATGACGGGGAATGATTCAAGAATATGAATAACTGAAAGATACAAAATTGAAGAACATCCACCTGCTGGATTTGACAAAACGGACATTTATTACAGCTCTAGGACCTTGCCTGGTTTCCAGCTAACTGAAATTTGATGCTTAAGAGTATATACATCTTATTTAAATGAATGGCCAAGTTTTGCAGTTCAGGGGAAATATGTAACTGTTGGACTTGGCCCTTTTTGGCAGGTTTACCCCTGAACTTTATGCCTGAAGCTCTGACATGGTGGTAGTGGTTTTAGGCCTCTGGGCACTTTAGCACTGTGGCCCAGTGTAAAGTGTGTGCACTCTCTGTGTAAGTATGGGGAGATTGCCCTGCCCTCCCATAGGAATGCAAGGGGGATAAGTGTGTCAATGGTAATTCCTGGTATGAGAGGAGTGCAGGGTCGAGTTTAGTATGTATGAACTCGTGAGGATAAATGCTGCGCAATGGTGATTAATGGTGATTGGTGGAGAAATGCCACTTTTAGAAGTTGGCATTTCTGTGTGCTATGTGTCTGCCTGCCTGATGTAAATTGCATGTCTGGCTTGTGATTGACAGGAGCTGAGGGGTGTGGGTGGCTCCAGGAGGGGCAGGGCAAGTCAGCTAGGCTTAATAGGGACGCCTGGGCTAAGAGTAGTGGGAGGGGTAAATCCCCTGACTATGACTAGGACTGTGCCCAGGCTGTACAATGATGGCTCCGCCCCCTGTGGTGTGTTTGATGGCGAGCCCCCACCTGACAAAGGGGAAGAGGAGCTTCCAAAACAAAGTGCTCCAATTCCCCCCTAAACCAGTTCTGACTGGTATCCCCAAGCCCTGTGGTGTGACACAAAGTGATATGAGATATAAATATAGGGGCTGTAACCCCATGAAAGTGTGCTGTATTTGGTCCTGAACCGGCGGGGCATGCTGCTGCCGGGGCCCAGGGGAAGGCTGCCAGGAGTGCTTTCCTCCCTGGGCCCTGCATTGCCCCTTCATCTGAAGACTGATGCTTTTTGCTCCAAGGACTTTCTGTGCTTTCAGCGCCCTGGGAGCACTTTCTTTTAAATTCCGAGGAGAGAGGAGCACTGGAGCATCATAGCACCAAGCTGCACCTCACTGAGGAGGGAATACCCAGCGTAGGGACTCCCCCAAATGGCAGTGAGCTAGCGGGAGCCTACCCCACTTTATGCACCCATGAAGCGGGTGCCAACCCCGATTATGAGACTGGTATGGCGGGTGCCTACCCCGCTTATGCCTTTATTTTAAAGCGGGAGCCCACCCCGTGTCACACCGCCGAGGCCGGAAAGGAAGTCAAGCAGCGCGATGCCTGGAGCGGCGCGGGACTTGTGCCTCACCAAAGGAAGTCCCGCCCGCCAGAGACGCGTAAGCAGAGCGGGGCTCCCGTGAGGAAGGAAAGCCCCGCACTGGTGCTGGCCGCGCAAATGTCCCGGGTCCCAGAAGGGGGACCGGGTGAAGAGCAGTGAGGCCGCGACCCAGAGATACTCCAGGCGGGACTCCCGTAGTGAAGAGGGAGCCCCGCGGACAGCCGTAGCACGACCGGGAGAGGAGCAGAGTCCCCACGCAAAGCCCCGGTGAGTGAAGCTGCCGCTTGCCGTCTCAGTCCCTAGTTCTGAGCGGACCCGCGAGAGAGAGCGGGCCGCTCCTACGAGGGGGCAGATTTGTTTTAAGAGAGCCCCAGAGGGCCACAGTTCTTTGGGGGCAAGTTCTTTTTGTGCATGAGAGAGCCCCAGAGGAGCAGAGTCTCGGGGGCAGATCGAGGCGCATTGTCGGCACCTGGGCGGTCCAGCAAGAGAGCGGGCCGCCCCAACGAGGGTGACATGTCCTGTGTGCCAAGGAGGGGGCCGCTGTGAAGAGCAAGGACCATCGCCCTGGTTGAACAGTCTATTGAGTAAACGAAGACTCTTGTTTATCTCTACAAGGTTTTCCTTCACCCCCAGGGGTGTCAGGAGGAGTGAACTCAGTTCAAAGCAACAGCAACTGAATGTGAAGAAGCAGGTTTTGTAGCCCCACACAACCTAGATGAAATGGTGTCTCTATTTTTTGGTTACTAACAGGAATCCAGGGATGCAGTGGTAATTTGAAAACCCCAAGATTGTCACCCCCCAAGAAAAAGTCACTTTATGCTTAAAGTGTTTATTTCAACAGTTTCCTCCTGTTGCTTAGCACATCTGAAAAACAAAACACACCATTTATTTAAAAAAAAACTAATTTATGTTGGTAACTAGAATAAAATAAACATTTCTACAATCGTAAAAATGTCATCTAGCAACCTAACACCCTAAAACCTACTTCTATGCACTCTACTATGAGAGCATGGCATAGTGTAACTTGCATCTAGAGTTCTTTAGGGAGAATCAATGGACTACATATCTGTTTACAGCAAAATGCTGTTGTTAGCAGTTGGATCAAACGTTCCTTCCAAAAGGAAAACGCATTGGCATAAGTTCTTTTCCTCCTGGACTTGGCTTGATATCAGATTTCAGTGTAGAATGGGATGCTGTGGCATCACACCAGTCTGAAGATTATTGGCAGTATACTGCACGATAACCTGGGGCGAAGGAACTCTCCTCTCAAGTGGTTGACTGGCAGGCCATGTATACTATATCTTATCTGAGATAGGAATTTCTGACATAACCTTAGGAATGTCTAACATAACATACATGCATCAGTGTGCTCGGCTTAGACGCATTCTTCTAAACAAATAAGGTAAAAACACATAATTTCAGACTGTTTATGCTATTATCTGACCTTGAGATCAAGATAACAAGACTCTTGTTCCAGGCTGATGTTGCCTCAAGTGTTTGGTTATTGAGGTCATTGTCTGCGCATCAGGTGTCTTATCAATGTCATTGTCTGAATGTTTAACATTTTCACAGATGTCAAAGGCAGACATGTTAATAATTATGCAAGAATAAAGAAAAGTGAGTTTTGGCCTGCTCCAGATGGAGTCGGACCTTAGGGACTTTCCATCAACTCTGCCAAGAAAAAGGGACATCAAAGGAATCCTTGTGGGATCACGATGATCTGTTGGTATTGAGCTGTGTACCTTGAGGTTCCTGTGCACCATGATGCCAGAGTGCCAAATGCTCCTAGACTGTTCTAGTCAGAAACACCAGTGAAAAATAGTAAGACTGATGGCTGGGCTGAAGGGCTCTGGGGAACTTACTCTGCCTCAGAGCTGCAGCACTCAATCACTTACTTTTATAAAGCCATACTGGGACTTCCAAGAATCGGACTTGTAGGGGGGCTAACCTGAATATTGCTCATCGTAATTTGTGAAGGACCAAAACCAGTAGACAGATAAGTGGGGCTCTGAACTGTGCCTGAACAAAGCTTGAGTGCCAGCCTTAGGACAATTGAGTGTATTATTTGTGCATTTCACTTTGTGTTCAGATATGAAATACTATTTTTATCATAAAAGCTGGTATCTGGATGGACATGTGGTTGTGGAGAAATTCAGAGTTTGAACCTATGTATACCTTGCAGCTACCCGCCCTTCACACCCCTCCCCTTAAGCTCCCAAGAAGCCTTAGGCTGCTCAACCTGTGCTACCACAGAGTCAAGTACCGAAGGGGTACTTGGCCCAGTTGCTAAGGACCCATAGTAAGTTGGGCTATGGGACACCAGGAGTAAAAAGCCTCAATCCCCATTGTTGACCCCATGAACCCCTGCTTGCCCGTGACCCCGTGAAAGGGGTTCTGACAGACCCAAAATGTATTAAATTTAAATTGCGAGCTCCTTAGTTGGCTTACCAAGTAAATTGTGTGAGGAAGCAAACATTACAGTGCGCATTAAAAGGAACATTAAAAGTACACATGTAAATGGTCAGGGCACCTTATTACAGTAAACAGTGGTAATGATGAGGTTCTCAATAAGCAGGGTGTGGGAAATAAGTAATAGTCAAACATGATTTTATTTTAAACAGTGACAGTCAACATTTAGAAAGAGAACCAGATTAAGCATTACTTACGCAGCAATAGTAAACATGCTAGAATCATTAGTCCAATCGCTCCAGCTCCCAGTTCAGTTTTACGGTCACCGACCATACGGTCTTGGCAAGCATGGTCCTTTGTACAGGTACAAGCGGTGAGCTGAAGAGTTTGTTTTTCGGGACACTTCAAGCCTTGATTATCCATCACAGCAATGGGAACTTCATAACTCCTAGGCCGGAGATTCTTTGCCACCAACTGGACACTGGTGGCTTTGGGTGAGAGGAAAAACATGGTAAAACACTGTGCTAATAGTCACGTTGATTAGAATATTCTCTAAAATAATCTAAGCAGGCTTCCACATCTTTTTGCAATACAAATAGGTCATGCTCCTGAAGAAAAGAGTTAAGTTGGTTTGTGCCTCTTGATAATGGCATCTTTAGTGAGCTAAAAGAAAGCAAATTGCAAAGAGAAAATTATTAAATTGCTGGCATTAACAACACGCAGCTGGTAATAGAGGTCTTGAAGAAGTGCATTTACTACTTCTGTGGAATGAACGTGTTGATAAGTAAAATGACAAATCTACTTAAATTCTGACCATAAACAAATATGTTTTTGTATTCACTGCTTTTTTTAACACATTTGTCACTTACCACTAACATAAGATAAATTTTGTTGAATGCAATATTAAGCAACATTTGTCAAAATTATGTCAGAGGCAGAAGAAGTGTTTGCCATGGCCATGCTACCCTACAACCTTACCCACCTCCTTAATAAACCTCACAAAAAAACATACATTCCACAAAAAAGGAACCAACACTAATTTCTTAGGAGATGCAATGGGCCAGTCACCAAGGAGTTCATCAAACATGTCTAGGTGGCTTTAACATACAGTCAAGAAAAATAATTAGATCGTACAGACACACAGATTCACTCTTGCGTCTGATATAGGGCAACAAAGTATAAATCTAAAGGAAGCTTGGAAAACAGTTCTTCAGTATCCTCTAAAATAATGAAAACATCTGGTGGGCCAATCGCGCACATACTGTGACGTCGGATGTTCCAAAATTCTAGCTAGAAGTAGTCTAAATCTGCAGAGATGTGGCAAAATCAGAAGAAATATTTCATGAAATTGGTGGGGTAAAAAAATCAGAACGTGTGTTAAAACAGATGCACTGTTCACTCATGCTTTTTATTTTAATGCAAAAAAACTCAAATTATTGCAATTATCCATTTCCAAATATTTCTGAAAAATGAGAAAGCAAAATGTTCACATTACGGTCCCTCTCACGTACATTCTCCTCTGTCCCTTGATGACAGTCCTAATGCCAGAGGTGTTGAGGCACTCACACATCTATTGTTAGCAAACCTTTCTATGTTTGCGCATCTCAGCACATGAGTCTTCCACATTCAGATATATTAAAGGCATATGTGCTGGATAGCTTCCCTGCACACAGGTGCCCACTGCTCAGCCTGCAACCCACCTGAGCAGGCATTATAATAACCCAGAACCTGTATCGCTGCAACACTGATGCTATCCTATGCTATGGCTTCATCCATTTCTCCTTCAATTCTGATGTTTTCACACGTTTTCTGTCTGGGTGGACGTGTGGAGAGAAGAACTTTTTCTAGCGCAAAGAACATCTATGGCTCATTTCGAGACCTGCTTTCCATGAACAACAAAGCATTCAAAATCTGCAGTGCAGATTGTTTAACTGGCTATACAAAGCACCTCACTGTATAAGGAGCATTGCTCTGTAAGAGGATGAAAAAAGCCAGTTTGGGCACTGCTCATGGATGGCAGTTAAGGACAGCTAGAAGCTTGCCCTAGAATACCCCTTGAACAGGCCTTCCTACCACTGGCCTCATACATCTGAAGACAGGAACTGCAGCAAAAAAGAAACAACTCACAAAGCCAGAATTACTTTCTATATTTTTCTTGTCTTGGCATTCGCCTAACACCAAGCAGCAGATACGAGGTTGGTGTGGGGTAGGAGAGGGAAAAATATTTAATACTTGCATGAAACGTGGTAAAAGGTGCATTTTGCTGAATCTATGTCCATGAGCATAGTACCAGCGCAGTCACAGCAAAAACACTTTCCATAATGTGGAAACATTTGAAAAATTAGAAGTTGGTCACTGTTACTTACCATTTGTGCTTGCAATCGCCCAGTTACTTGCAGTTCCAGCAGGTTCATCCAGTACGGTGAATGTGAAAGGAGCCCCATTGGGGAAGGCATCTGGATCCACAGCAGTAATGTTGATGAACGGAGCATTATCACAGATGGTCTGTGCAGGATTTACAATCCGTGGACAGTTGTCATTAACATCTTCGACTTGAATCTCGATTGTACCAGTTGCAGTTTTGCCGGGAAGCACTGGTGGTTGGAAAAAAATGATATGTTCTTTAACCACAAAATAAATTAACATAGTATACAGCTATATCAACTGGAATGCTGTTATAGAGTAATCAAGCTATTAGTAATACGCTTTAACCATTCGAGTATCACCCTCAATTTTCAGCATAGTATACTTCTTGAAGGTGCAGTTTCTCTGGGGATACATTCTGCTGCCTTTTGCTGGCATTCTCTTCAGTCATATTATTGCAATTACTTAATTATATGTTTGAAACATTTATTAAAGACCAACTGTGACCCAAAGGGATCGATACCAAACTGTCGCAGAGACCTGCCTGCACTGCAAGGATTCTGCATGACCAGTCCTCTCCTGCTTCAACCAACTTGACCTCAATCCGGCGCTGCCGAGACAGCGAGTGAGCTGAATTATACCTTCCCCGAGCTGACCTGCACACCGGCTTTTCAGCTGCCAAGTAACCCTGTCCCACACAACCACAGCTGGATTTTTAGCTTGTGTGTAGCATGCTGGAATTCATGGTGCTGCGCACACATCGTCATACTCAAACTAGAAGTACCAGACTGCAACATGCCTGTAGCCAGAAAGTGTGGCCTGGCTGAGGAGATGCACATGACACAAGGCGGCTTGGAAGCTATGGCCATCTCCTGCACACCCACCACTGCTCGTCCATAAATGCTTGGGGTCTGCCCCCTTCATGACTTTAAGGCACACACGTGTAATTGTTATATTATGCTTATATAATGCTTTGGACAAAAGAGCACATTTATACCTCTGTTGCTGCTGCTGTTTTTGGTCTCTTCAGGTGTCGCTTTGCTTTTCTTTTCCACAGAAAATATCGAGTTGGGTAAAATAATTTCATTTGGTTATTAGGTTTTTACAATTATAGAATTTGTTTCTTGCCCGCTGCGAATGTAGTTCAATTGGAACTGGAATATTAACTCTGGACATTTTTCGTTTTGGGTAGAACTGTCTCTAAAAATAAAACACGTATTTTGCAGTGCAGTCCGCATTGCTGTAGAGTCCAAGGTTCACAGAGATAGATCTGCTGGGCGCAGGTAACCTTTAATAACACGGTGAAAGACATCAGGGTGACGTGCAACTAATGGCCACTGTACTCTTGGTAGGCAATGGCCTGGGAGAAAACCTGGTGGCATGCATCTGCACAAGTCAACCATCTGGCTTTTGGAAGACGGTGAGGCAATCAGTTTATAGGGTGCTCCGATTACAGTGATTGGAGAAAATGTTTTTGGGATGGTGGGGCAGGTTGGCAAGGAAGGGCCTAGGGGATGTGTATGATGGTAGACTACCTTGTCGGGTCGGCCTTTAACATGGGCGAGCTGGGCACAGGCCCAGGGCGCCAACATTTAGAGGGTCGCACTTACCTATCTGCATAAATGTCGTGCATGTAGCAGTCTCCCTTTGAGCTGGCTTTATTGATTCTGCCTAAATTGTCTGTAATCTTTTTTCTTCCTTAATACTGTAGGCATTGTGCTTAACACCTATCAGTCCCTGCAATTAATTTCCCACTCACCTCCCGCTATCCAACAAGCTCACACCCTATGACCCACCAACTTGTCAATAGTGTTAAGGAGGTAAGATGTGAGTCATTAAGGTGAGTTGGGGGAGGAGCAGAAATGTTTGTGTTCAGAAGCCAGTCACTGCTGTGACCTGGAAACAGAAAACAAAGCCCCCTTTTGCTTCTCGGCTTAGTGAATAGTAGCAGGCTGTGCACCAAATGTGTTTCACCCCCCCCCCCCCCAGGACGCTATCTGAGCAAAGGCAGGCTCTGCAGTCTTGTATCTCATAGAAAGTGTATTGTATATGTCAGGAAAGAGGGTGACATTTGCCAAAAGAGGATGAGTTGACAGACACGCAACTGTCCCCTGGCCTGGTCTTCCTTGCTCGTCTTTCCACCTCCTTTTCGATCGTTCTTTGATGTGCGTTGAGTGTGATGTGTTGGCATATTAACACTACCCTCCCTCACCAACAACCACATAACTAAATATCGTTTCACTGCATTGTAGTGATGAGTTTTCCCAGGGGTCGAAAGGCACGACGGGGGAAAGATGGTTCTGTTTCTGAGCTTGGTGATAGGAGGACGGGGAAAGAAGAGGGAGGGTCCGGATGATGGATGGAAGGTGTTGAGTTCAGAATGAACGATGGAAGGTTTCTACAGGAACCTCCTCAGAGGTCATGAATTGATGTGAACTCACAGGGATTACATTTCAGTTTCCAGTAAAAAAAAAGTGGCTGATGAGTCTATGTCCATCTGCATGGACCGTGATGTCCGTTAATTTGACCATACTTGGGCGTGGTCACCACAACAAAGTCTAGAATGCTTCACTCAAGGAACCTGGAACCACTGATGCAATCACTGCTAAAATCCCAGATGGTTAGAAGGTGACTGCACTTTCTATGCTCCAGGCACAGCGTTTGCCACCATGATCTGACATCTCACGTGAACAGTCTGCTTTAGATCAGCTGCTCTACAATCAATATGTTGGCTGCAGAATGTTTTCCACAAACATGTGTTATGGTTAAAAAGCCATCCATCCTTCATGCATATATAGATTGTGCCCACACCTCATAAAACAGACTCATGATGTGGGATGTACTAATAACATGGATGTAATAGCTTTACTTACATAAAGAATTGTGTCTCACGGCTTCCCTAACCCGCAACTACAATGTTTTCCACTGTGGTGAGCACCACTGTACTGCACACTGTTTTTATTGCATGCTAGGGTCCACTGTTGATCTACTAGGAAGAAACCAGGCCCCTGGAGGTGTCCCACTATCAAGTCTGGCCTAATTAGACAATGATACTGAAGGAAGCTGGCTCTTGATATGATATACCAAAAAGAGGTATATTGTGCAGAGTCCAGGTATTCCCTGACTAGTGGACAGAGGCTTGCTCTAGCAATCACAAGGTGCTCTTCTAGGGGGTCGTGTGATTGAGCAGCCTTAGGCTTATCAGAAAGGAGTGTTAGACATCTGCAAATACACACAATAGTCAATAGATTATGCATACAACTCAATAAAGAGACCTAACCAATTTATAAAAAAAACATCTTTATAAATGTTGAGGCACCAGAACCAATCTGATCATGTAAGTACATTTTGCAAGAGAAATGCTTTACGTTTTCAAAAGTCGACACTTAGTGCAATTTTCAGTAGCTGCAATGTTATCCCACGGATGGAAAAACAAGTACAGCATACAGGTAGAGTACAGCGACTTACGAGACCAATCTCCTGGACTTCAGGTGAGTATGGCGCAAGGTCCAAGGCGGCGGCAGCAGCAGCAGCAGCAGCAGCAGCAGCAGGTCACCTCCAGCGGCACTAGGGCAACCGGGTGCAGTGGAGCAATACTGAATCAGGTGCCCAATGTTAGCCTATGGGGATTGGTCTTCATGAAAAGAGGCTGCAGGCTTTGACTGGGAGGCCAGTCGGGCTAAACCAATCAGATGGTTCAATTCTTGCAATGCTAGGCGATGTGGGGACACCGGTGGTCTCTTCTCCTTGGGCCAGGGTGGCTGGGTGCAGAGGGTCTTTGATGTGCTGAGTTTTGTCATCCGGGAGCGCTCACGGTTGAGGGGGCCTGCAAACAGAGGCTGCAGGAGACGTCAGGGACTTTAAGAGGGGAAAAACAAAAATGGACTGGCTCTTGAGGGCTTGGGGTCCACGCTGACACCGTTGCCTCACTTTGACTCATGCTGGGGGGAGGGTGCAGCGGCGTTGGATTTTGGCGGTCCCAGCGGTTCTTGTTGGGGTGCCTGCAGGTGAAGGAGAGCAGCTCCCCGGGAGTCCCTGGGTCATTACTGACGGCAGGCAATCCTCCCAGGATTTGGAGGCAAGACAGCTTGCAGGGTGAGATGAATTTTGGTGCAATTCGATGGGGAACAGGGCAGGGTTGGTGGCAAGCCACTTGCACTTCTTCAGTCTTTGCTTTCACGGCTCTTCCGTGTCCTCTTCCTTCGTAGGTTAGCAGGCTCTACTTTTCTGGTGGCAGAGGCTTTCCTAAATACTTACTTTGGGGTCGTTAGAGGAGTGTAGAGTGGTACCTAATGGGATACCTACCCCTAGGGTCACTACAGCCCTCTATAGGACCACTTCCTGTGGGAAATGGGCACAACTCTGTTCGAGTTCCTAAGTTTGCCATCACCAAGATGGTTAACTTTGAAAAGTCGCCTGCACTTCACCTAGCTCACCTATGGGGTGGTACTAGCCTGAACGTGGACATGCCTATCTGACTAGCTAATTTTCCCACCTGTCCAGGTACCAAAGGGACAAAAGAGGGCAGCTTCCTCTCCTGTGAGGGATGCCAGATCGAATACCAAAAGCGGTGGGCTTTTTAAAGCTCCCCTGTATTGGAATGCTGATCTGCAGGGAGGGGGTGAAAAATACCTTCAGCCCGAGCAGGTTTTGTTTCTTACCTCCTGAGAGCAAAGGCACTCACCCTTGGGGATCAGAAACCTGTCTCTGGTGGCAGGCTGGCAAAAACAAATCAGTGAGCACTGCAATAAGCTGGTAGGTTTTCAGGAGGCACCTCTAAGGTGCCCTCTGTGTGTATGTATTAAAAAATCCAACACTGTGGGATTATTAATTGGAGATATTTGATATCAAACATCCCTATTTTCAGTGAAGCCATCATGAAGCTGGGGAACTCGTTTTTACCAGTGTCCAGCACATGTACTTAAAACGGCTTTGCTGTTCAATTGTACTTGCAGCAATAGACCTGACCAGCACAAGGCCATATCTGATCATGCAGATATGTCTTCACATGTAGTATAGTGCACCCTGCCTTAGGGCTGTAAGGCCTGCTGTAGTGGTGACTTACTTATACTGCATGCAGTGTCTGTGGGCAGTGCACACAGGAATGTGTGCCATGTCGTGTTTTCAATTTTGTCTGCAAAACCAGAGGGGATGATGGATGGAGTGTTGAACAATGCAAGCACTCACCTCCAGTCAACTGATCTGGCTTTAATCCATCCTCATTCTTTAGCACACTCCGCCACCCCAGTTCAGACATGGCCATATGCAAATCAGTCTGACCCTGTGCCTCATGGGAACAGTCCAGCCCGAACTGCCAAGCCATGTCTTCCCTGGACCGGAAACAAGCATCCTGGGACCGGTTTCTGGCTAATCAGCCGTCATCAGCCAGGCTAGCTTGAATCCAGTGGCAAAGTGAGCAAGGGACACACATCTGGGCATACCCTGCCAACTTAGGGCGAACAAAGCAAAACCAAAGGGGATGATGGACGGAGTGTTGAACAATGCAAGCACTGTCTGCAACAAGACACATAGCCTGCAGTGACAGTCTGTATGTGCTCAATGAGGGTCCTTTAGGGTTGCACAATTTGTGCTGCAACCCTTAAGGACCCTCTTTGCCCTACGTACCAGGGGTGCCATTTACTAGGGACTTACAGGGGGGGGGTAAAGGAATTGCCAATTAGGGGTCCAAATGCACAGTTCTGGGAAAGAGATCGGGCACTGGGGACCTGGTTAGCAGGAACCCAGTGCACTTACAGTCGAAATCACATCAAATACCAGTGAAAAAGTGGTGGAGACCATGTTAAACAAGCATTTACAATGCAATGGTCTCAGCATTGTTAAAGTTAGAGCTATTGGCATTGCATATGACATTATTTTTGTTTATGTTTTTGTTTTTAAAACATTTAAAGAAACAGCATTGTTATTTACAATGTCAATAGATTAATCACTCTCAAATGCGAGACCTATTGCATTTGCACCCACACACAGAGCCACACACAAAGCCACCCACATACACAGAGCCACCCATAGAGCCACTCACATAGAGCAACCCACACACAAATAGAGCCACCCACAGAGCGGACATGTTTTTATAAATGTCATGTTCCCTTTGCAGAATCATAAAGCATGAACAAATGGTTATTTTTTATAGTTGTTTTTCCATTTGACAGTTTTATATAGTGTGAATTCAGCCAAAGACAAAGGCTATTTGAGTTCTATTCATTAGCACCAGTTACAGTACACAAGATCCGATTTTTTTATCTAAGGGCCTGGGCGATGAAGTGATCTGCCCAGAATCACAGGGTGTTGAGCAGACGCTGGGACTCAAACCTGATTCCCCATCTCTGCAACTCTGGCGTCAGGCCACATATGCCTATGCACACACAAGGAATAAAAGGACACAGGGCCAAGGTGACAATGGCCTACAAGCTGAGCAACTAAAACAAGCTGTGTTAAGGGACTATAAAGCAGAGCTCATAGAAGAAAGGACATATCGATCCAAAGCATCCAGACCTTGAGACTCCCTGTCTGGAGGGACGTCAAGCACAGTGCCAAAGTTGGGGGAGGGTGTAGCAGCCTGAATCATAAAACTTTGCTAAGTTGGCTGGCGGGAAAGACAGAGCGACGTAGGCACATGGCAGAGCAGCTCTTAAGTAGAGGATCAATGGCCACTTCCACAGAAGGAAGCTGTAGCCCCAGAACTACGTAAACTTTTCAGAAAAGCTGAGGTAGCTTCTGAAGCGAGGCAAAAAAGGCCCATGGATGGGAAAAAATCAAGGACACTAGCACCATTAAGGGCAGAAACCTAATAAAACTCTGGAAGAGGCTCAATCATGTGATCACACACATCACCAAAATACCAAAAAAGTGTGTCAAGGATAAAATAGCAGGGGGCTCCTCTGAAAGTGGAGGAAGGTAGCCCGCAGAGGATTGATCCACCGACGCTGTTCCCGATGTCGATCGGTGCCGAGAAGGCAACACATCAGTGTCAGGGAAGGGAGACAAAGATGGGGCGATCGATGACGGCGATGCCAAAGTCGGCGCCAGCGGATACAACACAGGCATCATAGGTAGGAACCCCAAAGGCCTGTGCCCCGGAGCCGATAAGGAGTGGATCATGGATTTGGAGGGCCCTGCTGACATTGAGGGAGGACCCACTGGTTTGGAGTCAATCGAGGCCTCACCAACCTCCCTTGGGTCAAGAAGCACACCAAAGGGAGGTTGAGAGCCAAAAATGGCAAGGAGGGAGAAATAGTATTCTCTCATCTGAGCCAGAGTCATGCCGGTGCCGGAAAATACCGGAAGGCGCGACCCAGATTTTCACTCCGGAGGAATAGGAGGCGAGTCAGGGACACTGCGTACATGCCGTAAAGCTGGGGAAGTCCGCGGTGCCGACCGACTACCGTGTGACTTACCAGGCAACTGCAATGACGAAGAACTTTGGGAGCTGGTCTGCGAGCAGCCCTCAGAGGAAGAAGAGGACCGTGGCCAACGAGGGGCCGTCGACCACTGTGTCACCAACAGCGTCATGTGGAGCTCCTGCAACATCGACGACTGAAACTGAAGATATGAGCTGCACCATTCGGAGACTTGGTGACCGCCTAGACACCACATGAAAATGGGATGAGGGTGCAGGGTCGACATTGTAGAGCTTGAAGATATATAGAAAAAGCACACTTTCATGGTGGTAGGCCAAAATGACAAGAGGTACTGCTCCATGGATCTGTTTGGAAGCACAGAAGGGAAGAAACGGACGTCTGCACCTCAGGGGACGGCTTAAATGGACTCCGATGATGTCCTCAAAATGATCTCTTCATGTATTCACACATTACCACTCTATCATTCCCCCTTCCTGCGCTCACTGTGACGGTACTATCCAATGTCACCTTCCTTAACATTCAAAGTCCAGCTTTTTTGTATACCTAAAATATTGATTAGAACATTTCGAGTTTCTTACACTTCTCCACTAGTCAACAAAACCTTTTACTTGCACCTTCTATTACTTAAGCCTGGCTCCCATGAATTCTGATATCAAACTGCACATCATGACTCAACTTTACACGTCTATCAAGCTACAAGTCAAAATAAGCTAACGCACATGTCTGTGACTCAACCAACCTACCCCAGCCTGAGAAGAGAAAAGTCAAGGTTTATGTGTAACTTCATGACAAACTAAAAATGTAAGGACGGACGAGATAAAGTAGGCAGGCAGCTCTGTTGCTCAACATCTAGAGCCAGGTAAAGGCAAACTATTGTAAGCACTCGACCGAGCCAAGCTCTGAATTGACTAATGCATAATTAACTGTTGCATCGTGTTTTCTTATTAACTTGTAGCTCTTAAACCAAGGTGGCCAAGCTTGAGACACTACTTTTGTACTCCATGGCCTTCCTTCTAAACATCACTGTCATCAGTGACATTATGTTCATCAGGGTACTACAATTCTGTTTGACAAGAAAATAAACTCCTAGTGTTGCTTGGAAAGCTGTGCTTTTCTGCTCGTTTCTGTACAGGCCTGAGTGCTTAATTTGCGCCAGTGGTTGTAGATGGTGAACATTGACACTCATCTGTGGGAACCATAAAACTATTTATAGAAAGATTCTGAAAGCAGGAGGAAGAGAAAAAACGAGAAACCGTGACAGAGAGAAAGGTGGGATGAAAAAGAACGAGCAGGAGTGAGGTAGCAACAAGAAACATAGGGGTGGTAGAAAAAAGAGGCGAGGCATTCCCGGTAGTCAGCAAAATCAGCCTTCAATAGTGCCAGTGGTAAGCTACTATGAAAAACTTTAGGCCGAGGCAATTATGTTTTTAAAGTTAAAGCATGAACCACAATGCATTAATTGTGGTTTGAGAGAGCCTCAACTAACTGGGGCTCTCTCAAACGTTTACTGCACTCCCAGACCTGACCAGCATCATGCTAAAAAATACCACAGATTTAAAAAATAAATGTAGCTAAGCCCCGGCACATAAAAGCATCTGCTCGACAACTTCACGCACTTACATAACTTTACATCTTAAAAGAAACAGTGCATTACGTAGTGCCCAATTATGAACTCTCGCGGGATTCCTTACAGCGGGTAACTCTCGGCCACTGACGTAAGGCGGACAACGCAGAAATCATCCGAGTGAGGCGGACGCATCCCTCGGGCCAGGAGCATGCAAGCCGGCGCAGATTTAAAAAATAAATGTAGCTAAGCCCCGGCACATAAAGCATCTGCTCGACAACTTCGCGCACTTACATAACTTTATATCTTAAAAGAAACAGTGCATTACGTAGTGCCCAATTATGAACTCTCGCGGGATTCCTTACAGCGGGTAACTCTCGGCCACTGACGTAAGGCGGACAATGCAGAAATCATCCGAGTGAGGCGGACGCGTCCTTCGGGGCCAGGAGCATGCAAGCCGGCGCACAGGAACCCCTTGGCGGACGGAATTACAATTTCAACCGGAGCTTTCCTGAAAAACATATATTATTTCTCTTGCTTTAATGAACCCGGTGGGATGATAGCAAGAGGAGCGCTTCATTCCGATTGATTTATTAACAGGCTGACCTCACAGAAAAGTAAAAAAGAAGCACACCACTGCCTTTCTCCGAGGCGAAGCAGAAATGCCTCGGAGAAACACAGTGGCGTTTTCGGATTCGGGGGCGTGTTTTGCTTTTATCTCCTCTTGCCATTGGCTGGAGGAGATAATTAGATTTGTTGAAAAAAACACGCCCCCCGATCCGAAAAGGACGGGGCCTAATCGGAATGACGGACCTCTTCTCCAATGGCTGGCCAGCATTCAAGAGGCCAGCCAATGGAGAACAGGGGAGAAGAGGGGCGGGTTCAAGCCCCTCTTCTCCAAGTCATTAAATCTCGGATCGAGACTGCGCAAGCGCAGCCTTCGAGCCGAGACCTAAAAAGGGGCACTTTCCTACAAACATCATGACACGGATGGAAACATCGACAAAATACAACAAACTTGCTTGATCTAAACTAGATTTAAATGTGGGCAATTTTTGCTTCCTGTACTAGGAGAATATCTATCAGTTGCATGTTTGTGATACACACAATTCTGGGTTATCTCCAACATTCTGGAATCTTCTTTCTTTGTGGTGCTCTTCTTTCTTAACTTCAAACACAGTGCCTTGTATACATTCGCTCATCCAACTAATAGGCTATCTGACTCATCCCAAACCTCTGTACTATGAGCTCCCAAATAACCCTTTCATAACTCTTTCCCCCTCAATCCCTCCTTTATCCTATTTATCCATCTAACAGACTCACGTTTCTACTACTCCCACCACTCCCAATGACAATTTATATTTCCCTATACTAATACACCTTTGGATTTCGGTGTAGAATGCTACTTGATGAAATGCGCTTCAATGCCTTATCAGGGGTAGTAAGCGCTATATAAATACAAATACAAAGTCGAATAGGACACAGTATAAAAGAAGAAAACAATGCAAGAACAAGGCATAAAATATATTGAAAACATTTAACAAAATTAATGCAGCAAGAGAAAATGTTTTAACTTCAAAATATGTAGAAAGAGTTGGAAACCAGACTAAACAAGCTTCTAATGCTCTTTAATAAAAGTAATCAGTGAAGAATAATGGCTAATGTGAACTGGGAAATCTTTACAAACTAGAGATGCCACCACAGAGAAGGCTTAGACAGAAGGCTTAGAGTGGCAAAGCCTGAAATGGACAATCTGCTCTCTTCATTTCTATTAGCAGATTATTTTACCATCCGTCACGCCTCTCCCCTAGAACTGATACTACACTACTAACCAAGCGTGAGTAGCAGGAGCTCGAAAGTTAAACAGAAAATTCAAATGATGTGTAAGTGAGCCAATGTATGAGGGTGAGTATAGGCACAATATGATCAAACTCACGAATATAAGTAATGAACTGTGTCACAGCATGTAGAGTTAAGAGTGCCCAATGAAGAAAGAAAGCAAACGAAAACAGTATTTCCAGTGTTTAGAATCAAGAGAATGTTACTTATCTGGAGCACTCTTTCACCACCATTTTAATCTAGATTGAGAGGATATCGAAATATTTTCAATGTCAAGTTGTGAATACGCAGTTAAAAAACCCATGGAAAACATGAAACATGACGTTAGGCTAAATTCTGCTTTCAATTGAGCGTTCTCCTCTTACACACCACCATCTGCAATTCTATCACTGTGCACCATCAACATAACATGTCAAGAAAGAGGGGGTGCATGGATCCATGTGCCTTTCTAAATTAGATCGCTAGAGAACCACCCTTGCCGCTAAAATTCTTCTCCAGCACAGTATGTATTTAATAGATCCACATTATATTTAAATACAAAATAAGTCAACACATAAAAGGTAGGTGGGAGATGTAGTTCCTATGCAAAGACACCATCGTTCACCAAGCACAAATCAATCCCTATGTTCTAAGATAATGCCTGGTATCGTAGCAGAGATGGGCCCCCTACATTGAAAGACAGAGATAAATCCAAGTCACCCTTGAAAGATTAATCCTATTGTGACAAAATGGAGTTCTGCTGCAGTAACCCCCTACTTTTGCCTGGCTATTGATGCAACTTTGACTGTGGAGTACTTGGTCCCTGCTATCCAGGTGCCCAGTACCAGTGTTCTTCCCCTAAAAGTGATCCACAATTGTCCCTTCAGGCTCCCTGTAAGTCCCTAGTAAAAGGTACATTGGTACCTAGGGCACTGGGACTGAAAAGGGTGCCCAAGGGACCTCTCACCTAGGTCATGCAGACTGCCACTGCAGCATGCATGGCCTGGTGCTGACAAATAAAGACAAATACTAGTTGGCATGAGGCTCACTGCTTGAGTGTCATGCCAACTAGCACTGCCTTAGATACAGGTAAGTCACCTCTCTAGCAGGCCTTACTAGCCCTAAAGCAGGGTGCATTATAGCACAGGTGTGGGCATATCTGCAAGAGCAGATGTGCCCCTACAATATTCAGGTCCATTCCTTAGTATTGTAAGTGTCAGGGAAGCCCTAGAGAGTACATGGCTTGGGAACTTGACAACTCAGGTTCCTCAGCACCATAATGGTTTCACTGAGACCAGGAGTGTTTAGGACCAAACAACTCCTTGTATCAAATTCACACTAATGCCAGTTTGAGATTTATTAAACCATGTACTCAGAGGGAACCTCAAAATTGCCACCTACAGACCCTGGTGTGGTCACTGGCTGGTTTTAGGCAGCCTGCCACAGAGACATGTTTCTGGAACACTGGGTGGAGAGTCTCTGCTCTCTGGGGCCAGAGGCTATGCACATCTTGGGCGAAGGCGTGACACTTTCTCCCCCAGTATAAGCAAAGAGCTCAAAGGGGAAACTTCAAAGGCCTGCCACCTTTGTAATGCGACCGCCAGCCTCTGCTGCTAGCAGCAGGTGTAGCCCCCAGTTTAAACCCCTACTTTGATGGGGGGGAAATTATAAAGACTAGAAGGCGTGCCCACCTTTGCCAATTCCACCCCTCAGGTGGAGGAGGCGAACTTAAACACACTTTTCAGTCCCCTCCATCTTGATGATGAGGGGACTCTTCCAATCCGGGATAGGACTATGCCCTCCTCCCACAGGCAGTGGCATAATAGAGCGTGTAGACACCCATGGTAAGGTGCCCATTTCCCCTACTCGCTACTGCCCTAAAGCGCTCCCTTAAATCCAGTATTTAAGAGGCCCGTGTCCAGGTGGCCCATCGACCCAGAATAGGTTCCCCCATCGATCCTGTCCTCAACTCCAGCGTTTACAATAAAGGCCAAAAAGTTTAATCTCCAACCTCTACAGATTCAGCTCTTTCTGGGGTTGATTCTCAATGCCATTGCCGGCAAAGCATACCACAACCCCAAAGATAACTAGTTTTTGGGGTTAGCAAACGGTTGCCTCTTTTTAAGGCACATAATCTCCCAGTCACACAAGTGATGCGCACATGGTCAACTAGAGGATCTAGTGTTAGTAAGGGCTACTACCCATAGCTCTCTAGAGTGGTGGAAGAGCGGCAGTCTGTTGCAGGGCAGGCCCTCAGTAGAGCCCACTCTTCAACTGATCACTACCACGCATGCATCACGTTTTGACTGGGCGGGGGTCACATTTACATAACATGACAGTTCATAGTCTGTGGTCACCCCAGCAACAGGGATTTCACATTAACTACCTTGAACATCTCGATATTTACTTAGCTCTCAAAGCCTTCTTTCAGAAAATTCATGGCAAAGTAGTGCTATAAAATCAGACAACAATACCCCCCATGTACTACCTATGAACAGGGCAGCATTCAACACTGCTTTCAGCACTGGCTCAAAAGATTTGGCATTGAGTGATTAACTACTGAATACACCTCTTGGCAGAGTTCTCGCCAGGAGTGAACAGCTTTGCAGACCTGCACCGCAGGACTCATCACCATGTCCCTCAGCACAAATTAAGCACTGCCTATACCTGTTCTTCCAGCGCAGAGGGTTTCCACAAATAAACCTGTTCCCCACATACAAAAATGCAAAATGCCAAAACCTTGATTCCAGGTTTCCACACCTACAATCCATGGGCAATGCTCTATGGAGCAACTGGTCAGGGATATTTGGTTACGCTAGGCCTCTGCTCCCACTCCTTCTATACATGGGAAGGAAGCTACGGCAAACATCTCTTATCCTCCTATTGGTGGCTCCAACATAGGCCAGACAACTTTATTACTAGAGATAATTGTTACAATTCGCCAAAAAGCTGGACCTACTCATTCAGAAGCAAGGCAGGATCAGACACGCAGGCCCCAGGGAATTCAATCTAGCAATTTGGCACCTTAAGAATTTGGTTGTCTTAGTCTACTACAAGAATGTATGAATCTCTCAAAAGAATTCCACAGGCCTATCAATAGAGCCTGCTGTGTCACAAAATGCAAAGGTTTGTCCACTATTGCACCTCCAAACATCTTAATCCCCTCAAACCAGTCTGTCCAAGTCGTTGTATGTTACATGCTTCACCTACAAAAGTTGGGGTTGGCACATCCTTCCATAAGACTATGCCCTGCTGCTATTGCTGCATACATGCACAATTGGTAACATTCTTCACTCATTAGGAGGCTTTAAAGGGGTTCTCTTGCATAGTGTTCCACCAACCCATCTGGAACCTTAATGCAGTCCTTGTAAGATCTATGGGTCTCCAGTTTGAACCACTGCATTTTTACCCAGCGCAGTTCCGTCTTTGGGAAGGTATCTCTTCCTTGCAGCGATGACCTCTGTTAGACACAACAGTAAGCTTCAGGCTCTCACTTTACAAGAACCTTTCTTCCAGGTTTATACAGATATAGTTGTCTTTAAGGACTAACCACACGGTTCTTCCAAAGGTTGTCTCCCCTTTCCATCTCGACGGACAATTGAGATACAAGTATTTTTCACTCAATCAAATTTTACAGCATACAGAGCTCTTCATACATCTTCACATGTCAAATGTTAAAGGAGCTCTAATGTACTACATTGTCATAACAAACTTTTTTTTTTTTAAACTCAGCAGTTGTTTGTCACTTTTACTAAACCTCAAAAAAAGACAACGCATGGATTTGGATAGGTTTCCTTAATGCATTTTTGCAGCGAACAGAGGATGGATTTTGTTAGTGTTCCAATCAGATGTACCTGCTTAATTATAGGCACCCTCTCCTTTGATCAGAGGTTAAACTACACCCAGCTGCACCGGAGCAAAATGATCATAGATTATTAGGTCTTCTTTGAATTAAAAAGAAAATGCAGAACATAACTATGTTTATAGCATATCACAAGTCCTAGTTTAGGCCTCAAGGGGTGCTGAACTTGAGCCAGTGAATATCTAGGGAAGGGACTTGTACTTAATCCTTAACCTCTCAGCAACCTAAGATACCATCAACCACAAAAGTAAGTCGCCAAGTAGGAGGAAAGCAATAAAAAAAAAAAACGAGAAAGATGTTTTTTTCACAGAAGGTGTTCCAATATTTATTCAGTAGAAACATTTTGCCACTGCCCCTTCCTCAACCATCTCCCACTCCCAGGATAAGACACAAAGAGAGCCATATAAAGTGCTTTGCTTGTTTATGAATATATCTATGTAGAGAAAAAAATCCTCACCATCACTAATGGCCAAAATTTTGGCCACGTAAGTTCCATTGACTACATATGGTGATTCACGGTCTGGTATTTTTGCTAGTTTGATCTCAGCAGTATTAGGATCAATCAGAAACCAATTGTCTGGGTCCGATTCCTTTGCATATCTGTGGTGAAATACAACAGTAATTATTTACTACAACATGCACCTATGATGGTATAAATGCAAATTCTTCTTATATATTTATTTATGGAGCTTTATATAGCACAAACTGGGCCCGAGGGCATCAGAGTGCTTTAAATATAAGATAGCAGACACAAAAGTTACACATAGGGTAAATACTGTTACATATGGACTGTGTGGAAAGACAAGATCCAGGCAATTACATGTGTTTCAAATAAAATGCAAGCACGTACAGCAAAGACCGACTAACATCAAGATATGTCCATTAGCATAATGTGAGCATACATAAAGGCTAACTAGGGTAACAGTGTAACAATCTGCGGTGTTTGCGGGGAGTGTGCATGAAGCCTATAAGCACAGCATAGCATAGCATACTACATAGTAGATTGGTAACAATTGAAATAGGGACTTTTCTTTAAAAAATATTACTCTATCGATCCCTCACCGGAGGACTGATAATTCCAGGTTGTTCCCATTCTAATCCTAATGAAGACCTGCTGATGAGGCTTTAACTGGCCCCTTTGCCTTCGCCGGGTCAAAATGTCAACACTTTACAAACCCTGGATTGAATAGTTGGTCCATAAAGGGGCAATTGTGATGGAGACAATTACCCTTTTTCTATGAGATCACATTTATCCTGTAAAACAAATGTAACGGACAGGCTTCCCTGTAATGATTATGATATACGTATGAGTCCTATTTCATCCATTTGTTCTTGGTTTGAAAATTTCACACAGAGGCACTCTCTTTGAGCATCTTCTTTCTCTTATTCTTCTATCTGGAGTGACCACAAGCAAATAATGTAATTATACTGTCAAATTGCATATATAAAAAATGTATGCATTTACTTATTTGTGTGTGATCAGAATTTGTATTATTATATACACACTTCCGTATTGATAGAAGCAATATCACACTGCCTACCTCAAGGTTGAGGAGGCTGGTATAGACAAATGACAGTAGGATAAGCAAATTAGTTGAGCCTTGTACTTTCTGTTGACTCTCCTACAGGACCATTGTTGTTGCATATCACTTAAGTATATTAGACGCCAGCTTGTGCGCCAAAATCAGTTTCTGGCACTATTTCTGCACTACAACTACACATTTGGAGAGAAACTGAAACAGCACTTAGAGTGACAAATAAAGCACATAACATGTTTGCATACCATGGGATCATATTAGGCAGAGCACTAACTCATTAGGGGAGGAGGGTGGGCCATGAGGGAAGTTTGCAGAAAAGTATTATCTACCAGAAATATTATTACCAAGAATAAATGACATTTGCTTCCGACGGATACATCTTCCTGGAGACTCTTCACTTTATGAACATGTCCAAAAGCTACAACTCAGTAGGAGGTGGTATTGAATAGCACTGGTTAACCAACGTAGTAATGAAACACAGCTTGAGCAAAATACTTCTCAATAAACATTTGAAAGGTGAAGCATTATTTCTTGGGAATAATAAGCAAAGATGATCATGGAGCCACCTGGCAAATGACAGCCACCAGAACGCCTCTGTACAGATCCATGGATGCAACCATGGCTTGAGATTCAATGGGCACGAACGCCCTCTGGAGTTTCTTTCTTGGCTAAAGCGTAGCAGATCTTGATTTAGAGAATGGCGTAATACATTAGTGAGACTGGTCATGCCTTGCCCTTCTTAACTCTGGTAAAGCCCATAAAGAGCTGATCATCCACTCTGTCCTGACGAGTAAGGTTGATGTAGTGGGACAACACACATCCAGGGTCCAGTCTACCCACTGGTGTGGTAGGAAACCAGTAAATCAAACTTTTAGAAAATTTGCCACTAGAGTTAATCGAAAGAGGGACTGTTGATCAAGAAGGTAAACGAAGGCAGACAGGGCCACCAGACAGCCATGAATTGTAGCCACCACCAAATCCTCAAGTGCACGGAATAACGCAAACCACAAGAGGTCAGAAAGGCAAGATTTAAAGGGGTTAACACCAGCCCAGTCCATTGAACAAAATTGGTCCAATGACCTGCATATATGAATTTTTTAGTGGGGTTACTGGCCACAAGATGTCTGTGACTTCATCAAGAAGACAGAGGGACACTAGCTGACACCGCTCAATTTCAATGCTTGAAGTTGAGGTATAGGGTACTGGGGTGGAGGACACGTCCATCTTGCTGGGACAGCAGGTCTTCTGCATGGGAGAGGCAGCCAATGACTGAGTACTACCAAAACAGCCGAACAGCTCCTCCATGGCCAGACTGGGGAAATCGAATCAGCATTGCTTAAGGTTCCCACACATTTCAAAAACTTCTGACAAAAGTGGTATCAGCGACAACATGCACCAAGGGCCTTAAGATCAGCTGAACCTGCAGACAGCCCCCAGGAAACCATATAAAGGGAGGAGTATGACTCAAAACTGAGGCAACTTCCTATTCTGGCCTGTGGTGCAGAGATACACAAATGGAAATCCCAACCTGGAAACGATCACAGTTGTTGCTTAAGGATGCAGTTTTGACTTGTGATTCTCCAGTGATAACTCACTAACTTGGTTAGATGGTATGTGTGTACATTTCCTGAAATGTAGTAGGTGCCTCTGGATCTGGATTGGCTATTACCCTGAAAGTTTTCAAAGGAGGATTGGCATTGGCTGTACTTCTGCTGATTTGACAGATGGCCAGGACTGCCAACCCAGACAGGACTAATGCGACTTGCCAATTTTGCTTGAGAGGCATGTTGGTCTCTGACTAAAAGTGGACAGTTGTTGTTGTTGCCTGTAATATACAAAGCATCCTGCGAGGCTCGCTTTAACTTCATCTTTACCTAAACAGCTTTTTGAGAAGGTCTTTAACACAGGAATGAACTGCTTGGTCTTTTTCTTCTTGAAATTCAATTCAATTAAATAATCAGCCTCCGAATCCTCAGCCTACAAAAACATTATGTTGATGAGCAACCCTGGAATGGCTGCATAGCATGCAGATATATCATTAGGCAGGTGAGAATCTGTTGTGTGGCTCATGGGGCACCTGTGGACGTTTGGAATGGATTCAGTATAGGCCTGGTAGCAGGTCCCAAGGGAACATAGGGCACCAGGATAGGACCAGTCAATGGTAAACCGGCTGGCAGCCCCTGTTGATACTTGAGGCCCGAAGGCATGCTATATATAGGGAGCTGGAAGAACACTCAATATCTGCAGCATGGCCTCTTGGTAGGCCTCAATGTGCTGCATGGTCGAGGATGGCTCAGGAAACTGAGCGCATTGGGATCAGCTGAGGAATCTGCTCAGTGACTAGCAAGAGAGGCTTGCATCTTCACACCCTTCTGCATTCTCGCTGAAGTTGGAGTGGCAGGACATGGTCGAATGTTGCTTGAACTTTTTGGGATTGTGTTTGGACTTGGACTTACTTGAAGACTGAGTGAGAATTGGAATGGTCGCAGGACAGCCCGATATCTGGACTGAGTCTGGGCCCTGTGCAAAGGTAGCAATTTATTTTGCTATGAGTCGTACAGCTTCACATTCCGCTTTCAAACCACCTTTGGATTGAGAAGTGCTCACTTCTCAAATGACTTCCAGAGTTGCGTCTCAATACACACCCCATGAAGTCTATGACAGACATCTGCTTCCTACAGACACAACACAAGTTGAGTCCTGTTTTATTTTGGGGAGAGGTTGTCTAGCACACTGTATGGAGTTTGGAAGCCATCAGGAAATTGACAAATTCAGGAACGGGGCTACATTGAAAGGCACAGAAAGAAAGGAACTGACATCAGTACACAGGAGTGGTGCTTATATATGGCTTCGCTCTGTCACTTCCAGGGAGATATAGAGCCATATTGGAGCCACATAGCGCCTCCAAACAGCAGGCAGGAGGACCACAATGAAATCTCCTTATCTATCTGGCGCCTGGGCAATATTTTACGGTGAGGAATCTGTGGTTACAAGTATTTATCAGAAACCTTTCACTCTTCTGATCACTAGTTAATTAGATAATGGTGATTTAATTTAAAAATCATACTTTGGCAAACCTGACACATTTTGATCATATAAATGCTGTATAAATAAGATGAAGGAGTTCGAAAACCTGATATTCGAAGCAGATTTATTTGTATTAATTTCAACACACTATTTTAATGCATGTGTAGTTGATCAGTCTTTAGCATTATTTTAAAATAGAAACAAATAAAATGGCACTTGTGGGAAAGAGTGGCACAAGATTCAAAGTTAAACCACGAAAAGCACAGGAATAAAAACCTGCACAAACCTCCTTTTTAGGGTCACCAAGATATACTGTGGATCCCTACAGTAAGCATTATAAAAGCAGCTATAATAACTGGAACGTAAATGCAAAAATGAAGATATACAAAACAAATGCAGTGTTATCAATCAGCTATTAAAAAACTCCACACTGCAAAATTAGATCTCTTACCTGACATTCTTAGCATTTTGTAAAGTGTCTCCATCAGTTGCCGGATAACTTCCAATTATCTGATACTTTGTGGTGCTCTTTTTATTTTCACTTACAGAAAAAGATTTTCTTTTTGGCCGGAACATAGGACCTTCAGACACGTTTTTTACCTTTACTTTGATTGGAACAGATTTTGCTGCACCACCGCCGCCACCACCACCACCAGCAGCACCGCCACCACCACCACCTCCAGCACTGCTGCTAGTAATCGAGCTATGATAAGCTGCCTTATTAGACACAACAACATTCAGTTCCATGTTTTGTAATTCTTCATAGTCAACTTCCTAGAAAACAAGTGAAAAGGGTTCATCAAAATTTCAACATAGGCCAGAAACATTCATAAAGTAGTGTATCTTTAGACATATGCTCATTTTATATTACATGAAAAAAGTACAAATGTTGAAAATAAGAATTTTTTTCCCTCTAAAACAGCCCATTTGCTAATTGAAGACAATGTTTCCACCCAGTTGTACAACGTGCAGATATGAGGTACTGGACTGAAAGAGGAACCCATCTCACTCTCTTTCCTTAAAATGTGGCATGTGCTATTTTAAATGCAGGACTTCTGCAGCTATGCTGCAGAGATCTTTCCCAATGGAACCCTTTTTTCAGTAATTGTTCATCTGAAAGTACTATCAAAACCAATTTTTTTACATATTGTTTATCTAATATTAAAAATATCAGAATGAAAGCGGTCTACATAGCTGTCGGAAACTGTGCCACTGTGCTCTAGTATGTTTTTCAGCGCTGCCCTGTGCTTCCCCTCCAGTGAGTTCAATACTCACGTAGGTTCATTTAAGGTGCTCCACTTACAATTGATTTCTATTAATATCAGAAATATGTGCTCTGATGTAAGTGGGACAGCTGGAATGTACCCTCAGTGGCCTCTCAACACAGGCTACATCATGGTTGGGTGTGGCATCTATGTCGCACAGTCCTTTTAACTGTACCCCTATGGTGAGAATGCATATAGTCTTTCCCCAGTACGGTCCAGCCAGTCACCATAACTGAGGTCCTTTACTTTAACCATATCTGGAACATGGTGCTATTCTGTATGGAAGATGTGTGGCTCACAAGGAAAGGAGATGGAAGAGGAGTGCTGTAGTGTTTTTTCCAAACCCTGTGAACTGCTCGGAGGTCATGGGAACGGGTATTTTCCAAAACCTAAATGTGTGGTGGATGGGAGAGTATTTCGATTCGGTTACTTTGTTCCAATTTCGTTTTGCCTGCCTTGGAGAATTTCACCCCTCTCACACATCTTGCATTATGCTTAATGGAGTAGAATCTCCATTGGACTGTTACCCTTCTATGTAGTCACCTTGCATCTGTGACGTAGGAGGAGGCGGACTTACCTGTCAGCAGAGGAGTTGGATTACGCCTGAAAGGAGGAGCGACCTGACTCCTAGTCAATCTGGGCAAGGCCTAGCTGGCTGAAACAACCAGTTTGAAAATAGATTGGTGAACTGAGTCTTCCCAGGGGGACACTGGATTGTTACATGCCAGTTGCACAGAAGGGAGCAAGTAAATAACCTAGGTGTGGAGTTGGTGAATCACCTGAAGTCAATGTCTGGGTAAGCCTAAATCGCCATCAACCCATTCTGTGACACTAGCATGCTTGCTTTCCCCTTTCTGGAGTCCCAGAGGTACCCCGAGGCAGTTGGTCTGCACTCCAGAAGCATGAGCTCCAGTTTGGTTATCAGCAGGAGGTCATCCTGACTGTGAATCTGTTTCAGCCATCTTTTTAGTCAAACCAGCACCAGTAATATTACTAGGTGAAGCCTCTGTAATTCAGAACTAATCAGTTTCCACTTTGGACCAATGCTACCAAAGACTTTAGTGGAAGCCTCGAGTACCACGGATGTTCCCACTACTATAAAACCTTGACTCAGTCTTGTAGATCCCAAATTAAAAGTAAAAAGGACAAGGCACATTTAGGCATTGGTGTGACGTGGATGTTCAGTCATTAGATATCCTGTCAATGGTGTTCAGTTAGGGCTCTGCCAGTCAGATGAAGTTCAGTGATCAGTTAAGGACTCAAATGGTCACTTTGTTTTTCAAGGGGATTGTTGGAACTGTTGAGGCCCAAGACTTTGTGGGAAGTATCCTAGGTGTTTTGTTTGTGTATTTTAGAGCACCAAACATGTGGGGTGAAACCTTATATTCTGGTCCTGGACTACTCGTAAAGGTTACATATTTTGTTCTACCTTAGCTGCTAACCTAATATGAAGGTGTGGGAGCACCTCTGCAACTGCAGTGGCTTTTTAAATGATTCAGATGTTTCCATCACTGAATCCAATTCAACTTGTGAGGATTTTAAGTCAATGGGACAACATCAGTGAGTTGTCAGTAACATTTCTTGATTGATGGGTGAGACTAGAAGGCAGTAGCACATCCTCAAGGGATACAGATGTGGCCATTGCAAAGCAAAAGAGCAGAACAGTGTTTATATGCAAGTGCAGTTGGAGAAAGCAAAATGGGAGTGATGGTATAGAGTGCTGTTAGGAACATCAATTGACAACTGGTGTCATATTTGGGATGTGCATCACATGAATCTATTACATTTCATGCCACAAGAGTAACATTCTCTTCAAGGTAACTGCATGCTGCGATTTGGATGGCTGGAATACCATTTTGGTAAACCTTTATGCTTCAACATCACCATAGGTTGTATCATTCTAATTGTCAAATTTGGGCAAATATGCAGGTGCTATTTACAACACAAACCTGTCTGATCTACTAGAAGGCTATATAAAAATGAACTTGCAATTGGGCACTAATCTTACTATGTTACTCCACTAGCACATTCATTGTGACAAGTGACAGCAAGGCTGAAGAGACCCTGCAAAAAATATACCTTAAATTGCTAATTTGTCAAATATCATTAGTAGTTGCATTGATATGAATATTTAGGTAATTAATGTGAATTTGTACCCCCGCCCAATGTAAATATTTGTCTGGAGAAGAGATTTTAATGTCTTATTCAACTGTGCTCCAAATTGGTCAGGGCAATTAGCAATGACTGTGGACAAGCATGAACATGAACCACTGCTATAGAGCAACACACTGCAACCTCAGAGAAAATTTAATTTCAGGGGACATAATATTTGTGTTGATAAATAGATTAACATTTCAGCAAGGCAAAAGACCTTGAATGTATCCAACTTGAGCAGGTATACAGGTATCTAGCTTGACACTTTTGACCAACGACCTCACCATTGCCCGGGTTTTGCCGCTCATCATTCTTCCCGCCAACTGAAGCCCTGTCCACCCTAGGACCTACTTAATTCAGGCTGTGGGTGTAACAAAGGCAAGCCCGTCTGCCCCAGTCTGCGCCTGGACTGCTCCCAGCACCAGAAACCCTGACCACACGACCATCCAAAACACAACCACATCCATCACTGGAGCCAAAGAACTCTGCCACTACTCCTCCGTGACCTCAACAACACTCACCGGCAAACATGCTGCTGCCGTACATCCTTCAACACCATGGTAGGTCCTTTCTCCTGCACCCATTGCAATTCCACCTGCGACACCTCAGATGCAGACACACCTCCAAACAACCGATGCACGCCATCATTCCGCATAAACAATGCCATTCTCATCAACATCTAATCCCTCGAGAAACACTCCACCAAAATCAGGGAACTCTTCAACAGCAGCACACCAATCTCCTCTTTCTAACCGAAACATGGCTCAACCCAGCCCCCACCCGGATATAGTCGAAGTCATCCTGCCCGCCTACAAAATCATATTCTAGGACTGAACCCACAAACCAACCAGAGGACTCTCAATCATCTACAAAACACAACTGGCTGCACCACTTCTAAGGACTCTGACATCAGCCTCATGGAACACATCCACTTCAAAATACGAACGGACCACAATGCCACCCTTAAAATAAGCCTCCACTACCATCCCCCCGGAATTCTGCAACCACATTGCAAACTTCATCACTCCCCTCTCTGTCAAATCAACCAACAACATCCTTCTCTGGGATCTCAATATCTAACTTGAAGACACCACAGACTTTAACCTCACATCCCTCCTTGACAACCTCTGACTCATAGCAGGCAACACCCTCAACTCTATTTTCTCCTCCAACAGGATCACCACAACCCACACAACTCCAATCACATGGTCTGAACTCTAGATCATACATTTTAAGATACCCACCTACCAAGCCACCCCACCAGAAAAACCCAAAACTGCACCAAAACCCTACAGGAATGCCCACCCAACCACACTGAGAACCTTGATGTTGACACCAAGCTCTTCAATAAATGGCTTGCCAACTGTGCCAACCGCACCACTCACACAAGAAACAAGACCTACAAAAACAACAAATGTCCCAGCTGGTCCAAAAACAACCTCAGGCAGTCCAAGCGCCACTGCAAACAACTTGAGAGAAAATGGAGACTCGACAAAATCACCATTGCAAGATCTACAAACAAAGCCACTCTCAACATCTACCCCCAACAACTACAAGACACAACAAAAAAGGCCCTAACTCTCAGACTGAAAGCCAGCTCCAACAATGGCAAAGAACTCTTCACCACTGTCAAGGTGTTTTCCAATCCAGCAACTGCCAACAATGACAATCCCATCCCAAGCACTCTGCAACAACCTCTCAAACGTCTTCGAACAGAAGATTGCCAAGATCTACAACACATTAGACCCACAGCATACCGATAAGAACTCCCACGCCCAGTCAGACCCTTCCTTCATCGCAAAACAGCAGCTAAGCAACTGGAAACCCCTCTTGAACGAAGAAACTACCACCCTAATGAAAACCATCCATTCAGGAGCTACCTCAGACCCAAGACCCCACTTCATATACAACCTTGGAAGAACAATCATTCCCTCTGTGCTCATCACTGACCACAGCAGACCCAAACACTCTCCGCTGCTATGGACCCATCTTGCTACTCCCTTTTTACAGGTAAAGTCATTGAGAAAGCCATCAATACCCATCGCAGTTCCCCTAGAACTCCATCAACCCCAAAAATGCACTCAATCAGGCTTTTGCAACAACCACAGTATAGAGACAGCCCTCACTGCTGCCATAAATGACATCAGAAGAATCCTCAACCGAAAAGAACCAGCCGCACTCATCCTCCTCGACCTCTTCGCAGCTTTCTATATGGTTTCCCTCAAGTCACTCATCGGAAAGCTTCAGTACTCTGGTATCTGTGGACTGGCCCTCAAGTGGATATCCTCCTTCCTCACAGACAGAACTCAACAACTTAGACGTCCGCCATACACCTCAGAACCCAAGAAACTCCTCTGTGGAGTCCCTCAAGGATCATCACTCAGCCCAACACTCTTAAATGTCTACATGACGCCCATCGTAGACATCATCAGAGCCCACGGCATCAACATAGTATCCTACACCGACGAGACACAGCTCATCCTCTCCCTTACCAACTCAACCAGCACCATAATAGCAAACTGCGCCAACTGCATGCGCAATGTCGCTGCTTGGATGAAAAAAACAAAATGCCTCAAGCTCAACACAGACAAAACTGAAGTCCTAATCTTCGGCAACAACCACTCCCCCAGGGCGCCTCTTGGTGGCCCTCCAAACCTGGACCACCACCCACCCCTGCGGACCATACCAAGTAACTCAAGATCATTCAGGCCACTAACCTCTCCATGAGCAGATAGATAAACGCTGTCTCCTCATCATTCTTCCATAGTCTGCGAATGCTAAGCAAGATTTTCAAGTGGATCTCACTGAACACCAGACTGTCACCCAGGTTCTCATCACAAGTAGACTTGATTACGGAAACACCCTTGTCCTACGCCAATGCCAAACCACTCAGAACTCCACCGCCAGACTCATCCTGAACATCCCGTGAAATAACTACATATCTCCACACCTCAATAATCTCCACTTGACTCCCAGTCCAGGAAAGATGGAAGTTCAAGCTACTCACCCTCGACTACAAAGCTCTCCACAACACCGGTCCATCTCCCCTCAACCACCGACTCAACTTCTACCAACCCAGTAGGCACCTTCGATCTGCATCCCAAGAAAGAACACACCACTCTTGCAACAAGAAGACCAGAAGCAGAGGATGCTCTGTCACCTATCTCGCAGCAGAGACCCGGAAAGACCTCCCAAAACACCTCAGAACCTCCCCCTCCCTCATAGAATTCCAAAGGAACATGAAGACCTGACTCTTCCAGACGAAACAGGCATGATCTCCTTCCCCCTTCAGGCCTGCCCCACTCAGCACCTAGATATTCTCACGGGTGATTAGCCGCATTGTACAAATTCACATAACACACGGTTTATTACCAGTAGTAGTAGTTTTGCAGCTTGAAGAATTTTCTGGATTCACATGCTATGCTTTACTCTGCAATCTATTGGTTGAGTCCAGAAACACATTTTCTTCTCTTTTTTGGGGGGGCATCTCCAATGACCATTTGGTGGTAAGTCTATCCCTTATGTGGTGTCAGACAGCGCCCCGGAAGTTCCTGTGCGTGGTCACCATCTTCAGATTTAGTCCCCCCCCCCTAGTTATTCTCCTTCCCACCTGTTTGCTTCATCTCCCACTTCTGGGGAGGTGGGTGGGTCGCATGTGAATCCAGAACATTCTTCAATCTAAAAATCTACTCCTACTGGTAAGTAACCATTTCGTTTTGCAGCATGAATCCTTTTCTGGATTCACATGCTGTGCATCAGATTATGTAGCGGTATCCCATTCATTGGGTAGGTTGGGTAGAAGTGTGGATGTGTTGGCCAACTGGTGTTAAAGTACGTTCTGTCTCACCTAGGCTTCCTTGTTCATTTGGATGTCCAAGCAGTAGTGTTTTGTGCAGGTGTGTGGTGATGACCAAGTTGCTGTCATGCAGATTTCATCAATGGGTACGTTTGCTAGGAATGCAAGCATTGTGCCCTTCTTCCTGGTTGTGTGTGCTCTGGAGCGCATGGGTAATGTTTTTCCCGCTCTATTGTAGCAGGTTTGTATAGTCTCTAAAACCATCGTGAGATTCTTCCCTTGGTCACTGGTGATCACTTGCTTGCTCTGGCAAAGGAGACAATTGTTTCCCCTTATGAAAACCCCTTATTTCCTGTAGGAAGTACATCAGTGCCCTCCGCAAGTCCAGTGGGTGAAGGGTTTTCACTGCTTGTGTTTTTGGAAGAAAGCAGGTAGTTGTATGCTTTGGTTCACGTGGAATGGAGATACCATCTTTGGTAGCAGCTGTGGGTTTGTTTCGAGATCATCTTGTCCTTGTGAATTTGCATGTATGGTTCCTGTGTCGTCAGTGCTTGTAGCTCGCCGACCCCGTGTAGGCATGTAATCAATATATGGAGGTTGTCTTTAGGGTTTTAAACTTTAAATCAGTATTGTGCATTGGCTCAAAAGGCTCAGTCATCAATTAAGTCAGTACTGTGTTGAGGTTTCACATCGAAGCTTGCACTATGGCACTACCCTTTTTGACCCTTCTAGGAATCTTTTCACCACAGGAAGTGTGAATAGACTGTTCTTTTTATCGCACCTTTAGTATACTATGTGGGTAAGTGAACATGTAGCAATGTGTAGATCAGGCCGTTATCGAACAGGTGTGTGAGGTACGTTAGTACAGATTCCAGTCTGTCCTGGTCTGTATCCTCTTGTTGTCTGTGCACCAGTGGATGAATCTGTTCCACTTTTCCATGTAGCATATTGTTGTGCTTGGTTTCATAGCCTTCCTAAGGATTTCTATTGTTCTGGGGGTAGCTGTAGATTACCAAATTCTAGGTCTTCAGGAAGGAGCCATGCTGCTAGGTTGGAGGTTCCAGGTGGTACACTCTTTAGTTTTGCATGGTGAGCAGATCCTGTTCTGCCCCGATTGGGATCACTTGCCCTCTGGATATCTCCCATAGGTATGAGTACCAGGTCTTTCTGACCCATTGTGGGGCTATGAGGATGAACCATGTCCCAGGTGTTTTGGTTTTGTCCAGTACTCTTGAGATCAGGGGAATCGGACGAAAGACGTATGCAAATTTCCCTGACCAGTTTGACAGGGCATTCGCTTTGGATTGGTGGTAAGTGAACCTGGAGGCCTAGGTATTTTGCACTTTGCAGGTTTGCAAAAAGGTCTTTGCTTGGTGTGACCCCAGATTTTGAAGACCTTGTCCAGTACCTCATGCTACATCTTCCATTTGCAGGAGGTGTAGTCTTGCCTGCTCAGTCGGTCTGCCTCTGTTTTGTTTCCCTGGTAGTTGGATTGTTTGTAGCGTGGTTTCCATTAGGATCGCCCACCTCCATATCTCTTGTACCAGTTTGGACAGCAGAAAGGACTTTGTTTCCCCGTTTGTTGAGGTAGAATATAGCTGTTGTGTTACCCGTTTGGACCAGTACAGTAAGTCCTTTTGTATGCACCTGGAATGCTTTCAAGGAAAGAACTGTCTTCATCTCTAGATAGTTTATGTGCTTTATGGCATTCATGTGGTTCTAGAGTCCTCTAACCTTTAGGTGGCCTGTATGTGCTACCCAACCCTTGGGGGATGCATCCGTTATTGTCACCGTGGGGGTTGGTGTTTTGTAGGGTCTCCCTATGTTCACATTTTTTGTCTGCCACATTGTATTTCCTTTTGTACCTTTGCTGTGACAACCACTAGATCCTCCCAGCTCCCCGTCACTTGTGTAAATTTGCACAGAATAAAGCGGTTTATTTGGACCACAGTATTTGCAAAGATGGTATCAAACCTAAACTGGGACTAGTTGATGCTATTAAGAATGCACCCAGTCCAATAGGAAAAGGTGGTGTCAGAGCTCTTCATGGGCTTAGAGAATATTATTCAAAATTCATTAAAAAACTATTGTCAGAAAACCGACTACATACGGCAATTACTCAAATGAAGGGTGAAATTTGCTTGGACGAAGGTGCGCCATGAATCCTTAGAAAATTTAAAGAAATAATTTGCAATGCACCTTTTCTAAAAGGTTATGATCCCACTTGCAAATTTATAGAAACCACAGATGCAAGGAATAAAGGTCTAGGCGCTGTTCTTTCACAATGTGATAATGAACGTAATGAATGGGTGGTTGCGTTTGCTTTATGTTCCCTTACAAATGCTGAAGAAAGATTCTGTGATCGAACTCCATCAGTATGTGTGGGGTTTCCATGCTCTGCTACGATCTGATCATAAGTCTCTTACAAAATATTGACTACCACCAGCTTACAAAATGAATCCCCAAGATGAAGTAGAATTTCAGTAAAATTACTGGATTTCACCTATGACATTGAATACAGGCAGAGAGTCAAGAACAGGGTAGCAGATTTTCTAAATAGATTGCCTTTACCCAACGTAAAGGAAGATGGAATGATGCAAGAGGGTGACAAAGTAGCACAGCTATTTGATGGTGGTTTAGAACACTTATGGAGTGGAAGAACCATATGAATAAGGATGATTGTTTAAAGAACATTGCAAGTTACTTTACTAAAAGTCTGGCCTAATAAAGGTAATCAGAAGAATTAATGTTTTGGGAAGTAAGAAATGGGCTGTGTATTGAGGATAACCTGTAATTCAGAGGTGTAAGGGTAGTTCCACATGTACCTTAAGGAAAAAGTTACTAAAATTATGCCATCAGTGACATCTTGCTGTAGCCAAAGTGAAATACAACTATTGGTGGCTGGGTCTCGACAAGCAAATTGAGATTATAGTTTGTGAATGCGCTGAATGGAACAATTCAGATAAGTGTCTCAAGACCGTTAACCCACCTTTAAGTCCCATTGAGAGTCCAAATATGTCATGGGAGAGAATTGGTGTGGATGTTGTAGGACCCGTGGAATGTACGGATTGAGAGTTCAAGTACATTTTAGTACTTGTGAACTACTTGTCAAAATGGTCAGTGATTAAAGTTGTGCGCAGTGCTGATCGAACAAGCATCATTACATTCTTGGACAAAATCTTCATGAGGGAAGGGCTACCAAAATGTGTCATCATGGATATCTGCCCACGATTTTTGTCTGCTTGTTTTAAAATATTTTCGGAATGTAATGCTATTGTGCACAAAACTTCATCTGTTTATCACCCCGAAGGAAATGGTTAAGTTGACCGCTTTAACAGGGTGCTCAAAGGAAGTATACAAATGTCCAAAGGTAATAAATTAGATTGGGAAGGTGAGATTTGTAAATTAATTTGATCACTTTCAGCTTTATTCTCGGCAACAGTCTATTTACAATGATGTAGGGAAGTCAGGCTTTAAGCAAGGATTTGAGTTGGATGACTTCTTACAAACAAACAGAATAGTTTACAGAATTTGTGACAAACAAAATTGTCTTCGCCAAAAAATCTTACAAGGAGTGGCATGACAAAGTATGGAAACAAAACAGTGGTAATAAAGTGTGGTGATTGGGTTAAGGTAGGACAGAATAAGAAAAGTGAAAGTAGATTATCACAATCCATGTGTATCCATGAAATGTTTTGCAATTCAGTTAAACTAAGCGATGGGACGGTTTGGCACATGAGCAGAGTGGCAAAATGTCATCCTAGTGAGAAGTTAACTGACTACAAATCTAATAGTAATGATTGGATGGATTAAGAGGGGAACAATACGAGAGATTTGAATGGTGAATTAGATGATGGTTTGTGTGAAGTGACAGTTTATATTTGTTCACCAACTAATGGCAGTTGTGAGCAAGGAAATGAGCTTGGTGTGTCTAAAAAGTTGGACAAAACTAATAGCTGCCAAAGCAAAAAGGGTAGGTTTGGTAGAGTCATTACCAAATTGAGGAAATATGATGACTATTTTATTAACGTTTAGTCCATTTGATGTTGGCATGTTTCTGTATATTAATGTCATATGAAACTAATGAAATTTTTCTTTGTACAGGGTTTTCTCTTATATTGTGTGGTATTAATGCCAGTCTTAATGCTTAAAGCTTTTATGTACAATTTTATTTATCATGATACAAGGCACTCATACCATTTTAAATGTTTTCTGTATTTTCAAATTTGAGAGAGGAAGATGTGTTGCAATGATGTGATGTAGTTTGCATCACAAGCTTGGGGTTTAGGCATTGTGAAGCAAACAGGTTCTTCCAATGTCATTGGCCCAATGCATAACACCACACTAGATTTCCACTGGTGACAGTTCAACTGTGGAAGTGGTGGAGTTGTCATGAGATGCTGGGGGAGCAGGACGTGTCTAGGGCTGTAAGAAATAAACGTAATTTGTACCTATATAATGCATTCAGTCATTATTACAGAGGTGGGGACATTTCCTGTGTGCCCTGGTCCACAGCCTTTGCCTCACTTTTCATATTCGGGAGATTCAGAGTAAAGAAAGTATCTGAGATTTAGGATATTGTAATGTTGAGAGCAGCTGGTGTATACCAGCTTAACAGGCAATGCTGTTACACCGTCTTCCATGAAGCTCTCAACAGTCCAATTTTCCAATTCTATTTCGAACAATGGAATGCTGGGAGCTACAATGACAACAATGAAGTTGCTGGTACAGACATTCTGGTGCACATTCCTTTACTGGTCTTTCTATTTCTCCTTGTTTAGCTTAGGACATTCTATCCTCAATGGGTGGAATGTTCACATAATTATAGCCCTTTAGTCTCCGACTGTGACAGTTGCTGTTACTATAGGCCCTTCAGCCTTGTTATAGGGGAAATAGGGCCTAGATCAACTGTTAAAGCCCTCGGCACCGGGATATGCTGCTATATTCAATGGGTCAACAAATGAATGCAAGCTCTCTCATGTGGTCCTTTGTTACATTGTGAGCTATGGGAAGAAGGGGGTGGTGTAAGGTTCTTGTGTGCCCTGGTCCACAGCCTCTGCCTCGCTCTTTCCCTTGTCCATATTCGGGAGAAGCAGAGTAAAGAGACGCTGGGCGTAGAATATTGTAATGTTTGAGAGCAGCTGGGGTAACCAGCTTAAACAGGCCACTGCTGCTCCACTGTCTTCAATGGAGCTCTCAACATTCCAATGTTCTAATACGATTTAGAACATTGGAATGCTGGGAGCCACCGTAAAGACAATGAAGTTGCTGGCAGAGACATTCTTGTGCCCATTCCTATGCAAGTCTTTTTTTCCTACTTGCTTGATTTTAGGACATTCTATCCTCAATTGGTGAAATGTTCTAATTCAATTATAGCCCTTCTGGCTCTTGCTATGACAGTTGTAATAGGTACCTCAGCCTTGTTGCACAAGTTATTTACCTTCAGTAAAGCCTTATCTGGTAGAGACTATCTAGCTGCAGATTCCTTACCTTAGAATTATCCCCAGGCACCAGACAGGACTGGTATTTTTTTTTTTGCAGTACTCCTGCGAGTCAGTAGGTTGCATCGTTTGGCTCCATGTGGCATCATCCGTGCCAGAAGTGACGTGCTCAGTGCCTTTATAGGCGCCACCCAAGCATGCAGACACCAGTTACTTTTTGCTACTTTCCACTCCAGAAGGACGGAGCAACAAAGTACACTGACAACTGGTGTGAAAAACTAGGGACCAGAAAGTGGAAAGCCCTGTCCCTAGAAATTTGTTTGCAGAGCAGGGAGGATGGGTGGGTCCGTAAGGAATCTGCAGCTAGATAGTCTCTCTACTAGAAAATGCGTTACCGAAGGTAAGTAACTTGTTCATCTGATAGACTTCTAGCCGCAGATTGAGTAGATATGCAAGCAATAGCTCCACAGAGGTGGGTCCGGGGACCAATTTAACACGAGGAAGTCCTGCAGGATCAAACAGGCAACAGGCCCATTCCTATGGACTGGACTGTCCAGGTAGTAGTGCTTGGTAAACATGGGAAGCCCAAGCTGCTGCCTGGCAGATGTCCAGGACCAGAAGTCAGCGTGCTAATGCAATGGAGCAGCTTTAGCTCAGGTGGAATCAGCACACAACCCTCAGGGGGTTGTTTCTTAACCAATACATAGCAGATTTTGATACAGAGTACGATACATCGTGCGATTGTCCTCTTTTGTACGGTCTGTCCTTTCTTTGCTCCAACATACCCCAGGAAGAGCTGGTATGCCACCCGGGAAACTCTTGTACTGTCAAGATAGAACAACAATGCTCTTTTTGGGCCCAAATGGTGGAGACGCTCCTACTTCTTGGAGGAATGAAGCAGAGCATAAAAAGTAGACAGAGTGATGGACTGACCTACATGAAATGGAGTGACTACTTTCAGGAGAAAGGAAGCTCTCACACAAAGGACCAGTTTGTCTGGATAGATGTTCAGATAAGGAGGATTGGATGACGAGGCTTGAAGCTCACTGATCCTCAAGCAGATGCTATAGCCACCAGGAAGGATGTCTTGATGGTAAGGAGCCTGAGAGGACATTGGTCAGGGGCCCAAAGGGAGTGCACATAAGGAAAGTGAGGACGAGATAGGTTCCACGGGGCATAATAAAATGGAGAAGGTGGACACGAATTTTGTAAACCTTTTAGAAAAAGATTTCTTAGAAGAGGGATGGCTGTTCAGGCAACTGCAGAAAGGCTGAAATAGGAGAGAGATAACCCTTCAGAGTACCCAGGGCAGAAAGGGGACACGATCTGTCTTTCTGTACACCATGCCAAACATTTTCCCCAATGGCAGGCATATACAGTCTTAGTGGAGGGGCGCCTGGATGCCAATATAATGTTACAGACTTTGGGAGGAAGGTCTAAATCAGTCAACTGTTGCCGCTCAATCTCCACGCAGGAAGGTAGAGTGTTGACATGTTCGGGTGGAGAACCCTCCCCTGCTTTTGCAACAGAAGATCCTCCCGAGGGGGCAGTTTGATCAGATGACCGATGGCCGTGCTCAACAGCTTGGTGCACCAGACTCTCCGAGCCCAGTCCGGAGCCAAAGGGATGACTTGGGCCTGGTCATTCCTGATCTTCTTGAGAACTCTGTTAAGGAGTGGTATGAGCGGAAAGGCATTCAGGATGCCAGAGCTCCACTCAAGATGAAAGAGTCTCTGAGCCACAGTCGCCTTGGAAACTCCAGCATGCAGAACTGCTGACAGAGCATTCTCAGCAGTGGCGTATAGATTTAACTAAGGCTCTCCCCACTGCTGAAAGAGCACTTACACCAACTCCAGAAGGAGACTTCATTCGTGATATGCTACGCATCTGCGGACGAGTTTGTCCGTCCTTGCTCTCAGAGAGCCCACCAGATGTTGGAACACCAAGCAAATGCCCTGATGTTCCAGCCATGTCCAGTGATGCAGGGCCTCTTGACAAAGGGTCCATGACCCCACCCTGCCCCGTTTGTTGCAGTACCACATTACAGTGTTGTCTGTGAACATATGCACTAGCTTTCCCTTGATGGAAGGTAGAAAGGCTTTCAATGCCACCCAGAGCTCCAACCGGTTGATGTGGAGTCTGGATCCTGCAGGAGACCAGATTCCGCTGATCTCTACCTCTCCCAGATGGCCGTCTCATTCCAGGAGTGAGGTATCTGTCACTACTATTAGATCTGTGTGAAGAAGGAAGAGGGGTCTGCACGGACCCAAATGCGGCTCGTTACCACCACTGCAGATCCTTTGCAGTTTCTTCCAAGATCTGGACCAGGTCAGTGAGATTCCCCTGATGCTGTGCCCACCAGAAGTTCTGGTCTCACTGTAGAGACTGCATATGCCAATGGGGATATGTCACAAGCAGGATGCAGGAGGCCATGAGACCGATCAGCCTCAGAGTCAGTCTTACCAAAATCCAGGATAGAGGCTGAAACATCAGTATCATAGCCTGAATATCCTGGACACGCTGTTAGGGAGGATAGGCCCGAAACCGCATTGTGTCCAGAACAGCTCAGATGAAAGGGAGCAATTGAGAGGGAGTCAGGTGTGACTTCGGCAAGTTGATAGCGAACCCCAGCGAATACAGGAGGTCTACCATAGTCTGGAGGTGGGGCGAGCCCGCCTTCAACAGCCAGTCGCTGAGATGGGGGAAGACTGATACCCCTGGTCTCTGCAGATGAGCTGCAACCACTGCCATCCCCTTAGTGTACACCTGATGGGTGCTGGTAAGGCCAAAGGGGAAGACAGTGAATGGAAAGATCTTGGGACCTGCCATGAACCGCAGGTAGCGCCTGTGGGCAGGCAGGACAGGGAGGTGAAAAAACGTGCTGTGCAAGTCCAACGCTACCATCCATTATCCTGGACCCAGGGCATACTGGACATGAACTAGAGTGAGCATTTTTTACTTTTTCTTGAGGAAACAATTGAGAAAGAGCAGGTCGAGGATAGGACGAAGAGCAAAATGTAGTGGGAACCGCAATCATGACCTATTTCTGGTGTTGGCATCATCTCTAGGACTCCCTTGGCCGTCACTTCCTGGAAGAGAAGAGCCGGATAATCCAAGGTCAGGCTGTCGCTAGTAGGTGGCAAGGCAGGGGTAGACTCGAAAGGGAGGGAGTAGCCTTTTCAAATGATCTGCAAAACCCACCTGTCTGATGTTATTGACTGCTAGTGGGACAGGTGATGGCAAATCTTGTCGCCCATGATGGTAACAGGAGGATGTGGTTCTGGCAGGGGGTGGGGTGGACTGACTAGACTGCTGGCTGACCGACCCACGGGGCCGGTAGGTACCACGTTCCTCTGCCACGCAGAGGCTGTGAAGCTTGCTCGCCGCTGTAGCTGGGCGGTTGCAGACACGGTTAGAAGCCCCTTCCGTGGCCATGAAAGGAGCAAAAGGTAGATTGGGGTAGTCGTCGTCAAAGCGCTCCAGCGCTAAATCTGCCTCATTTCCAAAGAGGCCGAAGCCATCAAAGGGCATGTGCATAAGCGATGCTTGGACAGTCCCAAAAAAGCCAGACGTACTCAACCAGGCGATGCGTTGCAAAGCCACTGTCGATGAAACCGTTCTGCCCAGTGAGATGGTTGTGTCTAATCCACATCGAATCATGAACTTTGCTGCATCCCTGTGGTCGGCAACAGCCTGGGAGAATACAACCTGGGCCTCCTACGGGACCGTTGGCAGCACCTGCGCAAACGTATTCCACAGTGCGTGGGAATAGCGACCCAAATGGCGCACAGTGTCCACGGACGAAAGATAGAATCTTCTTGGCGAAGTTATCCAGCCTCTTCGATTCCGAATTCGGCGGTGCGGTTGGGAACGGGCAAGGATTTACATGGGAGGTGTAGGCTTGGACCACAAAGCTCTCTGGGGTGTTGTGTGAGGAGGTTTGGGTCTGCCATCGCTCTGGAAAAGCGCAGAGCGATGGCAGAGGGCAATTGCCCTGTTCACATGAGTCTCTGTGCTGGGCTTGGACCAAGTCCCAAGCGGGACATCAGTAAGCGCCTCATTAAAAGGGAGAAGCTGTTCTGATGGGGACACTCCCACCTGAAGCACTTCAGTCAAGACATGTGTCTTGACTGCCACCGAGGGAAAGCGGATGTCCAGGAGCTGCCCTCCTCACCACCACTGCGAAGGAAGCTCGCTCCTCCGTAACCAGGGTATGGGGGAAAGCATGCCAGTAATATGGATAAGTGTCCAGGCCACTGGCTGCACCTAGATCCTCACACTAGTCCAAAGTGAAATAAGGCTGGTATTCTTCAGGGTCCAGCGACCCCTCCCATTCCTCCCCCAGTCCTAGCCCATAAGAATAGGGTTCAGGCGCCGGCATGGAAGGCATGGCTCCAGTTGACGTTGGGCGACACCCCCCCAGCCCCATTTCAGAGCCTGGTATATAAATGGGGATTGCGCCACAGGCGCCAAGAGTGTTGGCCTCAGGGCCAGCGCTAGGGAAGGTCGAGCCGGATCCATTTGGGCCTGACTGGGGGCGAAGCTGCTGGTGTGGATCCAGTAGGTGCCCCTCCCAAACTTGCGAGCCCAAAGGCACACCGGAGGGAACAAGCTGACCAAATATGAGGTTCATTGCCTCATAAAATTCATCTAGTTGGGCGGGGGTTGCTCTGGCTCCCGGAAATTCAGGGAGGCGTGGAGTTGGCTCAGGCGCTGGCCAAACACAGTGTCAGGAGTCGAGCGACGCTCCCTCGTCAGCTGACGAACATGCAACCAGGATCGCTGACTCTGGGACCGCTCCCAAGACCTTTGTCTCGACGGTTTTCTGGAGAGTTGCGCCGTTACACATTGAGCTACCCGGAGCTTGAGAAATCGCTCCCTTTAGGCCTTCAGGTGCATGGAGTGTCAATCCGAGCAGGCCTTCGGGTCGTGGTCACCTCCGAGGCACCAGAGGCAAACAAGCTGCAGAGCAGTCACTGACATCAAGAGGTGACAGGCGCTGCAGGACTTGAAGCAGACTTTCTTAGAAGACATTCTTGCCACACCAGGAGGATTTTTTTTTTATAAACTTCAAAAAAACGTTGAAAAAGGTTAGTCAAAAACCAACTAAGAAGTAGCACCTACCGGAACTGCGCAGACTGGTGCAGAAAGAAAAGAACTGACATCAGCACACGGGGTGGCACTTATACAGGCACAACACTTCCGGCGTGGCCGCCGCCCCTATTCGGAGCCCAACAACTCCATCTACCAGCGCAGGGGTGTGGAATTTTCAAAATAATCTACTTGTCCATGGGACAAAATGCCACTGAGATCTACATGTCCTGTAAAATCCACTTGTCCCACCTACTCCCGTCCACACATCAAACATAAGTAGAATTAATTGCTCTTTATTTTGAGGTTGACAGGCTAAGAGGGGCCCAGTTGTAGCCCTCACTCCCTCTTCCAGCTGACAGAGCGAGGGGGTGGGGGAAGGTTCAGCACACCACTGAGTTACAGATAAGAAGGTGAGGAAAAAACAGCTTCAACCTTTTGAAATGGAAATAGAGCCATTGCGCTGCCTGTTCTCGCCTGGGTCAAGTTTCGCCTTTTCTGTTGCTGTGTGCAGATATTGTGGAAATACCCGTGGGCGGTGAGGCTTGCAGAAATGTCCCTAATGCAGACCCCCTGTGCGGTTCTCTCACCTTGGGGCACAATAAAGGAGGGAAAGAATGTCTTGCTTTTAAAGGGGTATCCATGCTCTGAGCAGATGGCCTGTGCCCACAGCCACTTGCACGGTTAGGTTGTGCGCACGCACTTAAAAAATGCAGGACATTCATTTTCTTCGCCCGATGGATCAATGTGAATTTTAATATGGCCTGAATACGCTTGCATAAGACTTTGAGTACTAATAAAAGAATGGCATTTTTTTGCGGTTTTATAGAGCGCGAATTCGATCTGAAGGTATTGGAGCGCTTTACATGAGCGCCAGTTACATTTACACAAGGACTGTCACATTCATTTATTTTTCTTAAGTAGCACTATTAAATTGGCGCCACTGCACTGTAAATCAAATGTGTTATGCAGAGGGGACATTTGGTTGTAGAGTCCGAAAATGCGCCTTCTAATCCAAGCTCACGTCCCCGCTTTACCAACGTGGTATAATCTGGACAACCTCTTTACCTATTAATTATCCAGTGTCCTTTTACAGTTAAAGTTAGCATCTAAGCAATCCTGGCAGCTCAAGAAAGAAACTGCAGCGCTGCGGCAGCTTAAATGAAATGCGTACAACGGACTTAATTATACACACTAAAATACTAGGCACCGGCCAATTGAGCATTTTCTCTCACAAATGGGAAAGATATCGCCCATTTTGAGGGAAATTGCCCAGTATGGCAATTCTGTGTCACACATCTGGTGTGAAAGGGGGTCCCCGAGGGTTCTAATCAGCTCTCTGCATAGCAATGGAAACGTGCGCAGTTGGCATGACTTACAGCACGGCTACAATAGCAACGGTTGGTCACATCTGTTGGTACTTCAGGTGTGGAATTAACTGAATTCTGGGGCTCCCGGAGCTAGGGCACTGACGCCGAACAGCATGGGCAACAAAGACACTCTTTCCGGACATGTTATCAACAGCACAAAACGGGAGGGGGGGAAGGGAAGTTGAAATGTAAGGCCGAAAGTGCTGCTAACAGCTATATATTAATATTCAAAACCCTACAAACTGAGGCAGCGTAGTGCTGGGAGGATTTGGTAAAAGGTCACAAGCCATAGTAAACACGCAGTGACTGGGCCCCAATAATAGGAACTCAGTGGGTTCATGGTCAAGCCAGGCTTGAAACCCGATAATCTTTGAAGTGCAGGCGCGCAACACCCATTGGACTCACAGGGCTTCAGCCCCCCCCCCCCCCCCCCCCGTCGCGTGTGGCAGCCCGGGATGAGACAGCTTCCCGGGCAGTCACACAGCCGCACCCGAGCAATTCACAGGTCTTTAAAAGACGACCATTTCCATGTTAATGAGGCCTGTTGCTGTTGTTTCACCCCTTCTACGAGCCCCTGCAGCTCCATTCTGCCTATTGCTCACCCCTCCTAAGAGCCCCTGCAGCTCCACTCTGCCTATTGCTTAAAGTTTCAGCCCCCCCCGAAATTTTTTCTTAGCCCCCCCCCGAAATTTGGCTCTAGTTGCGCCTCTGTGTAAGTGCAATATCCACCAGGTGGAAGAGGGGGTTGGGGGGGACAGGGGGTAGAGCTGCAGCCTCAAAGCACACAGATGGAACTTTCCTACCTGAACCGATAAGACAGGAGCAGCAGCGTGAAGAGCTGTAGGCTGGAAAGGCCGATCCGACTTCGCACCTTACCGTGGTTGATGCAAATGCCGCGTAAACCGGATCCTTTGGTGGGCTTCTCTGGAAGTGGAAACCAGTGATGTTTACAGTGGTCTCTGCTAGCGCTTCGGCCACAGCCCCTCCAAAACCCCACAGTCGGCTCTCGCTCACTCAACCCCGAAGCAATGAGGATCGGAAGCCGGTGGCAGCAGTGATCTCCGGGTGCCCATGGGACAGGAGGACTAGGTAGAGGCGGCGGCAGGGTCCTGCAACATAACGGGGGCCTCGTGTAAACAAGTGGGGGCAGAATGTCAATTTATTTGCGGATCCCCCGGTACTGCGGCACTGCTTTACTGTGCCCTCTGCTTCAGCGCCCCCACGTTTTATGCTCCGTCTCACGCTCCAATAGCAGGGATGAGAGCCCGCGCTTTCTGGAACCACAAGGTTACACACGGTCTCTCACAGCAGGCACACCGGTTCTATGGAGCGATCTGCAAGCTGAGCAAAATATAACCCTTTTGAACACTCTACAAGTGCTATGGCGGGCATTATGCTAGTGCGCCTTATTTTACCTCGCGGCGGCCACAAACTCCTACTTGCAGAGACTGAGTGACGTTTCACTCCCTCAGCCAATCACTGTCTAGAGCCCAGTTATGGGCTGCCAGCCAATCAGAAGACTCCAAAGGCTCCCGGCACGCTTCTCTGATTGGCTGTGAGCCCCATAGTGCTCACAGCCTGTTTCATTTACGTGATTTAATGTCTACTTGTCCGTCGGACGAAATAGACATTAAATCTTCTTGCCCACCGATAAAAACAACTTGGTTCGGGCGTCGGGCGATATGATTCCCCCACCCCTGCAGCGCACAGGGGTATTGCTCAAGAAAAAATTCTGGATCCAGTCTGGCGATTGGTGATCATTCTAAGGTAAGGAGACTGCAGCTAGACGTCTATACACGATATAGGCAGAATAGGGCCATGAACAACTATTATAACCCTCGGCACTGGGATATACTGCTATATTCCATTGGCACACAAATTAATTCAACCTCTCTCACGTGGCTCTTTGTTTGGCTCAGTTCCTGGGTAAAACCATAAAATCAAAACAAAGGATTGCCAACAGATGACTTGGGAGTCAATTGATTTTTATCTACTACTTCCAGGAGGCACCATTAGAAGAAAGTAAGAATAAATGTATAAAAAATCTTCAGAAAACGAATATCCATCGTTTTAATTTTGTACTTCCTACATCAAATATATACTGTAAGTAAAAATGTGTATGAAGAAAAATAAAAAAGAGACTAGATGCTACCACTTTAAACATTCCAAAATGTTTTCTCTTAACAAATATTTTCTCTTGAAGCACAACTTTTATCACAGTTTTGCTTTCTCAGCACTGGTAACAAATATGATAGAGTAGGGATGCAACATATACTGCAAAATTATGTTAATAGGGCAGAAACAGGATGCTTGATGAACCACGTTAATAAGCAACAATCGAATGAATGTATAAAAGCAAGCAATTAGAAATTAGAGCAACATGGAGATAACAAGCATTTACAATGCAATGGTCTCGGCAATATTCTAGGTAGAGCTATTGGTATTGCTAATTTTTTTATGATTTTTGTATCCCTAAATAAATGGCATTGTCATTTCTATTGGCATTAGGTTTTTTTTTGCATATGTGATACCTATTGCATTAGCGGAGAGAGAGTGAGGTAGTGAGATAGAGAGAGTGAGGTATTGAAATAGAGAGTGAGGTAGTGAGAGGTAGTGAGAGAGAGTGAGGTAGTGAGAGAGAGTGAGGTAGATAGAGAGTGAGGTAGTGAAAGAGTGAGTTAGTGAGTGTTACAATGCAATGGTCTCGGCATTGTTAAAGTTAGAGCTATTGTCACTGCTCATGACATTTTTTTTGTTTATGTTTTTATTTTTTAAACATTTAAAGAAACGCCATTGTTATTTACAATGTCAATAGCTAAATCTATCTCAAATGTGAAACCTATTGCATTTGCACCCACACACAGAGCCACCCACACAGAGCCACCCACACAGAGCCACCCACAGAGCCACCCACACACAGACAGACACACACGCATAGAGCCACCTAAAAAAAAGGCACCCACACAGAGCAACACACACAGAGGCACACACATACACACACATAGAGCCTCACACACACACACACACACACACACACAGAGTCACACACACATACACAGAGCCACATACACACACAGCCACACGCACACACATACAGAACCACACACACACATAGATATAGACACATACACATTGATCTTGGGAGCCAAAGCAGAAGTGGCACCGTTGTTTCTAGATCTTCGCATTTATCACTAAAAATTAAGCATTTAAAAAATAAATGACTAATAAAAATTGACAGATTATCTGAAAGGTTTCTGAGGTGGCCATAGTGGGGGCGATTGGTCAGCGAACACTCCTGCCGTAGTCGTTACTCTCTGCCTCGTAAAAGAACGGAAAGTTAAGGAAGCTGTTGAGGTTATCTAGGATTGCCATGATGATTACTCATTGGTCTCAGGATTTTGTATGGTTAGGTCTGAAACATCAGGAAGCTGCTGAGACGTGTCCTGCCCTCTGCCGGAGCAAATTCCATGTGGGAGACACAAACATTATCTGTTGTTCCGTCCCCTGGCCTCACATAACCCCACATTTCCTTTGATTTTCTCTCCCGACTGAAATATTAAATTTATTCAAATTACAGGCGCTAGGGGCGGCAAGTAATTTAGAGCAGTTTTCCCGAACTGACTTTTTTCCCGCTCTGTCCCTAATTGCTCCCAGTGCCGCCCCTCCCCCCGCCCCCACACGAACCCTTATCCTGCAGACCAGGTCTCACTTCTGATTGCGTATTTTTGCTGTTTATTGTTCACGTGAAAAAAATTATAAAGATTAATTAATTTGGACCATAAATCACTCCAGCTGAGCACAACGACAGGATCATAATGAAAAGCCTCATATTTTCCTTTCGCTTACATTTGTGTTTTGACAGCCTAACATCCCTGGTGCACACATCTGTGATTCGTGCGAAATACTTCTCTTGCACTGCTCTGAACCAGTTTTAGGCTGTTTCGTAAGGTCGCGACTGTGTATATGTAAAATGTGCAGGCACTCGCTAAAGGTTTAAATATGCCGGGGGACATTTCTCTAACGTTATAAGCGGTGTTTGTAAATTTGAAACCGGCGCATCTGAAAGTGTTTTTTTCCCACCTGAATTCTGCCTCCCTTACAGGCGCTGCAAATGGAACAGTGTTACACAGTCACGCTACATGTGCTAGAACACCGAACCTCAATTCATTAGTACTGAGGCTGTCCCCTTTTTGGAAAACAAAGAAGCATACTATCGACTGCCAGCAATTAGAATTCCTTCAGCTGCTGCACCTCACGTTCTGTTGTTCTCGAGCTCTACTGTTCGACATTTATCTTTCTGAGGGCGATAAATTAAGTATATTTAAATCGTATAATGGTAATACCTGTTCTTTTACAGCACCGAGAAACGTCCAAAATTAAATCATGCAAACCGTTAAAAAAAAAAACAATAGCAATAATAATATTATAATAATAATATGAATTAGTCCAGTTGACCAAGTGCAAATGGTTACTACTTGATCCGTTTGCCGTCCCATCATTTTTTGGATCTCTGTGGAACCGCTGAGCTGAAAATTCAATTTGAATTCTTATTCTTTCTGAATTTTCGTGTGATGGTGAAATCAGGTTGGTATTTTTATTTAACCCGATAATTCGCCAAACTCTTGGGCCTTGAAAAACAATGTGGGTGGAGCGTCTAATTGGCCTTTGCACAGCAGCTGTATTATCCTGCTGCCACGCGCGCCCCCCTCATGCCGCTGCAATCCGTGTAATGCGAGGAATTGCTCCGCTGTTCAGTTATGTGCAATCCGTGTAATGCGAGGGATAGCTCCGCTGTCCCGTTATGTGCAATCCGTGTAATGCGAGGGATAGCTCTGCTGCGCGAGTCTATGAACATCTCTACACTCTCTCCTGTTAGGAGTAAAAACCCGTGTTTTTTAAATTTTATTTTGCATCTTTTATATAGCGCAAACTCGACCCGAAGGTATTGGAACGCTGTACATGAGCAGCGTATTTACATTACACATTCAGGCACCGGGAGATTAAGTGATTTGCCCAGAATCACAGGATGTGGACGCGACCTCGAGGCTCGAACCCTGGTTTCCAGCACCAAAGTCGGCAGCGCAGCCGATGGGACCACATCCTCTCCCCATTTCCACAGTTACCCTGGGGGTAATTGTACTGCTCAAGGCCTCCATCTAAGCCTGGGGTGGGCGCTTCTGTTCCTGCCGTCTGTCTGAGAGATAGCTCTGCTGTTGCATCTGGTGAGATCCGCTTGGGTAATGCCCCCTGTTGCTCGGGTACAGCGCAGTTCACTTTTGTGCAGGGTCACACGTTGTGTCACCTTCAGCACGCTGCCTTCCTGGTAACTTTAGATCCAGTTCTGCGTGGCGAGAAGGACACACGTTGTGTAAATGTGCAAAGTGTGACCCACGTGCGGGTTGTGCAGTGAATCCGCGTCTCCGCTGCTTCCCGTGGGCATCGGGCCAGTCACCTGGTCTCACGTCCCGAGCCGTGGAGAGCGCCTAGAGGTGCGGTGCTATGCGAGGCGCTGTACAAGACACAAGAAACACCCAGTGCATTAATAACAGTAATCCTAATATCTTATAATGTCACCTCGTCTCTACAGGCCCGGCCCTACAGGCTGAGCCCAGCAACACCTGTCAATCACCCTAAAGAGATTGAATGCAAGGGAAACTTCATGTATGACACACCCAGAGCATAACAACAACCGAAGGAAATACAAGAAACCACACCCTGCAACGGTGCAGAGCCGACACACCAGCAAAGATACAACTCCATCAATCAATCAACACACCACGGAAATACAAGAGACCACACCCTGCAACTCACACACGGTGCAGAGCCGACACACCAGCGAAGCATCTTCCTGTTTTCCTGTCTCCATTGGGATACTCACAGAAAAGCCCTTTGGTGTACAGAGTAATACCCCGGCATGGCTGAAGTAGTGCAGCAGCAAATCGAGGACCAAGCTAGAGCAGCTGGAGAGAGTCGGTCTTTTTACGAACAAGGAGATCAGGTGAGGGAGCAACTAAGTATTGGAAATTAACAAATGCGTCCGGACGCCGGGACACCACCGCCTTTCTCCGAGGAGAAGCAGAAATGCCTCGGAGAAACGCAGCGGCGGTTTCGGATTCGGGGGAGTGTTTTTCTTTTCTCTCCTCTTGCCATTGGCTGGAGGAGAGAAAAACACGCCCAGCGAAAAGTAGCGAAAAAACACGCCCCCGAATCCGAAAAGGACGGGGCTTGTTTTGCGAGACAAAGCCTCTTCTCCAATGGCTGGCCAGCATTTAAGAGGCCAGCCAATGGAGAAGAGACCTAAAAATGGCGGGTGGAAGCCTCAAAACTTTTTCGGCTTCGAGGGCGTGTTCCTGCTGTTCCAAAAAGGGCGTGGCTAAAAAGTGGAAAGAACAGCACAGAAACATGCCCCCGAATCTGAAAAAGACGGAGCCTATTTGGAGGGACGGCTCTCTCCTCCAATGGCTGGCCTCCGTTTAGGAAGCCAGCCAATGGAGGAGAGCCAAAAAGAGAGGCGGGCTAAATAGCCACTCTAAGAGACATAAGATCTCCGGACTTCCGGTTCTGCCTTCGGCAAACCGGACGGTCCCTCGATCTAAAAAGCATAACCTTCATACAGCACTTCCTATACTTTGAATAGGGAAAGGTGCATTATCAAGTTCTTGGTGGCTTACAAAATTGGAAATGATTTAAAAATAAAACCGCAAATTGTTATGCGATTTTATTTATTCTGGGACAGGCAGGCAAATTAATAGCAGAATTTGAGCAGTTATAAGCGACCTCTCGGGGTGGCATACGTTTTTTAATAGAATCATTCTGAAAACATTGGGCTTTGCGTAGAAAATAGTACATACCTGTCAACTTGCACATTCGGAACAAGAGCAAGCTAAAGCAATCATTGTATGAACACTGCAGGCTAAAGATAGGCGATTATAAAGAACAGTGGTCCCCAAGTGTTCTACAAAAGAAATCAAACTCTGGGTATACAATTAGTTTGTTACAAGAGAGAGGGGACAGGGTGGGCTGGTTTAACGAGGTCCAGTGTATAAGCCCCAAAAGACTGTATACAATTAGTTCCCAGGAAGAGTAGTACTCAATCAGTAATTTATTCAAGCAGAAGACAAAAACAAGTTTGAGGGGTAAAAATTCCCCTTTTTTTGTGGGTATGGCAACAAAGTTTATTTATTTATTTTTTTAACTCCAGCAACAATTTTGTGACAAAAGAGATTACATAAAATAACTGTCACACTTAATATTCCCAAAAATTTAAAAACTGCACTGCGCAAAGCCACATACAGCGTCCCCGCTCAGCACTCCATAGGGTTTAAAGAAAGCCCTTCAATTTCAAATCTATCAAAAAACCACGCGTATTCCGTTTTTAGAAAGTTTCTCCTCCAACTTCTTTATTAACCAGGTTTCATCACATTGGTAAATTTTTGTAGATCGCTTCAAGCAAGCAGAACCTTATTTTATGTTCGCTGGTAACAACATGTAGAATAATCAAGCGACCCTTGACCCTTCTTAGGCAGGTCGCTCCCCACGCCGCACAGCACAACCTGTGTGTCCCGCCCTTAGCCCCAGCTGCCGCTGCTGAGGAGAATTCGAGGCCCTCCTCCACCCACAGGCTGCCACCTGCACCTCATCCCTGGTGGCCAGTGGTAGGCAGGTTTTTGTCTTGCTGTATTTGTCTTGCTTCCCATTTGTTCTTGTATTGTAAGTTGCCTTGTTAGCATTTCTTCCCCCTTGTTCCCCGCGTCTTTATTCTGTGCCCCGTGCCCCTCTGCCCCTGTTCCCTTCGTAATTGTATCTGTTCTGCATTATTTGTTTACTGTCTCTTCCCCCCGCTTTTTATTCTGTGCCCCGTGCCCCTTTGCCCCCGTTTCCTCTGTAATGGTAATTGTATTGCCTTATCTGCTTAGCTCTTCTTCCTCCTTGTTCCCCGTTTTTCTATTCTGTGCCCCTTTGCCTTCTGTTTCCTTCGCCGGTCCTGCCCAGTTTTCCCACCGCTGCGTCTCCGCCCCCTGCTCGCCCATTCGTCCGCTCCCCCCTCCCAGCTGCCTCCTCCCTCCCACCTCCCCTTCTTATGGTGGCCGCGCCGAAAGGCAAGTCCAACTGTGCCCGTACGCGCCCAGAGCCAGAACCCCTGGCCACGACGCCCGTCTCCGCTACGATACGATGCCAGAACCCTCCACGCACTCAACACCGGACGATCACAAACCTGCTTCTGGGCCACCCCGAAGCGCACCCAAGGACCCTTCTCCTGCCAGAACTGCAGCTTCACCAGCACCGACCCGCCAACCGGAAACGAACCCAACTACCTCAGATACATTTTCCTCAACACCCGCTCCGCACGCAAACACGCCGTTGAACTCTGGGACCTACTAGACTCAACCACCTCGAGAACAACACCACCAACTCCACCACCCTGATTGACAACCTCGCCAACCTCGGACTCAGACAACTTGTCACAACACCCACCCACTCCGCCGGCCACATGCTTAACCCCATCTTCTCCGCAAGCCCCCACGTCTCCTTCAACCACACCACCGAACTCCACAAGGCCGACCATCGCTGCATCCACTTCACCTTCCGGAAACCCACCACACACCACCGCACCCAACAGATCCCTCGCCGCTGCTGGAGCAAAGTCACTGAAGACCAGCTCACCACCAGCCTCGCCCGGAGCCCACCTGCCGACCCCACCGACCCAGACAATGCCGTCCGCAACCTCAGACAGTGGATCGATGACTGAGCCAACACCCTCGCCCCGTTCAAGAAACCCCCCCAACAACCACACCAAAAAGAAAGCCAGCTGGTTCACTGAAGACCTCCAGGCCTCCAAGCAAACCTGCCGAAAGCTAGAGAAGAACTGGCACCGTGAACGAACACCGGACAGCTACGCAGCCCACAAGAACGCCACCCGCAGGCACCATCACCTCATCAGATCCACCAAAAGGGCCTCCTTCAAAGACCGCCTAGACATCAATGCACACAACAGCAAAGAGCTCTTCAACATCGGGAAGGAACTCTCCATCTCCAACCCCAGCTCCAACACCAACGACATCCTACCTTCGCAAGACCTGTGCGACTCACTTGCCACCTTCTTCCATCACAAGATCGCTGACATCCACGACTGCTCCAACGCCACGAACGCCCCAACAACCACGGAGACTCCCGTCCCCACAACCACCATCCGCACCGACCGCCTGCTCTCCTGGACCAAAATAAACAATAACTACACCATCAAAATCATGAACACCATCCACTCCGGATCCCCGTCAGACCCATGCCCACACCACATCTTCAACAAAGCCAGCACTACCATCGCACCCCATCTACGGAAAGCCATCAACATTTCCTTCAAGACAGCAACCTTCCCGGAGAGCTGGAGGCACACCGAGATAAACGCCTTACTCAAGAAACCCAAGGCGGACCCCAAGGACCTCCGAACTTCGGGCCCATCTCCCTGCTTCCGTTCCCGGCGAAGGTCATCGAGAAGGTAGTCAAACAACTGACCCACTACCTCGAGGAGAACAGCATTCTGGACCCATCTCAGTCCGGGTTCCGCAGCAACCACAGCACCGAAAGTGCCCTCATCGCCGTCACCGATGACATCAGGGCCCTGCTAGACAACGGAGAAACCGCAGCCCTCATCCTCCTGGACCTGTCAGCCGCCTTCGACACGGTCTGCCACCGCACACTACGCACACGCCTCCACGACACCGGGATCCAAGAGAAGGCCCTGGACTGGACCACCTACTTCCTCTGCGGCAGAACAAAGAGCGTCCGCCCCCCCCCCCCCTTCCGCTCCAAAGCCATCGAGATCATCTGCGGGGTACCCCAAGGCTCATCCCTCAGCTCAACGCGGTTTAATATCTACATGGCACCGCTCGCCCACGTCGCCTGACTGCACGACCTCAACATCTCCTACACCGTTGACACTCAGCTGATCCTCTCCCTCACCAAGGACCCCCACACCGCCAAAACCAACCTCCACGAAGGAATGAAAGCCGTCGCCGATTAGATGAAGAACAGCCGACTGAAGCTGGACTCAGACAAGACGGAGGTCCTCATCCTCGGATCCACCCCCTCGGCCTGGGACGACTCCTGGTGGCCGACCGCACTAGGAACAGCTCCAACACCCACGACCACGCACGCAACCTAGGGGGTCATCCTCGACTCCACCCTCTCCATGACAAAGCAGGTCAACGCAGTCTCCTCCTCCTGCTTCAACACGCTCCGCAAGATCTACAAGTGGATCCCCACCGAAACGAGAAGAACAGTCACCCAGGGCCTCGTCAGCAGCAGGTTGGACTACGGAAACGCCCTCTAAGCAGGAGCCCCGGTCAAACTCCTGAAACGACTTCAGCGCATTCAGAACGCCTCTGCACGCCCGATCCTCAACACCCATCGCCGCAGCCACATCACACCCCACCTGAGAGACCTGAACTGGCTCCCTATCAGCAAGAGGATAACCTGCAAGCTCCTCACCCACGCACACATGGCACTCTACAACACCGGACCAGCGTACCTCAACAGACGACTCAGGTTCTGACCCCCACCCGCCAGCTTCGCTCCGCTGACCTCGCCACAGTACCCCGCATCCAAAGAGCGACCTCCGGTGGTAGATCTTTCTCCCACCTCGCCGCCAAGACCTGGAACACCCTCCCCATCCACCTACAGCAGACCCAAGACATGCTAACCTTCAGAAGACTCCTCAAGACCTGGCTTTTTGGGCAGTAGCAACATTCCCCCTCCCCCAGTGCCTTGAGACCCTCACGGGTAAGTTGTGCGCTTTACAAATGCTATGATTGATTGATTGATATTTACATCTTCCCAATGCATTTCGGGACAAAACCATTGCTCAGGGGAATAATTCTGGAAATGAATAAACAAGGGACGATTCAAGAAATCCCAACCCTCCAAAGTATAATGGTGGCATTAGTGACTGGTGCCCACGAGTGCTCTGAGTGCAAGCAGGTGTCAAGGCAAGTAATGAAGTAAACACGAAGTGAAAACAGGGTGTGCAAAAACGTCATCTTTGCATGATGTGGAAGAAACAAAATAAGTGGCAAGTGCCGTCACCTAAAATAAATAAAATGGCTGGAATCTAAATAAGTAAAAAGTCAAGTAAGCATATGTCCGTAAATCGTTTGTTACTGGTGAAAGTTAACGCTACGCGTACGTACAGGGAAGATAGAGTGAAAACATTAAACAACGCGGATCTCGGAACTAAAGGTCAGAGTGCCTTAACTTCAATAAACAAGACTATGTGCATTAAAAAAACTTTGTGCGTTAAAGAGCATGTGATCTTACAAGGCTGTCGTATGGATTCTCATTAGTTTCAGCGGGAAAGTGAGTAATACAAGCTCCTTGACCGGTGTTGAAGTTAAAGGAAAATGTGCCGATTACAGAAGTCAAACGCCGGCTGGAACGTGGCCATTTGATAGGACGCATGCGTGTAGTAACTAAAGTCTGGTTACACGGTGGCCACCTTGTAATGAGTAAATAGACGCGAGTTAAGTGAAAAATCTAGAGCCTCGAAATACGCAGTTCACAACAGTCTCCGTAATGAATGGTGTAAACAATAAATAAAAATAAAGAAATAGGAGGAGCCTAGCGCGCAACCAAGATGGCCGCGTAGGTGCGAGGCTCCCGAGGACCTCCGCGACCTCCTGAATTAATCCTGGCGATATCCTGTCCTTGTTAAGGGGACTGTGTTGGGGAACCGGAGCTGAGGCGCCACCCGTTTTTTGGGCTCGAATCGGACCCCGGACGCCGGTGGGAGCATCGATCGAAGGTTGTGGCCTTCTCCTCGCCGGCCCCCCGGATTGGAGTAGTGGGGCGATCCGGGGACAAAGTGAATAACAGCGGCGAACGGGGCTGGGCGACTGGCGTACCCCGCGCTTTCGCTTTCGCTTTTGCGCCCTCCTAGCTCTCAGGCGGGGTCGGACTGCGGAGCGGGGTGTGGTGGTGTGGCCTTGTCCAGGAGCCCGGCTGACCCGCCGGCGGTGGGTTGACCCGCGGTTCGGTGGTCGCCCCTGCCCCCCCCCTGGCACCCGTGACTTGGTATAGCGGCCCGTCTGGGGTGCTTGGCACGACGGTGGAGGAGCCAGCATGTCCACCAAACAAGATGGCGACCGGGCGAAGGTGAAGACGACCCGCCGTGGCACGGCGCACCAGGCCAACAGTATGGACCGCTACACGCTCCAGAAGGGTTCTCCGGAGACATCGCGTACATCCCCGGTGGGCCAGACGGAGGCATCCGCTCATCCGGTGGATCTGACCCTCCGGGACGTCATGGGCGCCATCGCAGAGATGAAGGCCTCGGTGGACCAGCGTTTCGACACCTTGGCGCAAAAAATAGACTCGGTCCTGGTGGATGTGAGCCTTGTGAGGGCAGACTTGTCCAAAACAAACGACCGAGTCGACTCCCTGGCCCACACTACAACGAGCCTCACGACAGACGTGGTGGCCCTCCAGAAGGAGGTGCGCCGGCTTGGCCAGGCGAGCGCCCTGATGGACCGGCGACTGGAGGACTCCGAGGGTCGGGCCCGGAGGAATAATGTCCGTATTGTGGGGGTGCCGGAGGGACGAGAGGCGGAGGCGGCGGATCTCTTCGTGGAAGAGTTGATCCTGACCCATCTCCAGCCCCGGGGGCTGAGTAAGCTATTTGCGGTGGAGCGTGCTCACCGGGTCCCCGGGGGCAGACCTAAGACTGGTGCCCCGCCGCGGCCTCTCATTGCCCGGATTTTTAATTTCCGGGACAGAGATGCTATCCTCCAGACCTCCAGACAACAGGGACCGGTCAAGCTTGACAACATGGAGGTACATTTCTACCCAGACTTTACCCCGGCGGTCCAGAAGCAGCGGCAGAGCTTTCTTGGTGTTAAACGTCGCCTAAGGGACCTGAACCTCAAGTACTCAATGCTCTTTCCAGCTAAGCTGAGGGTGGAGGTGGATGGTCGCACGCACTTCTTCGACCGGCCCGAGGCGGCTGGGGACTGGCTGGACACTCTGCCTGGAGATCGGGGCCGGGGGGGCGGGGGGGACGCGGCTGGCAAGGAGGGCCCGCCGGAGCAGAATTGAGGGGTGACTGCATAGGCCGTGCTCTGGACGTTGTTCCTTCACCATTTATTGATTGCGTATTTTCCCCTCCTATGGAGGTCGTGCGGGGTCTGTTGGGGGCTTCCCTCATCCTCTGGGGGACTAGTTAGTATTTTAGCTACGGGGCGACAGGCACACTGCACTTTGGGGGGGCTGTCTGGGCTCATGCAGGGGTGCAGGGAGGGGGGAGTTTTGTTGGGACCGGGGGGTGGGGGGGGTGTGTTGTTTGTTAGCACCGCAGGGCAAACCCGCTACTATGTTGTTGTTTTTAGGATGCTCGATGGGGGACGACCGATTGTTTCGACGTATGATGGGGGGTAGGGATTTGGCTGTGTTGTCATGGAATGTTAACGGCCTGGGGGATAGGATTAAGCGTGGTGTGGTCCTGCAGTACTTAAAACGTATTTCGCCAGATGTTGTCTTCCTGCAGGAGACGCACCTTATAGGTAACTCCTTTCATGCAATGAACCGGCGGGGATATCGTTTGGCGGCCCATTCTGGCTTCACCTCGGGCTCGCGGGGGGTGGGTATTATGATCAAGAACTCGCTCCCGTTGGAGATTGATGAGGTGCGCCATGATGAGAGGGGACGTTTCACTGTTCTGGTGGGAAGAATGGAGGGTAGAGTGTTTATCTTTATATCAGTGTACGTCCCGCCTGGGTTACAAGCCACCACATTTGCGGACCTGGGGCGCCTCCTTCTGGACCTTCCGAGTGGCCTGCTGGTGGTTGGAGGGGATTTTAATGCGGTAGCCTCTGGGTCTATGGATCGCCATCCCCCTAGGGACCTCCCCCGGGCACAGGCGTGGCTGCCCGGCCTTCTGGACACGCTGGGCCTGGTGGATTGCTGGCGATTAAAGCATCCTGCATTGCGACAGTACACCTTCCACTCGGGTGCCCATGGTAGCCTCTCGCGGCTTGATTACATCCTTGTCCCGGCGGCCCACGCAGGGAGGGTGGGGGAGGTGCGCCATCTAGCGCGGGGTATCTCAGACCACTCCCCATTGTTGTTGCATCTCGATGTCTTCCCGAGGGGGGATGGCAGGGTGGCCCCAATCAATGCATGGTATTTGCGTGACCCCACCATTCGTGCTGATTTGATCAAATCCCTACAGCGATATTTCGATGAGAATGTGGGGTCGGTCTCTTCGGCCATCTCCCTGTGGGAGGCTTTCAAGGTAGTCCTTAGAGGGGAGGCCCTCTCCTTTATCTCCCATGCCCGGCGGCGCGAGCGGGAGGAGGTGACCCGGGTGGAGGCCGAGATTGCAGACCTGGAGGGTGACCTGGGAAGCGGGGTAACAGACGACAAGTTGCATGTTCTACACCTAAAGCAGGCGGCCTATCGGGCCCTCGTCACGGAGGCGGCCAGGGGCCTCAGTAGAGAGCAGCAGGGGCGATTGTATGATGTGGGTGATAAGGCTGGCAAATTGATTGCGTGGTTGGATAAGAGGGAGAGAGCGAGCCGTGTGGTGCCTTTGATTGAGAGTGTTGATGGTGCGTGTGTCACGGAGCCGGAAGCCATTGTCTCCTGTTTCGCGGATTATTTCCGCGAAGTCTACTCCCCGGTTTCCCCCTGCTCGGAGGCAGACTCCCATGCCCTGCTTCGGGACATCGCACTGCCCTCCCTAACGGTGGAGGACAGGGATTCGCTGGACGCCCCTCCCACCTCGGACGAAATTGCCTTGGCTATTCGCTCGGTTGCATCCGGCAAGGCCATGGGCCCCAATGGTATTCCCATCGAGCTCTACAAGCTACGCCCGGATGTGTTGGCGCCCCACCTGCGCGCGATGTTCCTGGCGGCCCACTCGCGGGGTTCCCTCCCGCCGGACCAGCGTCTAGCCACAATTGTGGTGATCCACAAGGAGGGGAGGCCCCGTGAACGGGTCACATCCTATAGGCCGATTTCGCTTTTGAACGCGGAGCCCAAAATCCTCGCCAAGGTGTTGGCCAACAGGTTGGTTGGCGTGGTGGGCGATTTGGTCCACCAAGACCAATCTGGCTTCATACCGCACCGCAACACGGCGCTCAATCTGCGGCGCTTGCACGGGGTGCTCGCGCGTGTCCCATTTGTGCGGGAGCCGGCCATCTTGGCGTCCTTGGACGCCACCATGGCGTTTGATACGCTTGAATGGCCATACATCTGGGCGATGCTGGCAAAATTCGGGTTTGGCCCGGGTTTCATTAGCTGGGTCAAATTGCTATATTCGGGCCCATTGGCGCAGGTGGTAGTGAATGGGCGAGTCTCGGCCCCATTCGCGCTGGGGAGGGGTACGCGACAGGGCTGCCCCCTGTCGCCTCTCCTGTTTGCCCTGGCCCTGGAGCCCCTGGCGGAGTGGCTGCGGTGGCACCCTTCTATCCGTGGTCTCCGCTGGACCCCCGAGCATGAGGACCGTGTGTCCCTCTATGCTGACGATATCCTTCTGTATCTCGCCTCCCCGCGTAAATCACTGATCGTCCTGGTTGATGTTTTGCGTTCATTCGGTCGCAACTCAGGCCTGGTCATCAACTGGGCGAAATCCTGTGTGTATGTGCTTTCCGGGGAGGCTCCGGCCCTACCACGGGACTGTCCGATCCAGATTGCCTCCCAAGGTTTTCGGTACCTGGGTATCTATATCACTCTTGACCCGGAGGCCCGCTACGAGCGGAATTTGTTACCTCCCCTCCGGCGTTTGAGGGAGGACGTGGTGCGCTGGCGGCGTCTGCCGCTCTCGCCGCTCGGCCGAGCGGCCTTGTTTAAAATGATGTCCCTGCCACGCTTACTCTACGCCCTCCAGAATACTATGGACTTGGTCCCGGCACGCTATTTCCGTGAGGTGGAGGGCCTCCAGCGGCGCCTGTTCTGGGACGGGAGGCCGCGCATTGCTCTGGCTAAATTGACGCTCCCGTGGTACGATGGGGGGGTCGCCCTCCCTGACATTAAACGGTATTACTGGGCCTCCCAACTAGCTGCAATTAATCATGGCCTTTACGGGCCCGCCTTGAACCCGGCATTCGAGATGGATAAGATGCTCCTGCCCGGTGGCGATTACAATCGAGCGCTCTACGCTGGTGCGCCCGACTCCCGTTTGACAGGACCGACGCGTGTCATGGTGCGTGTCTGGCACGCGGCTAATGCAGCTATGGGGTGGAAGGACCGTTTGACCCGGGCGTCACCGCTGTATGCGTCTGAGAGGTTGGGCTCCCTGTGGACGTCGAAGGGCTTCGAGAAGTGGGACACGATCGGAATCAGCACGGTGGGAGATCTCTGGACGAGGGGGGGATTCAAAACTTTTGAGACGCTGCAGGCGGAGTTCCAGCTGCAGGGCAGTGAGTACTTTCGGTACCTACAGGTTCGCCATGCGCTGGGCTCCGTCTTCCCGGATGTCGCATCCATTCCGGAGTCTTCCCCCCTGGAGGACAGAGTCCTAGATGGCCATGTCCCGGACAGCACGATCTCCCTCATATACAAAAAACTGATCAACGATAGATCGTGCCTGCTGACTAGTCTCCGCGAGGCTTGGGTTGCCGACGGGCTGGAGCTGGACGATGAGGATTGGATTTCCGCGGTGGCCTCTCCGAAAGAGGTGGCCATCCCGGCTCGCCTTCGTTTCGTCCAGCTCAAGATCCTTCACCGGGTTTACGTGACGGGGCCAAGGCTTCTGCGTATGGGCTTTGCTGGTGACGGAATGTGTAAGCGTGGCTGTGGTGCGTTGGCGACTTTCATGCATATACTGTGGGAGTGCCCGAAGGTGGAGCGATTCTGGCGTGGTGTGCATGAGGTCCTGCGTGTGGTGACGTGTGTTGCGCTGCTGCCTGAAGCGAGGAGATGCTTGCTGAATGTATGGGAACCGAATGACTATTCGGTCCCGCAGACGCGGTGGGTGACTCTGGGATACATGATAGCCAAGCGCGACATTGCTCAATTGTGGGGATCCCAGAGGCCCCCGGCGGTGTCGGACTGGAAAGAGCATATGGATTGGTGTATGTTTCGTGAAAAGGTGGTGTATGTGGCGAGAGGTAAGCCTGGGGCGTGGGTGAAAATCTGGGGCCCCTGGAACGCCTACCGCGGGGGTATTTGTGAGCCACCACTGCTACCGGCTGCCTCGCCTGCTCCGTCTCCCTAGACGGCCCCCCCTCCCTCAGCCGCGGGCGCGCGGTCCCCCAGTCCCTGATCTATTCCCATTCCCCTCTCCAGGGTTCTGCTGCTGGTTTGGATCCCCCACTTATGGAGCACGTGCTGTTATTTTGGATCGCGGGTTGCCTTGCGGGTGTGGTTTTTTGGTGTTGTTTTGTTTCAAGAAAAGGGAACCGTACTGTGGGCTTGGAGCTGTGTGGCCTGCACCATTGATTACTCCGGTTTTCACTGCTCTACACTGCCTAGAGACTTTTACTGTATGTGTGCCATATGTTTTTTGTCATTCTAGCGGCCGGCCGGATGGTTGTAGGCCCATACTTGTAACTTTTACGAACTGCAATAAACGGTTTCAAAAAAAAAAAAAAAAAAAAAAAAAAAAAAAAAAATAAAGAAATAAAGAATCTCACTGACATCAAGTGAGCACGTGAGGGATAGTAACATCTGAAGAAAAAAGGATCATTGGATCACAACATTGACCATGTTTAGTGTACAAAAGTATACAGCGGAAAAATTGCAGTAGAAAATTAATGCATGTAACAACTGTCACAAGTTTCAAATAAGTTTGCTCAGAGGAAACAGCTATATTAAACACGTTCATTTAGACCCAGAGGACGACAAGCATCAAGTTTTTTTATCCAGAACAACTTCCGTTGTAGTAACCTTTTTCTATTGTCAATGCCTTCAAGCAATGGAACCACTTCTCTTCAGAGAAAGAGGTGTGGCGCCGCGGCCAGGGCGGCTGACTCCGGAATCTGGGGATCACGGTTCGATCCCCGGCGCCGGCAGCAGATTAGCCCAGCACCATGTGACTCTGGGCAATAGCTTGCGTAATCTTCCCGACGGCCCCCAGCGCCTAGAGACCCTTACGGGTGATTGTTCGCGCTTTACAAATGTGGATTATTATTATTATTACTTCTAACACGAGGAACCTAAGTTGGCTGATGTTATGTTTGTAAAAAGTAAAATGTACAGTCACGGGTAATTTTGCAAAATTATTTCTAATATTACTTTTGTGTTCAGTCAACTGGGTTTTAATTTTTTGTTCCGTTTCTCCAACGTATATGAGCCCGCATGGGCTTTTCAACATGTATATCAAATTCTTAGTCACAAGTGGCTGTCATATACAAGTCAATATGAGTACCTTTAGTAGGATGAGTCATACTAGATTCTTTGATGCTGTTATTGCAGTGTCCACAATTACGGAAAGGAATAGTACCTTTAAAAAATAGTCTTCACAAACTGAGATGGTTTATCCAATAGCTCTTTGAGGTTTTTCGTGTGTTGGTATGCAAACAGTGGAGGAAGATCAAATATTCCTTTAAAGTATGACTCATTCCGGATCATTGGCCAATATTTTAACATGATCTTTTTAATTTGCTGACTCCTAGTGGAAAATTTTTACACAAAGACCAATCTGGCATTGGTACTGTCTTTTCTCTTGCTTGTCAACAATTGATTTCTATTGGTCTTATCGGCTCTTGCAATAGCATCCTCCAATATTTTCAAAGGGTATTTTCTTTACTTGAATTTGGTAATCATCTTTCTTTTGTTCATTTCATAGAATTCACTTTTTGACGAAATCCTTTTGATTCTAAGTAACGAATAGTTTCTTACCTGTCGGTGTAGTTTTGCAGCTTGAAGATCTTTCTGGATTCAGTATGCTGTGCATTATTCCGCGATCTTGTGGTTGGGTCCGGATTCGTAGTCTTTCTTTTTTTTTTTTTCGTAGCCTAGGTGGGCGTCGACATCCCACCATTTGGTGTACTTCTCGTGACGTTGGCGCGCTTCCTGCGGAAGTCCCACCTTGGGTGCGCCATCTTCGGGTTCTTTTTTCCCTTGTTTTGTTCTTTTGTCTTCTCTTTTTTTTGTTTTTGAACCCCAGGCGGTTTTAGTCTTGTTTATTCTCCAAGTCTCTTTTCAGTATTTTATTCTTCTCAACCTCACTTGTTATTCCACCTTGCTCTCCTGCCTCATCTTTCTGGCGGAGGTGGGTGGGTCCGCTAGTGAATCCAGAAAGATCTTCAAGCTGCAAAACTACACCGACAGGTAAGAAACTATTCGTTTTGCAGCGTGAATCTTTCTGGATTCACTATGCTGTGCATAGACTTTGCAGCGGTTTGCTATTTTTGTGGCGGCTGGGTGGAAGATGAGCGTTGGTCGTTGAATATATGTTGGAGCACCTTCTGTCCTACTTGTGCTTACTTGTTCATCTGTATGTCCACGCAGTAGTGCTTAGTGAACGTGTGCACTGAAGCCCAGGTTGCCGCCAGGCATATGTCCTGAATGGGCGTGTTTGCCAGAAAGGCAATTGTTGCCCCCTTCTTTCTTGTGGAGTGTGCCTGTGCCCCCTCCGATAGTTCTTGTCCTGCCTGCCTGTGGCAGAATTGTATTGTTAGCGCGATCCATTGTGCGATGGTGCCCTTGGTCACTGGTCTACCCAGGAAACTGGTAGCGAATAACACGAAAAACTGTTTTGTTTTCCTATGTTCCTTAGTTCGCTCTATGTAGTGCATCACCGCCCTTCTGGCGTCGAGAGTGTGAAGTGCCCTCTCTGCGCCCGTTGTCGGGTTTTGGAAGAAACTTGGTATTTGAATGGTCTGGTTCATATGGAAAGCGGACACCACCTTTGGCATGAAGTGTGGGTCCGTCCTCATGACGACTCTGTCCTTGTGGATCTGTATGTAGGGCTCCTGTAGTGTTAACGCCTGCAGTTCGCTTACCCTGCGTAGCGATGTTATTGCTACCAGGAAGGCTGTTTTCATGCTCAGCATTTGTAGTGAGGCTTTGTGTATGGGCTCAAAGGGCGCCTTCATGAGTTCAGTCAGGAGTAAATTGAGGTTCCATGCCAGCGGCGGCATTCTTTTCGGTGGTGCTAATCTTTTAGCTCCCTCGAGGAATCTCTTTACTACCCGAGAGGTAAAGAAACTTCCTCCCGTCTCCCCTCATGTGTATGCTACAATCGCCGCTAGGTGGACTCTTGGTGACGACGAGCATAGATTAGATTTCAGTAGGTGTGTGAGGTATCTAAGCACCGTTGATTCCTTGGTCATTTTGTTTTGCAGTTTATTTCTGGTGCACCAAATAGTAAACCTTTTCCATTTATCTCCATAGCATTTCCGTGTCGTTGGCCTCCTGGCCTCACGCAGCACTCGCATAGTGCTTCGAGGTAGCTTAAGGTGTGCGAACTCTAGGTCCTCAGGAGCCATGCCGCTAGACTGAGGCTCTCTGGCTCTAGGTGTAGAACCTCTCTGTTCTGCATGGAGAGTAAGTCTTTGATTTTTTTGAATTTGTGTTGAGGGCCCTCTGCCATCTCCACTATCTGAGAGTACCACGTTTGTCTTGCCCACTGTGGTGCTACTAGGATCAGCGTCATGTTGCTTGTCCTGCATTTGTTGAGTACCCTGTGCATCAGTGGTATTGGTGGAAAAGCGTAGGCAAATGTTTTTGACCAGCTTATCCATAGGGCATTCCCCTGGGATTGTTTTTCTGGTTGTCTGGATGCGAAGTTTTGGCATTTTGCATTCTGGCGTGTTGCAAATAGGTCTATTGTAGGTTTCCCCCACCTTCTGAATAGTTTTTGCGTTTCCCATCCATTGAGCTCCCACTCGTGGGATGCCGAAGTCTGCCTGCTGAGCCAGTCCGTTTCCACATTGTCCTTTCCTGGAAGGTGTATGGCCAGCAGGTCTATTTTCAGTGGGATTGCCCATCTGCAGATCTCCTGAGCCAGTTTGGATAGGGGGAACGATTGCGTTCCTCCCTGCTTGTTGATGTAGAACATCGTCGTAGTATTGTCTGTTTGTATCAACACTCTTTGGTTGTACAGCTGCCTCTGGAAAGCCTTCAGGGCTAGCAGTACGGTCTTCAATTCCAGGTAGTTGATGTGTTTGACCGCATCCGTTGGAGTCCACAGACCTCTCACTCTGAGCTTATTCATGTGTGCCCCCATCCCCTCTGGGATGCGTCTGTGGTGATGGTCACAGTTGGGTTTGGAGGTGTCAAGGGTTTCCCTGTTGTGATGTTTTCCCTGTTCCACCATGTTATCTCTTCCTGCACTGCGTGTGTTACAACCACTAGATCCTCCCAACTTCTGTTTGCTTGTGACCATTGTTGTTGCAGCCATTCTTGGAATGGTCTCATGTGTAGGCGTACATTGGGGACTAGGTGTATGCATGACGCCATCATCCCCATGATCTTGCTCGCCGTTCTCACTGTCAGAGCTCGCCCCTTCTGGTAGAGACGTGTCTCCTTCAGCAGGGCTTCTGTTCTCCTGTTGCTGGGCATGACTGTTTATGGTGTTGATCTGTGCCCCCAGGAAGATCTTCACCTGTTCTGGTTCCATTGATGATTTCCCCCAGTGAATCGAGAACCCTAGACTTGTTAGTGTATTTGTCACTATTTCTGCATGTTCCTCGCATTTGTCGCGAGTACTTGCTTTGATGAGCCAGTCGTCCAGGTAAGGGTATACATGGATCCCTTCCCTCCGAAGGTATGCTGCTACCGCTGCCAGGCATTTTGTGAACACCCTTGGCGCGGACTTAAGGCCGAATGCCAGGGTTGTGAATTGGTAGTGATCCTCGTTGACTGTGAACCTTACCAGGTTCTTGTGTCGACCGTTCATCGGGATGTGCAGGTAGGCATCTTTGAGATCAACCGTGGACATGAAGTCTCCTCCTCGTAACTGGGGCAGCACTTCTTGCAGCGATGTCATTTTGAATCTCTGAGTTTTTATGAATCTGTTTAGGAACCGTAGATCCAGGATGGGTCTTAGTGTTTCGTCCACCTTTGGGACCAGGAAGTAGTTTGAGTAAACTCCCTTGTTCCTTTCTCTGAATGGCACCGGTTCTATGGCCTTCTTTTGGAGCAGTTGCAGAGTCTCCTTTTTGAGTTGAGCAAGCTCCTGCCCGGAGCGTTGCCTTCTTTTTGGTTTCTTGTTTGGAGGCCTTTTCTCTAGCTCTATACAGTACCCGTACTGTATGACGTTCAGAATCCATTTGTCTGATGTTATTTTTTGTCATTGTTGAAGGTAAAGTTTTAGTCTTCCGCCTACTGGTGTTGCATGCTCGTAGGCGTTTGGTTTGTGAACCCCCCCACTGTGTTCACTATGCGCTTCACCCCCTGGGGTATCCTGAGGGTGAGCCTCTTCTTTCGATGGAAGTCACTTTGAGGAGGGTTGGTCTCCCCCTCTTCTTCTCTGTCCACGTCCGTTTCCCCTCCCGCGAATGGACTGGCCCCGAGGTTGGTACTGCCAGTTCTGCTTCTGCTGGCCCTGCTGGCTGTGACCCTTCACTCTGCTGTCCTTGCTGGAAAGTCTGGTGTGACGTACCCGGCTGGTTTCCTCCCCTTCCGAAGGGTCTCCGAGCTGTGGTGCCTCTTCGCATCCCTCTGAATTGCAGGGCCCCCATGGACCTAGCAGTTTCATTTTCCTTCTTCAGCTGGGAGAGTTTTTCGTCCACCGTGGCACCGAAAAGCGTCTCACCGTTGAATGGTGTGTTCAGTATGTTGTTCTGGACCTCCTGTTTGAAGCCAGAAATTCGGAGCCAGGCTTGCCTCCTCTCCGTGATACCAATAGCCATCAGCCTGCTAGATGTCTCTGCCCCATCCAATGCCGTCTTAATGCATGCGTTAGAAATGCTTTTGCCTTCCTCGACCAGATGTGAAGCTCTCTGTCTGTACTGCTCTGGGAGATGCTTAATTAGGTCTCCCATCTCGTCCCAGTGTTGGTGCTGGTGCCTGTTCAGAAGGGCATTGGAGTTGGCCATGCGCCAGTGCATGGCCGCATTTCTCTCCACCTTCCTCCCAGTGAGGTCCATTCTTCTGCTCTCCTTGTCGGGAGGCGGCCCTGAGGTAGCCCGCACATTGGCCCTCTTCCTGGCCGTGGAAGCAATGATGGAGTCAGCTGTGACTGATCCCTTGATATATGGAGGATCCTGTGAAGAGTGCTTGTACTTCTTTTCAGTTCTTGGAGTGATGGATCTGCAAGTTCCGGGCTCCTTGAATGCCTCCTTCCCTTGGTTCATCACGCTTTGGAGCATGGGGAGGAACTGGCTCCTAGTCTGGATGGGGAGCAGTGTTTCCAGTAGAAAGTCTGCTTTCTGCCTCTCCTCATCCAATTTCACCCCAAAGGCCGCTGCTGGACTCCTGACGACCATGTTGTATGCTCCAATGTCGTCTGGCGGCGAAGGCCTCGAAGGATATGTCTCCACGGGCTCCTCGGGACTTTCGGCGTCGAGGTCTTGCCACTCCATCTCCTGAGTCGTCGACGGCGCCGAGCCGTAGATCGACTGCTGCTCGTCTTCTTCTTCCTCATAGTAGGCTTCCTCTTCCTCCTCTTCAGGATCTCTCGACAGATCTTCGGTGTCGAAGTCCTCCTGTTCCTCGACCTAGACGACCTCGGTCGGCGGCCTTACTGGGATCTTGTACGGTCTAATTTTTTCGTCGAACTCCTTCTTCCTCAGAAGGATACTCTCCATCGAGCCTTCTCTTTTTCTTCTCCATTTCGGATCGGCGTCGAGCGCTGGTCTCTTCGACGGAGCTTGCGTCAACGCGGCCTTTTCCTTCGTCGTCGGGCGTCTCACCTCGAGGCCCTGCTTCGACGAACACTGCTTTTCGGCGGGCTTCGGCACCTGGGAGTCCTTCTCGAAGGATCCGCCGGGCCTTTCGTCCTTGGATCCACTTGCGGTCGTCGAAATTTTCGGCGCCGGTGTTCCTTTCGAGGACTTTGACTCTGTTTTTCGAGAGTCACGGTCAGGTTTTCGGGGCCCTTTCGGGGCTTTCGTACTCGAAGAGTCTCCTACCTTGTCAGGCGTTTTCTTATCGGTCTCTGCGACCGTGAAGACGTCGGGTCCTTCGGCGATGTTGTCCTCATCGTCGGTGGAGAGGCCCAGCTCGTACAGCGATGGGGCCTTACCCTTGCCTTCCATGTTGAAGTTGGCTCTTCTCTGCCTCTCTCTCACTCGGAGCGTCTTCGGCGTGAAGACGGCGCAGGCGTTGCAATCCTTGCTCACGTGGTCGATCGGCAGGCAAAGGTTGCAGACTGGATGCTGATCCTTCTGCGCGTATTATGGTGGCAGTTACGGCAGAATTTGAATGGTGTCTTGTCCATTGCGCTCAGTTTCTGAGAGCGCATTTTTCAATGGGCGTCGAAGTTTCCGTGGAACTCCACCTTTTTCGTCGTCCCAGCTATATGTTCTTCTTCTCTGTAGTCTTGAATACTTTCTCCTTCGATGAAACTCGCGTACTTATCTTTTCCTTCGTTCAACTCTGGAGCTTCTCGATGACGATCCAGACCCAACGGCGGAAAAAAGAATCTGAAGATGGCGCACACAAGGTGGGACTTCCGCAGGAAGCGCGCCGACGTCACAAGAAGTACACCAAATGGTGGGACGTCGACGCCCACCTGGGCTACGAAAAAAAAGAAAAAGAAAGACTACGAATCCGGACCCAACCACAAGATCGTGGAATAATGCACAGCATAGTGAATCCAGAAAGATTCACGCTGCAAAACTGAGTACGGTAAATGCCTTTTAGAGCCATCTGATGACAGCTACTGAAATGGAGCGTGTTGTTTCTATCAGTACTTTTGGTAAAAACATCAGTTTCAATTCTGTTCCAGTTTTTTCTAATGAACGCATACAAAAATGTAATTTGTTCAGTACGCCTGGTATTCGTGAACTTGATGAGTTCATCGATGTTGTTCAAATAGTTCAGAAAACTTTTTACTTCGATTATTGGGCCTTGCCATACTAAAAAAATGTCATTGAATCATCGCCAGTATACCAGTATCTTATGCGACCAATTTGAATGTGTTAAGATGTTATCAATTTCGAATCTATACATGAAGAGGTTCGCATAACATGGTGCTGCACAATTGCCCATTGATGTCCCTGATACTATTCATCATTCCACCGAAAGTAACTATGAAAAGGTGTAAAGTGAAGAAGTTCCAACAAGAACACTTTCAGGTCTTCGTCAATGTCGTGATTGATTAGAAATGATTCAACTGCTTCAATCCCTTGACTGTGTGGAATAGACGTGTAAAGTTAACATACATCAAGATATTTTCCCGTTGGAAATATGAGATATTTGTCTTTTTCAGTAATGGTTCCCATGTTATCTCATAAAGGATTATCCCAGGAGTCCACATTTATATATGTTAGCGAAGATACATAAAAATGATCAGAAACCTCCATTTCGTCCCATCGGGTCTACTAAAGGTTCCATTCATGAACCAACGGGAAAATATCTTGACAGACACTTAGAACCAATCGTACAGAAAATGTCTATGTATTTACGTGACACAATTGATTTTTTTAAACAAAATTAACACCTTGGAATTTGATGGGAACAGCACATTGACATTATGCACCATTGATGTAACGGACGTGTTCCGGCTGCTGGTGGGGTAAAGGACGCGCGGCGTGTATTTCAATAACGCGGGCCCCCTGCCAGTCGGAAGACCGCACCGCGTCAAGGGCAAGAAAGAAGATCAGCCATGTAGGAGCGAAGGCTCCTGCGGCTATGACGACACACAATTATACACCAATAAAAAGCGGTCGCGGAGCGGAAAGCTCCAGCGGCGCTCACAATTACCTCAATTACGAAGATAAACAATAAAGCAAGAAAGCACACTTATCTGATTGCTGCTGGAGCAGCGAAGAAAAAGGAATCTAGAAGGACGACACAGGATGTTATGTAATGGACTGTTGTGTCATTGGTTGAAATATGTTGATGTCACTCCCTAGTGTTCATGGGAGATGTTTTTTGATGAACTTTTACAAACTTAAAATGACTGCTGGAGTAATCTAACTATAATTAAAGTGAAGAGAGAGCAGCTTAATCCTCGCTTCCGTGTGCTTGATAGAATTTAAACTTTCCTTTACATTAGCTAGGACATTTTTCAGTACAGACTATGGTTGAATAGGTTTGCACCTCTATTGTGGTATGTAGCTGGTGATACTTCACTATAACAGCCATTATCATATGTGCTTGTGTGTAATTCAAAATAACAAACAAAAGTATAGACTATGGTAATGTCCTTATGAATGAATTGTCCAAATGTGCCAGAGCTCTCCTCATGTCATCCTTCATGCTGCAGCTAGCTTTGTTTCAAATACAAAAATAATTCAGTGCATTACACTAGTGCTTACCTGTCTGTGTTGGGCTTCCTCTGAATGTTGCTCAGCATATGAAACTGTATGCATTAACCACAAGGGGAACCACCAGAGCATGTGTGAATTACTCGCCACAAAAACAACATATCTAAAGGGAAACTAAGAAACCAGGCTCTGCTAAAGCTGGAAAATTCTAAATTTTGAAAATCCTTCCCACTAAAATAATTCTTCTATGGTAATGCACCTGAAAAATTGAATGTTCTTCTAGTACAAGTACCTCAAATAGTACTTTGTGAAACACCTTACATGAGCTGCAGTGAAAATCTGAACATTAGTCAAAATTAAATAAAATCAGTCAAAATTAGAAAAATTCCTCTACTTCCTTCATGCACTATTATTCTGTAAAATCCTATTGATAATGTCATGTTTTATTTCCACCAGTGCTTTGTTTCACTTCACTATTTTGTAAAGCACTCCTTGACCCCAAATTAGTTGGATTGAAGCTCAGAACATGCTAGCCATCCACTCAGTAATTCCAAATGAATAGTAAGGGAATGATTTACGGAGAAGAGGGAAGGATCTTAACCAGTAGTTCTGTATTATCCGCACTGTCGAATAATTTCAACCAAAATGACTGAAAGAAAGTGATCAATAACTGGGCATTTACAAAGAAATATTGGAGAATCTTTTGACACAAAACAGGTCAATCCTATTGATGAGATTAGTATGGTTGACTGATCAAGTAGATTCAGCATTCAGACCTGGCCACTAATCCCCTCCATTCTAATTTCACCCAACACAGCTTTTATACCCGATTCAGTGCTCAGCAAAGAAAAGCAAAACTGTGCCAGCTCATGCTGTAATTATCTATGACAGATTAATGTTACATTATTATTTTCTCTAGCGGTTTGGGCTCATTAAAGCTGAAATTGGCTCAAAGTTGGTAACATATGCAGGTCAGCTTGTTGCCTTTTCATGAGAGGGTGAACTACAGCATTTTTCCAAAAGGACCATAAAGTTTCAGTGGTCAATGAATACAAAATGGATGGTGTCAAGCTGAGAAATCACAACTGCCAATGAAATCAGTTTATGTTTTCAGGTTGCATAGCTCCTACATCTCTACCACAGCCAGATCGTTTATAGAGTCAGTGCTTGTTCTACATTAAATAGTTTATAAACTGCAGTTTTGTAGTACTTCTGTGTGAATAACTCCTTTCTGGAACTGTTTATCACATGTAAAAATTGCTCTGAATAACATTGGTGTTGTAATTCATGCACTTTAAATAAGTTTGTACAAGTTCACAGACAAGTAGTCTAGCCATGTTAAGTAGATCAAGGATCTGGAACTCTTCTCTCCCGTGCATGAGCCTCTCAAACAATGAGAAAAGAATCTGTCAACACTATCACAAAGAAATTGATACAGTAAAATTCCTCACTTTACAAATTAAATGCATTTACCTGTAAAGAGAAAACTTCCATTTTGAAATTACATGTGCAGAGAAAACGCAAAATTTGTAGTAGGCAAACACATTTAGACATAACCAAATACAATAGATTAATTCAAGTAATGAATTAAGTTAGCATAACTGCTGAAGCCATTTTGAATGTCGACTACACATATTAGGACTAAAAGGGCTGTTTTTGCTTTTAAACTGTTGTTTTGCACAACATATGTTTATCTTTCTTCCCACTGCAGATGCCGTCACTTTCCAGAAGCTTATGGTTAGCTGGTGAACATACATTTGTTATGTATTAGACAACCGATAGTGAGGTTCTCATCAGGAGTAAAGGAGATGGCAGAAAACTTGGCTCGTGGGAAAAACTGTCTGAACTACAAGATCTGTTCAAAGTTACAAGCCAAGAACATGGAGGTGTAAAATCCATTGTAGATGTGGGAATTTACCTACTCCTGAAGACTGATTGGTTTGTGGGAATGGGGAATGGGAGAAATGTTGCAATTAATGTTTTGATGAATAATATTCGCATGTGTTACTTAGACACCGGAGGAAACCATGCCGCAGAACTTAGAAAGCATAGCTTAGAGATGCTTGCTGACTTTTGAGCTGAGAAGACATTTCTAGCCTCTACTAAACTCTATTGATTGAGTGCTAAGGCTTCATGCCTGTGCATTCTTATTCTCCCATCAGAAACCTTCATTTGTTTTTCTGAAACGGACACCTTATATTGCGTTTTTAAAATAATCCCTTTGTCAATTTCTGTGAAGCTCCAATTGGACTTCACTGTTCAGGATAACTGATGTAAATGATAGCACCGTATCCCCTCTCCTTGTCAACTAACAAAGGTCCATACAGCCAATGGCGGGGGTTATTTGATCATTGTACGCAATGTTTGAGATATAAAAATCTCCTCTCCGGCAACACTTTGTAGTGATTTGGGTGAGTTGCTATGTTATTGAAATAAATGTAACTTTTTTTTTTTAAATGTGAAAGCTCAGACAGGTACAGCTCTCTTTAAATAAATATTACTAAGTATTTAATGACCTGCTGCATAAGTCAACCAAATTAGATTATCACCAGCAACAATATCTCAAATGAAAAGAAACAAAGCCAATAACTTCCTCAAAATCTTACTGAGCATATGGAACATTGTGTGCAACTAGCTTTAATTTTTAACTAAGGTGAATATTTAACAAGTAAAGTAACTGGATTTGCGAATACCATAAAACCAGCATTCATAACTGCACATAATTTGCACAAATAGCTTACTTTGTTAAAAGGTTTCTACCACTTAGAAATCACATTGAGAACAAATAAAATGTAATCATGTCCTCCTAATGTATGTTTTTTCCCCGTTTGGTGCTCCGAAAAACACTACCATGCAGGAACATTTAGCTATCGCTTAATATGAAGTGTGCGTTTATTCACTTTAGACAGTGCCTCGTCATCCAATCTCACCTTTACAAGCACGAGAATACCCTCGTTAGTGACATGGTCAGTTTCTATTCTGAAGTATCCTTGTTCATTTCCAGAGATGATTGTAAAGTTTGCGAGCCAATTATCAGTGCCCTCTTGATCCAGATCAAATGCTTTCATGCGCAGAACTTCCACATCTGCCGTGTTCTCATCAACACTCCCTTCATACTGAAATAAAATTTATTTTTGTAATTAACATTTTACAAATACAGGCTATTACACCATTTTTTAATTTTGTTAAAAAGCTGCAATTGATGGTGTTCTTTTGAAGAATTTTAAAACTACTTTTAATAACTAGTAAAAAACAATTACAGCTGAACAAAAAATGAAAGACAGAAAATAAATGTGGTCTTATTTTTTTGATATTCCATCAACACCAACATTTTCAACAAGCATTGACAAGGCTAACTGAGTGGCCCAAATGTGCCAACACAAGTGTTCGTTCTCAAATGCTGTTCATCATACTAAGTTCTCCCCTATTAGCTTTGCCACTGTTGGGGGAAAGTAGCAAAAAAGGATTGCTTTCTATAGAGAATGCATATAGGAGATAAATGAATGTGGAACAGGATGGATATACTTTTCAGATGTACAATAATCCATGCTGCATTCCAACTGAAGCAACTAGTGGAAAGAGTAATGATGAACAATACAGCCAGTAACGTGATTGGATAGTAATTGACCCTCTGGGTGCAGCAAAAGATTATTCGGTCTGTGCTTTCGATCTAGGCGTAAAAAGGTCCGGAGGCACCGAACACTAAAACTGTCGCTTCTTATCAACAGAAGCAAAACGCATTTGAAATAGCACAATGTGCCGCCAAGTACACATAGTGATTTGGACCACACAATGTTAGGTAGGAATGAAGAGGGATGACAAATGTGCGGAAATTGTTTGGAGTTAATGTCTCAATCTGTGATCAGTAGAGCAATATTTAAGCCATCACCGAATAGTCAGAAGTGGTGAAATATAAAGCGTTTCGAAGTTCTTAAATATTTGTATGCATACGTTAGCAATTATGTGTGGAAGGCTGGCTGCACATTTGAACTAAACTAGTAAAAACAAATGATGGAAGAGTTTGTGGTGGAAACCTTCCTGGCTCCACTTGGTCTCGTTCAGCAGATTGTCAAAGTTTTCTGTTGCAATCCATTTTTTCTCAGTATTGGCATGGACCACGTGCAGTACCATTGAATGATTTCATGCTTCTCTAAAGAATGTCAAAAAGGACACTTCCACCCCGTGTTTTAAGAGTTGTAATTTTTTTTTTTAGCAGATCATTACAGAATTTACAGTGTATGTTACAAAACAGATAGGATGGACGGACCAAATAAGAATGGAGCATAGTGAGGACTGGCTTAAGTCTGTGAAAGGACCACAAAATTCGAGGTGTGTATTTGGACAAGACAATGGCGACGATAAGGAAAAAGAACAGGGCCTAGTGGAGTTATTATTGCAGACCAATATGTAAGGCTGCTGGACCTGTCAGAAGGCAGCGAGAAGAACAATGCATGGCTAATATTGAACAACTTAAGTTCTTGCTTTCCTTCAGAAAGATGAGTTAACATACCTTTTTGTTGATGTCACACATCACTTACCTGACCAATGTGCAACCGTGTTCAGGTCCACACCCGGTGACACTATAAATTGCTCTAGTTGGGGGTAAAACAAATCTACATTGCATGGTGAGGGAGGCTTCAGAACTTAGGTGCCAAGGGTACAAACTTTCTATTTACTCTTATTTCTCACTGGAGACAAGCAAGGCCTATGATAAGTTAATAAGCAACTTCCTACTTTAGGAATCCAATATGCCACTGTTAACTGCGCACACAGAGCAGGGTGTACTTTGAAACTGGTAACAAGTACATTGCCAACCATTTGCATGCACTTGCATACCTAGGCTGGAAGTGTTGTTCAATTGTTATACTTAGGAAAGAATTGGTGGTAGTTGACTGTGCTGTGTTCTTTCGGTAATTGACAACTTCTGCTGTGTCAGTTTAATGATTGTTAAGCCTAAATGATAATCTTACCTAGACAGGATGGCCCCACTGTAGTACATGTCCCGGTTGCATATCACGTGTGGTTGAGACTTGTGTTAGGCGCTATTGTAAACATCACAGTTGATGCTGGGAATGTAGGGTTGTTTACAGAGATTAAGAATAAAATTGCTAAATTGGAGGTGACTAGTGCAGACTGAATGGGGCTCACAGAGAGTTATGCTGCATATACACATAATTAGCCACTTTACTGTTCTAAGAGACAGTATGCTGCAATGCCTGCAGCAATATGCACAGGTCGTCATAATTGTTTTAACACTACCTACTGGCTTGGATGGCAGCATTTGCTAAATTCTAAGCCCTGAAGGTAAAGGGCATCAACAACTAAGTCAAACGAGATAATCATTCAATTACCCAGATGAGAGAAAGCTAAGGTTTGTGTTTCCAGGAGAAACACTTGAAGGGGGGAGCAAGTTAAAGAGGGTGATTGTTGGGGCAGGGGGGTATGAACATCAAATGTCCTCAGCCAGAGGGAACCTATACCCACAGCTAAAAGGAACCTAACAAAGCTTTATCATGGGTGTGGGTTACAGATTCACTAAAAAGGAGCTATGTACAACTTATAAATTGCAATGCCTGTAATTTTGATTTTCCCGAATTTTATTTTATGTTTGCTGCTGGGACTGTTAAAATGAGTGATTCTGGATTATTGTGGGCAGGGTGTTATACTAGTGTACAGAGATCCTGCTTTAGATAAGTCAGTGAACAAAATAACCCCCAACACATCTACTGTGATGCTGTGGCCTGCTTTCTAAGAGCTGGTGGATAGTAGGAGGAACATCAGTCCTGCTCATGTGGTATACTCTCATACTTTGGTCCATGGGAACACTACTGACTGAATACGTTACTGGGGTTGAAGAGACTGGTATCTAGTATTCAGTATGGAGGCACTCTTCTCTCAGCTCAATACCTCTTTACTTGGTCTTTTTTCTTGAAGAGCGAGGTGTCCCATCATTATGTCTGCTGCACTCTGTTTTTTGATGGACCATCACAGAACATATTGCACTGTTTTGGATATAATTGTTGGATACACCTGCCTATACTCATCCACCAGGGGACATCTTTATGTTATATAGTCGTGGGCATAGGAAAATCAGTTGAGCAAGAGACACAGTCTGTCACTGAAAACAAATTCTCCAAAGAAAATTCAGCATACAGAAGAGAAAGGTCTGCTTTGAAATAAAGATCTGGTGATACTAAGGAGGAGGTGCACTACAAAAGTTGAGAGAGTATCCATCGAGAGTTATGACAGTAATAGACTCCAGATGCACCAAGAAGATGCGACATCAGCTTGTTACTTGGCTTGGTTACAAGTATGAAAACTGGGCCTATCCATTTGTGGGAACTAAACAGTACAAACTATGACCTAACGTCTGATGAGTTATGCATCTCCAACAAGTTCATTGACCATTATCAGGCACTGGGTAAAGTTAACTTCTATGAAGATGAAGCACACAAGGTCATATTGTTAGGCGAATGCAATCAGTATGATGGGATTTGTTGAGCAGGCTGATGTTATTATGAAGCAGGAAATTTAGGTATCATTGGTTTTAAGGGGCAACAGTGGTCTGGGAATTCTGCTACTTACTGGCCATGCATCTACTCACACTTAATATGAAGATGCTGGCTTGTAAAGTGTCTGTAAAGATCATCATCATCATTATTGCCTTTCTGAATCCCACTACGGGTTAGAGAAACTGCTCCTTCTACAAGCTTCTCTCTATGATTAACTGTGCGACACTGATTTCTAACATGCTAATATGATCCTCGTATTTAAAAATCCAGACCAGTCCCTGGCATGGCTCTTAGGTGGGTTATATCAAGTGGCGTCCCAAGAGAAGGCAATTTTCCTTGAAGCCAATAAAGAGTAATTTACTCAGTCAGCTGGATATTAACACATACAATTCTTGAGTATATGAATCAGGACCTCTGGCTAAGATTCTGGATATAGACTCTATGATCGAATTCTGTGCATGCCAGGGTAAGATCGCTTCAACTGAGGAAAGGTTACCTGCTGTCCTGCACCTTATTTGCATGGAGGTGTTTTGTACCTACGCAAAACGAGACAATAACAATGGACTATCCATATCTCCAATATAATCAGACTAATTGTTCAAGGTTGTTCGATCTCATGAGTCAGTGACTGATATGCTGTTTACCGTTTCAAAATCCATCCAAACAACACGTTTACAAGTCAAATGCATTAAGTGGGGAGTTTCAAAACATCCGATGTAAAAGGAAAATTATCTGTGTTCATGACCGGTTTTGTTACTTCGCAAACTTTCCATAAATGCAATGTTAAATGGGTTGTTACAGATATTGTTATAAAACAGACTGAGCAAGACAAACTACACTCTTTCAATCATGGGTCACATAATGGTTTAGAGGGCGGTGCAAGATCTGCCCTGCTTCCCAAAACATACAAGGGATCGGTTAGTACATAATTTTGGCATTAACGGTTTGAATTCACTTGGGGACCTAGTGGATGATTCCTCTTTAAAGACACTGGAAACAATAATCGACTTGCAGAAACATGTAGGTGTACACTTAATGCATTTTGCTAACTAAAAAAAGCCATTGTTTTTTAAGGAAATGTAACTAGAGATCATTCAGCTTGGTCACAGTTCCCTAACCTCCAGAAATAAGCAATGCTTAGCTTAGAGACAAACAATTATATCTACAGAACGCATGGCAGTGCCTCCTACTAGGCACAGTGTAGACAAAAACACAAAATTAGGTATACCAAAAGGAGCAGGTACAATGGAATAACTCGTCTCAAAAGAAAGAGTTAAGCGAAGGACCAAGTTTCATTATGTTTCTAAGAGGTGAGAAATTCACTTGACACCAAATGCATCAAGCAAGCGTTATACATTGCTCAACTCTAGCTTCAATGTTTAAAGATCCATTTACCTGAGCCAAAGACTCATCAAAACTTTTGAGCCTTTAACATAGTCCTGCACACATGTGAATTTAAAGATCGGTAAATTTGTTTCCTATATTGTGCCTATAAAAACACTGGTCCTGTGAAAACCTATACTTCTGCAGGAAAACAGGAAAGGGCCTGGGCAATGACAGGGAGAAGTAGTGCTCGGCAGCAGCAGTGTCAGCCGGATGGGCTGCATTAAGACATATCCTTATGAGGCTTTTACAAGCCAATGTAATTCAGCATGGCATCATGAAGATAAGTGGAAACGTACCAGTTGCTGCTACTGAAAAGAGCGTGTCATGCTCAAGATGGCTGTGTGCATTTGCACGCAAGCATATCAATTTGCTAAGCAGGATTAAAGGAGGACAGAAGATATTGGTGCAAAGAGAGAACCCTTCAAGTCTGTTCTGTACTGATGATCCTTGAGGATAATTGACCAGTGCAATAAGTCTTAAGTTTAGTAGTTGATGCACTAGACATCAAAATGTATTACAAAGAGAGAATAAAATCAGCTTAAAAATTCATGAATTAGCATATTCATAGACATTCAAATCATAGTATAAACATCAAAAAAGTGTACATTCTTCATGTACATGGAGTGGTGATATTTCAGAGCAGGTCACATTAAAAAACAAAGCAACAAGGAGATCAGTGATCAACGTTTACATTTAATACGTTGTATTCCGAAACATATTTACCATGTCTTTTTCAAGAACTGGAATATTATCATTGACATCCACAATATCGATAGAGACAGTAGATGTTCCAACCAATCCTTGTGCATTTCCATCTCGGTCTCTCACTTCCACAACCAAAGTGTAGGAGCTTTGCTTCTGTAATAAAGGTAAGCAAAAACATTCACAAAATTATAAAGGATATCGATTCAGAAATCTACTGATGACAGAGAAAAATAGGCATTCAGAAAACATGCTTCCTGCTTCTGGATATTCATGAATTGAAATGTTTCTTCTTGGTGTTCCCTAATCATGCAAATCCATAGGAGGGGCCCAGGCCATTCAGCAAAATATATTTTAAGCAACACTCCTTACGTTTGTGGGTGAAAAGTCCCACCATACATTGTTCACCAAGGTGAGGAGTCACACTATCTGGCAAACAGATTCAGATGGCGCAGAAAAAGGTCAGCCTGCAAATTAAAGACAGATGTGGAGTCATTCCCATCGAGAGGAAGGAACAACCGCTGTGTAAATATGTACAGGGGAAATCTGGGACTAAATTGTAACACCTAATACTGATGATGCACTCCCCTTAAATGTAATCAATATATTTCCTAAAAGGCTGGTATACGGGAAACTGGCACTGTAGAAGTATGTGGTGAAGAAATAATCCTTAACTTGGAGGGAAGGCAGAATCTGGACTATATTAATGTCAAAGACCTGCTCTGTACTACTCAATTACCTATCCACTAAAAAGATGTAAAAAAGCAGGTGCAGCTCGAAGTCTCTTTCCCATCCTTAAGCACTTGACAATGTAGTTTAGTTACATCTGTCAGAACACAACTGGAGCTAGAAAGGCAGTGTGAAGAGTAATGGAACTTTTGAATTCTGTCTGCACTCTGTCTATACTGCAGTGCCTGCAGGACAAAGAGCATCCCTCCTACTTAAGTAGAGTGAGCTTTGACATCCACATTGCCAAGGACAGATCTAAGAGATTGGAGAGTTCTGCTTGGTGGTAGGTGGAGGGAATAAACCCTACGCTGAAAGAATGGTACTACTTCTTGAGGTGATTGGCATATGGCTGGTTTGGTGAAGCACAGCTCTATATGAACGAGGAAGTTTACAGCCCTTTTGGTAATTTTATTTATTACCAATTTGGTCTCAAGGAGAAAGTTCAAACAAAATAGGAAAACTGCTCCTTATGTGTTACAATGTGGTGACCGAATAGTTAAAATGTCACATACAAGGCACATCCTGCTCTAAAGATGTTGGTGAGGAAAAGACCTCTTACTTTAGATAAAGTATTTAAAGTTAGGTGTATCGAGCCTGTGTATCAGGACTGGGTTTATGACCTCTATAATGAATTCATTATATTATATAAGTTTAATTACAAATAAGGCTTCTGGTTTAATGGGATTTTTTTTTTTTTTTTATTTTTTTTTTAACATTTCCGTCTGTATCCATATTTATTTTTGGGCCATCTTATTGTGATTTATCCATTTTTATTTTGTGTTTCAAGAATAAACGTAGATGTAAAATGGTATATTTCCGCGTTTATATAACTCTTCGATGTGCACTCCAACATGGAAGCTCGTCACGTTTTAGCCAACTAAGCAGCCACGTATACCAAAGACTACACTCGCAGGTACATATTAGCATCATACTACAAATATATGTTAACATATGCCTGTATTTAAGGAATTAACATCCGGTATTTTAACCCTCCATGCTGTCTGCTAGCTCAGCTGTTGCCTAGAATTCATAAAAGAAAGCATGGAGAGTTTTTCAGAAGAAGCACCATTTTCAGTATTTTTCCGCTTTTAAAAATAAATGCAGACAGTAAACACTTTTTCTGTCTGTATTTATCAGTAAATGCTGAAAACCGAAGCCTTAATTACAATACAAGATTTCACTTTTTGCCACGTTGCAACTTCCCCTTGAATTACAAAAAGTTAACAGATGTTAATCAAGTAGCAGAGTAAATCCAGAAATGTAACAAAAAAATCTCAAAAACTTTATATTATTCAATATCTAAAAACTAATGTACATAATAACCAAAAAAGCTGATTTCATGAGTAGACAACTTCTTAAAAACAAGTTATAACAATTTAGCCACTCGACTCAGCTCTGAAATGCATCCCTATTAATACCATTACTTAAGACTTTAACCACTTAAATGCGGTGGACAAAATGTTCATCTCCACCACATAGTGAGGTGGAAATCCACAGCATAAGCATATAACTCCTTTTGATGCAACACCAGAAGGATTATTGTGTAAATAAATAAATTTAAAAAAATTTGAAAGCGAGGTAAGAGCTTGCCTCGTGTCAAATTATTTTTTTATTGTTACTGTGATGCTCAGCGCATGGATGTCACAGTAACAAAGTGAAAGCAGACAGCACCATTGAACATGGTCTGATTTCACTTTAATTTGTGCCACTGGGCATAACTGACCCCTAAGCACCTTTGTCTGCAGGCGATGTACCCTTTCCAGCGGTGGCTCTCTAGTGGATCCTTGCTTTGGGATCAACAAAGGACAGCAATCCCTAGGCATGGATCCACCCACAAGACAGTGATACTTGGGGGGGTGGGGATGATAATCATGTGCTCCCTCAGCCCAAATAAATAAACCAATTTTCTGCTCTCCATGTGGGTGAGGAGGTGACTTGGGAGTTTACCCCATATTTCCACAGAGGGTGAAGGGGTGGGTTGGGGAGGGGGTTTGGCAGAAAGCCCACTAGGGATAAATTATAAATAGGAAAAAAAGAAAACTAAAACAAAAAGAACTGCCCACTCCATAAAGCGGCCAAATAGTATTTCTTCAACCACTCCCCCACCCCTGCCTTCCTCCTCACCTTTGGGGAATGCGAAGACCAGAATTAAGTCATATTGTCACAATTTTCATATGTTCCTGTCACGGACGATAGGCTCAGCCACTCAAGTGGTATACTGTTTTTGTCAGAAGAGTGGGAATGCCATAGATTTCGGAGCTTTGCCTCACAGGAATGTGTGATTTTATTTAAAGTTTGAGGTTAAAATCTACAAATTCAAGACCCAGCATAGTCAAGGGTGGTGTGCCCATCGTGCATTACCCTACTTTCGCTTACCCAGAATGTCCTATTCTGGGTAAGACAAAGTAGTGTAATGCGCGATGGGCACACCACCCTGGACTACGCTGGGTCTCTATTTTTCAGAAAAGTCTTCAATTTGTAGATTTTATGAGCTTGGCATAAATACCGCAGCTACCCACATCACTAAAATAGGTCATTTTGCAAGTCAAAAATGTTGATGTCCCCACGTGGCATTTTGGAGTCGTTTCTGTGGCGAGCTATAGGTCCAGACACAAAAGGGGGCACCATTTTTACCTAGAGAAGTGTGGGAATACAGAATTGGAAATTATCAATGTAATTTCTCCCCGTTGTTGGGGGTTTAATTAATGTAAACCATTACAGTACAAGAAATAACATTTTGCGAAATGCCCTCTGCATAACGATATTAAGGGTAACCTCAAATTCAGAGTTGTTCAAATAACCACTACTCTTAAACTCTGTATATTGTGTGCATTTTAAAAATAAGTCATTTTCCTGCATACCTAGTTTTTTATTAATTATATCTCACCGCATGAATTGCTACTTGGTTGTTACACAATGGAATATGATTATATGCTGCAGCTCAAATTGTTGGCTCTGAGAATTGCGTGCTTTGGACAACCAATAATCATTAAATATCTCTTTCACCAGAAGGGTCTGTCAGATGTTAGAGTATATTATCTTTGTAAATCTGACAATGGGGGAAAATTTACAGATGAAACTATAGTCACCTATTTCTATTTTTCTCCTACTTAATTTTCATTATTTCAACAATTATTTTTTTGGGGGGGGAAACATGAGCTATTTACATAAGACCCACTGCTGAATTCAGAATTGTCTACTGAAATCTACAGCCTTCCTGTGGCACCAATGGGTTTCACACCAATTTCAAAGAAACTGCAAGTAGGCAGAGACACCACAAAAAATAGGAAAAACCGACTAGCACTTAAAAAAATGCAAAAACTTCAGTATAACTTTTTTTTTTTATTATTTACAACCCTGCTTGTTGCTGAAACCTGAGAAGTTGTTTATCTTAACACAGTAAACTCTTTCTTGATGGCATTTTTATTATATATTTAAAAAACAAGCTTTCTTACACAGCCCTTTTATTTTGATTTTTCCACAAAATTAGCCACATTTAGACTAGTTTCTCGGTTTTTCTCTGGGGGAATCCAGAAACCCAAGTACCTTTAGAATCCACTGGATTTTGGAAAAAAAGGATACCAATTAGGCCTGAATGCTTTTTATGGAAAACAAAAGTTATGAAGGCTTAAGTGTGAAGTGCCTCAAACATCTAAGAAAGGGCTCAGCACTACGGCAGGACACAACTCAGCAATTAAGAGGTTAAAAGCATTTGACTTTCAGACAATATACACAGACAACAGCTTAAGGGACAAATGGATTAATTGTTTTAATCACATAATCTGCAATTAAAAAGACGAGTCCTTGACTTGCTCCAACCTGCTCTTAAATGCTCAATAGGGAATAACAAAAAACATATAAAAATAACTTCAGTCTATTCAGTTAATCGGCAGCTGTACAACAGGACTGAATCAATGGATAAGCGTGTTCCATTTGCTTGTTATCAGCACGATCCAAAGTCCGAGAGATTAGCTGCAACTGCTATTTTATAATGGCTTGCAAAGATAAATCTGACATTTTGAGATACTTTATGGCTGAATTAAGGTAATTAGCCTAGTGTTTGGTTCATGGACCAATTTCTGCTTCAATGAACCTTGACTAACATTCTTGATATGATGCCCCAATTTTTAAAAAGCTGCTTTATAGGTAAGTCTTGTCAGCCCAAGTTCTAGGAATATTTGTGATCTAATGGTACTCTTTGGTAATCAATGCATTTTTATAAAGGCATTACACTGTAGCAACTCCAGGGTGGTGGTAACCTTTAGCGGCATACAAATTTAAGACACAAATTTGGCTTTAAAACCTTTAATATGGCTTCTGTGGAGGTACTATATAGCTTTATATTTAGCCTCACATAGCAAAAGTTATTAAGGATCCTCTATTCTTTATAGACGAAGGGTGATATTTTCGGAAACCCCTAAGACCCACTAAGACACTTAGATAGTTGATAATATTTTGATTCAAGAACCAGGAACCCAAATGCAACGTCTTATTTGCTTTGCTTTTATGCCTAACTAATACCATGAACTTAGTTTTAGAACGGTTCACAACCAGCTTATTTGTTAACAGATATTCATGCCGGTAATGATCTCTGTTGGCCAATACTGGTTCAATTTAAGATATCCACGTTACCAGCATATTACGAAATGCGTATATGTTACTGTTCTGTTTCAGGTGGAAATGATCTTGACTTTTTAAGGGTGCAACCAAAACTTGCAGTTTTAAGGTTAAAGTGAACACCAGAGGGACCAAGACACATCCCTGCTTCAGCCCCCCAACCCACCTCAAGCAGCACGTTTACTCCACAGAAGAGAGCAACCCACCCAGTCAATTGCAGCAGTATAATCGATGCAGCACACAAACTCTCTCCCAGCCTTTAGGCAGCTTGAAAAGCCATATAGGATAATGCAACAAAATTACAAATGGTGTTACATCTATCCCCAAAACCAGTTCAATAAAAATGGAAATATCGGTTTGGTCCACACATTTTTTGTAATTCACCCAAAAGAATACTGGTGTGGGCTTTATCATCAAGGTCTAAAATATTGATTAGATGATAGTTAGCAGGATCAGTCATATTTTCCAATATTATAATGGGTGCAATATAGAACCGCATCATAATTCTGGGACCTGTGAATACTCTAGTCAGGCCTGTAAGCCAGTTTTCATTTAGATCCTATTTAAATAACGAGCCTAGGATATCACTGGGGCTGGAGGCTTTTCTGGATTTGCATGTATTAAGTGCATTTTAGTGATCATTGGCCAAATATTTTCAACTAAGCATATTGGCTCAGTGTTACTGGCCATGGGCACACTTTGGACGTGGCCCGAAATTAGGGATTTTTTGTTGTTCTACCCAGTAAAGCTGGCTCCGTATATGGTATGCCACTAGGTGGTTATACCGTGCACAGCATCCAGAGATTCCAAACAAGAGTACAGGGCTCAATGTAAATCTAAAGTGCTCTATTAGTGGTAGTGTGGGCGAGCAGCCTTAGGCCCAAAACAGAGGAGTGCAAGAGATTTATTCCACAACATTAAGCAATAAGGGTCATACGACTCAAAAAGGAGATCAACACCAATTTTATAAAAATATGCTTTGTTTGAGGTTTGTTTTTTAAACCAAGATCTTCGCAATAAGGTAGGAACATTCTCTGCAGGAAAAATACTTAAGACTTTCAAAAGTCGACACTCGGTGCAATGTTAAAATAATTCAATGTTATCCTACAGAGGAAAACAATAATGGAGGTTATACATGTAAGGATCCAACTTACAGTTCCAGCCTTTGGGACCAAAGGCCAGCAAGGGTCAGGTGAGTACCAAAACTGCGCTACCAGCAGCACAGGGTCGGTCGGGTGCAGAGGTCAAAATCGGAGTTCGGCCTGATGTGTTTCAACGGAGACTGGGGGTGCTCGAAGCCATTCTGCTTAAAGGCAGGTAAATCGGTTGCAGTGGCCAAGCTTTGGGGGTTAGAGTAAGCACGAGGGGCCACCAAGCAGCACCAATCATACACCACCAGCGGCACAAGGGTTGCCGGGTGCAAATTCAGCATTGGGCGCCCTATGCTTTTCAACGGAGAGCTTGTTTCAGATTAACAGGCTGCAGGCGTCGCACTGGAGGTTGCAGGAGGGAGACCATAGCCAGCAGAGGTAAGTAGAGATGTAGGAAGAGGTAGGGGCACAGTCTATTCAGCACACCAAGGCCCAGGGGCTTTGGGTGCAGCAGTTCCTTTTAACATCAGATTCTTCTTACCTGAGCAGGTCGCGGTTAGGGGAAGCCTCTGGATTCAGGCTGCAGGCGTCATCGTGGAGTCCAGGAGAGGTCAGTCAATGCTGGACATAAGGTCAGGATCGCTGAGAAACCTGTTCTGGTTTGGTGGTCCACCTGGACAAGGGCCAGAGGCGTCAGGAGCAGAGTGGGCAGGACTCACTGATCTGGAGTGCACCGGAGTCCTTTGTATACATTTCTTGGGGACAAAGCTGCAGTCGAAGGTCAATCAATCATCCTCAGATTCTGGAAGTTGCTGGCTACTGGCCAGGCATCGTCGTCTTTGCAGGGTTTTTGAAGTTGGAGACAGGTAGGTAGGGCTGGGGCCAAGTCAGTAGTAGTCTTCAGGCTTTGTTGCATGGCATCTTCTTCATCTTTCTTCTTAGGTCAGCAGGGAGCTAGTTTCAGGGTCTGGGGGAGCCACCTAAATTCTAAGGTATTTTAAAGGGGTGTCAGGTAGGCCAGTGGGCACCTTACTTGGGAGTGACTACACCCTCAATTAAGCCATCCTCCTGTGGGAGGGAGCATAATCCTAGCCCTGATTGGACGTGTCTCCCCATCTTCAAGATGGCAGGGACTGAAAGATGTGCTTCTTCTCTCCTTCCCCATTTTAGGGGTGGAGTTGGCAGAGGTGGGCACACCACCTATTCTTCCTAGTATTCCCGCCAGTTCTTCCATCCAGAGTGAGGGTGTGAACTGGGGGCTGCCATCTGCTGCTAGCAGCAGAGGCGCAGGGTCACATTACAAAGGCGGCAGGCCTTTCAAGCTTCCCTCCCGAGCACGATGCCCATCCTGGGGGTGGAACTGTGACACCTCTGCCCAGGATGTGCATTGTTTCTGGTCCCAGAGAGCAGAGGCTCTCGACCCAGGATTCCAGAAACATGTCTGGTGGTGGTAGGTTGCCTACAGCCAGTCAGACACCACACCAGAGTTGGTAGGTTTTCAGGAGGCATCTCTGAGGTGCCCTCTGAGTACATATTGCAATAAAGCCCACACTGGCATCATAAGAGGAGTTGTTTGGTACCAAAAACTCCTGGGTTCATTGAAGCCATCATGGTCCTGGGGAAACTAGAGTTGTTGAGTTTCCAGCCCATGTACTCTCTATGGCTTCCTTGGTACTTACAATATATCTATGAAAATGTTTTTATATTTTAGGGCCATATCTGCCCATGCAGATATGCCCACACCTGGGATATAGAGTACACTGCCTTAGGGCTGTAAGGCCTGCTCGAGGGGTGACTTACCTATACCTGAGGCAGTGCTGGTTGGCATGGTGACTGTCGTTCACTGCACCAAGGCATACAAGCTGCAGTGGCATGGCCTTGTTGAGGGGTCCCTCGGGGCCCCTCCTCAGTTCCCATGCTCCAGGAACCTAGGGTACCATTTCCTAGGGACTTACAGGGGACTGAAGTTGCCAATTGTGGAACACTTTTAGGGAAATAACACTGGTAGTGGGAGCCTGGACAGCAGGGACCAGTACTCTACAGGCAAAGTTGCATCAAAATCCAGGCAAAAAGTGTGTGGGGGGGGGGGAGGGGGTTAACAACTGCAGTGTATGCACAGTTCGTATATGAACAGGGGAGGGCCAACTGTTCAACTTCTGACTGTTGAATAAGAGGCTTGGTGTCTAAACTAGCTATGCTGGTGGTCAAGGAGTACAATAAAGCTAACTGTGGCTCAAGCTTGTTATATTGCCAGTTTAATGTCTTCTTGGCCACAGGAAGGCTGGAGAATATGGTGAAAAGAGCTATATCATTTATGTTCTTGTGTGGCACGGTTGTGTAAACAGCAGAAGAGACTCTGCCATGACATACGTTCACATAAAATAAACTGACAATCTAAAAAACTTAATGTGAAACTCAGCTCACACTTTTTTTTAGCTGCCTGCCTTTCCTGATAAAGAAGAGTTGTTTAAAAACGATAACTCAATTATTCAGGCATTATTCTAAGTATGTTCGCTACAAAGAACTTGTCTAACAGTCTCAATTTGTGTGTTCACTACAAATAACCTATCCAGACTTGATGAAATTGAGTTAGTGCAAAGAGTATCCTGTGATTTTTTTTTTTAGGTAATTCGTGGATCAGTAATCTTTTTAGCGACATCTAGAGAGAACCCAGAGTTTATGGAACCTTTAGAGTATTTTGTGATCCTAGACAGCTTACAGATAGACAAAATAAGCTTTTTGCCAGTTCTTTTCATGGAAAACCTGAAGAACACAGTATCTGAGAACCTCCAGGAAAACTGAGCAAAGTGAAATGGAGTAGAGTGGACTGCCCCCTTCTGGCATTACTGCCATAATTTCACCATACACCGCCTTCTCACCATTCCTGAGGCCGTTATAAGTTTTACACAATTCAGACCAATCAGAAGCAAGGGAGCGTAGTCCCAACTCCAGCCCTTCACGCACACTGGCTTAAACATATCGCACAATCACCAAGCAACAGTGGAATTTATCAGTGAAGATGGGGGAGTGCTTGAGGTAAACAGTTCTTTAAAACAGAAAAACAATGACAATAAGTGAATAACAGCATAAAAATTAACTTAGCACTTGCTTCCACCGGAGACTAATACTTTCAAACCAGATCAGGCAAATCAACAGTGCATGACCAGGGTATTAACTTGGCATTAACTTGTCTCCTTACCTTGTAACAGCCACAAAACGAAAAGGGACTTCAGTGGTGAGCTACAAACCTTCTCTTTACTGCTGAAGTAGGTTCAGTAGGCATAACCAGATGTTCAAATAAGGCATTTGGCCTCTAAAATAAAAGCTTGACCTTTACCTTCTGAACTTCTAAAAAGCTTACGTTCGCCCCCCAGTGCTTGTCGGAGAAGAGACCACAGGCCGATGTGCAGAGCCAAAGGACCTGGCGTTCTCGATCGAACAGTCCCCGTTGGGACTCAACCCAGGAAACGGCGACCTGATGGAGCCCCGAGCTGTTGAACTGCGTTTCTCCGAACAGTAAAGTATGAAACAATCCAAGGTCCGGGGTGGCATTACAGTTGTAGGGGTGGGGGGGGGGGGGGGACCCCTCTGGCACTCGCCTAACGTGGGAGCATGGACTGATCCATGATTGCTCCGTTAATTAAGGGACTTATGGTTTGGGACACTACGGACACGGCGGTCGGAGTTGGGGCCGGCTCGCGTTCCCCAGTAGGGACGTTTCTCCTGGGGAGGGGTGGTTACCTCTCTCTGGGGAGGGGTAGGGCGACAGGCGCTCTGCTAATTGGGGAGGTGGGTAGTTTGAAACCTACAGAGCAGGGAGCAGGGGGGGGGGGGGGGGGTGCGCTTCGGGGATGGGGGTGGGGGGGGGGGGGGGGTTTGCTAAGGCCGGGACCAGTGTTGGGGCAGCGGGTCCCGTGTATGTTCTGTTCGGTTGGATGATGGTGGGTGGCGGGCGGGAGTTGGGGTGGGAAGGTGGTATGGTCACACACTTGCCCCTTTTGCAGGGTCAGCAGCTACACAGGTACGCAGGGGCTGGCTGGGTACTACAGCAACGACTATGGCTAGAACATGGGAGAAAAGTCTTAAGGTCCTCGGGTGGAACGTGAACGGGCTGGGAGATGGGCTAAAACGTACGATAGTTCTGCAGTTTATTAAACGACTTCTTCCTGATGTAGTGCTACTACAAGAGACACACTTAATGGGGAATGCATGTCAGGCCCTCAACAGATGGGGATACACTTTGGCGGCACACTCCGGCTTTACCTCTGGCTCCAGGGGAGTGGGGATTCTTCTACGATGCTCCTTGCCCCTACACATTGACCGCACGGAGAATGACCCGCTGGGCCGCTTTGCAGCACTGTCGGGGAGGTGGGAGGGCAGTAGATTAAACCTAATATCTGCATATGTCCCCCCAGGTCTGCAGGCGCAAACTTACACAGAGTTCGGTAGGCTCCTCCTAGCCCTACCAGAGGGTCGACTGATCATTGGCGGCGATTTTAATGCGGTGGTCTCGGGAACACAGGACCGCCATCCCCCTAGGGAGACGCCCACGGGGCAAAGGTGGCCGACAGATTTTCTCGATGCCTTTGGGCTGACGGACTTGTGGCGGCTACTGCATCCCACGGGCAGGCAGTTTACGTTCCATTCTGGGCCGCATCACTCCTTCTCCCGCCTGGACTACATATTGACTCCATTGCAGCCTGATATGGTGATACGGGAGGCCCTGCACATGGCGCGAGGGATCTCCGATCACTCGCCAGTTTATGTACATATTACGATGGGTCGGGGGCGGGAGGGATGCGTGTTGCCAATTCACACCTGGTACCTTAAAAATGAGGACCTCAGGGAAACACTGACCCATTCTATAACGCGATACTTCGAACAAAATGACGGATCGGTTGACTCCTCCGTTACTCTATGGGAGGCTTTTAAAACGGTGCTTAGGGGGGAGGCCCTATCGGCCATCTCCGGCAGTCGTAAGGAGAGGGAGGCACAGCTGACCTCCGTGGAGACTGACCTGCTGGCAATGAAGGAGGAGGCGTGCTCTGACAGTGACCAGGATGCACACCATCGCTTGCGACTCAAAACTGCGGAATATAGGGAGCTGGTCATGCAGACAGCCCAAATGGTGGCCACCCACAAGGCGGGTAGGATATACGATCAAGGCGACAAGGCGGGTAAGCTCATAGCCTGGCTGGAAAAAAAACAAAGGGCCTCCAAAGTGGTACCAGAAATCGCAACGGCGGCGGGGACCATGGTTACGGAGCCCCGCGAGGTCACCGCGGAGTTTGCGAGACACTTCCATCAGGTGTACAGTAGGGGGACGGATCACTCCGAGGAGGACTCTGTGGCCCTCCTGCGGGATATTCAAATGCCCTGCCTGTCGGAGGCTGAAAGAGATACACTTGAGGCCCCGCTAGCCGCAGCTGAACTAGAGCGTGCAATAATCGACCTACGCCCGGGTAAAGCCCTCGGGCCCAACGGACTCCGGATTGAGCTTTACAAGCTAAAACCCGACGCCCTTGGTGTGCACCTCCAACGAATGTTTGAGGAAAGCAGAGCCAAGGGAGTGCTGCCGCGAGACCAGCGTATAGCAACTATTGTGGCTATCCCAAAAGAGGGAAAGCCGAGGGAGCTATGCTCCTCGTATCGACCGATCTCGCTACTCAACGCGGAACCAAAAATACTGGCAAAAACCCTTGCCAACAGGCTGCATGCGGTTCTCCCTGCGCTGATCCATCCGGATCAGTCGGGCTTTATGCCCCACCGAAATACGGCTCTCAACATCCGCCGCCTGAACGGGGTACTGGGGAGGTGCCACACCATACGAGAGGACGCGGTGGTGGTGTCTCTTGACGCCACCATGGCGTTCGACACCCTCGAGTGGCCATACATGATGGCTGTGCTCCGTAAATTGGGCTTTGGCCCCCTCTTCATAGCGTGGGTGCGTCTGCTCTACTCTGAACCCTTGGCGCAGGTTATGATTAACAACAGGGTCTCGGAGGTTTTCGAACTTGAGAGGGGGACCAGGCAGGGCTGCCCACTTTCGCCCCTCCTGTTTGCGCTCGCCCTCGAGCCTCTCGCGGCATGGATCAGGCAGGACGTCTCCCTTGTGGGGATGCGGTGGGCAGACGGCTGGGAGGACAAAGTCTCATTATATGCTGATGATATCCTCCTCTACTTAACCCAGCCGCGGAAGTCCATCATTGTAGCCATGGACATAATTAAGAGCTTCGGGAGAAATTCGGGGTTTCGCGTCAATTGGGGCAAATCCCAAGTTTATGTCCTTTATGGCGGCCCTCCCAGGCTTCGCATGGACTGCCCGCTTACTATTGCGGAGGACGGGTTCCGGTACATGGGAGTTTTTATTTCACTCGACAAAACGCTCACATACGAGAGGAACTTACTGCCACCACTGTGACGGCTTCAGCGGGACTCCAATGCATGGCAGAAACTCCCATTATCCCTATTGGGCCGCGCAGCCCTCTTTAAAATGTTTGCGCTCCCGAGGTTTATTTATGCCCTCCAAAACTATCCAGATCTAGTGCCGCACTCCTATTTCATAGCGGTAGAGGCGGCGCAGCGGTCCCTCCTATGGGCAGGCGCACCTAGGATTGCGCTGAACAAGCTCACACTTGGATGGTACGACGGGGGAATAGCCCTACCGGACATCCGCAAGTACTATTGGGCAGCCCACTTGTCGGCGATTAACCAAGGAACGTATAGGGACGGCAACGACCCCGCTTACGGGATGGATCGGTGGCTGCTCCCCGGTGGGAATTACGAGGTCGCACTCTATTCCAAACCCGGGAAATACAGGCTTACGGGGCCAACGAAACACTCAGTGCAGATATGGCACGCGGCACACCGCAGGCTCGGCTGGGCTACTACCCTGACAATGGCAACTCCACTATGGGCCTCTGAAAGACTGGGCAGCCTGGGACGTACGAAGGGTTTCCGGGAATGGGACCTTATCGGTATCTCGCAGGTCAAGGACCTGTGGGGGCCAGAGGGGGTTAGACCCTTTGCATACCTGCAAGACACGTACGAGTTGGCGAACACAGAATATTTTCGATATTTGCAGATTAGACACTCCCTCCAGGCTAACATACCACCGGGAACCAAGCCTCCACAGGCATCCCCTCTCGAAGATAGACTGCTTGCAGGCTACATGCCGGAACATGCCATTTCACTTACATATAAGAAATTGATCAACAATCCTCCAGACCCCCTCGAGTCCCTCAGGGAGAAATGGTTAGCGGATGGTCTAGAAATAGATACTGAGGAAAGGGTGGAAGCGCTAGCATCCCCGAGGGAGGTGGCGATATCGGCGAGACTCCGACTCATACAACTCAAAATACTACACAGAGTTTATATATCATGCACTAGACCGCAGGCGATGGGACGGGGGGGGCTCTGCCGGAGGGGCTGCGGGGAGATTGGTTCATTCTTCCACATACTGTGGGAATGCCCGGGGGTGCAGAGATACTGGAGGCGAGTGGTGTCCTGTATGCAGGAGGTGTGGGAGGTGGAAATACGCCCGGAGGCCAAGCGTTGCCTTCTGAACATTTGGGACCCCACGGACTTACCTGCAAGGGGGAAACTATGGGTCGCACTTGGGCAAATGGTGGCAAAGAGAAATATCACACGCCTTTGGGGGGCACCGGCTCTTCCTAAGTTAGCAGATTGGCAAAGAGACATGGACTGGTGTATGCTGCAAGAGAAAACTGTGTACACAGTGCGGGGGTGCCCTCGGAAATGGGGGGGAAGTGTGGGCAAACTGGAATGCATTCAGAGGTCACATCTGTGAGCCGCCGCAGGCCCGCCGGCCCGGCACGGAAACCAGGGACTAACGAGACACTGCTTCAATGTACTAAATAAAGTATACTGGCCTATAAATGGGCACTTGTAACAACAGATACAGGGAAAGGGTGGTAAGTGAAGTGACCAAGTTGTTGTTTCTTTGGTTTTTGCAAAATAAAAACAGATTTGACAAAAAAAAAAAAAGCTTACGTTGGCTACAGAGCGGATGGTTGCTTTTTTCAGGTGCACATAAAGAGCAAAATTATGTAACGTTCACTTTTATCGCTTATATTTAAAACAAAGAATAGCAAATTTCCAGATGAACATGGTTTAACTAGAACAGACATACCTTTTTTTAAAAAACCTTACCTCTCCCAAAGGCCCTTCCTCTATTCCTATCTTTTTTCCCCTTTAACTGCTTTTTCAAGTGCCACTACTCTCTGATTGAAGAATTTCCTAATGTGGGTGCAGCTTTCCTATAAGAGAATGCCATTAAGGTCACCCCCTTTCACCTGCCAGAACACCACCGCTGCCACAAACGAGATCCCTCTCGGCTCTCAGAGTATGTATATATCGCATGGTGGGCAAGCAGGAAGGAGGCTAGAGAGGTTCAGTAACTTCACAGCCCATCAAGGGAACGCACAAGCGCACACAGTAGATTACCATGGCTCTGTTCAGTGACCATTCATCCTTACAACTTAAGGCAGGAGGATCATGCAAGCGTCCTCGGGCCAGGCAGCATCTACAGAACTACAGCACTTCCAAATGGTGAACTTTAAGGAGTGCTGGCACTGGTGTTAGTGGTGTTAGTATCTGTGGCTTCGGTCTCTGTTGATTGTGAAAGTGGAAGAGGGGTGAAAGAAGAGGAATTCAGTAGTATACACAATAGTCACGCCTGTAAAACGCAGAGGAGGCTTGTTGCATGCAGACACCTATAAATATTCAATTTTCAAACTATTTACTACTGATAATATCTTATCATTCGCAATACAAATCTGTTACAGATTTATATGGTGTAACAAGCAGTACCCAGATTGTAGGCATCACATTGAAACAGTATGGAAGAATTTTTAATAAGTGCTGGTCCCAATTTTTGTCTTAATCAGTACAGGAATATGAGCAGAAATTTGCTGTGCTGCTCTACCCATGTCGCAAAGCAGGACATTCCAGACTAAGGATATTCTGTCTAGAGTAGTTATTGTAGCATGTGCATCTTACTTGTAATTTATTTCCTGTATATTCGGAGAAGTTGCTTATGCTACATTCTTTTTTTATAGAGCAATCTGTAACCTCAGACACAGACATATCGTTCAGCACCATGCAGCACCTTCAGTGCCTGTAATCCGAGAACCTCAATAGATGAAGCGTCAGGACTTTTTGTGAAATTTCAAATGGGCAGTTTCCAAGCGAATATGTCCAAATAGCTCGAAAAAAGACCCGGATTCAATAGCCACCAACTGGGAATGCATTTGAATAATAGTCCCTGATAATGCTGGGGCATGATTTGTAGAATGCTTTATGGGTCATAAAGAGTGAAAAACTGAATACACCTTCAATTGCACACTGAAATGAGATCATAATCTCGGACTCTAAACTGACGCCTTCATTCATCTGAAAAACTGAATACACCTTCACCTGCATACTGGGATGCTGTTCAAAGTATGGAATCCACGGCAAATTAGATCCTACTTTAAATCCACCGCAGAAGCCTTGATGCAGGATTGGTATATGTTGCAAACAAGTGATGGATTTTCTCAAGGAGGCATACACAGACAGATGCTAGCATCCATGTGGGAGGAGATAAAATGCAGCTACTGTGTTTTAGAAAAAGACAAAGTGCAAAACCACATACCAGACAAAGATTCTACAAATTGTTCTTATTAGAAGCAATTCTGGTTTTAAAGGAGTGTTACAAGTGAATACTAATACACAGAGACCTGTAATTCTTAGCACACAAGTTAGCTTTAAGTGAGGATGCCATAGGGAAGAGCCAACAGGTGACAAAAGAATTGCAGTTTCTGATGGGTTGAGTACTGGTTAGCAGACATCCAAAAGCTGATGACTGATGGGGTGGAATTTATTTTAGATTCAAATGGTCCTTCAAAATCAAAGGTTAGTTTAAAATGAAAAAGTAAAGCAGCTAATGGCTGATGCCAGAGGAATTCATGGCAGGGCTATTTTAAGGGAGGAGGATTTGAAAAGTGAATTAGTAATACTGGGTCCAGTATTAAGAAAAGGAAGCAAACTATTATTTACCTGCAACAAACACTGGAAAGACAAGGGCTGATGGTGATATCATATAATTACAAAGCACCACGGCTGTCACCATCCACCCCATCCTAATGTCCCTTAGCACAGAAAATAAGAAACATTGGAGTGTTCCACAAGGCATAAGACAGCCTTGGTACGGGTCTGCAGTATTGCATATTTCAGAATGATGCTCTAGATGATGGTGTAGCTGTGAGACAACAGCCCTAACGTTTGAATGAATACAGTCACCCTTTAAAAATGCTAAGCCATATCCTACAACTTCTAATGCAGCAAACAAATATTGGGTATGTTTTCTCCACTAAAACTGTAGAATTTGAATCTAAACAAAGATGCTAAATTCTGGAGAGATTTTAAGGGAAAAAAGACAATGCTGGCTACCTGCATGTTTATTGACTGCTGATCAAATCTAGTAAGGAGGTAGGAAATTTTAGTATGGATTACGATGATCACACATATGGAGCGTCATCTCTCTCCTCCAGTTGAACGACTTTCTCCTCGGCCAAAATTCCTCATAGGTTTTTGCAACTTTAATTGCTAAAGTTTAGTGATTGCCAAGAGAATCATCTCTCCTGGAAATCATCCAAGAAGCATTGTTTGGAAAACTCAAGTGAACCTGAAAAATGTTAGTGAAGCTCAGAAGAACAAATTACTTATCTTCAATAACGCCTTTTCTGGTAGAGACCCCTGAAGCAGAATACTCTTCCACGCATCAGACTATATTGGGAAAAATCTTGAGCAGTACCCCTGCACGCCACAGATGGTGCACTGCGGCTCTACGCTGATGTTGCTCCTCTCTAGAAGTGAAGTGCAGGGCCGCTATATAGGCGTCACCCATGGGCACTGACATCAGTTGCATTCTTGTGCATCTGTGCCCGCAGAAGCATTGCCCAATAATCCTAGAGTGATCGTGACCTGTGTGCAGATGTCAAAGTTGGGAACTTTTTATGTGAAAAAACTCCTGTTCACAGAGGGGAAAGGACGAGAGGGCCAGTGAGGAATCTGGGGTTAGACAGAAAAGGAGTTACCAAAGGTAAGTAACTTGTTCTTCTGATAGAGACTAACCACAGATTCATCTCCTATTGAATAGATACAAAAACAGTATCTCCCAGGTGGAGCAAACCAAAAAGTTCTGCAACACCGGCAGGGCAAAATGGCCATTTCGAATGACCTGGCTGTTTGTGAACATATGAAGTGCTGCCCACCTAGCTGCCTGGCAAATGTCTAGAACAGGCAGTTCTTGTGCAGTCTCGGCTCTAGTGGAATGAGACTGCACGTTTTTCTGAGGCTAGTTCTTGGATACTACATAGTAGATCCTTATAGATGCACGATCCAACAAGGAATGCCTTGCCTTTCTGAGCTCCAGTGAATCCAAAATAGCGGATCATCCACCCGATGTTCTCTGACCCGATCAACATAGAAACTAAGAGCTCTTTATGGATCCAGCTGATGGAGCCTTGCGTCTCCTCCTTAGAGGGTTGAGTTCGAGCAAAGAATTAAAGAAAGGTGATGGTCAGCATAATGTGACATGGAGTTAAAACCATTATCAAAAAGGTGGCTTAAGCTCTTAGAACCAGCTTATCGGAGTAAAAATGGTGTAAGGAGGGTTGACAGAAAGGTTTGTAGCTCGTTCACCCTCCCTGCCAATGTTATGGTGACAAGAAAGACTATCTTGAGGGTAAGTAACCTGAGGGGACATCTGTGCCAAGGTTTGAAAGTAGAACACACAAGTAATGTAAAAAACAAAAAACTCATGTCCCACTGGAGCATGATAAAGAGAGATGGGGAAAAATAGAAGCTGTAAACCCTCAAGAAACCCCATCACAATAGGTGATTAAAACAATGAAGGCTGATCAGGCAACCGTAAGCAGGCGAGATGGCCAACAGCTACCCTTTCATGGTGCAAAGCCCTGCTGGGCCAGGGACACCACCACTTCAGAAATTGGGCATGAAGAGGGTCAACCTGTGACAGTGCACCAAGCTGCACACGTCCCCCCAGCAAGCATGTACAGGCTTGGTCGAGGGATGCATGGCAGCCAAAATAATGTCATTGACTTCAGGAGGAAGGTCAAAAGCACCAGGCTGTTGCGCGCCCCCCCCCCCCCCCCCCTTTAGTCTTGACCTCCAGATCATTACCATCGCAAAAGATGCACTCTCCTCAGTGGTAGGGCCCGGAGAAGAGACAAGGTCAGGGTCTGGTGTAGAACCCAGTCCAGGTGCATCCTGGAGATGCTCATACCAACTGTCCTCATGGTTGGGGTGAGCAAATTAATCTCTGCAATCATATGACACGTTATCAGAATCTGTGCCGAAATGTTCATGGATAAATTGCGCCATGCCATTTGGCAAAAGCACCATACAGGTTAAAGGAGTTGCTGCTATTTTATGGAATAGGCAGAGCCGGACATGGCGCTGTCTGAGGTCGGTGCGGCACCATCTCAGAGTCAGACAACACCATGATTTGGCCACCATCATCCAGCTCCGGCGGATCCCGTTATGACGTGGGGTTTGGCACCAGAAAAGGGTGCCGTGTCGAAGCCTAAATGGATCTTGGGCATTTTCAGAGGGCCCTACTGGAGCCAAAGGAGGAACCCACTTCGAAAACCTTACAAATTCTTCTCGGCTCCTTGGGGTTCGCGGGCACAGCAGAGAAAGCGAATGTTGTGCCTAAAATGCACAACATAGCGGCCTGAATCTCTTGAGTAGTTGCCATGGGCCCTGGAAACTCAGCATGTCAAAGGGGTGTACTCAGAACGGACTATGAGGAACGACTGCAAGAGCAAGTCCGAGAGTCATGACAATGACCTTACAACCTCTCATGAGACAGAGGCGGAATAGGGCCGAGTCCCACTTGGACTTCTGACTTTTTTCTTGGACTTACCATTAGACTTGGACCTCGAATGTGACCTGTTTTGGGAACTGGACCTGGATATTCCCCAACGCAGAGTATTTCAATGTTTTGAGACAAAAAGCTTTGCCTCACCCTCTTGGAAGGCCTTCAGATGCATCAAAGTGCAGTTGCTGCTAGTCTTGAAGACGTGGTCCGACCCTAGACAGCACAGGCAAAACACGTGGGGGTCTCTCAGACATTTACTTGCAACATTCCTCACAAGGCTTGGAGGGTCATTTCCCTTACCCACTAGTAGAGAATTTTGGGGAAATGTTGAAAAGAACAGACTCTCAAAGGTACGTGGGGTAGCTATGGATCAGCATCTTTTAGTGCTGAAGAACAAGTTACTTACCTTCGGTAACAATATATCTGTAAGAAACTTTAGTTCGTTAGATTCCTCACCTTAGAATATCCCCAGGCGTCAGGCTGGATCCGGAAAGATTTTTCATCAGCAATACCCATTGCGCGTCGCTAGGCATCGTCTGCGGCTCCACGTCAGTCGTCGTGCGCAGGAATGATGGAGTACTTAGACGCTGCCCTCGCGCGCTGACGTCAGTTCTTGTACATAGCTTTCCGCGCCAGGAATGCAGAGCCATGCAAGAGACAGACACTGGTGCCAAAAAAGTCTAGGGCCCTGAAAAGGATAACCTTAACCCTAGATGTCGGTTCGCAGAACGGGGAGGATGGGTGGGTCGGTGAGTAATCTAACTAATGTTTCTTACAGATATATCGTTACCGAAGGTAAGTAACTTATTCATCTGAAAGAAACACGTTAGTTAGATTCCTCACCTTAGAATAGATACCCCAGCAATACCAACCCTGGTGGTGGGTCTGCGAACCAAGATCACACCAGAAAGTCCTGGAGAACAGAACGGTCAAAGAAGCCGTCTCTCAGGACTTGGCTGTCCAGGCAATAATGCTTGGCAAACGTGTGCAGCGAGGCCCACGTTGCTGCCTGACAGATGTCCTGCAAGGGGACTCCTCGGCCCAGGGCAGTAGTCGCCACTGTGGCCCGGGTGGAATGGGCCCTCAGCCCTACAGGAGGATCCTTTTTAGCCAAGGAGTAACAAGCTTTTATACACAATACGACCCACCGCAAGATGGTTCACTTGTGTACCGCCCGCCCCTTCTTAGCACCCACGTAGCCAACAAAGAGTTGGTCATACACCCGGAACTGTTTGGTGCGGTCCAAATAAAAGGACAGCGCCCGTTTTGGGTCCAGACGGTGGAGCCTCTCTTCCGCCTTCGAAGGATGCGAGGCGGAAAGAAGGTGGGCAACGTGACAGACTGCCCGATGTGAAAGGCAGTCACCACTTTCGGAAGAAAGGAAGGACGAGTCCGGATGGACAACCTTGTCCGGATGGACAGAAAGAAAAGGAGGCTTAGAAGATAGAGCCTGGAGCAAACTCACCCGTCTAGCCGAGGTGATGGCTACCAGGAAAGCAGTCTTAAGAGTCAGAAGACTAAGGGGACAATTATGAAGAGGCTCAAAAGGAGCTCACATCAGATAGGTCAAGACCAGGTTCAAATCCCACTGAGGCATTACGAAAGGGACAGGAGGAAACATGTGAGTAATGCCTTTGAAGAAGCGAGAAACAACCGGGGATTTGAAAAGAGAAGGCTGATCAGGAAGCCGTAAGAAAGCAGAAATAGCTGAAAGATAACCTTTAAGAGTGCCCAGAGCAGAGCCCTGCTGGGCCATGGAAAGAAGAAAGAGGAGAACCTCAGAAAGAGGGGCGGAAAGGGGATCCACAGCCTTTGCTGTGCACCATGCCACAAATTTGTTCCACCTGCAGGCGTCTACCGATTTTGTGGAGGGACGCCTGGCTGCCAGAATCACATCGCAGGCTTCAGGAGGCAAGTCAAATGGCATAAACTGCTGCCGCTCAATCTCCACGCATGGAGGTGGAGAATGGCCAGGTTCGGGTGGAGGACCGTCCCCTGCTGCTGCGACAGAAGGTCCTCCTGAAGAGACAGTTGTATTGGGGGATCGATGGACATACTGAGTAGCTCGGGATACCAATACCTTTGTGCCCAATCCGGAGCCACCAAGATGACTTGGGCCCGGTCGCGCCTGATCTTCTTCAGCACTCTGGGCAGAAGTGGTATAGGCGGAAAGGCGAACAACAGACCGCAACTCCATTTGCGACGAAAGGCGTCCCCGAGCGAGTGCCGCCTTGGAAACTCCAACGCGCAGAACTGCTGACATGGCACGTTCTCTCGGGGGCGAATAGATCTAACCAACGCTCTCCCCACTGCCAAAAGAGGCCTTGCGCCACGTCCAAGTTCAGACGCCATTCGATATCCATCATGCACCGGCGGCTGAGTTCATCTGCTTTGGCGTTCAGAGAGCCCGCCAGATGTTGAACCACCAGGGTGATGCCCTGATGTTCCAGCCATGTCCAGAGGCGCAGAGCCTCCTGACAAAGGGTCCATGACCCCACCCTGCCCTGTTTGTTGCAATACCACATGGCGGTGGTGTTGTCCGTGAACACCTGCACCACACTTCCCCGGACAATGGGAAGGAATGCCTTCAGTGCAAGTCGGATCGCTCTCAGCTCCAAAGGGTTGATATGGAGCTGAGACTCTGCCGGAGACCAGAGTCCTCCTCATGTGGCCCCCCCATCCCAGGAGGGACGCATCCGTCACTACTACATGCTCGGGTTGGGGTAGGGAGGGGAATCTGCCGCTGACCCAATCACGGTCCATGAGCCACCACTGCAACTGCTTTGCAGTGACCTCCGAGATCAAGACATGGTCGGACAGGTTGCCCCGATGCTGGGCCCACTGAAACTTCAGGTCCCACTGCAGAGCCCACATTTGCCACCTGGCGCGATGCACTAACAGGATGCAGGAGGCCATCAGACCCAGAAGCCGCAGCACCAACCTGACCGAAACCCCGATAGAGGCTGAAAGATGGGAATCAGAGCCTGAATATCCCGGACCCGCCGTTGCGGAGGATAAGCCCGGAACTGTGCAGAGTCCAGAACCGGTCAGATGAAGAGGAGCTTCTGGGAGGGACTCAGATGCGACTTCGGCACATTGATGGAGAACCCCAGCAAATGCAGGAGGTCGGCCGTAGTCTGGAGGTGCGAGCCCGCCTTCAACAGCCAGTCGTCGAGATAGGGGAAGACTGGAACCCCTGATCTCCGCAGATGAGCTGCGACCACCGCCATCACTTTCGTGAACACCCGAGGGGCACTGGTGAGGCCGAAGGGGAGCACAGTAAACTGAAAATGCTCCTGACCTACCGTGAACCGCAGGTAACGCCGGTGGGCCGGCAGGACGGGGATGGGAAAATAAGCGTCCTGCAAGTCCAACGCTACCATCCGGTCTCCTGGGCCCAGGGCAGCCAGAACCTGAGCTAAGGTGAGCATCTTGAACCTCTCCTTCCGGAGGAAGGCGTTGACGCTCCTGAGGTCCAAGATAGGGCGTAGGCCCCCTTTGCCCTTCTTGGGAACCAGAAAGTAGTGGGAATAACAACCACGGCCTACTTCTGGACCAGGAACGCGCTCGCCGGCCCCTTTGGCCAAAAGGCCGTAACTTCCTCCCGTAGAAGATTCAAGTGATCCCCCGACATGCGGTGGCATGGATGGAGGGGTCATCTCGAAGGGGAGGGAGTAGCCCCTTCGGACGATTTGCAGCAACCACCTGTCCAAAGTAATGTAACGTGTGGAGCAGGTGATGGCGAACTCTGTCTCCCACTGGCGTGGAATGGGCCTGAAAGCACGGACTAGGAAGGCTTTGAGGCAGATGCTGCTGGAGTGGATGTGGATGGACCGGCACGTTGTCCCCCTGTACCGCCTCGGCAGAATCCACATCCGCGTGGAGGATGGGTCTGCGGCCTGTGGCTAGGCGGACATGAGGGGGCGCCCCTTCCTTGGCCGCGAAAGGGGCGAAAAGCGTAAGTTTGCGGGCGCGGGCCGAGAGACCCAAGGACTTGGCCGTGGCCCTGGAGTCCTTAAAGCGTACCAGTGCACTGTCCGCTTTGTCACCAAAAAGGCGATCGCCATCAAAGGGCATGTCCACGAGGGTGTTCTGGACATCCCCGGAAAAAGACGTGGACCGCAACAAGGCATGACGACGAAGTGGCACCGTGGACGACATTGCCCTGCCAAGAGAGTCCGTCGTGTCCAAACCACATCGGATGGCATACCGCGCTGCGTCCAGCCCGTCGGCAAGAGCCTGGGCGAGCCATGTACGGGCCTCCTCCGGACACAGGGGCAGCATGTCCTCCACCGTATCCCACAGAGAGTGGGAGTAACGAACCAAGAGACAAGCGGTGTTAATAGACCGCAGCCCTAAACTAAGGGAGGAGAACAGCTTTTTGCCAAACTGCTCCAGTCTCTTGGATTCCCGATCCGGGGGAGCGGTCGGGAAGGAGGTCTGGTAAGTAGAGGCCTGGATAACCAGGCTCTCAGGGGTGGGGTGTTGGGACAGAAAACTGGGGTCGCCCGGAGCAGGGCGGTGACGTCAGGCCACGTTCCGATCCACAGGAGGTACTGTGGAGGGCTTGGACCAGGCGCCCTTGAGAACGTCCATCAGTGCTTCGCTAAATGGCAGCAGAGGCTCCCAGGAGCTTGCTGACGGTTGGAGCACTTCAGTGAGGAGTTTAGTCCTCACGGCCACAGTAGGGACCTCCAGCCCGAGGGCTTCGGCCGCCTTACGCAACGCCACAGAAAAGGTCGGAGGAGAGATGAAGCCAGTGTCAGGGGAGGTATCAAGACCACTGGCATCCCCCAGCTCATCTGCCCAGTCCTGTGGTAACTGGCCCTGGTGGGCCAGAGGGTCCTCAGACCCCTCCCAGTGGCCACAGTCATCCGATTCCTGATAAACAGGGGGAATTACCGGAGCCGGACAGAAGTTGAAATGGTCATCCATCGGCGTCGGATGCGGAGCAGGACGGCGCCACACCGGCGCCGGGCCCGGGGCTAAACCGGGGAATGGCGTCGTCCGGAGACGGTGTCGGGATGGAACCGGTGTCGACGCCGGCGGAGGAGGCGGCGTCGTGAGGTCGACCGGCATCGACTGAGATCCAGGCCTGGACCCCACAGGGACCTGCGGCGTCGGGAACGAAGTCCACGACGGCGCCGTTGGCTCGTTAGGCCGCCCAGTCGAGCCCACGGGGCCCGAAGGCACACCGGCAGGTGTCGACGGCGGAGCCAGGCCCCTCATGGCCGAAAGGAAGGCACTGATCTCCGCCGGAGTCGCGTCAGTCCCAGGGACCGGTGGGTATGGGGATTGACGCGGCTCCTGCGGAGCCGCGGGGGTGGTACCACCCGGAACCTCGACCGAGTCGAGCGACCGGCGAGGGGAGTCCGAAGAGCGATGTCGTCTCTTGGACTTACCATGCTTTGACTTACCCGAAGACTTGGAACCCGACGAGTGGTGATGGTGGCTGCGGAGCAGAGTGCCGGAGCTCGAGAAGCTTGCAGGACCGCTCCTGCCTAGCCTTCGAGGTCAAGGCCTGGCAGTCGAGGCACGACTCCGCATCGTGGTCGGCCCCAAGGCAGTAAAGGCACCGGCGATGGTGGTACGTTACCGACATCAGTCGGTGACAAGAGTCACAGGCTTTAAACCCAGGCATCCTACCGGCACCAGTTCGAGTCGACGAGTAGACAAAAAAGTCCAGAAAGTTTTAGTCAAAAAGTGACTAAAGGGGTAAGCTCTTCCCGGATCGGCGCGGAAAAAAAAGAAGAACTGACGTCAGCGTGCGAGGGCGGCGTCTAAGTACTCCGACGACGTCATTCCGGCGCACGTCGCCGATGACGGACGCGGAGCCGCAGACGACGCCTAGTGACGCGCAAGGGGTATTGCTGACAAAAATCTTTCCGGATCCAGCCTGACACCCGGGGATATTCTAAGGTTAGGAATCTAGATAGAAAGGAACTGCTGTCAGCACACACGGGTGGTGCAGGGCCCGTCATCTTCTCTGGAGCAGAGAGACGTTGGCGTGAAACCGCATGGCATCAACTAATAGATTGGAGTGAGGAAAGGAGTATGGAGCGAGACTGCGGCCGGGGAGTTTTAAAGGATTTTAGATTTCTCCAAGCCGTGCTCCTCTCATTTGCGGCATGCTTTTCCCTTCCACCGTCACACTGCAGGTCTTGCGGCCTCCGGTGGCTTTAAGATTTCTGAGACAAGCTGCTCTCTGCCCTTGCCACCTCTCGAGGAGATCAACAAACTGGGGACGCAGGCAGGAGTGAGGCAGCCTACAGCATCACAAAGCACGGTGAAGGCACTGAGAGCTGTAAACTTTGAGTGCAGCGTGTGGGCAGGCAAAAGGCAGCAAACTCGCTCTGCATGGCTCGGAGGCAGACTGTGTCAGGCCAGTGAGGCTTGCTCCCCGCGGAGGGGCTTCAGCACCCACATGCCTGGCAAAATAGCACAATCCACGCTGCCGAGCCCTATAGTTATTTTGCCCTCTTTCCCCCATTGCACTGGGGAGTTGAAACAGAGCCGTCACCAAATAAGGAACTGAGTCAAGGACCCTGTTCTACTGAATTGTTTATGCATCTGGTGTTATCTGGATCACGCTACTCCATAGTTTCTACAAACTCCACAAAACGTGCTTATTTGAACTCTTTTGAACTTTAAAGCAGCCTGATTAATACAAGTGCGCATCAGGCTTGGTTGATTTCAATAAGGAGGGCCTACAGCTGCAAAGAGCCATACTTTAACTCTGCGCAAGTAACACCACGGTTCTGGCAAAACCAGCGGCCCAGTGGCACCTCAGAATTGCAGGAAAAAAAGACCAAAGACAGCTTTTGAGCACACAGGACATTCTTCACCACTAATTTTGGTAGCCCTCCAGCAGCCCGCGATAGTTGGTCCATCCAAACCAACTCCGTTAAATCCGGGACCAAGCCCATCACAACCGAAAATTACAACCAAGTTCAAGTACTTGAAGGAAGCAGGGGCTGCAATTTTTTTAAGTAACATGGCTGAGCTACCTCACCCAATTAGCCCCACAGTGCAATTGGGGGAAAAACAAACTGAGGGGGCAAGACACTTCACCTCTAATTCAAGGGTTGGAAGAAAGGTGTGGCCAAGCAGCCTCTGGCACCAATTGGAAGGCTCTTGACAGGACGTCAATTCAGGCAGAGTTGGCACAAATGGGGAGACTGCACAGACAATCATAAGGCCCAGCCCTCCACCTCAAGAGTAACAGCCTGACTCAGTTCCCTAGACCAAACGTTTGCTAATGGGATCAAGGATGGCAGAGAAGGATATTTCCATGGTCTTTAGGAGGGGACGATCTGTCAAACCTAATAAATCGATTAGAGGAGAAGGAAGTGAGGTAGCACTTGCCTGGCATACAGGGGGCTCTATGAATAATGAGGAAACAATGAGGGGTGGCCACCCCAAAATCGGAAACAGCCAAGCGGAGGAAATGGCATACCCAGCTATACAGAGCCAGAGCAAAAGTAATCCTTTCCAGCGAAGCAGCACAGGAATAAACTGCATTGACTGCTGACATGCAGGTTCAGGCAAAAGATTTTTCATACTTCAGCATTAAGGAATGGGAAAACATGCTAGCCTCATATGCCAATGATGACCCAACAAACTCTAGCTCCATTGCAGCAGACAGTAAGGAATCACAAGAAGGTCATTAGTAAATCCTCCTCAGAACACTGCAGAACTCAGTAGAGGCAAATAAATACTAAGTTAACAAAATTAATATACAGATCAGCCTTTTAAAGACCCTGGCGATGTGTAAGGTATCAATGGGAAAACTGCAAATCTGAACAATTTGAGAGGAAGATACGCAGGGCGTCGGGCAAGACTGCAACTGTTCGCCCGTCTTGGATGAATTGGCAACTCTCCCAGAGACTAAGACCCAGCTACTCAATGACCTACAGGTCACTGCCAAACAAAGTGCACCTAGTGGTTCAGGAGCTAAACAGGACAGTGCACCAAGGTTCCCCAGGGCTCCGGTGGGATCCTTGTGAAAGTAACCGTGGTCAATAATCTTTGACAAATGCTACTAGTGTGTCTGTAGCACTTATTGTGCAAACCACTTCAGTAGCTCCTTAAAATATGTCTTAAGCCTGCCATTGCAGCCTGTATGCAGTTTTACACTGCAATTTCGACCTGGCAAAATAATCCTTTTGCCAGGCCTAAACCATATTTTGTTGATACATTTAAGCTACCCCTAGGGGAAGCCCTAAACAGTCCAGAGGGCAATGTGCACTGCATTTAAAACGTTGTACATGTACTTTTAAGTTTTACATGTTCTGGTAGTGAAAAATTCACACATTTATTTTCGCTCCTGTAAAGCCTACCCCTCACATTGGATAACACTGAGTTACCTTATTACATTTAATAATTGAAACGTTTGTTTAGGAGCAGGTAGAAATGTCTCATTTGGTGTCTAAGGTGTTGTAATTTAAAATCTTGCTTAATCATAAAGTTGGGTTTGAAGTCACAATCCTGAAAATGCCACTTTTAAAAAGTTATCATTTTCTTGTCCTAACCTTTTGATGCCTACAGCCTGTTTCCTGGGTGACATAACTAGGCGTAGTCGGCAACTAGCATTTGTGTATTCCTCCCAGACAGCCGCACAAATGAGGGTGTTGGCATGACGGCCCATCCTTTCAGGATGACGGGGTGGAGCTGCACACAGCCCCACCTGCACTTCAAAGACACTGCTTCAGCATGCAGACAGCAAACTTTACACCAGCCTTTCGTTCCCCCAGACATCCTAGGACCAGGGTAAGGATGCAGGAAATTTCAAACACTTCTCTGGAGGAAACTTCATAGGTTTCTTCTACTTCAAAGCTGGCACCAGGTATAAAACTACAACACTCAGATCTACTCTTCAGTTCACTTCTGGACCTGCAGAAGTACTCTAAAGATCTGCCCTACTGCCTCTGGCCTGCTGTGTACTTCAGACTGTCCTACTGCACCAAGAGGACTGCCCTGCTATCTGAAGCCTGTGTTCTGCCCTCAGAAGACTGCCTGCTGCTTGCAACCTGCTTTCACCCAGGACTTTAAGAATGACTTCAAGGGCTAGTTTGTTGGCCTCTTGAGCAGAGCCTCGGGGACAGAAAAAGCTCCAACTAACTTGAAACCGCACCAGGACCATGCCTAAGTGAGTCCTGACCCTCTAAGTGGGTAATGCCCCTCCAGTCCTAGACCATTGGAAGTGGTGCTAAAGGTGCCCAGATATCCTAAATCCAAAACATGAGACTTAGAAAATGTTCAGCCAAAAAGTACTCTGAGAACCAAGGGGAGACCAGGTCCTACCTGATCACCGATCCACCAATGGTGCATCGCTTGTCAGCCGGACTTCGCAGGAGCAACAGTCTTCTCCGCAGCAGCAAATCCTGGTCAGCAGCTCCTTGCAGAAGGGGTACCCCGTCCTCGTGGAGCGCTTGTCTGCTTCGGACTGCAGTCTCATCCCGCTGGTAATTTTAGACTTCCATGCAAAGATCGAACATAGAAATCTTCACTGCGACTTCATCCAGCAGCTCCCAGAGGACAACGCCTCTTTCTCGGACACTGCTGGCTGCCTTGGCCCGCTGAACTTTACCTTCTCTGACATTTCTCTTCAAAATGTATTTTAAGTCCAAAGGTAAGTGTAGACCTGGTCCAATTCACTTGTGTATCTGAAACACGTTCCAACCCAGTCAGCCATAACTTTCGACTTTGCCTCGTACTCACATGACTAGATGGTGCATTGATCTTTAAAGTGCTATTTTTTGCTTTACAAAAGGCATAACTCAGGTTCTACTAATTGGATTTTTGTTTGAGTCAAACAATGTATAAAATTTGACTCTGTTTATGGGAATTTTCTAGTGTTCTGTCTGCACTTTACTACTGTTTAAGTGCTGCATAAATACTTTACACATTGTCTCCAAGTTAAGCCTGCCTATTTTTTGTGCCAAGCTACCACAGGATTAAGCACAGGTTATTTTAGTGACTTTTTGTGGATAACCCTAACAAATTGCGTCTGTGTCTGAGCAGGGTTTCACCACTCTCAACCAACAACCCAATTTCTCACAGACATCATATGAATTTAACAGATCCTCCATGCTTCTTACTCAAATGGTGAAGTTCACTGCTTTCTTTCTCACGTGGTGCAAGAAATCATTGGCAGGATATTTATGACAGAGCAGATATAATCTTAATCATCTCAACACAAGCTTCCACAACACCCAAAACTAGCAATTACAGAGCACTGGGCGAAACACTCTTCTTAGTTAACAGGGAGGGACGAAAGCAAGATTAATGCAAAAAACCATGCATAGTTTTAAAGAACAAACCACATAATACCTCGTGCATCAACATTAGCACATATATCTTTGAAACGTTAAAAATAAAATGTTTATTGCTGAGGAGATGTTACACGGAAGGACATGCAGATAACTAATTTTATGTCCTTGTGAAAGTAACAGTGGTCAATAATCTTTGATAAATAGTGCCTTTGTCTCCTGCTCAGTCCATCACATTTACACTTCATTAGAATTGGAGATCATATGGTTCTTTGTGCGGTTCACACTGGTGTACACGAAAACGGGGTGAAGAAGGTTCTCTAGTTTCATTACTAGAACTTTTAGAATCTCATTTCAGGAGATCAACTGAGCAGGGAATACCAAAGAAAAAGATCCATATTTCCTTTAAACACCAATATTCTGAAAACTGACAGACGCTCTAAATTTAAAAAAATCCCATAATAACTGTGAAGTATTAATTACATTACCTCTCTATCCAGATTATCCACAACAGTTCGAATCTCTCCTGTACTTTTACTCAGAAAGAATATTTGTGGTGTTGGTGAGACAATTCGGTACGCAAGTTTAGAATTTACGTTATTTTCTTCATCAGCATCTGTTGCATTTATTATCATCACCAGAGAATCTAAGGAAAACACGAGACAATTAATAAATAAGCACCAGTAGAATCTCACAAAAAAACTATGCTTTGCAAGCAATACCAAAGGGATTATGTTAAACAGCATTTATATAGCACTCACAAATGTTTAAGCATGCATCTGTGATTGTGGTCTTGCAGTAAATTATTTTCTTTTGTGGAGTGCCGGCTGACCAACCCCGTCTGAGTGAGCATACTGTTGTATCTATTAATAGGTTTTGCCTACAGTTGCACTTCGTAGACTGGGAAAGGGAAGAGTGGATTTTCTGCCAGCCTGGTTAAGATGATGTGACTTTGGACAGCATGAGTATTAAGATATGTGCTTAACCTGTGTCAGCCGTGATGTAATCCATCTTTTTCACCTTATTCTGAACACCATAACTGTTGTCCTTTCCTATGAACTAGATTACTGATTATGCAAGTAATAGTCCGAGAAGTATGGCTCTCTCCACTTGAATAAGTGTTGAGGGCTGAAAATGGCACTGGAAGGATGATATAGATGAGTTGTAAAGTTCTGTTCCTTAAATAAAGGGGGAATTTTGAGTCACCGACTGTTTACTAATACACACATTTTGACCTCGCCCGGCTAATGCCACAACTCAGTCTTCATTCGTGCTCAAAGAAAACTTTATTTATTTACTATCACATTTTGAGTCACCGACTGTTTACTAATACACACATTTTGACCCCGCCCGGCTATTTCCGGTTCCGGGTCAGTCACAACAGAGCCAGGAGGTTACCGCGCCACAATCCGGTGCAACCACTCGATTTCCCGGGCTTTCCTCACTGGGTTCTGTATTTAAACATTCGTCTAGCGTTACCAACGGAGCTGATCGGGCTGGCAATCGTGGCAGGACATTGTTCCCTGGAGGTGTAAGTACGGCATAGCCGTTAGTTTAGGTTTTGCAGGAGTCGGGTGTTTTTCCTCCGACGTCCTGAAGTAGGTTTATATTTTGATGACTTCCCACCAATCGACAAATATTGACTTGGGATAGTAGGAACATAGGAACGTTGTTCCTTCTTCCTTTTTGCATAGAGTGTGTGCTTTATGTTATATGTGCGTTTTGTCTGATGTCTGTGTCCATTTTCACCCATTATGTTTTCACACTAGTACACGTGACAACGTTATGAATAGTGTTAAAAGGAGATTACTTTATCACTTTTTTTCAGATCACTGAATGCTCACGATGGATTGATCATCTAGCTACGTGAATATGTTTTTTATCTCCCCTTTTGTGTTTCCTTTCAGGTTTACAGACCATATAGACCTATTGAGGCATTACATATTCCTAGGAGGTTATTTCTTCCTGGTACACATATATTTCTCTCTTTTTCTACTTTATTTCTACGTTATTACACGACACAGTGAGTTTTAGGAAGGGATCCTTAAGGTCCTGAAGAAGAAGCCTGGGGAGCTTCGAAACATGTCGGCAGACATAGGAGGCACAGCTCATTGAGGCATCTACACCTCCTCCCCTCCACTTTTTACTAATACTAGCTCAATGGTGTATTAAAATGTCTTAAACCACAGAGCCAGGTATTTTTGATCTCACACCTCCATTCACTCCAGACCCTTCCTCTCACACCCCCGCACTACACATAGTTGTCTCACAAACATCAGTGCTCCCACGCAAACGTAGGTTGTAGCACACCCCGTCCCGTAGAGGGGCGGGAAGACCCCTATGATGAAACATGACACCAAGGGCCCTTTTGGTGTGTGAGGGGTATTTTAACAACTAATGTGTATTCTCCACCAATGTGGGATACATACTTCATTTTGGGAGATTCTGATATACATACTTACCTGTGGGTGGATCATTATGTTTATTGCCTTAAATAAAGGAACAGTAGTCTTGATCATTCAAAGCGCCAAGTTCTTCACTACTGTTTTTTGCTGGTCAGGTCTATTCACCCCATGACCCCAGTTCTCTTACTTTTTTCTGGGTACACTACTATTATCCAAAATGTCAACTCTGGGCACAAAAGCCTTTCAAAAATATAAATGAATATCTAGATTTAGGACTAAAGCTAGAAGAGAAAATCAGTTTACATCTTTATCCATTCATTATGTAATTAACTTTAATTCACAAACCGCTTGAAGGATAATCCGATTAAGGATGTAGATGAATTTTTCAGAATGTCATTCACTGGTGTACCATTAATGGAATTCTAATCCTAGAGAGGAGATTCTGAGTCACTGCCAGTACAAGGACTCTACTATTGTCGTTTGGGCTCTGTTAATTATGAGGGGGTCCTGTTCTCGTGAGAGGTATGGAATGACATTGGGCGGGGGGTTCTCTGTAGATGAATGCCCTGCTCTCCAATAGAGACTCTTACCTATTTTGGGAAAGAATAGCATCTGAGATTTACCTTGCACGGGTCAAGCCTAGAGCTAGAGACAACTGCATGCTGTATTAAAATGGGATGTTGTAGGTATCAGTGATAGCTAGGGATTCCCGGCCTTGTTTCTTTATAATGCAATGCCAATCTCTCTCAAACATGAAGATTATTCCTTTCCCTGAAGAACCAGGACAACTATGCTGACATTTGAGGAGTAAACTGGGGCTGGATCTGCTAGCTTTCAGACGCACTACGGTGCACAGGTGAATCTCTGGTCTGCTGTGATCCTTGCAACCTCCTGCTGGGGCTTGATGTAGTAGCCTAAATGCCTGGAAAGTGAAAGCATTCTGAATACATACGAAATATGCTACATGATGGTAACAATTTCTATTGCCTGTCATTGTGGAGGAATGAAAGTACTTTGATAACAGATGCGCAACATGGGGACTAGATTTGTTAGAACTAGTATTGAAGTATAAGCCAGCACAATTTTAGATAGGTCTGATATAACCAATATAATCTATGCAGACCCGGATATCAAAACCAAAGGAACAACTACACAATGTGTGGAAGGCAACAACAGATCAAAGGGATCTTGCTGCATCCATAGAAAAAACACCACTTTGTCAGATTGTTTCTATGTTTCCTTGCTCTGAGCTCTTTCATCTGCTGATGAGTAACACATCACCTTTATGCTCTATGTGTATAGGTAAAGCAATTAACAGAGTAAATTAATTCAGACAATGCACGGATATCTTGGAGCACAATGAACAACACTAGGGAGACCAGTTTACTGTAAACAGAACAGTCAAGAGACACAGTCAACTTACATTACGTCTGTAACTACTGGGTTTCTTGGTGGCTATATTTTGTATATGTGCAGACAAGCCTATCTTTAAAGTCATTTGTTGTTTAGAGGAAGCAGATAGATTCCTCCATCTATCATGGAAAACCATACACTCCTCCAGAAGAGAGCTTTTAAAAGTCTATATAAACACAAGTATTTAATTTCAGCAATATATCTGTATTTCGGAATCATACTCCTTGAAATGTGTCAGCTCCTCTTACAGGGACAGTACAAAGATTCAATCAGGTGCATCTAGACATATCGATGATTATGTAAAAAAAATGGTTCTCAGAGAATGTTAAGACAGCTGTAGAAAGTTATACAGCTTTCACTGATAGGATGTATTCTGCTCAGCCAGGATTCACTTTCGACTAGCACATGCTACAGTGAGGTTAGCACAATATACATTCCACTGGTTCCTTGGAGACCATTACCTCATTTCTGGAGCAAAGAGAATGCATGATAGGGGATATTTTAAGGGAACTGTACAATCTAGAATATCAACTGCAGCTGCCAATGTTACAACTGCAACCACATACTCCTATGTTGTGTTGTTGAAATCATGCATATCAGTATTTACTCCTCACATCTCAAGCTACAGGATCCATAACTGGCCATCCCAATAAGGGTTACTCATTGAAACAGAAAAGGTTGTGCCCACAAGAACATCCTGTAGTGTGATGTGCCTTAGGAATGTAGCTGCATACTCACCATGAAGTCCAACCAGGCCAAAACATTTTTGAGGTGCATGTTTTCTTGTGTCGAGGGGAGCTCAGCCCGTGCTCGACCATTGCTTCCAGTCAAAAGATGGATTGAGTGTGCATGACCTGCTATGCATCATAAGAGTTCTCTTGGTGCTCAAGTTTAGACTCGCTAACAAATGGACACTGACAAAATGTTACAAAACCTTTAGTAAAATAGCTACATGTTCTATTAGCCTTCATTCATAAGTGAATCAGTTTTTGTTTATTTTACAGACATTAATTGTTTTGTGCCTTCTCACCGACTGTATCAAGGATCACTGCCCCATCACTAGAACATAACATATGTGGATATATAAATGTCACCATTCCTTCCAAAAAATTATTTGTACTTGGGATAAACAGTAATGCCAATTAATGAATGTCAGTTATGAATGTTCTGTTATGCAGGGCTCCTATGCGTTTTGCAGACAACGGTGGTGTTACCGGGAGATAGGATGACTTTGCACCATTTGAAAGAAGATTGTACCTCGCTGCAAACTATAAAGTGACTGTGAGAAGACAATAAGAACAAAGTTAGTCATTAGAAAATGGTGCTCTCAGCGAGTCTGTTGATGTCTAGGACAATCTAGGAGCTGGAATTCATAATGTAATGTGAGATCTATGAGTGGAAGTGTGGGGCTTTCCACAACACGTGGCAAGAGATTGAGAGAAAGATTCAGGAGATGTCTTGACAACTGGGGAGGTTACATCCAAGCTATCTGCCGTGAATAAAGCTCAGAATCAAGTCCAGGAGTCCAAAGACCACGTGGCTGCTTCCTTTGTGCAGCTTGAGTGTGCATTTAACCGGCTAGAGGACACAGTGAATACTTCCTACTAGAGGATACTAGTATTATTGGTAGTGACAGAAGGAGAAATCTAAGGAAGGTGACAAGAGCTCCTGGAACTGGAGGTAATGGATGGGGGTCAGGCAGACATGGTTGAAGTGATCACGGCAGCAGAACTTTCTATCTAGAGTTCGTAAAAGTGTTTGAGGGTTGAAGGGACCCTTCTTTGTCAATTAAGGAATACTGCAGAGTTGTTCATAGTTTTGAGGGAAATCTAAAGGAAGAAATTGATGGCATTTCAGGATAACCCTTCTGAATTCCCCTAGATCTTAGCCAGGGTACAAACGCTGCAAGTTGCTGGTCATAAAAACTGGTGGGGGGGCATTATTTTGGCAGGTGGCTAAACTGGAGATGAATTATAGAGGCGAGGTCCAAACATCCTTAATGCACTGCTAGTTTATAACAAAGAAAATAAGAAATAAAGATTCTCAGCAGATTTGGATATCGTAGACATCAGCTACAGTTGAGACATATTTAATCAAAAAAGCCTTTTTAGTTTGTAAGCAATAAGGAATCGTTTAAGCCACTGGGTATTGCCAAAGACGTCGTATTATGATAGATCACACAGCTGATAAAGGATGGAAAATGGATCGTGGTGGTTGACTGAGTAGAAAAATAATCACAACGAAGGTGGAGCGAATAGGTTTGAGATTCAAGGTAAGTAGTACTGGTAAGGTGAAAATCTTTGCCAGGATCGGCTGTTATGATGTGCAGAAGCGGTGTCAGTGAAATACACTTGGTGTGTCCCAGACAATGGTTTCTAATGTTTGAATAGATGCATCATTACTCTGATCACACATTTAGGCTAGCAAAACTGTTGTCTGCTGCATTACCTGGTTACCTGACAAGCTTTTTTATTTTGTTGGGTATGTGGAGTTGATAGTAACCACTTTTACCAATGCAAAGTGAGAATACTAAATGCCTCAGGTTGGTGCTATGGTGCCTTAAGAATCAGTGGGATACTCTGCTTGTGGGATTTACTGTAAGATTCAGAATCCTCAATGTCAGTATGCTGGAGGACGTAAGCTTTTAGGGGATTGGTGATCTTGAACAATGGGCTTACTAACAATGAGATTATTGCAGGGATGCCACTTGTATCTCCTCATTTGGTCTTGTTTCACTAGCTGACCAGGAACATTGAAGATTTCTTTAATGCATATTCAGAGTTTCAATTTCATATACAATTACTGTTAGGGAACCCAGTGCTTTAAGAGGGTTTTGGATGTATCTTGTTTCTGAAATGGGGGTATTGTATTTTGCACCATTTCTCTTGGAATAATAAAAGGTCTTCAAATAAATATTTATTAAAAGACATCCTTAAAACTTTCACAACAAACGATTCACAAATAAATGGCTGAGGCAATGATTATTGCACCTGTAATCAAATGTATACCCTGTTTAACAAACATTGGTGCACGGTTCAGGGAGTTCAGCCACTTAAACCCACATATAGGACAAAGTCCAACATTCAATTTCAAGTGTCACATTTGTTTGTCATGATTTGACATAATTAAATCTAGTCAGAAGTACAAGTAAATTCACACAATGCAAAACAAATCAAGATTTTTTGTATTTATACAATATTGTTTTAACATTTGTACCACTTGCTCCCGGGGCTTGAGCCGGGAGACTACTATTTGCGCTCTTGCACATTGCACTGATAAACTTGCACTTGTAATTAACTTGATTGCTTTTAAACCTGCTTTTAACATTGTTACGTTTTAAACTGCTGGTCAATTGAATCGAGTGTTTTTGCCACAACTCCCTGGGTAACTGAGCTGACAGTTTCTTGGTCAGCTTCCTCCTACCTGCCACTGTTCGCTGTACATGCTGCCAACCTTCGGGGGAACGGGGATAATTGGTGAGCGTGCTCGGGTGGACATAGGCGGTTTCCCGGGACTCGTGTGGAGTAGGGTCGCCATCTTGGGGTAGTATTAGGTCAGCGGGCTAGTTTTCCCATACGCTATATATGGAAGCACGGACGCGACCACACAGCAGACGCGTGCAGCGGGCGCGCCAAATTTGCGCCAAAGGCAAGCCCGTCTGCGCCCGTCCGCGCTCCGTTCGTGCCCAGCTCCAGCACCCCTGCCCAACCGAAACCAGGTGCGACAAAAACTACGGGGTACTCCAGATCTCAGCTATTGGACTTGAAGCCAGCTGGTAAGTCTTCGGACTGTCTGTGTCTCATGTTTAACACGAGACCAGGGTCTTCCTTGACCATTTGCTCCAATTGCAACTCCTCTTTGCTTAGGATTAGTTACCAACCTATTAGGTCCACCAATATAGAAAGTTCTAAAATGGTGGAGCGTAACAATAGTGGTAAAATGTTTGCTGCTCAATGCTAGGTCATTGGTGAAGCATAGTGTTGAGTGTGCCTCGTTTATTGAGGAGGAGAATATTCAAATTGCTTTCATCACTGAAGCTTGGACAGAAGACAGCTCAGGCCCCGATATTGTCAAAGCTACTCCACCAGGGTTTCTCTGCCATAATCTAAACAGGCCACTCAGGAGAGGGGGGTGGGCTTAGCCATAAAATATCACAACTCACTAAAGGCTGCCTTTCATAGAGCCTCCAATTTAGTCTGTGAGGCACTCTCCTTTAGTTTCAGTCTATCACATCATCACACGTTTAAAGGCATTTTATTATACAGACCCCCGGGACCTAGGAGCGTTTTCCCATACTCTATTGGTAATCTGCTGGAAGAGGGGCTCTGTACGGATTCCTTCACAATCCTTGGTGATTTTAATTATCATTTAGAAACATTGATGGACCCAGATACAGTGGCCCTTATGGATCTGATGAAGAGTGCTGACCCAAGTCAACAGGTGACAGGCCCCACGCATATGACAGGTCACACTTTGGATGGGATCTTAATCAACCACCCTCAATTGTGATATACGGGCTCTTTGCCTCCGACTTGGAAAGACCATGCGGCTGTGCACTTTGAGCTAACCCTGGCCACGCATAACAAGACTGAGAAGGGTACTAAGACTCAGATTAAAAGCAGAGCCTGGAAAAAGAAAAAAAAAAAAAAAAAAAAAAAAAGAGGGTACGGACCGACAGGATGCACTTATGGCATCTGTAGGTCAGATACCCTCAGGAATAGAGGAGGCAGTCTCTCACTACACATCCTGGGTGGAGTCAGCCTGCAATAAACTCGCCCCAGTCAAGATGGTATGCCCTAGAAGGTCCCATCCTACAGCCCCCTGGTACTCAGAAGAACTAAGGAGACAAAAACACTTCTGTAAGTTGGAGTTGGAGGAAAGAATACAAGGGAGAGGAGAAAAAGAGCTATAGACAAAGTCTCGCCATTTATAAGCAACTCTTATTCGATGCTAAGAATTTTTTTTTAAATAACATTAATTTAGCAAAAAACTTGTACTAAAGAACTTTTTAAAACTGTCTCAAGTCTGGCATCCGCCAGGCCAACAAAAATTGAAGCAAGTCAGGAACTATGCGACGACATTGCCAGGTTCTTTTTGAATAAGGTAGAGGTCATGTTCTTGGACTTTAGCCACCCAAGCCCTGGAGGAGCAGGAGGTGAAGAAGGGTAGGAGGCTAGCTCCTGATTTTCCCTCCTCCCCCCCCAGCCACACCCCCCCGGTCTTTGATAAATTCGGGCCATTGTCCACAATCGACACTGTGAGGCTGCTCCTGTCTGCAAAATCAGGCTCCCCTTATGATCCTTGTCCAGTCTCAGTGATCAAACAAGTCCCAGTACCAGTGGCCTTTTTGCTCACCCCTTTGTTCAATTCAATGTTTGAAGCTGGGCACTTCCCTAGATCCTGGAAGCAGGTCTCGATATTGCCGCTGCTAAAAAAAAAAGCCCAATTTGGACCCAAAGGAGCCTAATAATTTTCGACCCATATCACGCCTCCCTTTAGCTGCAAAATTGGCTGAGAAAACCATGAACTAGCAGCTTAGCGCCTTTCTATGTGAAACCAACGTCTTAGATCCCACTCAATATGGGTTCAGAGAAGGGCACAGCACAGAATCTGCCCTTATAAAATCCACGGAAGAGATAAGGGAGGATGTGGCCAAAGGAGGCAAGGCTGCTCTGATTATGTTGGACCTGTCTGCGGCCTTTGATACGGTCCATCATGATGTTCTGATGGACCGTTAACTGGCATCCGGGGTCCAAGGCAAAGCATTTGAACTCCTGAAATCTTTTCTGATGGACAGAGCTCAAACTGTGGCATTGGGTGAATTCCATTCCAAACCTTTTTCCTTGCCGTGCGGAGTGCCTCAGGGGTCCTCGCTTAGCCCCACTCTCTTTAACGTAAATGTTTCCTCCCTGGCTACTCGAATTGGAAGATATGGTTTCAACCTGACATCGTATGCAGACGACACACAAATCATGGTGGCCATGCGGCCTGGTCAGGCAGCGGGAACTGACAACAGGTTCCACGATTGCATGGCAGCAATCGGCAGGTGGATGTCACAAAACTGCCTGAAACTGAATTCAGGAAAGACCAAGGTCATCCTATTTGGAAATGATCCTAACTTCTGGAACCCTAGGTGGTGGCCAGAAGCAATGGGGACTCTTCCCACTCACGCTAGGAAGGTGAAAAACCAAAGAGTCATAATTGATGAGAAACTTAACTTTGGTGATCAGATCAACGCAGTTGCATTATCTACATTCTTTATTGTAAGAATGATTAAAAAAGTTCTCCCCTTCTTGACGGCAGAAAGCAAGCTGACTGTAGTCACTACACTTATGTCCAGACTTGATTACTGCAAAAGCCTGTATTTATTCATACTGGAATGCTTTTTGAATTACCTGCAACTGCTGCAAAACACCTCTCCAAATTTGCCCCCATCTCTAATGAAATTAAAAAGTTGCATTGGTTGCCGGTTAGGAAACGGGTGCATTTCAAAGCGCTCTGCACGGTCTACAAGGCACTACATGATCTAGGTCCAGACGTTTTGAAACAGCACATGCAGTGGTACCTACCCAGAAGAACCCTTCGCTCCTGTGAAGCCAAGTTGGTGATAATACCATCAATAAGAAAGTCTTCATGGGGTGTGAGAAGTTTCACAGTGTGTGCAGCAAAGGCTTGGAATGATCTTCTGCCATATCTGCGAAAGGCACCTGATCTTACTTTTCGGAGGGGGATTGAAAACCAGTTTTTTCACGCTTTAATGTTGCCTCTTCTCCTTATTTCTCAGAGTATAGTTGTTAGCGCCAGGACAACCTCGCGTAATTGCTGCACTTTAGAAATCGCTATAACGTAACATAATATGTGCCTCTTAGCACTGAAGAAGTCCTGTGTGGGACATAACGCTTTGGCTACAATTGAAGAAAGCTTTTAAGAAAATGAAGATTTGAATAAAGAGAGAAAATATTTTTTTCAATCTAAAGACAGATCATTTGCAGTACGTGAATTGTACTACTGACTAGATTTAAATATGTTAAGTTATGATGAAAAAATATAACTTAAATTACTTGTGATATTTGAGTGCTGGACCACTGGGTTTTATATCTTTAAAACTTTATCTATAAGACATGTTATTTATATCAACATTCACTGTACTGTTAACCAACTCTGGAATCAAACTTTACATCCTCCAGTTACCTTTTGATAATATTGTTCTTCCACCTGACAATCTAATGGTGCTTTTATTAAAAAAAATTTAAACACAGTTGTGCTCGGTTGCAATATTAAAACCAGAACACCCCTTCAAAACTTCACAAAGGAGGTGCTTAGTGGCTAGATTAACATTTATAACTAAACGCTGTGTGCGCTACTACAGAAGCTGGCTAAATATTAAAAGCCTTAATAGCCAATAGACTCCTGAATCTGAATAACCCCTCATCATGCCCAAATGTAGTAAAATACAGAAAATTCCTTTATGCCGATTCAGTAAGAAGTCTACCCGCACACTTGTGCATTGTAGGCAATATGAATGTTAAAATTATCAAACAAGAAAAAAATATAAATAAATATGAAGGAGTAAGTTACTTATAGCAAACACAAGGAGACAACGGACGGAGACCTTAAACTTTTAAGACACTCACCCCCTGTCACAGATCTGGGCTGAATCCATCATTGTTCTTTAGCTCACTTCGCCACCCCAGTTCAGACCCAGCCATATGCAAATCAGTCTTGACCCTGTTCCTCATGGGTATAATCCAGCCTGAACTGACAAGCCAGGTCTTCCCTGGACAGGAAACAAGCATCCTGGGACGGGTTTCGGGGTAACACCCCTCAACAGCCAGGCTAGCTTGAATCCAGTGACAAAGTGAGCAAGAGACCCACATCTGGGAATACCCTGGAGAATCTTACTTACCCTGTAAGCATATATTAGCGTGTAGTGTTTTAGATTCACATGCTATGCACACTCCTACCATCTAGTGTTGGGCCCGGACTCTGCAATTTGTTTTCTCAAGGAAGTCTTTTATGGTTGACGTTGTGCGTCTTATCTCCTTCTACTCGAGACAATGTGCTTGTTACCTTTGTTAGACTGCAATGTTTTTCCCTGCCATACAGAAATTGAGAATGTAGTCTGCTAAGTTAGCATTTGCAGTCAAACAAGCTTAAAGTTGTTGTGTATATGTGTCACCAACTAATCACTACAGTAGAAGCGGGAGGGTGCATGTCAATTTGCAGCACTACACGCTACGAATAGATGCTTAGAGGTAAGTAACATACTCCATTCGTAGCATGTGCTGGCTGCACATACATATGCTATGCATAGACTGTAAAGAAGTACTCCTCTTGCGGTGGCTTTAGGCATCAGATGGTGTATTTGCTTGAAATAATGTGCGTAGAACGGTTTGTCCCCACTAGAGGTTGTTGTCTGGCTTGTACATCCACACAATAGTGTTTGGTAAAAGTATGTGGGTTTGTCCATGTTGCCGCTCTACAAACGTCTATTAGCGGGATATTTACCAAAAAGGCCACTGATGCTCCCTTTTTCATTGTTGAATGAGGCCTTGGCACTCTGGATAGTGTTAGTTTTGCTTTAATGTAGCAAATCTGTATACATTTTGCAATCCATCTTGCAATCCCTGCTTTCGAGATGGGACTACCTTTCCTAGGATTTTAAAAAACTACAAAGAGTAGTTGTGTTTTTCGAAATGTTTTTGTACATTCCACAAAGTACATAAGGGCTCTTTTACAATCTAGTCCATGTAATGTGCCCTTTATGCACCGATTCTAGTTTTGGGAAGAAAACCGGCAAGTCTACTGTCTGATTTAAGTGGAAAGGGGATATAGCCTTGGAAATAAGGTTCCACAATAGTTAGTGAGTGTATTTCGCTTACTCTTCTTAGCGATGTAACTGCAACAAGGAAAGCCACTTTCCATTTTAGAAACTGTATTTTGGATTTTTGCATCGGTTCAAATGGTGTAGACAATCATGTCAACACTATGTTTATGTTCCATCAAGGCACAGGAGGTGTTTGTGATGGAATTACTCTTTTGAGCCCCTCCATGAATGCTTTTAGTACTGGTATGCGAAAAGGTGATTGATGTCTTTTGTTTTGCAGATTTGCAGCGACTGCTGCTAAATACAGTCTTATAGAAGTGTAAGCTAGATGTGATTTTTTAGATGTAACAAATAACATACCAGTTGCTGCTCAGCTGGAGAACATGGGTTTATGTTGTTTGCAGTAAATAGTGGACAACAAGTTTCCATTTTGCTGCATAACACGCACTTGTGGTTGGTCTTCTGGCTTCCTTAAGGATGTTCATACATTTTGATGGTAAGTCTAAGTGCCCATATTCTACGACCTCAGGAGACAGATTGCAAGGTTGAGTTGTTGCACGTTTGGGTGTGCGACTCTGCCCTTAATGTGAGTGAGAAGATCTGGAATGCTGGGAATGTACTAGGGTTAGTTCCAGTAGTGTTGTACACCATGGTTGGCGTGCTCTGCGAGTATCGTTTTTTGTGATTTTTGTCTGTTTCCTGACCAGATAAGGAATGACAGTATTGTCTTTCAACTGTGGATGCCTGGATTGTTAAGTGTTGGCATTTTGCATTTTCTGCGCTGGCAAAGAGATCTATTGTCGGAGTTCCCCACAGTGCAAGTATGTCTGTAGGACTTGAGTTTGGAATTCCCATTTGTGGACTTAGTGCTGCAGTCTGTTTAGTAGGTCTGCTACTGTGTTGCCCACCCCTGGTTAGTATTGTGATAGAAGGTGGATCCTGTGCCTGATGACCCATTCCGTATGAGTTGAGATAGCTGTAATGAATGGGCCCCTCCCTGTTTCTGGATGTAGTACATCGCAGTCATATTTTCTGTGCATAGAAGAATATTCTTTCCGGTTATGTTGAGTAGAAATGCTTTAAGGTGTCTAGTAGTTCAAGAACATGGATTCTAAATGGCTGTTGTTGTGCAGAACAGTGCCCCTGTACTGTAATGTCTCCATATGAGTACCCCAACCCAGGACTGATGCATCTGTTGTAAATCGTTACTTGCGGGATTAGGTCTAAAAAATGCTCTTAACTTTTGTGTGTTTTGTGTATTCCGCTAATGTAGTGCCTGATGGGCCTTGGGAGAAACAAACACTAGATCTTCCATTTTGCCCCCTGCATGTGACCACTGTAATGCTAGCCCTCCTGTAGGGGGGGGTCTCATATGTAGTCTTGCTTGTGGAATTATTGGTCTGCAGGAAGCCTTCATACCTAGAAGATGCATCACCATTTTGTCACGATGTGGCTGAAAAAGAGCCAGTTGGTTCTGGAGATTGCGAACCCTTTGCGGAATGGGATAAGCTTTCGTTGTGATCAGATTGCGTATGGCTCCAAGATAAGGTTGTATCGGGAGTAAATAGGATTTTGTCACATTTATTGTAAATACCCATTTGTTTAAGAGGTTGATAATGGTTTGGGTGTCCTGTAGACATTTCTGTTTGCTGGAACTCTTGATCAGCCAATCGTCCACGTAAGGTACGACATGGTTGTTTCCCCTTCATAGACATGCTGCTACTACAGCTAGACATTTGGTGAATACCCATGGGGCTGTAGTTGCAGAAAATGAAAGTACTTTGAACTGATAGTGACGTTCACTTACCACAAACCGGAGGAAGCGGCGATGTGCCGGACGGATTGGTATAATAAAGTATGCATCCTTCAGATCTAATGCGGTCATGAAGTTTCCTTCCTGCACTACTGGTCTCACATCCTTTTGTGCCACCATGTGAAAGAGTTTGGATAGGATGTGTTGACTAAGTGGGCACAAGACCAGTATGGGATGAAGCGTCCCATCCTTTTTGGGCATTAGGAAGTATAGGGAGTATACTCCTTTCCCTTGATATTTAAACAGGACCGGTTCTATGGCTCCTTTTTGTAATAACACTTTTACTTGTTCCTTCAGCAGATGTAGATGATGACAGAGTGTTTGTTTTCTTGGTGGGATATTTGCTGGTTGAGTTTTGAACTCTAGGCAATATCCCGGCCTGATGTCTAACACCCATAAGTCCGATGTGACTTCTGGCCACAACTGATGGATTTGCTGTAGCCTTCTCCAACAGGTAATGTGGGATTGCGGTGGGGGGGATTGGGGTGGGGGATGACTAGTAAGTCACTGTTTTGAGATACAAGCTCTCTTTCTCTACCTTCTCCTCTTGATATAAATCCACCTCTATTACATCAATTTCCTGATTGCTGGTGGTATTGTTGTTGCTGGCGTTGGTAACTTGGGGTCTCTGGGGTGTTATTCTTTGAGGGCCCTCTACGTTGATACCTCTGGAAGGGCTGGTGAGTCTGAGAAGTCAATCAATCATTCAAACATTTGCATGGCTCCCATTGATGTTGTGGTCTGTGTCCTTTTTGATTTTTTCAAGTTGAGTGTCCTCTTCTGGACCAAAGAGATGCTTGCCATCAAACAGTATGTTTAAAATGTGATGTTTCACTTCTGGCTTGAACCTTAATATGCAAAGTCACGCATGTCATTGTAGTATCACAGAGAAATTAATGCCTCTCACAGCCATGTCTGCAATATCTAGAGCACACCAGATTGGTTTGTTAGATATCCATCTTCCTTCTGCAACCAGATCTTCCCCTTTTTTCTTATACTGCTCTGGGAGATGCTGCAATAGTTCTATCATCTCATCCCATCTAGCTCTATTTTAGCATGATAGAAGGCAGACCAAATAGGCAATTCTCCAGTGATTTGCATGTCCTGTAGCAACCCTTTTTCCTGCTGCATCTATGCACCTACTCTCCTTGTCAGGAGGTGGCGCTTCCCCTGTGGTTTGGGATGCTGCTCTTTTACAAGCTGTAGCAATGACTAAGGAGTCCGCAGTTGGGTGCCTTCTGATGTAGAGAGAGTTGGAAGGCCTGTACTTTATTTCAATCCTAGGGGTAAGTCCCCTCAATTGGACTGGGTTAAAAAATATATTTAGATACTTCAGCATAGAACCTATCATGGGTATATATTGGACTGTGCTTTCTGTTCTAGAAAGCATTTCTACCAGAAAATCAGTTTTCCCCTCTGTAGTTTGCATTAGCAATTTATGTTATTCCGCTGCCCTTTGTATCTCACTATGATACAAGGAGGTATCACCAGGTGGAGATGCTTTAGGCGGAATAGGAAGTTATATTTCAGTATCTGGAAGGACCACATCCTAATCATCCCATGGGTCTGGACTGTTTGTGGATCTCCCTGTGAGTCAGAAAAGTGGTCTGTATGCTCTGCGCGGTCTCCATCCCTTAACTTCTTGAGCAGGTGAGGGTGACCTTGTGTGTAGTGCAAGAGGTAAACTCGATGGCATGGGGCCTATGGTCCTATGTTCTGTTGCTTCCCTTTTTGGTAGTGGCTGTGGAACATCTAAGTCCTGACTTTGTCTTTTGGATGCTTCAATATAGTGCTGCTTCTGCATGAATTCATGAAGGCCTTCAAAAACATTGCCTTCTACCGCCTTTATTAATTTTGACTGTGCCTTGGCCGGTGTCTCGGTTGCTGAGGAAGGCGTTTTTGTGTTTGACGTTGTTGCAACCAAGCTGTTCTTCGGCGTCAAAGTGACCATGATCTTTTGTCTTAGTCTGAGTAGAGGAGAATTTCGAACCTATATGGCTTGACGCCGATCGCTTATTCAGTTCAGACTGGTTATCCAGAGACGAAGCAAGGCTTGGGTGTTTTGTCGCTGCGGAGGTCTGGCTCGAGGTAGACGGTGGTTTTTCGCATCTACGTTGGCCTGGTGTCGGCTCCATGCCTCTCAGGAGGCCATCTCACCCGATAGGGATCAAGAATTCTCTTGTCCTGTCTCGGCTTGAAGATGCGCTCTTGATGTGGACCAAAGCCCAAGGACTTGGGCGCACCAAGGCTTTGAAGGGGAGGCTTTTGTAGGATTTTCTTTAAATGGGATGGGTCAATTCTACTCAAGGCCTTGGCATCATCTTCATTCTGGGACACGACCCTGGCAGCGGAGACTGATGCATAGTCTCCCCAACCTGCATATCTGACTCTTCTCCCCCATTGGACTCATCGGAGGTGACACAGTGTGAGCTGGTGATGACGCACCTTCATTCAGTTGTGGCATCGGAGTCTACCTCACCCATGCTGGTGGGCTTCTTCTGGGGAGAACTCCGCCTCCATTGCCATCTCAATGTTGTGATCTAGTCTCCAAACCTGTCTTCTTCGAAGTGTTTTCTTCCTCAAAAATAACTTAAACGAGGTGCAGTCCTGTTCTTTGTGCTCCGGCGACAAACACAGGTTACAGACATCATGGGTGTCAGAGTAGGCGTACTGTGTCCCACATCAAGAGCATCTTCTAAAGAGACTGCAGTTTTTAGCCTTCATAACCAGAAGAATATAATTCTAGACGCGAGTGAAAGGTGATGTCAAAGTTGGCTGCTTCTGATTGACTCCTACACGGTTCCAACGGTCGTAGAAGCCGTATGTACGATTTCACTGTAGATTTCCATTTCCCCCCGTTAAGCGTCCGTACTCTGCATGGGCGTCTACATTCACAGGGCTCCGACGCAGTCTGTCCAATCGCGATGGCGGAAAAAATTATCCAACAAAGATGCCGTTGAACATGCGTATTGCCTCGAGGAGGATGAAATACGACGCACAATGTAGACCATAAAATACTTCTTCGTGAAAAACAAATTGCAGAGTACAGACCCAATAGTGAATGGCTGCAAATACACAAGCTATGAACACTCCTGCCAACACATGCTACGGATATTACATTTCTCAGCATAATGTTAAGCCCTTTTGCATCACCTGTCACTCAGGAGAGGGTAAAAGTAAATTATTCTATTACAAAGGTGCCCAAGAAAGTCAAGGAGAGCCAGATCCATGCTATATGCGCATAAAAACAAGTTCCACTTATATGTATGGTATGCAAATTTATCTTGTGTTGGTATCCTTAAAATCTGGCATGCATCAAAGCCTGCGTTGTCAGTGCCTTTCTATATCAATTTCAAAAGTTAATCTTTCCAATCCATTTGACCAGTTTAGCACAGCAATCCAAAATATGGAAGGAATGAACATGCAACAAGAAAATTCAAAGATACAAGGTAACTTTAATACACATTTATTAATACTGTAGGTTAACTTCTAAAAGGTATAATTCTTACTTGCTGCTGATAACTCCTCAATAGCACCATGAAAAACATCAGTTGTAAAAACTGGTGCATTGTCATTTATGTCAATGACTTTAACTCGAAGTTCTATTGGAGGTTCGACATCACTCCCATCCTGGTTCAGGGCATAGCCTTTGAGCTGAAACACAGAAAAAAAAAAATGTTAAAAGTATGTTTGAACCAGAACCAGCTTGTGTAATCAATGGAGAAAACAACAGGGCACATGAGGTGTGACCAAGTCCATTTATCTGGGAGGCAGACTGCTGAAACTGAAAGCAATCTACAGCCTATCTGATGATCTCTTAATTCCACCAAGCTTAGATGGGTTTTACATAAGTTTAGTAGGCATGCGAGTATGTGAGAGTAGTGCATCTGCCTGAGCCGAGAACAAGACCGGCATGCACAATAGAAAGGTGCAAGCACAAGACACATGCATGAGACAAGAAGGCCTGCACACAGCACAGGATGTTGTGAATACACAATAGAGAGTATGTCCTTGTGGGAGCAAGCATGCACATGGGAGAAAGAAGCATTCAATAGCCCAGTGCGAGCAAGAGGCACATGTCGGAAACAGGTGCAGGAAGAAGAGACACACTTGAGAGGTGTTTGAGACATGCAAGAAACAGAGCTGCATTTGAGAAGGAGGCATGACAGGAGGTCCAGAGAGGAGCAACAGAGAGGCATGTGAGACAGGCAAAGAATGCAAAATTGTCTCTCAGGAGGCCTGCTAATTGGACTGTAGCAAGAGTACACAACTGCAGCAAATAAAACTTTGCCTGCAATTTGTTCATTAAAGTGACTGTAAAACTGCTACTATGTGACAGCAAAGCAGCAGGATTGTGTGTGGATCTGCAGCTCTACATGCCAAGAACAGATGCATACTGGTAAGTAGCATTTTCCGTTTGAGGCATATGAGCTGCAGATCACACACGGAGCATAGATTGTATAGCAGTACCCGCCCCTAGCGGTGACCACCAGTATCTGTTGCAGTAGTTTGAAATAGTGTTTTGAGTACAGCCTGGCCCACACTAGCTTGTTGTCTTGTTTGCACATCTACACAATAGTGCCTTGTAAATGTGTGCGGTGTAGACCATGTAGCTGCTTTGCAGATGTCATCTAAGGGAATGTTCCCTAAAAATGCTATTGAAGCCCCTATTTTTCGGGTAGAGTGGGCTTTAGGAGGAACAGATAACGTACGTTTTGATTTGTGATAGCAAATCTGTATGCATGTGACAATCCACCTTGCTATCCCAGATTTTGATATGGGGTTGCCTTTATGTGGTGGTGAGAAGGACACAAAAAGTTGTTTTGCGAAAAGATTTTGTCCTTTCAATGTAATAAAGCTGGGCTCTTTTAACATCTAGAGTGTGAAGAGCTCTTTCTGCAACTTTTTGTGGTTCCGAGAAGAATACTGGCAACTCTACAGACTGGAAGAGGTGGAAGCCAGAAATAACCTTAGGGAGGAATTTTGGATTTGTTCTGAGAACCACTTAGTTATGATGCAGTTGTAAAAAAGGTTCTTGAGTAGTTAGTGACTGTAGCTCACTGACTCTAAGGGAAGTAACAGCCACTAGGAAAGCAACTTTCTATGTTAGAAATTGTATCTTGCATTTGTGTAGAGGTTCAAAGGAAGGGCCCATTAGTCTTGTGAGAACTATGTTTAATTCCACACAGGTGAGGGTGGCACTCTGGGAGGAATTATTCTTTTGAGGCCTTCCAGAAACGCTTTGATGGCAGGTACCCTAAAAAGAGCGACAATATGGCTAGTAACTCCAGGTGATTGATGTGGAGTAACTTTTGTTGAGGTGTCCACCTGCCCTGCATGGTGGGATGTAATAGATGAGCTCCCCAGCCAGAGCGATGCGACCACCGTTAGCACAATCTGTGGAACCGGCTCGATGGACGGTCGCCCTTTGTAAAGGATTTTAGTGTTCCACCACTACAGAGAGCGATGCGTGCAACCGCCCACCAACACCAGATCTGTCAGCTGACCTTGAGCCTGGTTCCACTGACGTGCCAAACATTCCTGCAGGGGACGCAACTGGAGTCTTGCATGAGGTACTATATATATGCAAGAGGCCATCATCCCTATCAACTGCATGAACACTCAAGCTGTAAGAGTGTTGTGGCTGGAATTTTGTTATGAGGCTTTGTATGCTTGCTATCCTGGATGGACTTGGATATGCAAGTGCTTTTGAGGTGTTGATTGTGGCACCGAGGTACTGTTGTATGTGGGACAGTTGTAGGTGAGACTTTGCGTGGTTTACTGTAAACCCTAAGTCGTGGAGTAGTTGGATTGTGGCGTGTGTGAGATGTACACACTGATGGTATGAGTTGGCTTTTATGAGCCAGTCGTCTAAGTATGGGAAGATGTGGATGTGCTGTTGCTTAGGTGAGCCGCAACTCCCGCCAGACACTTGGTGAATACTCTGGGTGCTGTGGTGACTCCGAATGGGAGTACTTCGAATTGGTAGTGCTGACCGTCCACTAAAAACCTCAGATATTTCCTGTGAGAGGTGTGAATGGGAATATGAAAGTAGGCGTCCTTGAGATCTAGAGTGACAAGGAAATCGCCTTGTGAGAGAAGAGGAGGGACTTGTTGAAGCGTGACCATGTGAAAATGGTCTGATTGTATGTATAGGTTTAGGGGTCTGGGGTCTAAGATAGGTCTCAGAGAGCAGTCCTTCTTTGGGATGAGGAAGTATAGGGAGTAAACTCCTGTGTTTTGTTGAAGCAGGGGGACTGGTTCTATTGCATGTTTTTGTAGGAGGGAGATTACCTCCTGCTTTAGCAGCGATAAATGTTCTGGTGACATTGGGCACTGTCTGGGTGGTATGTTTGGGGGGCTAGAGGTGAGTTCTAGACAATATCCTGATTGAACGATTTGTCTCACCCACCTGTCTGTGGTGATGTTGTTCCAGACAGGTAGGAAATGTAGCAACCTTCCCCCGACTGGAGTGGAATGGTTCAGGGGGAGCGGAGGGAAGTCATTGGGTAGGGGTGGAGGCAGAGCGAGCATTGTTGGTCTTGCCTCTACCTTTGTTATGATTGCCTCTGCAGCCTCCTCTTCGATAACCTCTGGTGAATGTGGTTTGGGTAGGAGTCTTATAGGACGTGGAGGGGTTGTCAGAGGAGTAGCCTCTGGAGGTGCCCTTGTAAGAGGAGAGACGAAAGAAACTTCTGGGAGCTTGCGATTGCAAGGCTCCCATTGATTTAGCCGTGTTGGTGTCTTTTTTCATCTTTTCTAGAGATGAATCCACGGCAGGCCCAAATAGATGTTCCTGATCAAATGGTTGGTTAAGGATGGAAGTTTGTACTTCAGGTTTAAAACCTGAAATGCGTAGCCATGCAGGTCTACGCAGAAGGACACTTGTGTTGATGGCTCGGGAGGCGGTGTCTGCCACATCTAGAGTGCAACGAATGGAGGCTTTGGTTTTGTATTTGTCAGGAAGGTGCTGCAATAGGGTCTCTAGCTCGTCATAATGTGCCCTATCGTATCTGGCTAACAAAGCTTGAGTGTTGGCAATGCGCCATATATTAGCTGCTTGTGATGCTGTGCGTTTACCAGAGGCGTCCAAGCATTTGGTCTCCTTGTCGGGAGGTGGAGCGTCCCTTGACGTTTGAGAGTTAGCCCCCTTTCTGGCATTGTAGACCACTAAGGATTCCAACGGTATTTGGCCCTTAATGTATACGGGGTCTGCTGGGGCAGATTTGTATTTTTTCTCTATTCTGGGGTTAATAACCCTAGCCCCAACAGCTCTTCTTGTGGAGGCTAGTGTTTTGGCGACAACTTTTTTGGTTCAGAGGGCTTGCGTGGCACCGAATCTGGGGTGGATTTGTGCTCTTTTGAAGTGTGAAATTTTTTGGTCTCTGTAGGAGCCTGCGGAAACTATGTTTTTTCGGTTCCGATGGTTTTTTCGGTTCCGAAGGATGAGAATGTGAACTTTTTGGTAGTGTATTTTTACTAGATTCCTATGACTTTTTCGGAGTCGAGGGGTTGGTGCCTGTTGCTTTCAGTGCCGAGTGCGTCGATGTGGAGTCAGTGGTCGGCACGGAGGTGGAGGAAGGTTTCTTTTTGGGTGCCGGGGTTTGGGTTTCGGCACCGATGCCAGGATGACTCGATCCCGAGTGGCCTGAAGGCTTAGTTGTGGACTTCTTTGCCGGGCCCGAAGGCGAGGCGTGAGAAGTATTGTCTCGGTATGCACCTGGGCCCGAAGGTGCAGGTGTTACCAAAGCCTTTTTCAGTGGTGGGGGTAGGGGGTCGACGTCACTACTTACGACTCGCTGCCCAGAAGTGATGTCTTCGATGTCGGAGTCATCGGCTTCGGAGGCGCTAACGGGGCCTACTTCGACCAGCTCCTGTTCTGGTAAATCGATGCCCTCCTGGAAGATGCCGTCGGGAATAGTGCTCCAGTGAAAGGCAGAGGTTACACACCTCAAAGATCTGTGTATGGGAATTTCGACCCACATGGAGTACACTTCTTAAAAAGATTCCTTTCCATGAGCCATATGTAATGGCCTAGATAGGCCCAAAGGCCTTAGTCGACGACCGGATTCGAGGACTTCGAGTTTGAAGAGATGCGTGACGACTAGGGATCGCGATCGAAACAATACCGGAGAAAGGGTGAAGGATTGCGCGTCGAAAGTTGAAAGTCGTAGAAACTGCTTGCTTGACTTGAAATCCCAGCTCACGACCTCTACGAGGGCCCAATCAGATCAAAGCACAGTCAGCTCGCAGCAAAAAGCCTCCTACTCGGACCCACAGCCATGCGCCGACTAGATATACACTGCTGTAATGATACTGCTGTCGGGACCCCTCCACCACCTGTCAACAGCGCGATCGGGAGGTCAGGAAGCTGAGAGCGTAGAGTGCCCCACATGTGGCTTGTACCACGTAGAGAAAGCGATGTCGACGGGCTCATATGCAGAGTCAGGCTCGTAACACACCACGAGCACCCAACCCAACTTGCAGCTCCACCTTGTTATATTCAAACATCTTCTTCGCAGACAGCACAGATGCTCATTATGTTACCAGTTTTGCCAGCTTTCCAACGATTAAAACACTTGCCTTCCACACTTGCCTTCCACAGTGCACATTTTACAGACCAGTCTCCTACATGCGCAGCATAAATGCACAAATGCAGTATTGAGTATCAGATGAGCCGATGTTGTTTGTGTTGACACTAGAGGGATCTGCTAATCACCGCTTTTGCCGCCGCCGCAGCCATTTTACAAATACATAGGAAGTCCATGCAACATTCCGGCTCCTTACACTTGAAGCCAGACACCATCTGCAGCATTTGTGGCCTTAGCATCTGTTTCGCTCTGATCCCATGAGACTTCACCCCCCTTCTCACTATTGGCAGACTGATGCTGGTCACCCACCTCAGGACAGCAACTCCGGACTCCGCCGAACTCACATGAGCCTCATAAACCGGCAAAAGCCCCTATCGCCGCCATTTTGATGCTTCGTGTGCCTGTGGCTCTCGGTAGCGCTCCATGCGGCGAGGGTGTTTAGATTGACATGCCAGCTTGTCAGAAAACATACTACCCCTGCCACAGTCCAAGGATGCTGCTTCCCACGCCGACCTCCTCTCACAAACCAGTTTGCTCACGTTCCGTCAATCGCCCAGGGACCGCCGCCATTTTACCTCTCGGCGTTCCACATGACTGGGATGTCAAACTCAGTCTTATTCAGCCCCAAACGTGACATACAAATCACTCACTCTTGTTGTGTGCCATCAGGGTCATCAGGGTCCCGTCCGTGATCCCAGGGTCGCATTAGCACCAGCGTGAGCCGCCGGGTTCGGCAGGGTCCTGTGGCTGCAGGCGCCGTTCGCAGTTACCGCACGGGAACAGGCTCCAGTGCTCCGGCTCAGAACTCGTCCTCAGGGGCACCCAGGTGTCCCAGATTCAGTCCAGATGGAGATACGACCCTCCGATCCACATATTTGTACTTTTCACCGGGCACAGCAATGCTCGTGACTCCCAAATCGTTCCGTGATCGCCGTCCACGGGAGGAGCGCTGCGCTAAGCCGCCATCTTCTCCGGCGTCCAAACCACGCCCTCGACACTTGGAAACTTTTTAACAGAGAATCACCAATGTTATCCTATGGGAGGAAATTCACTTAGCAGGTACGTTACTTTAACGTTACTTTTTCTTACTCGGTGCTGGATACCTAGATTCAGCACTGGGACATTTCCTGAAAGCAGTTGAGAAAATGCGTTTTGGTTAATCGGGTGATTTTTAGGGAATATTCTCAGTTTTCAAAAGTCGAGACACTTTTTGGGAGAAAAGTGTCAATGTTATTCTATGAGGAATAAGAGGTTATCGGTTTCCAGGTAGGTAATCGGTCTTTTGAGTTAGGGTTCTGGGGTAAGACTCGCTGGTCTCCCAGAGTCAGTGGTGCACAGTTGTTGCACCCCCAGTGGCACTAGGGCGGCCGGGTGCAGTGTGTTGAGGCCCAATGTTATCCTATGGAGGATAGGGGGGCTCCGGTCAGTGGCTGCTGGTAAGCAGGCCACGGGGTTGTGGGAGCAAAGCTCCAAAGGTTAAGCTCAGGGCAAGTTGGGGACCAACTCAGCACCAAAGGGGCACCCTCAGCGGCACTAGGGCGGTCGGGTGCAGGGTGCTGTTTTGAGGTCGGGTGCCCTGTTGATTTCAATGGTAATTCTCTGGGACAAAGAAACACTGCAGGCTCGGGACGAGGATCTTCCAGGAGTGACCACCCCTTCGAGGGGTAAGTTGGGATGTTGAGGGTTGGTTAGGCACCGCTGTGTTGGGCACACAAGGCCGTGGGTCGTCGGGTGCAGGTGTGCCTTGGGACGTCGGATTTTCTTACCCGCTCTGGTCGCGGTAGGGGGGTCCTCTGGATTGAGGCTGTAGGTGTCGTCTGGAGGCTTGAGGCAGGTCAGGGGTCGCCAGATCTCGGGTCAGGATCGCCAGGGGGACCTCCTCATGGTGTTTTTCCACTCAAGCTCGGGCCGGGTTCGGCGGGCGCAGTTCGCAGTTCCTGGCTTGCACCAGAAGCTGTAGTTCAAACACGTCCGGTGTTCACGAGAGAAACAGCTTGGAAAGTGAAGGAAGGCAGGTCCTCCGGGGTTTTGCTGGCCACTGGACACGCAGGGATTTTGCAGGAGCAGGTTCGAGGGGAGCCAGGCCTGTAGGGCTGGGGCCAAGTCAGTGGGCGTCCTCCTCTTGTTAGCTCTGCACTGCTTCTCGTCCTTTTCTTTTTCTTGTGGTTGCTGAATCTGCGGAAGGAAGGTTAAGGGTGCCCCTAAATACTTAATTTAGGGGTGTTACAGGTAGGTAAAGGGCATGGACCAATGGGTGCCTTCCCTGGGGTGGGTAGACCCCCTAATTCTGCCACTCTCCAGTGGGAGGGGTGCAGGAGCCTGTCCCTGGCTGGCTGGGTCCCCCCCATCCTCAAGATGGCGGGGACTCGAGGTTGTGCTTCACCTCGCCTCCCCAACCTTAAGGGTGGAGTTGGCAGAGGTGGGCACACCTCTCTTCCTCACTTGTTTTTCCCGACGGTTCTCCTGCCCAAAGTGGGGGGTTGAACCAGTGGGGACCAGTTGCTGAAAGCAACAAATGGTCTGGAGAGGCTCACAAAGGCGGTATGCCTTTGAAGCTTCTCCTTCGTGAACCCTGCCCATCCTGGGGGAGGAGGCTTGGCACCTCGTCCCAGGATGTGCATTGTTTCAGGCCCCCTGAGAGCAGCAAGCCCTCGACCCAGGAGTCAGAAACATGTGTGGTGGTGGCAGCCTGCGCAGCCACTCAGTCAGGTCACAGGAAGTTGGTAGAGTTTCAGGGGGCATCTCTAAGATGCCATCGGTCATGCATTTTACATTAAATCTCACACTGGCATCAGTGTGGGTTTAAAGTGCTGAGAAGTTGGATACTAAACTTCCCAGTCTTCAGTGTAGCCATCATGGTGCTGTGGAGTTCGTAATGACAAACTCCCAGTACCATATACTCTTAATGGCAACACTGCACTTACAGTGCCCAGGAATGGACCTGGGTACTCTAGGGGTACAGGGCTCATGCACCTGTACCCTCACCACTGGCATAGTGCACCCAGCTAGAGGGGTGACTGATGTATGCCAGGACAGTGGTTTGTGGGCATGGCACACAATGTTGGTGCCATGCCGACTCTGTTTTGTTCTGCACCAAGACATGCAGTCTGCAAAGGCAGTGTGTGAGTGTCAGGGTACAGGACCTCTAAGGGTGGCACAATAAGTGCTGCAGCCCTTAGAGGCCTTCTCTGGTCACTGTGCCCTGGATACCTGTGGTACCATTTGCAAGGGGCTGACATGTGGCCAGAGATGCCAATTGGGTTTAGGCTTCAATGCAGGTTTAGGGAAGGAACACAGGCCCTGGGTACCTGATTGGCAGGAGCCCAGGGCACACTCAGTCAAAGTACATCAGCAATTCAGCAAAAAGTGGGGGCATACCATGCAAGAAAGAGGGCACTTTCTCACAATGAGGCTCAGTGTCTCGTTGGAACCTATTAGCAGCATCAATTTCTACCATCCATTCTACCTTTGCTCAGGCACCACGTGGGTATGTAGTTCAGATTGCCCACAGTTCGACATGCTGCATCCATTACTGTCAAGGTGCAGTTTAGTATTCCATTAGTTAGAATTTACCGTTCAGGTTTAGAAGGAAATAAAAATGCCAACTGAGATACAACAGAGTTTTAGAGATGGGAAAGCAACAGAGGCACAAGTGACTGATATGGAGAGATGGTTGCATTTCCTTTGTAAGGAACAAGGCACCTGGATTGTCGTAAACCATATTACAATGCCACATGGGTACAATACACCATGAATGCACATAAGCAGGCATTTGTTTGGGACAGTGAGGACATGAAAAGCAGGAGCTTTCCTAAAAGATTACTACAGCACGGTTCTCGCTATGTATTAAAGTACTGCTTATGAGACACTTTTACTGTATTTAAAATATTTAATTATGATTGAACATGATCTTCATACATTTCCCCCAAGCACTCATTAACAGGGCCACACATCCTCCACTTGCTGCCTTCTTCGTAAAAACTGAGATTGCCCTCCTGTGTGCTCAGACATACTGTTTCAACACAGCGTCGGCTTGATGTGTGATAAACACCGTAATCTGCTGCGGGCTGGAAGGTTTGCTCACATTATCTGTAAAATATATATGAAAAAGTATAGATCTTTTCAACACTACTCAAACTGGCCCAATGTACTCAGAAAAAAACATACATTCTGACCTTAAGGCTGACAATCAGACAATACCGCAATATGTATACAAAAACACAAAACTGCAAGGAGTGCAGCAGGGCGATAATTTTAACACTCCTGGCCAATCGATGAAAAGGCTACAAAGATAAAATAAAATGAAAAGAGCAGTTGTCCCAGCATGCTTCTAAACAATTTGGATATTAAAAAAGCATATAAACTACCAGAAGTGTGGATGACAGCCAGATGACGGATAAAAGCAATTTCCCCAGGACCATGCATTCATATCGAACAGGAAAGCCATTAAAATAATTGTGATACCCCTACTCCATGGGGAAAGAAATCAGCATTCCTCTTTCTTATAAATGCTCTCACTTTGAAGTTAGCCGAAAGCAAAGTAAAATATAATGCTACAGCAGAAGACACAGCTTGACATTTGTCCTGTGTCTTTTAAGGCCCAGCAAAAGTGACAAAAGAAGAACAAGATTTAAAGGCCTGTTTAAGAAAACAAGTTTGTGGAAGAATACTGTAGATACGGTTTTGGCAATGGGAGGGATTAACTGAGCATGGACAGTCTAAAGAAAATAAAGCCACCAAATGGAAAGAAGAAAACTTGAGTTACAAGTCACGGGCACAATGCATTCCTAGGTCAACTTTTTGGAAGTCCCCAAGACGTTTTTCACAAACTCGGACAGCTGAACTGACTGGTAGGCTACTATCTAAAAATGAGGGGAAGGAAGTCTACGAACAGTAGGACCGACAGGAAAGACTTAGAGATGGAGGGTGAGGAGAAACGAAATGCTAAGTAGTGTTGAATGAGCACAAGAAGCAGGGTTTTGTGGTGCAGGATAAGGGGGAAAAAGACAAGTGGTGTCGACAAGGAACTGAAAGCACTAAAAGACCGATAGAGAGAAGTAGCGAAAAAGCTGGATAGAGGATGATTTGATGGATTATTTTATTGCGAATTTCCTAATTAAAACCAATCACAGAAATATTTAAAAAATTACATACGTACATACTTTATAACATTACAATGAAACGGCAAACATTAATCCATTTAAAACAATTGATCTCTGTGCCTGTCTATAAGCCTTCCACTGGCCCTTGGAACAAAAGTAGAACTAAAATAGACCAATTACTTCTGTCGGCAGGGTCTTACACGAAAGGCTTAATTTTTTTTCTTTTTTAAATACACCACTACCAACAAATCCCACATAGTCATGCAAGTTCAAATTGGGAGCAGAAAAAAAAAAAATGAGTGATTGCTTTAGCACTAGATCGAACTCCCATTATGTTGAAGTGTGATCATACTTAAGTATGCTGTCTGCACACATATCTGGACACAAACATATAAGATGCAGTAAGTAATTTAGTTTATAGCCTCATAAATTGCAACAACTGTATTTAACAAAAGAGTTATTTCAACTTCTCTGCAACTAGTAATGATAAAAATCTAAATGGTGAAAACCCATTTCCCAACGGGGGCAGCAGAGAAGGTGAACAAAAAAAATTGAGGGGGCATAAAGGACAAGTTACTTACCTTCGGTAACTATATATCTGTAAGAGACATAGATTAGTTATAGATTCCTTACCCTAGAATTACCCCCAGGCATCAGACTGGATCCAGAGAATTCTCTGTCGGCAGTACCCCTGCACGTCGAAAGGTGGCGTTGGTCATCTCCGGGTTCGTCGTTGGCGTCTTGGTCGCCGGATGACATTGCGGTAGCTACTTAGACAAGGCCCTCGGGCGATGAAGTCAGTTCTTTTACACGACATTCCACGCAGAGCCATGCAAGACACTGACCGCTGGTGGACAAAACTAGGGCCCTGAAATGGATTCCCTGACCCTAGAAGTCAGTTCGCAGAACGGGGGAGGGTGGCTGGGGTGATATGGAATCTATAACTGATCTATGTCTCTTACAGATAATTACCAAAAGGTAAGTAACTTGTTCCTCTGAAAGAGACAATTAGTTATAGATTCCTTACCTTAGAATAGATACCCCAGCAATGCCAACCCCGGAGGTGGGTCTGCAAACTAAGTTCACACCAGAAAGTCCTGCAGAACAGAACGGCCAAAAAAGCGGTCTCTCAGGATTTGGCTGTCCGGGTAGTAGTGTTTCATGAACGTGTGTAGAGATGCCCATGTAGCTGCCTGACAGATGTCATTGAGGGAGACTTCCCGTCCCAAAGCAGTGGTCGCTGCCGTCGCCCTGGTGGAATGGGCTGGCAGTCCCACTGGAGGCTCCTTCTTTGCCAAAGAGTAGCAAGCTTTAATGCACAAAACAACCCACCTAGAGATGGTCCGTTTGTACACGGCCTGACCTTTTTTGACACCCACGTAGCCAACAAAGAGCTGGTCATCCACCCAGATTTGTCTTGTGCGTTCCAAATAAAATGAAAGCGCGTGTTTTGGATCCAGACGGTGGAGCCTCTCTTCCTCCTTAGAAGGATGCGGAGGCGGAAAGAAGGAGGGCAAAGTGATGGTTTAACCAATCTGGGAAGAAGTAACCACGTTTGGAAGAAAGGAAGACCCGGTCCTGAGGACGACCTTGTCAGGATGAACAGCCAGAAAGAAAATGCTACCTACCAGTATGCATCTGCTCTTGGCATGTAGAGCTGCAGAGTTGTACAATGTGCATAGATCGCCATCTGGTGTTGGGCTCGGATGCTTGCACCTTGTTGTTGTTTTGGAAGAGTCTTTTGTAGTCACAAGATAGGTGACTCCTCCCTTGGATGATAGTGCGCATGGGCATCTACTCCATCCTCAGATTGTTTTTCGCCATGATGGGAAATGATGGAGTTAGTAAAAAATAAAGAGATGTCCATGTGAATGTATCTAAGATAATACTGGAACAGATACAGCTTCCGGGGAGGCGGGTGGGCGTGTATAACTCTGCAGCTCTACATGCCAAGAACAGATGCATACTGGTAAGTAGCATTTTCCGTTCGAGTCATATGAGCTGCAGATTGTACACTGTGCATAGACTGTACAGCAGAGTCTCCCCTAGCAGTGGTCACATGTATCTGTTGCAGTGGTTTGAAAGGTTTTAAGAACAGTTTGGCCTACAGAAGCCTGTTGCTTAGCCTGCACGTCAACACAATAGTGTTTGGTGAAGGTGTGTGGTGTAGTCCATGTTGCTGCTTTACAGATGTCATCTATGGGAATGCTCCCTAAGAATGCCATGGAAGCCCCTAGCTTGCGTGTTGTGTGCCCTAGGGGGAATTGTTAATGTGCGTTTAGCCTTTTTGTAGCATATTTGAATGCATTTGACTATTCACCTAGCGATCCCTGCTTTGGAGATGGGGTTACCTTCATGAGGTGGTGAGAAGGCTACAAACAGTTGTTTTGTCTTTCTAAAGGGCTTAGTCCTGTCAATGTTTTAAAGAAGGGCTCTTTTGATGACCAGTGTGTGAAGAGCTCTCTCTGCTACAGAGTCTGGGTTTTGGAAAAACATCTGGTAACTCCACTGATTGGTTAAGGTGAAAAGCAGAGATTACTTTGGGAAGGAATTTTGGATTTGTTCTAAGAACCACCTTGTTATGATGTATTTGTAAGAAAGGTTCTTGTATGGTTAAAGCCTGGATTTCACTTCCGCTCCTGAGAGAGGTAATTGCAACAAGGAAAGCTGCTTTCCATGTGAGGAACTGCAGTTCACATTTGTGTAGAGGTTCAAATGGGGTACCCATGAGCCTGGTAAGACAAATGTTTAAATTCCACACTGGAGAGGGTGGCAGTCCGGGGGGGGGGGTTAACCTTTTAAAGCCCTCTTTAATGGATTTAATTGGAGGTTCTCTAAATAGTGACAAGTGTTGTCTGTTTTGTAAATAAGCTGCAAGTGCTGCTAGATGTAATCTTATGGATGAATATGCTAGATTACACCTTTGTAAGTGTAGCAGATAGCAAATGATGTCCTGGATTGAAGCATCCAGCGGATCGATTTTATTGTTATTGCAGTAGATGAATAATCTTTTCCATTTTGCTGCATAGCAAGCTCTAGTAGTAGGGCGTCTGGCTTCTTTAATGATGTTCATACAGTACAGTGGGAGGTTAAGGCAACCGAACTCTAGGACTTCAGGAGCCAGATCGCTAGATGCAGATGTCCTGGCTCGGGGTGCCTCATCTCTCCATGGTTCTTCGTTAGCAACGTTGGGGGGAGAGCTTTTGGTGTGGAACTACTGAAAGTTCCAGGAGTGTTGTGAGCCACGGTTGCCGTGCCCATGTGGGAGCTACTAGGATCATCTTGAGAGACTGTTGTCTGAGCTTGCATACTACTAGGGGAATCCGTGGGAGTAGCGGAAAAACGTACGCAAATCTGCCTGACCAGTTCATCCATATGGAATTGCCCTTGGACAACGGGTGTGGAAACCTGGCGGCAAAGGTTGGGCATTTTGCATTTGCGTGTGTGGCGAACAGATCTATGTCTGGTTGACCCCATATTTGAAAAAATGGTTGAAGAACTTGGGGGTGAAGTTCCCATTTGTGTATCTGCTGCGTCTGTCGACTTAGCAGATCCGCAATCTGATTGTGAACTCTTGGAAGGTGTTCTGCTAGAAGGTATATGTTTTATGGAATGGCCCATCTCCATATGCTTTGCGCCAGTTGAGAGAGCTGCAAAGAATGTGTGCCTGCCTGTTTTTGTATGTAATATATAGCAGTCATATTGTCCATCCGGACTAGGACAGTCTTGTGGTGTAGATGTACTTGAAATGATTTTAATGCTAGAAATATTTTCAGTAATTCTAGGTGATTGATGTGGAGCACTTTTTGTTGAGTGGTCCACTTGCCTTGAAATGTGTGGTTTAAGAGATGGGCTCCCCAGCCGGTGAGTGATGCGTCTGCTGTTAGCACTATCTATGGAACTGGCTCTAGGAACGGCCGTCCTTTGGAAAGGTTTTGTGTGTTTCACAACTGCAGAGAGCGATGTGTGCGGCTGTCCACCAACACCAGATCTGTAAGTTGTCCTTGATCCTGGTTCCACTGATGTGCTAGGCATTCTTGTAAGAGGCACATCTGAAGTCTTGCGTGAGGTACGATGAAAATGCAAGAGGCCATCATTCCTATGAGTTGCATGAATACCCTTGCTGGGAGGGAATACTGTGGCTGAAATTTGGTGATTAGGGTTTGTATACTGCTATCCTGGCTGGATTGGGATATGTCAGCGTTCTGGAGGTGTCTAATGTGGCCCCTAGATACTGATGTATGTGGGAGGGCTGAAGATGTGACTTGGTGTAGTTTACGGTGAATCCCAAGTAGTGTAGTAGCTGGATGGTTTGATGAGTGTGATGAACACACTGGTTGAATGACTTGGCTTTTATCAGCCAGTTGTCGAGGTATGGAAATAAATGGATTTGTTGTCTTCTTAAGTGTGCTGCTACTACAAGGCACTTTGTGAACACCCTGGGTGCGGTGGTCACCCCGAATGGAAGGATTTTAAACTGATAATGTTGTCCGTCCACTATGAATCTTTGTTATTTCCTGTGAGCAGGGTGTATGGGAATGTGGAAGTAGGCGCCCTAGAGATCTAGTGTAGCAAGGAAGTTGCCTTGTTGAAGTAGTGGGAGGACCTGTTGAAGAGTGATCATATGAAAACGATCTGACCCTATGTAGAGATTGAGAAGTCTGAGGTCGAGTATTGGTCTGAGGTCGAGTATTGGTCTGAGGTCGAGTATTGGCCTTAGGGTGCCGTCCTTTTTGGGGATTAGAAAGTACAGCGAGTAAAGCCCTGTTCCTTGATGCTGTAAGGGAACTAGTTCTATTGCTTGCTTTTGAAGGAGTGAGAGAACCTCCTGTTTTAAGAGCGTGACATGTTCCGTTGGACGCTGTTTGGGTGGTATGGTGGGTGGGGTTGCTTTAAGTTCCAGGCAGTAGCCATACTGGATAATTTGTCTTACCCACTTGTCTGTGGTGATGGAAGTCCAGACAGGTAGGAAGTGTGATAGTCTCCCTCCGACCGGGGTGGAATGGTCTGGAGGAAGTGGAGGGAAGTCACTGCTTATTAGTGGGGGAGGTGGGAGTGTTGTTGTTACCTCGGCCTCTCCCATTATTGTTATTTCCCCTGTATCCGCCTCTAAAATATCCCCTGTTGGGGGATGTTTATGTGGTGTTCTTGTAGGAAGAAGAGGCAGTGCCTGCTCCGATGTTTTTGGATGCACCTCTATAGAAGGAGCGACGAAAGGAACCACGTGTGGATGGAGACTAATGCCCCCATGGATTTAGCAGTCTCCGTGTCCTTTTTCATTTGTTCCAGAGTGGTGTCTACAGCCGGTCCAAAAAGTTGTTCTTGATTGAACGGCTGATTGAGGATAGTTGTTTGTACCTCCTGTATGAAGCCAGAGATTCGTAACCAGGCATGTCGTCTGAGTAACACACTAGTGTTAATGGACCCTGAGGCGGTGTCAGCTGCGTCAAGGGCACACTTGATTGATGAATTAGTTATTAATTTGCCCTCCTGAAACTCATTGCTGCCCCCCCCCCATCCCCTAAATCATCTTCAACCTGTGGTAGTGGTGAGTTTGGTGGAAGTATAGAAGAATGTGGAGGAGAGACAGGCTTAGGAGGAAGAACAGGAGAAGAGAGTCGTATAGGTGAAGTGGCACAGTCTTTTCTCTTCACAGGCACTACTCTTCAGAATCCACCTCTAAAACATCGGGGCCTTCATCGAAGATGTCCACCGGTACCGGAGCTGCTCGCTGCACCATGATGTGTCGTCAGGCCCAGCAATCACAGATGGTGTTTTTGGATCGAAAAGAGGCGCAGGCCTGGCAATTGTTCTCGAAGTGCTCGGGCGAGAGACACAGGTTACAGACCTTGTGGTGGTCACTGTGTGGGAATTTAGCTCCACACTGGGGGCATTTTTTAAATGAAGTCCTTTCCATGAGCTGTAGGCCCGAACGGCATCAATAGGCCCAGCGGCCCGCGTCTACGACAGGAATAGAGTAGTTGAGGTGCGCGTCGAAGATCACGCAATCCAAAACAATGCCGTCGAGTTTTAGATAGTTTGCGCGTCGAAAAGGTTTGGAGAATATGGTGCCGAACCGGAGCGCAGAATTTACATCCGAACCCAATGGCGGAAAAAAACAATCTGAGGATGGAGTAGATGCCCATGCGCACTATCATCCAAGGGAGGAGTCACCTATTTCATGACTACAAAAGACTCTTCCAAACCAACAACAAGGTGCAAGCATCCGAGCCCAACACCAGATGGCGATCTATGCACAGTGAACAATCTGCAGCTCGTTAGCCTCGAACAAGTAGGTTTTGAAGAAGGGGCTTGCAGCTCACTCACCCAGCGAGTAGAGGTGATGGCAACCAGAAAAACAGTCTTTAGAGTAAGAAGTCTGAGAGGACAGTTATGAAGCGGCTCAAAGGGAGTGCTCATAAGGTAGGTAAGAACCAAGTTAAAGTCCCACTGAGGCATTACAAAGGGAACAGGAGAAAAAAAATGAGTAATGCCCTTAAGGAAGCGATTTACAACAGGGGACTTGAAAAAAGAAGGCTGATCAGGAAGCCTAAGAAAGGCTGAAACGACTAAGATAGCCCTTAAGAGTGCCTAGAGCAGAGCCCTGCTGGGCCAAAGAAAAGATGAACAAGAGAACCTCAGAAAGAGGGGCAAGAAGGGGATCCACAGCCTTTGCTGTGTACCATGCCACAAATTTGTTCCATCTGCATGCGTATACCGTCTTAGTGGAGGGACACCAGGCTGCCAAGATAACATCACAGACTGCGGGAGGAAGGTCGAAGGCTGTCAACTGTCGCCGCTTAATATCCACACAAGGAGGTGGAGACTGGACAGGTTCAGGTGGAGGACCGTCTCCTGCTACTGCGACAGAAGATCCTCCCGAAGAGGCAGTCTGATCGGAGGATTGATGGCCATGTGTAACAGCTCGGGATACCAGACTCTTTATGCCAAATCTGGAGCCACAAGAATGACTTGGGACCGGTCGCGCTTGATCATCTTCAGCACTCTGGGCAGAAGTGGTATAGGCAGAAAGGCGTATAGAAGACCGCAACTCCACTCACAACGAAAAGAGTCGCCTAGTGAGTGTCCCCTCGGAAATTCCAATGCGCAGAATTGCTGACATTGCGCGTTCTCTTCGGTGGCGAATAGATCTAGCCAAGGCTCTCCCCACTGTTGAAAGAGACCTTGGGCCACCTTTGAGTTTAGACGCCATTCGTGATCCATCACGCACCTGCAGCGGAGTTCGTCTACCTTGGCGTTCAATAAACCTACCAGGTGTTGAACCACCAGGGATATGCCCAGATGTTCAGCCATGTCCAGAGACGGAGAGGCTCTTGACATAGGGTCCACGACCCCACCCCGCCCTGTTTGTTGCAGTACCACAGGACGGTGGTGTTGTCCGTGAACACCTGCACCACTCTTTCCCGGACAAAGGCATGGTAGGCTTTTAGTGCAAGACGGATCGTCCGCAACTCCAGGAGGTTGATGTGGAGCCCAGACTCCGCTGGACACCAGAGGCCTCTGATCTCCGCCTCTCCCATGTGACCGCTCCATCCCAGAAGTGATGCATCAGTAACCACCGGGTTCTCCGGTTGGGGAAAGGAGAAGGATCTTCCATTGACCCAATCCTGGTTCGTAAGCCACCACTGCAATTGAAGTACAGTGCCCTCCGAGATCTGGACGCAATCAGACTGACTCCCATGATGCTGTGCCCACTGGAACTTCAGGTCCCACTGCAGAGCCTGCATATGCCACCGGGCATGATCTACGAGCAGGATGCAGGAGGCCATGAGGCCCAGCAGCCTCAGGTTCATTCTGACCGGAACCGGGGAGAACTGCTGAAAGATCGGAACCATAGCCCGAATATCCCTGACTCGCTGCTCGGAAGGATAAACCTGAAACTGTGTTGTGTCCCTAACCGCTCCTATGAAAAGCAGCTTCTGAGAGGGAGTTAGGTGTGACTTCGACACGTTGATGGTGAACCCCTGCGAATGCAGGAGGTCGGTCACAGTCTGGAGGTGAGCGACGACAGCCTGGGGCAAGCTCACCTTCAACAGCCAGTCGTCGCGATATGGGAAGACTGGAACCCCTGATCTGCGCAGACGAGCTGCAACCACGCCATCACTTTCGTGAACACCCGAGGGGCATTGGTAAGGCCAAAGGGGAGCACAATAAACTGAAAGTGCTCATGGCCCACCTTCAACCGCAGGTAACGCCGATGGGCCGGTAGGACGGGGATGTAAAAATAAGCGTCCTGCATGTTTAACGCTACCATCCAGTCTCAAGGGTTGAGGGCAGACAGGACTTGAGCCAGCGTCAACATTTTTAACTTCTCATTCCGGAGGAAGTGGTTGACATTCCTGAGAACCAAGATAGGACGCAGGCCTTTGTCCTTCTTGGGCACCAGAAAGTAGTGGGACTAGCAACCACGACCTACTTCTGAGGCAGGAACTCGCTCGATGGCTCCCTTGGCCAAGAGAGCCTAAACTTCCTGTTGGAGAAGGGCCCGATGATCATCAGACATGCGATGGTGCTGAGGTGACATGGATGGAGGGGTAGTCTCGAAGGGGAGGGAGTAGCCCCTTTGGACTATCTGCAAACCACCTGTCCAAAGTGAATGTGTGCCAGTGGGGGAGGTGATGGCAAGTTCTGCCGCCCACTGGCGATTAGTGGGTCAGACTAGGAGGGACTGGAGGCTGCTGCAGAGGGGTCGGTGGTGGACTGGCCCACTCGCTGACCCCAGACCCACGGCGGTGGGTCCCACATCCCCAGTCGTGCAGAGGCTGAACAGCTTGCGTCGGCCTGTGGCTCTGGGTGGAAAGTGGCAGTGCACCCCTTCCGTAGCCACGAAAGGGGTGAAAAGCAGACTGTGCAGGGAATGTAGTGGAGAGGCCCAAGGACTTGGCCATAGCCCGAGAGCCCTTGAAGCGCTCTAGCACGTTGTCTGCCTTTTCGCCGAACAGGCGTAGCGTTGAAGGGCTACCGACATTTAAATTGGTTCGACAACCTTCAGCCATAGGCTCCTTTAGCCAAAGCATCCATCATTTTGTGGGTCAGACCTATGGCTTTTTGTGGATGTTTACAATGTGAAAGTAGTTCCTCTCACATAAGCAATTAATTATCCATTATATAAGCTAACTTGAAATAATATTTAATTGTATATGGACAAACTGAATTTACTTTTAAGTGCTGATGGGGGAATTGCAGGTGCTCTGCTGTTCAATGGCAACCAAAGACAGAACTCAGATTTCCCATTCCTTTATGCTATTAGTATTACGTGGTGGGTTCTAAATGGCACAGGAGCTGAATGTATATAAAAGTGTGATACGATCTGGGAACCTCCCCACTCACTTAGCAAGAGAACTTCAGAATTAGAAATCCAATTTAACTGCAACCCCTATACAACCCACTGACAAATACAGCATAGGAAGTGTGTTTTCTGGCATTGGTCGGTCCCACAAGATGAGTTTTGGGACACAAAGGAACTCCAAACCATCTTTCATAAATTAATAATACTCAAAATAACACTAAGAAACAGTATTTTAAAGTGTTTATTTTTAAATACAAACCCAATGCATTACATATGAATGGTAACCACACAGAACGGAAAAAGGAGTGCAACTCAGCAAGTCATAGTTAGTAAAAATAGGAAGAACATGTCCAACATGATTGAGTCCGTCGCATCCAAACATTCTAATACCCTTAAGCTATTTCTAAGCTAACTTTAGCTAAATCAGCAAATCACAAACCTGAATACGAGTTTCTCAAGATGGATCACACAACATATCTGTGTTTTCTTTATAAAATATCATGTCAGTTATTCCACATGACAACTTGTATGAAAATCTAAGACTGGTCATACTGTATATCCAGAGATTATTTTAACAATTCTTTTTTCTAACACAATTTTTATATCTACTGTACTTTAATTGCAACATTTTAATAATGATAAATGGATACAATATCTAAATGGAAAGCTGAAAGGGAGTATTATGTCCCAGGTGTTCATTAGAGAATGCAGACATTGAACACATGGTTGCCACTTGGTCAAAGTGTCATCATTTTTGGTCCAAAATTGTTAGGTACCTTCCCGGTAAGCTCTAGGTTGACCTCATCTTGAAAATTTAAAATATCATGATGTGTATTGATTGGAGTGACTATGGCCAGTATATACCTATTCTTTTTAACTGAATCTGTGCTGTTCGAAACTGGAAACTTTCCAGCCCGTCCCTCATGAAGAACTGGCGGACACTTTTTTGTCACTTATTTGAGATGGAAGCAACGATTTGGATAGCCTAAGGGTTAAGAGTTCAAAAGAGGTCATTAGAAACTATGAGACACAGTGGAGCTGGTCTTCTAGAATTATTAACTTATATTTTTGCATTTCATGAATTTGCTGTTATCAATCTGTTGAGCTAATATAAACGTGTGCCTTCTGAGATATTCAATTTGATATATAAATATTGAAATGTTTCCAATGAAAAAAAAAAAATGTTTAAGACTCGAAAATAAACAGTGATGGGCCAAAAGAAACTTCCTTTCGAATTCTGCAGTGTTGCCTCTGGCTGAGGCGGGTTAGGGTTGCAAACCAGCATGACACCTGGTGTGATCGTCCTAGCATAAAGCCACTCTCCGACTATTCTTTGGTACATAGATTTTAATAGTATCTGATCACCAATTTTATCTTATGTTATGATAACGCAGCACTTACAGGCACAATAGTCTGTAAAAGCTAGAAAACCACAGCGACAAATGCATAATCTTAATCCACACATTAATTATATGCACCTATAACTAAAATCAATAAAAGCACATCAGCTTAGACAGAAAGAGGACATTACAGTAGGTCAGCTTAGGCAGGAGACATAAGGTTTCTTTGCATGTATTAAAACTTCACACTTCTGAAAGGAGATAAGAGTGCATTAAGATATGCTCAGGATGGAAACAGAACAGCCTGATAGGGCTGAATCATGGAAATAAAAACTTGAATTGGAACTGCCACAGTGTTTACGACATCCCCTGAATATTAATTGAGATAGATGCATTTTAGACATTTATAAAATCACAAAAACATCAAAAAATTATATTTATAAAAATTATATAGAAAATGAATGCAAACAGTATATTGCATGTGCATTTAAAAACTAAAAAAGGCTAACTAGGCAAATCACTTCACTAGTGCGGCTGGATGCAAAAAAAAAAAAAAAAGTACAGATTGTCTTTTGGCACACTTCATTTTGTTGTTGTGGAGCAAGAACATGGTTTTTCCCTTTTATGCTGAGACATGTTCATTTCTTCCCAATTGATGATGGGATTATGCAATGCCCATGTTATCTGGGGGCTTTGGTTTTCCAGCTGATTGGCTGCACTCAAAGTGGCTTAGGAATGGACAATGCTGTGACTTTCTTTTTGGCTTAGTGACCACTGGTGAAATAGATGGGCAATATGCATTGGAAATGATCCTGTAGATACAGAGAATTCAGAGATGGAAACATTTCTTGTGGATCTATTCTTGTTAGAACAGATAGGTTAGGAGTTGAAGTTGTACTCAAATTGAACATTGCAAGTTAGATAGCCCATAATTTTAAACATATCACTATTGGAAACTGCAGTGCTTGGCACTAGACTTTGTATTGCAGCAGTAGTCGAAGCAGTTGTTTCACGTTGGACTGGAGGCATTTCCAGTGCAACTTCCAGGATTGTTCTTGCAAACAGTTTATGCAACAGAGGATTGTCTCACTTGTGAAGCATCAAGTTTGTAAAATGATCAAGTCCAATACTCACTCAAGAGGGTCAGCCATTTGTAGCCAAGGCCGAATGCCAAGCTGTCATGGTACTGCTTCTCAATAGGATAGTCGAAATTCATGTTGATAGTTGAACCTGGCTTTTATTTTATTTTTAAACAGAAGATGAGAAAGCCTCAGCCAATGGTACAGGATATTTATTGGAAATCCTCTAAATATACTTGAGAGCAGTGAACGGAAGAACGAAGGTATAAATCTAAAAAACAGTCTTAAAACCAGTCAACAAGCCAGATCCACTGCTTTTGAAGAAGTGCACTATATCAATGTGCACTATGTCACAGTGCACTATGTTCGATGAATAGAAGGTGGTCTGGAAAAGGTCTAGAAAACTAGCAGGAAACTGGTGTTGCAGAAGTTTTAGAATCTGAGCCAGAGTAGGCTGTTTGCAAGTCAACGGTTTCTACTACTGAGGATAAGAAGATCTCTCTCTGCATTAATATAACCAGTTAATTCAACTTACTGCATATTGTGCATATTATCCATATCTATTTTAAAACGAGGAACGTTTTTAAACAACTTTTGTGGAGGACAATACAAGGTTATACCACAACACTTTGTGGTTTCTGATATTGTTAACAATTAGGTGTGTCCACTGTCCATTCCACAACATGCTTCAATTCTTATTAATAAATAGGAACCATTATTTTGAACTGTGTAATAGGAATGAGTTGAACAGATGTAGCTAATAGATTACAGCGTAAACCTAGAATCAAAACGTAACAGGCTCTGAATTGCGTAATGATAGCACAGAATAATGAGTGAACCGGAGGACAGGCACATCCAGCTGTATTTATGAATGAAGGACTGTCTCAGGAGAGAACGTAGAATTTGAGCGAAAACTCTCGTGCGATGAAGAAAAGTGTTGTACATTTTATCATTCCAACCCAAGGACGTATGCTTTTGACACTTATTGGAATGAAATGCAGTAAGAGGCAGTGAGATCACTCCATGTAATGTGTGGGTCTTCTGCTTTTGAAAATTGGGCATTTCTATCTCTTCAATACATAGTAGGAAATATGTCGCTTTTTTTAAGCCATTAATTTTTTGGCAATAGTCCGTTTAGAAGGTTTGAATATGGTGCTTTTATCTATAAGCTGCCGAGGCACTTTGACAGCATTTTAATGTTGGTAGGACCCAATTCAGCTGTGCAATAGCTCACAACTGAGCCTGTCTTTGTTGTAGAAGGACTAGGTCTTCCTTTTGAAGCGCAAGGGCTGAAGACTATGTGCTTATAAAATACACTTGTTTCAAAATTGTTTAAGTTACATTGTCAATACCTTTGAAAACATTTTGCATGCTTTATCAGTTTTCCCAATACTTTCTGTAGCTTCTTTCTCTTAATATTCCTGCAATAGGTTATAAATCGCATAACTCTTTGCAAATACGAAACGCTTAACTTTGATGGGATGTGGGGGGCATGGCTTGCGCAAAGAGAAATGGCTGCTTGATCGAGTGGCTCCACTGGGCTACCTCTCATTTCCCCCTATTAATCAGTCTAAACCTCCATTGAGAGGGCGTGAGTGGGGTCCCTGTAACCCACTCAGTGCCCGGGTGCAAAATTAGCCCCAAAGGAGCTGGGCAGCCCAGAATCGGAGGCAGGATAAGTAGCGGCCTGTCAGCACCGGAGTCCTCAAGTGACGGAGCCTGGAAATAAGAGCTGTGCACAGAGGAAGAAAGGAACCAGAGGGAAGCCCGCCAGGAACATCCTGCGGGCTGAGGAGGGGACGGGACCCTAGTGAAGAAGAAATTTGGCCCAGGCCCACATCCCATCGGTCAGCAGCCGCGAACTGCAGCAGAGCCCAGGTCCCGCAGGAGACAGGCCAGCGATATACCCGCGGACCATTTGGGCTCGCAAGCCCTGGCGACAGGGCCGTGGCAGTGTTCAGGAGTTGGAAGAGGTGCAAATCGTTAGTGGAACAGTTACAAGACAGCGAAAGGCATATTGGGAGTGGTGGGACCCATGTGACGGTCACACGTGAATCGGCAGCCCTTAAAGCAGAGGCCGCTCCAGAAACAATTTGTAAGGAAAAAAAGTAGAGGAGATACACGAGCAGTGAGAGGGAGCAGGGATGTGCATGAGAGGGTCCTCTACAAATAGGGTAGCCTAAACAAGCAGTAGCAGAAACAACTGTTATCCTACTGTACATAAAGGGGGACAGTTACTGCCGTAAGTGTGAAGCACCAGAGCAGTTGGAAGTAGAAAAGGGACAACCATAGAAGTGGGCAAGAGGGGGTCACGGAAACAATAATACTGAGGGGCGTGGCATTTTGTGACACAAAACTGCAAGGCAAGTAGCCAAACCGGGATAACATCAACAGGCTGGTCCCGCCTACCTGAAGCCCCCACACATTAAAGTCACTAGGGAGATGACTGGGGCAAAAGCGCCAGAACCACTCAGCAGACAAAACTGGACAAATTTGCACTTCCGAAGGAACAAATGACCAGTCCAGAAGGAGCAGACACGTGGATCGCAGACGGTAACGCCCCGATTAGCGTCTCCAGAACCCACGCTACAAGACAATATGGCAGCTATCCAAAGGAAAAAACCGATATGGGCAGCAACATAGATGCAAGGACTGCTGAGGTTTCGCTACTTACAGCAGACCTTAGTAATATGAGGAATAGAGTATCTGAAATAGAGGGAACAACAGCCGGATTAGTGACCGACACGAAGGCCCTTCAGAAGCAGGTCAGCGACCTGGCAAAGAGGGCAAGGGAGTTAGAAGACAAGTTGGAGGACCATGAAGGGCGCTCCTGCCATAATATTATTCGGATAATTGAGGTGCCGGAAAGGGCGGAGGGACAGGCAATGGACCTCTTTGCCGAAGACATCATACAGAAATTGCTCCAGCACAGGCGCCTGTCAAAGTTTTTCTCGGTGGAGTCTGCCCACCAAATCCCAGGTATGCTACCAAGGCTCAGAGCCCCGCCAAGACCTAGAATAGCGAGACTGTTTAATTATAGCGATCGCGACGTAATTCTTCAGGGGGCCAGAAGTGTCCCACCACTGAAATATTAGAATGTTATCACCCTCTATCCAGACTTTACACTGTAAGTTAAGCAAAAAAGACGCAGCTTTCTTGAAATAAAAAAGAACCTGCACGCACAAGACATCAAGTACTCTATGCTCTTCCCAGCAACCCTTCGAGTGGTGGCAGAGGGAAATATAGGGAGGTTCGCAACTCCTGAGGAGGCACAAGTCTGGCTAGACGGCTGGAGGACAGTAAAGAAAGAAAGGCATCGAGAACAGAATACACCAGCGTCAGAAGCAGACGAAGTGGACCGTGGCGATGAGCCTGTGCATGGACATCTACGGGAAGAGGGACACTGCACAGAGGCGGGAGTGACTATTCCAAGAGAGATCCAGCAGGTGCCACAAACCTAAGACTGACCGCCGATCATTATGGACTGGAGAGCAAGGAGCGAATCAGTCCATCGGCCAAGGGGCAGGAACCCATACGCAGATAAGACTCATGCTTTTCTATGTGTTGAAATGTATAATTAAATGTCATTAAACCTGCCTAGACACACGTTGCTATAGCACTTACACAAGGCATGACTGGGAAGGGGGCTTTTCGGGGCGGCTGGCGGGCTCTTCGGCCTGTGGCCTACCAGAGTTTGGGGTTGTTATTATGGGACAACAGGCACTCTGCAAATGGGGAGGAGGGGTTCTCAACCCGCAGGTCAGCAGAGGGGGAGGGACTGTTTAAAATGTTCCAGCAGTCGTCAGAGAGATGGCACAGTTTTAAAGGTATTCTTGTTAAGAAAGTTAAAGAGGGACGAGGCATTCCCCCTAACAATCCAAAACAGACCATATACAACCTGAATAGACAGCCACATGTTAGGTAAGACTAGATTCAAATAATCTGCAGGTACATACCCATGCAGGAGCAGATAGAGTCTTGACCTGGAACGTTAAAGGTCTGGGACACATAATAAAACATACAGTGGTACTACAGCACCTCCGTAGGAAAAACCCCGATATAAAAGTGATACAGGAAACATACCTCAAAGGCAACACATACACGGCACTAGATAGATTAGGGTATAAACTAGTAGCGCATGCAGGATTCACCACCAGGTCTAGAAAAGTTGGGATTCTGATTCGAACGACCCTTCATTTTACACCGGGTAAGATCTGGAATGATCGGACGGGTAGCTATTTAGCTATAACAGGAAGATGGGAGGAAAGAGTCCTAAACATATGTTCAGTGTATGTACCACCAAAGCTACACGCGGACACTCTTAAGGAAATAAGTGCACTACTACTAGACCTCCCGGAGGGAATCTTAATTACGGGAGAGTACATGAATGCAACAATAGACTCGACTCTGGACAGAATAACGACTTCTGACCGGGATGGGGGACCAAACCACTGCAAGACTTTGCGGAATCGCCCGGACTGGTGGACATATGGAGAGAGCATAACCCAGGTGTCAGACAATATACATACTACTCAGCCCCACAAAGAGGAAATTCCCCGACTAGATAACCTTCGACACAAGGAACAAACGCACACAGGTTTAGAGGAACAGTAGAGTGGGGGAGAGGAATTTCCAATCACTCACCTGTAGAAACACACTACCAGAGGCCCATGAGGGAAGGTACCATACCACAAAATTAGACACCTGGCTCCTTCGAGATAAACAGATTAGGGATAAATTCGGAGAACGGACAAAATAATACTACCAAGACAACACAGTAATAGTAGACTCGGCCTGTATATTTTGGGAGGCATACAAAACAGTAATGCAAGGCTGTGTGCAGGGGATAGCCGGGTGAAAAAAGGAAGAGCAACTAATTAAACAGGACGCTCTGGAGAAAGACCTCCTACGACTGGAAAGGAGTGCCGTGGTAAACAATGAGACAAACACAAATTAGGCAACAGATCCATATTAAACAAAGAGATAAAAGACATAGTGGAGGAAGCAGCTAAAACTCAAGCCAGGGCAACTCAGAGGCGACTGTACAAAGTCAGGGATAAGGTTAATAAGCTTCTAGCGTGGCTGCAAAAAAAGGTACAAAGAAAGAAACTGGGTACTAGAAATACATACCCAGCAGTCAGGAACTAAAAAGACGGGAGACGAGATTGGCTCAGCATTTGCAGATCACTACGAGGCGATATGTAGGTCTACATCCAATAGAACAATGGAGGACTATGCAGAACTACTGGAAGAACTTCGCATCCCAAGATTATCTAATGAAGATAGGGAGGAAATGGACAAAGAGTTCACAATTGAAGACATAGTTAGAGCCATTAGGGATCTACAGTGAGGTAAGGCACCTGGACCAAACGGCATACCAATAGAACTCTAGAAGAGAGGGGCATCGAAAGTGGCCCCACATATGTTAAATATGTATCAAGAAGCGCTAGACCACGGTAAACTACCCGAAGATCAGAGAATAGTCACTAATGTGGCAATACCAAAACAGGAGAAGCCACCGGAGGATTGCGGATCTTATCGTCCAACTTCCTTACTTAATGTAGAAGTGTAGTTACTGGTGAAGGTATTGGCAAACAGGCTTAGCACTATAATTACATCCATAATACACCATGATCAATCCAGGTTTATGCCCCAGAGGAGCACCAGGCTTAATCTGCGGCAATTGTTTGGGGTGATGCATATTACCAAGGTTAACCCGGGAGAGGAAGCAGTACTCCTATCGCTAACCGTCTGTATGGCATCTGATAATATTAAGTGGCCATATTTATTTGCAGCATTGGAAAGATTTGGGCACAGATTTTGTGCTTGGGTCCGACTCCATTACACGGGCCTGCTAGCCAGGGTGCGCTGAAGGGGGCGATATCAAGTAAGTTTCAACTACATAAAGGCATGAGGCAGTGATGCCCGCTTTCCCCCATGCTGTTCATTCTGGCACTTGAGCCTCTGGCGGCATGGTTCAGAGCAGACCCATTAATCCTGGGAATCTATAGGGGAAGAGAATTTGAGGAAAAAATAGAATTTTACTATGATAATATATTACTATATGCCACAAACCCTAAGTCCTCAGTAGGGAGAATAATTCACATATTGTATCTGTTTGGGAGTTATTCAGTGTATAGGATAAATTGGAACAAGTCTCTTTTATATGTACTAGCCAGGGAGACACCCGAAATTACCAATATGTGCGCAATCCCTAGTGATTAGAGAAAGATTTAAACACCTTGGCATAATAATTTCCAAAGCAGAAAACACATTCCTAGAAGATAACCTCCTGCCCCAGCTTGATAGACTGAGTAGAGACTCACGGCACTGGAGGAAACTTCCGCTGTCCCTAATGGGATGGGCGGCCTTGTTCAAAATGATGGCATTAACGATATTCTGATACATTCTACAAAATACCCCGTGTGCAATTACGCACAGTTTTTTAAAGACCACTTTTATGGGATGGAGGACATTCTAGAATAACCTTGAATAAACTACAATGCAGTGTGTTTGAGGGTGGACTTGCAATTCCTGACATCAAAAAATACTACAGGGCAGCACAATTAACTATAAATTAGTGGGTAATTGCAACACGAGAGGAACCGGCATATAGAGTCGATCGGCACTACTTGGGATGAGGGGGGATACCTAGCTGCATTATATAGTGGGCACACAAGCAATACATTACCTATGCACACACAATCAACAATAAAAGTGTGGAGGGAGGCGACTACATTCCTAGGATGGAAAAAGAAATTGCCTGGACAAACGCCATTGAGGGTGGGTGACCTACTGCAAGAAGTGAGCCAGCTAAAGGGGTTCCGTAAATGGCAGGTCATAGGGATTGAATATCTTCTGGATCTATGGAGGGGGCAAACACTAATAAGTTTTAAAGACCTACAAGAGGAGTGTCAAATGTCTGATAAGGAATTTGAGACATCTACAACTAAAACATGCCTTAGGGGGACATATCCCAGACGGGGAGCTATTAGCGGAATACACTCCACTCGAAGAAAGATTACTGATGGACCAAATGCCTGAGAAAGCAGTTTCCCTAGTGTATAAAAGAATAATGAATAACTCCCAAGACCCCCTCACGACTCTCCGAGAAGGTTTGACGAAGGACCTGGAGACACTCTAATTTGACGACTGGACAGAAGCAATACAGAGTCCAAGGGAGGTAGCAATTAAAGCAAGGTTTCGCTTGATACAGCTGTGTATACTACATAGATCATACACCTCGAGGGAGCTGCTGAATCGTATAGGACGCAGTGACTCGGAACAGCGTCCAAGGGGCTGTGGGGAGGTAGGCACTTTCTACCATGCACTGGTCATGCCTAATAAGTCAGCGATTCTGGAGGGAAATAATGGAGGCCGTGTCAGAAGCGATAGACCAGGAGGTCGCAAACAAAGCTAAATGGCATATTATCTGCGTGACTGGAAAACATAAATGGCCAAAATACTCCAGGATATGGCTCATGACAGCAGGTATAGTAGCCAAAAAAATATAGCAAGAGAGTGGGGTGCGAGGCAGCCACAGAGTGTTGAGAAATGGAAGGAAGATTTAGATTGGTGTTGAAACACTGAAAAAGTGGTATTCCAGGGCAGGGGATGCCCGGGGAAATGGAACAAAATATGGGCTAAATGGACAATATAGAGGACTAGGAGATACCTACCAGAGTAGCCAATAGGGGGAGAATTGGAGAGAACACCTTGTACTGTACAGTCTTGTAAATGTAAGATAGATGTTAAGACGGACTGCCTTGAAAGTATATATACACACATATATATATATATATATTCACTGAAAAAACCATAGGTTTCACACGTTATAGTTAGCTGTACATTTTACTCGTAAAAAAACAATGAAATTCCACGTTATAGTTAGATCAGGTAACTATAACTTGCGCGACCGCCACTCTATCACAAGGATGATGTCATCAGTAATGTCATGAGTGATGCCACTGACCATGTCATGAGTGATGTATTATGTGACGTCATCAGCAGTGGATTGCGGGCGCGCAAGTTATAGTTACCTGATCTAACTATAACGTGGAATTTCATTGGTTTTTAACGAGTAAAATGTACAGCTCACTATAACATGTGTGAAACCTATGGTTTTTTCAGTGAATTTGCAAGGTTTTTTAAATGCTAATTCCCAACTATAACGTGTGTGAAACCTATGGTTTTTTCAGTGAATTTGTAGGGTTTTTTAAATGCTAAGTTATGTATTTATTTTTAATTTTTGCGCGCACGGTGCACTTCGCGCACCGTGCGCGCGCTGTGGGCACACGGTGCGCTTCGCGCACCGAGCACCCACGTGGCGCTTTTCGTACCGTGCACGCCTCGCCATTTTTTACAAAATATCAATTGTTTTTTTCTCTCTTGGGGGTCCTTAGATTTATATATTAAATGTGATTGTTAATTTTTTTTTTTTTTTACCGTACGCGTACGGTAAGCTTACCGTACGCGCGCACCGCGATTTTTTTTAAAAATTATTAAATTCATTTTTCATACTTTTTGGTCCTTCGTGAACCCCCTGACGAACGCTAGGGGGTCTGCAACTCTCTTCATGGCCCCCTTTTCGTGTTATCAACCTTTTTTTCTCAGTGCGAGAGACAGAAAATGGCGGCCGATACTTCCTGGTTTCGACCGATTCGAATGTTTACTTTGATCTAACAACCAATCAGAAACGCGCTCGCGCACGGCACCGTACGCGTACGGTAAGCTTACCGTAAGCGCACGGAGCACGCTTACAGATATATATATTGATTTAAATGCTATTTTCTCAGGAACTACTGAACAGATTTACACCAGACCTACAAAAGGCACTTCCTTGACCTTATGGCTACCTCTCTGCCAAATTACAAGTAATTCTGTTCAGCCGTTCGGGCTGTAGCTGTGTCTAAAGGTCCTATGGAAAAATGCATGGGGAAAACGCATTTTGGGACCCCCCTTTTTTCTCAGCCCCCGCTTGACTAATCCCCCCCGAGACTTTCAGGGTAGGAGCGGAGCGTAGCGCCCCATTAGTTTTGAAAATTTCGCGAGGATTCGTCGACCGGCGCCAAAGTTATTCAAAATAGAATGTTGCGGATTTCCTATGGAAACAGGGTCCTAACTATAACTACCTACTGGCGACCGCCAGTAGGGGAGAGATATGGAGATATATATATATATTTTTTTTTTTACTTTGATGGGATGTGTTCCTAGGAGAAACTCATTCTAATCCACATCCTCACCAATTGTGGAGAGATGCTGTTTCACATCTGCAAGACTGATGCGTGCTGGCCAACACTGACACAACCTATCCACAATGTATGTGGTGACAGTTGCAGGGGGATATTTATTATACCCTGGGTTTTAGCAATTATTTAAAGGACCAGGAGTTTTGGAAACAAATATGTGCATGACTACATCGGTATAAATTGGCCATAGAACTTTCTCTAATGGGTGTAACATAGTTAATGCAAGTACCATTCTGAATCATTTAATTTAAAAGAACATCTAAAATATTTTCTTTCCAATGCCATTTTTGAAATAGTGTCAAATTAATTGTTGGAATGGAGGGTGTTTTTAAAACTCTAATGGATCCGCATCCCAGACAAACTGTCTGTTGAAATGTTGTGTTAAAAAAAATCTCTCTGGGTAGTATGCATGCTCTAAATTAGTTGTCTGTAACTTGGATTTGAAAATGTTTTATTCCCCAAGTACTTTTAGATTAATATTTTGTTGTCAACACATATAGCCTTGTATAGCTAACTCTTCAACACATTCCTTGGAATATATTTGCTTGTAGTGGGCAATCCAATTAAAATAAAATCAGTTTCTGTGTTTAATAGAAAGCTGATAGGTCCGATATGTCAGCAATGTTGAAATAAGAAAATGTATTTAGAAAATTCAGACGACTAGTTATGGGTGGAACTTGGAAGTGTTATAATTGCGTATGATTATACATTTCTCCGAGACTACTGGTTCTGTAAATATAGTGACAGCCAAAGTGGTGGTGGAAACCATACATTTCTTGAAGACTATTAGCATTTATTAAGAATCTTCATTATCGAAAGTAGCACAACATTGCAAATCTTTCATAATTCTTGCAACAGTTTTAATGCTGTACATCTGAAAAAGTCCTGGTATTACTAAATCAGTGAGTAATATTGTTAAAACATAGGAGAGTTGTAACAAGGCAGTAGGTCCCAGGATTTGGCAGCAAACCTTTTACCAAATCACACCATCCAGCACTGAATATGCAGTGATGTTGACAGCAGGCTGAACCGGACATGATCTGTGAGAAGAATGCATCTGCAATGCCTAAACCACATAAAATGGCGCAGTATTTTAAGCAATCTAATTTACATTTATAGACATCAAAACTGTAATCAGCATGGTAAATCACATTGAACACTCCAGTAGCAATCCAGAAATAGGACCATGGTGTTATTAGATATTGGCCTCTAAACCAGCAGCAAACAGAAAGCAATTAATCATGCTGAACAATGGTGGAGCATGTTGAAAGGTCATTTGGATTAAAATATGCAACAGAATCATTCTCATACAGTGTAACTTCTTTAGGGAGTTGCAACTCAAAGAATGGCTGCTCAGCGGGTGAGTCATAATACACTACATCAGTTGTTGAGAGAGTTGGGGCTGTTGAAATCACAGCATCAAGGTCTTCAGTTGAATTTGGTGTAAAGCTGAACACAAAACAGGCTCTGAAGACCCCTGAAAGAGACTAAAAAATCTAGCTGTCTGTCCTCTTCTAGGGGTAGTTTCTTCAGAGTAGGGAGAGGCCATGAGTTTCTTCTTCAAAGGAAGTTTGGTCTAACAGGGGGGGATGGGGGAGGGGGGTTGTCTGCTGAACAGAATCAGCAACATGATACTTTTTAACCTTATCTATAGACACATTCCTGTTTGGCTTTGAACCATGCAGGATGAAAGTTCACATGCCTTCTACACCAAAAACTGGTACGGATGGTCTGTAAGATGGCACAAAAATGTGTTAGTTAAAGCCAATCTCCAGAATCTTATATACATCACCTCGAAGCTCGAAAAGCACTTTAGTCTTAACCTGACCTCTCGGGATAATAGAACCCCTCCCTCTAATCAATTCGCTCCAATCTCTTTGGTACAACCAAACATCCCTCATCATGTCTCAACGATCCCGCTCGTGAAATCTCAACCCCACTCCAATACTACCTCCAGACCCCAGAGGGTAATAGAACACCTATCTGATGCTGGCACACTCTTCCTTCTGCTCTGATATACCAATATGCACAAGGACTAGGACACCCTTGCAGAGAATCATCCAGGTAATTCCCTCCAACCTGCATAGAGAATCCAGTCTCATTAACAGATCCATGAACAAGCATAATCTGCTTCAAGTTTACACGACACTCCAGGAGACAGTTACCAAATCTCATCTCAGATCTTTGTTCCTTAATTGCAGATCAGTGATAAAGCATGCAGCTAACATTGCTGATCTCATTCTTGCTCAAGACCTAGACCTCCTGATCTTCACGGAAACTTGGCTCAATGATTCATCCCCTCCAATTCTGGACATACTAGTACAATCCAACTACGACATCAGAATGGACAGATCCGGAAGAGCTGGGGGTGGCATGGCTTGCATTTACCGCTCCACACTCGCACTAAAACAATCACAGTTACAATGACGGTGTGAATTCCTAGGTACAGAAATATGGAGTAATAAAACTTCTCTGTAAACTGCACATAGTTTACCAGCCTCGGGTAATGACTTACCTTTTATTGAACAAATGAATGAGACCACCTCCTCCTACTCACACCAATCAGATCTTACTTGTGGATTTTAACTTCCACTGGAATTACTTAAATGATCACATTCTTAACACCTTCAAGGCCTTCCTTACATACCCCAACCTAACCCAATCTTGAAATGGCCCAACACACAATAGAGGTTCCACTCTCAATCTAATCATCGCCAAGGGTGACTTGATACAACATGAATCTATAAAACCCTGCGACTGGTCTCATCACTACTTAATCTCCTTCCTTATTCTAGAAAAAATGTTAACCAGAAAGAGTCAACTACTTAAACTCGGACTATGGTCTAGCGACCCAAGAAACATTAATCCTACTGAGCTGACTGCTATTAGCAACAACATCCTACCTCCTCCAATGATCATGATGTACGTGAATGTGCTTACCGATCATTACACCCAATCCATGACAGACATATTGGACACGATTGCTCCGAAACAACTTAAAAGAATACTTTACAGAGTCCAAACCATGGTTTAATAGTAGTTTAAATGCGGAAAGGCGCATTCTAAGGCTTGCTGAGAGTGCTTGGAGAATCGTTCCCTCTTGCTCTCACCTCAAGCAACTGAGGGCATTACAAAGCTTCAACAATAAATACATCAGAAGGTCAAAAGCTGAATATTTCAAATCACAACTAGAAAATGCCCAAAAAGACCCCAAAAACTTGCCATTCTAAACACCACTTGAGTGACAAGGAGACACTACCTAATGATGAGGATTTCTCTGCACATTTTATCAATAAGACAAGGAAGATCGAATTAAAATTGAAACATGCTTCTCAACTTGGACAGTTCTACTCATACTTGATATACCACAAAAAATAAGGCTACTTGGTCTTCCTTCAAAATCCCGGCCAAAAAAGACTTTCTCACTTTAATTACATCAATATAACCCTCTAACCGTTTTAATGATACTCTGCCAGCTTAGCTGATCAAAGAGCTTTTTATGGATTAAGATTATCAAAGCCTCTCTTTAAGGGCATGGTCCCTGATAGCCTAAAATTAGGACAGGTCACCCCTATCCAAAAAAAACGAACGCTGACCAGTCTGACCCAAACAATTTTTGCCCAATCTCCAATATCGCGACTCTAGCAAATCTTCTGGAGAAATGTGTACACCTGCAACTCTGCAATCACATTGAACAATTCCAACTTCTAGATCAGTACTAATCTGGGTTCAGAACTGGTCATAGAACTGAAACAGCTGTTGATGATGCCCTGAGAATGCTTGATCAAAATGAATACGGTCTATTTATACTTCTTGATCTCTCCTCGACCTTGGATATGGTGAAACATGACAGCTTGATTGATCTCCTCGAACATTTGATGGGGTTATCACGCCCACCTTAAACTGGTTTGCTTCTTTCCTTCACAATAGACCTCAGAGAAATCAAAATTAACCAATCCCTATCAGATATGACACCGGTAACAACTGGAGTACCTAGATTCCCAACACTTTCACCCATGCTATTCAACCTGTTCATGGAACCTCTTACAGGCATTTTAAAGATCTCAAACATCCATTACCACATGTACAATGACAATATACAATTGTATCTGAAAATCTCCTTACCTGCAAATATCAATACTTAACTGCACTATGTTGAAAACCCAACAATGGCTGATCAGTAACCAACTACTTCAAAACTGGATTTCTTCTAATCACCCCTCACAATCTCTCGGCCCCCACATTAGATTTGATCCAACTCACAGCTCTCAACTGCTCCCCTCACATTACTGACTATTTGATCGCTAGGCATAACTTTGGACAGACATCTTAATATGCAAATCATATTAATGCAACCATCAGGGGACCCAATAACCAAATTAACATTCTAAGAAAAGTCAAACCCTTCTTGCCTTCATTGGATATTCAGTTAGTAGTACACTCCTCCCAGCCTATGCTAAGTAAAGTTGGCACATTAAAGGCCACACTCAACTAAGCTGCCAGATTCATAACAGGTTCCAAGAGACACAACCACATCCCTCCAGACCTATAACAGCTAAAATGGCTCTCGTATGAAGCTAGAATCCAATTGAAGATTGCATGCATGACGCACAAGGCCCTCCACCACAATACTCCAGCCTACTTGGCCAAAAAACTCAAGCTATCCGGGGGTAGTCACTCCTTAAGAAGCACTGACTCACTCTACTGTTGAAACCCCAGAAATAAAAAATAAAAACCTACAACCGCTCCTCCTCCGGTCTTGCCCCAAGAATTTGGAACTTTCTACCACCGGAAATCGGGATAAACCCCACAACTATCTCTTAAAAAAAAAAAGCTACAAATATCTTGATTTACAGATGCCTTGCCTAGGTGCCCTGATCCTTCATCCGCTTGACTAGCATTGGTGAACTCCTGTGGATCGTGGAAGGTATATGCTTAACAATATACTGTATATATGTAATTTCATGATTATTCCTTCTCTCGTGGTCATTTGTTTTTCTCTTTCCCTGTTATGCATGACTAGATTGCTATATGTACAGCGCTCTGATAACTAGACCGGTCATGTTTGCGCTTCATAAAACTCCATAAATACATATTTTTAAATAAAAATCTTTTTTACTAGATCCCCCACGTTGAGGAGCCACCTGTCAGCAGCTTCAAAAACTTCATAGTTGAAAGTGGCGGATTCTGAACGTTTCAAATTAGATTGCTTGTCTCTGACCTCTTCTCCTATAAGACAGTCAAACAATTGTCCATGTCAAACGTTTTTTTTTAATGCCACCCTTCCAGGAATATCAAAGTGAGACACATACATAGATACTCCAAAGAGTATGTCATTTGGAATGCGACCACCTAATACTCCTAAAGGTAAATTATTTAATGTTCTCTAAACTCCACACAGATTATATAGCCAACTTAGCCCTGTACTTATTAGGCAAGTGGCCAAAGCTATCTACAATGTATCCCCGCACGAAGAAGGATGAATCCAAAACTATTAGAGTGGGAACTGACAGATCAGACTTTTGTAGAGCGGGCTACAAGGCATGAATTTCTGCAAGCTGTGCGGTGCAATTACCTAAAGTTTTAGGGTGTCCTGAGGCAACCGGCAGTTTGTCCCGGTGGTGCTGGGTGAGCGGACAGAGATTGGCGATGCCTCGGGAGTCTGTATCAATAGCTCTAAATCCTTGTTGTTACCACTGGGTGGGCTTGGTGGAATTGCATTGTCCCAGCTCCCACAGGTTGAGCTACCCTGGACGATGGACCGTGTCCTATATCTGGGCATGTTTATAACTCGTGAGGAGGACCAATTTTATGACCTGAATGTGAGATGGGTCATAGCAGGGCTGGGTAACTCTATCCAATTCTAGAACACGTTGAGATTGTCCTTCATGGACAGGATTGCCCTGATTAAAATGGTGGTATTGCAGAGATGCCTATAAATTATGCAGGGGATTTTTTATAAACAGACCTGGTGGGTTTTTTGAAGAGCTGGACACACTCATGGTGAAGTTACTGTGGAAAGATAAACGGTGCAAGGAACCTGGGAACAGGGGGGACTGGAGATACCAGACCTACAATTATACTATCTGTCGATGCAGCTCCAACAAGCGATACATTGGTTAGATACAGACCCAAGTTGGAAGGTATGTGTGGCGGTCACCAGCTGGGGACACTTGATGAGGGGTAGGTCCCTTCCACAGTCATTTTCACAATTGGTTCGACTGATTGCTAGGTTGTGGGAATGTAAGGTCCAGAACATAATTTTTTTTAGAAGGCAACACACACCCCAAGCTGGATATTTGGATTATCCATCCGTTTGCTCAAATAGCACAGTCTATGTCAGAGGAGCATTGGGGTAGGCTGTCTAATGATGTCCGACTTATACCCCGAGGGTAGATTCATCACACTATAAGATGAAACAGAAAACTTTGCATAGGGCGCGGGACAATTCCTGCAGTATGCAAAGATTGCAGCTACGGCCTGGCAACTGTGGCCAGCATTTCCGGAAGCCCCTGACCGCACGTGATCACTATGCCGTGTGAGCCTAAATTTGTAACTCAACTATACTGAGCACTGCTTGCGGAAATGCAGCTCAAACAACTAAAAGTGGGGGTGAGGTGGCAGGCCATTTTCGGGAAATCCTTGTCCCCAGTGACTGGTCCTACATTCATGCAGATGTTCAGAGAGTATTGGTGAGTGTAAGGTTCAAACAGATTCAATCTAACATAATATACATGACATACTTGTCCCTCAGACGTTTACATGTCATTTACCCCACATGACTCTCGATGCCCCAAGTGCCGGAGCCCTTCGGCAGATTTGGTTTGGATCTGCTCGTTGGTGGCCGATAATTGGGAAAGAATTGTAGAGCAGCTGCACCGTACTAATGATTGGGATATCCCACTGACAGTAGCTGCCTGTTGGTACTATTGCCCAGAGTCTTGAAATATAAGCTTGGTAGACGATTTGCTGTGCTGGGATGAACAGTAGCAAAAAGACATAGCGATCCACTGGATGAATTTTCAAGCTCCCACCAGGGAAAAGTGGGAGGGAGATTTAAGAGAGTGGGCAACTGCAGAGGAGGAACATATGACAAGAACAAGGAAGAACAACAAATTACCGGATGTACTGCTTGCCTGGGAAATGATGCTGTAGGAGTTGTTGGACCCTAATCTGAAATCGCAGCAGGAGACTGGAGGACGGGACAACACATATGGATCAGAGGACCAGGTTTGCACTAATGACACCCAGAATTAAAGTTGATGGGATTTTTTCGATATTGACTTTAGTGGCCTCACTGTATAATGTAACATTACTCTATGTAAACTGTGGTTTTAATATTAACTGGAAGCAGGATGGGATGGGTTGGAGGCAACAGAGTTTTATATTATTATTCTGTGGGTTCAAAAATGGATAGCAGAGATGCTGGACACAGTCATTGTTGAATAGCTAATGTGGAATTATCTTGAATGTGAATACTGCATGTGAATAAAAATTCGAATATACATATATTCCCTAAAACGTTTTAGGGTGTGTTTGTAGGGATTTCAATCGTCAGTCTTCAAAAATTTCCTGGCCTGCAGCAGAGCATTTCTATTTAGTACCAATCGCAGATTGTACATAGCCATCCACAAAGGACATGCTCTTGTAGCCCTCAATTGTTAATATATTAGGAGTTTGTGGTAAGTTCTGTGCAGATTGCAGAAATTCTTATGTACAGACAGTTGGAACAAACTAAAATTTTACAGCAACTCCACTTAACGAGGCAGCCCACAGCACCTGACACAGGTGTAGTGAGGAAGAACAAATGTTACTTACCTGTAAACTGTGGTTCTCCAGTATTGGTGTCTTTCATAGATTCACATGCTTGAATATTCCCCGTCGTCGAAGTGGGAGTCTCACGGTACATAACAAAGCAATGTAGTAACAACCCAAGCCCATTAGGCATAAAAGAAAGAAAAAACCATAGAGTTTTCACAGATAGACAACTTGTCACCTCTATAACATATCACTGTCATTATGTTCTAGGCCAAATCAAGCCAATCAGGCGTCCGCACCCTCTAGAACCCTCTCCCCAGAGACTCAGGCTCTCAGATTTTCGTAGCACAAGAGTGACAAAGTCAAATACACAATAGAGCCTCTGAGGGGAGGTGGGTGGGTCGCATGTGAATCTATGAAAGACACCAATACTGGAGAACCACAGTTTACAGGTAAGTAACATTTGTTCTTCTCCAGTATTGGGGTGTCTTTCATAGATTCACATGCTTGAATAAGAGTAGTGAGCAGTAACGCAGAATAATACAAGGTACATAAGAATCAAAACAACAGCATATACAGTGCAGAAGACTATATGCATATAAAAGATAGATATATATATATATATATATATACTACCTACTGGCGGTCGCCAGTAGGTAGTTATAGTTAGGACCACGTTTCCATAGGAAATCCGCAACATTCTATTTTGAATAACTTTGGCGCCGGTCGATGAATCCTCGCGAATTTTTCAAAATAGGTGGGGCGCTACGCTCCGCTCCTACCCTGAAAGTCTCGGGGGGATTCGTCAAGCGGGGGCTGAGATAAAAGGGAGGTCCCAAAACGCGTTTTTCCCATGCATTTTTCCATAGGACCTTTAGACACAGCTACAGCCCGAACGGCTGAACAGAATTACTTGAAATTTGGCAGAGAGCTAGTCCTCAGGTCAAGGAAGTGACTTTTGTAGGTTTGGTATAAATCTGTTCAGTAGATTCTGAGAAAATAGACTTTAAATCAATATATATATCTGTGGCAGCTTACGGTGCGCTTACGGTGCGCTTACCGTACGCGTACGGTGGCGTGCGCGAGCGCGATTTTGATTGGCTCTTAGATCTTAGTAAACATTTGAATCGGTCGAAACCAGGAAGCGGCGGCCGCCATTTTCTCTCTCGCTAACTGAGCTGGGCAGCAAAAACGAAGCCAAAAAATGGCTAAAGAGGCAGTTTCGTCACATCCTAACCACCCAGCATTGATATAGGGGTCCCCAAACAACCCACAAGCCCAAAAAAAAAAATGGTTTTTTTTTTCGGAAATTCGCCGATTACGCTTACCGTACGCGTACGGTAAAATTTATTTAAAAAAAAAAAATAATCCACATTCTCCCCACCCCGTGTGCAAATGGTGCCCGAAGGGCACCATTTGTGGATGACATACAACAGATATAAAATTAACAAAGAATAAATTTCACAAAGATGCGCATAATATGTCCCCCATGTGCGCGCGGTGCGCGAAGCGCATCGTGCGTACATGGCCCACCCGCATAACGTGGCGCGCACCGCGTGACCACCGTGCGTGCACGGCACTAACTGCGTAAAGTGGGTGCGCGGAGCGCACCGCGTGCTCACTGTGCACGCACGGTGCGCGAAGCGCACCGTGCGCGCACGGAACGAACTGCGTTAACTGGGCGCGCAACGCCACGAATGGCGTAAAGTAACTTAGCATTTAAAAAACCGTACAAATTCACTGAAAAAAACATAGGTTTCACACACGTTATAGTTAGGAATTAGCATTTAAAAAACCTTGCAAATTCACTGAAAAAACCATAGGTTTCACACATGTTATAGTTAGCTGTACATTTCACTCGTAAAAAACCAATGAAATTGCCCCGTTATAGTTAGTGCAGGCAACTATAACTCACGCGACCGCAATCTTCTGCTGATGACATATGTGTCTTTATGAAAAAAAAATATTTGTAATATATGTATAGCTAAAATTTAATGGAAGACGACATGGGCAAATAAGTGTAAATACAGTATTAGCATCAGCAGAAGATTGCGGTCGCGTGAGTTATAGTTGCCTGCACTAACTATAACGGGGCAATTTCATTGGTTTTTTACGAGTGAAATGTACAGCTAACTATAACATGTGTGAAACCTATGGTTTTTTCAGTGATATTACCTACTGGCGGTCGCCAGTAGGTAGTTATAGTTAGGACCCCTTTTCCATAGGAAAACCTCAACATTCTATTTTGAATAACTTTGGCGCCGGTCGATGAATCCTCGCGAATTTCTCAAAATAGGTGGGGCGCTACGCTCCGCTCCTACCCTGAAAGTCTCGGGGGGATTCGTCAAGCGGGGGCTGAGATAAAAGGGGGGTCCCAAAACGCGTTTTTCCCATGCATTTTTCCATAGGACCTTTAGAACGAGCTACAGCCCGAACGGCTGAACAGAATTACTAGAAATTTGGCAGAGAGGTAGTCCCTAGGTCAAGGAAGTGCCTTTTGTAGGTTTGGTGTAAATCTGTTCAGTAGATTCTGAGAAAATAGCCTTTAAATCAATATATATATCTGAGCCAGCTTACGGTACGCTTACCGTAAGCGTACGGTGGCGTGCGCGAGCGCGATTCTGATTGGCTCTTAGATCTTAGTAAACATTCGAATCGGCCGAAACCAGGAAGCGGCGGCCGCCATTTTGTCTCTCGCACTGAGTGTTGTTTATCAAACAAGATGGCCAAAAACATGTTACGGGGCTGTTTTGAGAACTCCCTCCCACATAGTCATGTTGAGGGAGTCCCCAAACATCCCCCAAGAGCAAAAACGGTTTTATTTTTTTTTCGGCAATTTCGCCGAGTACGCTTACCGTACGCTTACCGTAAGCGTACGGTAAAAAAATAAAATAAAAAAAACACTATCCACACTTACCCCACCCCCTGTGCTTTTGGTGGCCGTAGGCCACCAAATGTACAGGGCTTATTAATAGGTAAAAAAAACTAAATTTTGGCAACATGAAATTATAAAATCGAAATAAAAAAAAACACTATCCACATTGACCCCACCCCCTGTGCTTTTGGTGGCCGAAGGCCACCAAATGTACAGGGCTTATTAAAGTTGATAAAAACCGTGCACGGAACGAACTGCGTTAAGTGGGCGCGCACGCCTCGAATGGCGTAAAGTAACTTAGTATTTAAAAAACCGTACAAATTCACTGAAAAAAACATAGGTTTCACACACGTTATAGTTAGGAATTAGCATTTAAAAAACCTTGCAAATTCACTGAAAAAACCATAGGTTTCACACATGTTATAGTTAGCGGAAATTTTACTGATAAAAAACCAGTGAAATTGCCCAGTTATAGTTAGTGCTGGCAACTATAACTCACGCGACCGCAATCTTCTGCTGATGACATATGTGTCTTTATGAAAAAAGAAATATTTGTAATATATGTATAGCTAAAAATGTATGGAAGAAGACCTGGGCAAATAAGTGTCTAAATACAGTATTAGCATCAGCAGAGGATTACGGTCGCGTGAGTTATAGTTGCCTGCACTAACTATAACGGGGCAATTTCACTGGTTTTTTATCAGTAAAATTTCCGCTAACTATAACATGTGTGAAACCTATGGTTTTTTCAGTGAATATATATATATATATATATATATATATATATATCTACATCTCTACTATACATAATAAATAAAAGTACCTTGTATGCAGGAGGAGGGAAGCATCAGAGGCTCACCTTATTTAAAAAGATTACGAAGGACTGCTTGTCCCACGGCTGTGTCCGTGTGGTCTGCAGCATCCAGACAGTAGTGTCTCGTAAAGGTGTGTCTGCAGGACCAAGTCGCCGCTCTACAGATGGATTGAAGAGGGACTCCAGCAAAAAGCGCAGTAGAAGAAGAAACCTTCCTTGTGGAGTGCTCTTTCACGGCAGCAGCGAGAGGTTTTCCTGCTTGTTGATGGCAAAAGGTAATAGCAGAGGATATCCAACGTGCTATAGATTGTTTGGTGACAGGATGACCTTGTCGCATGCGTCCGTAGGCGACAAAGAGTTGGTCATTTTCACGAATGGCAGCAGTTCTTTGAAGATAAAATTTGAGACATCTCTTGACATCCAAAGAATGAAGTGACTTTTCTGCAAAAGTTTGAGGATTAGGAAAAAACGTTTTTAAAACAACCGGCTGATTGAGGTGGAAATCAGATGGCACTTTAGGGATATAGGCCGGATTGGTGCGAAGCAGGACAGAGTCCTTAGTAAATTGAAGAAAAGGTGGGTTAATGGTAAATGCTTGCAGGTCACTGACCCGGCGTGAGGATGTAAGAGCTAGGAGAAGAGAAGTCTTCCACGTGACATGTTTGAGGCTGACCTTATGGATAGGCTCGAATGGTGATTTCATGAGCTGTGCCAATACAATGTTTAAATGCCACGGAGGAGGAGGCCGACGTATCGGAGGAAACATCCGAAAAAGTCCTTTGAAGAACGGTTGCATTACTCTTGACGAGTAAAGGGAGTTAGAGCCATCTTGACGGAATCGTGAGATTGCCGCTAAAAAGACTTTAAGGGTAGCATATGAAAGGCCTGATTTTGCTAGATGCAAAAAAAAAGGTAAAAGTTGCTCTGGCTTGGAATGTATGGGATGAATTTTGGCATCACTGCACCATGAACAAAATCGTTTCCATTTGAGTTTATACGTTTTTACAGTAGAAGGAGCTCTAGCCTTTGCTAAGACTTCTCTGCACTCCAAAGGGATGTCCAAATTCACAAATTCAAAGTACTCAGGTTCCAAGCCGCTAAGTGTAGAGACGCAGGATCGGGATGACAAATTTGACCGTGTTCCATGGTCAAAAGATTCGGAAGAGGACGAAGCATGATTGGTTCGCACTGAGACAGTAGCAGCAGCTCCGTGAACCATATTTGTCGAGGCCATCGGGGAGCTATTAGGATGAGCCGACAGGGTTCTTTCCTCATTTTCCGTAGAACCTTGGGGACTAGAGGAATTGGTGGAAAGGCGTAAGCATAAATTGTGGACCAGTTCATCAAAAAGGCATTCCCGCATGACTTTGGTTGGGGAAGCCAACTTGCGTAGAACTGGCATTTCCGGTTCAGATAGGTTGCAAAAAGATCCAGATTCGGGGGACCCCATAGCTGGAATATGTGCTCCAAAGTGGGTTGGTGCAATTCCCACTCGTGATTGGTCGTGGAGGATCTGCTTAGGGAATCCGCCAGAATGTTGGACGCTCCCGGAACATGTACTGCTGTGAGGGCAATGTGATGTTGAATCGCCCAATTCCAAATCTTTTGAGCCTGACGGGACAACAGAACGGACCTCCTTGCTTGTTGATATAGTGCATGCACGTTGTGTTGTCCGTCCGGATCAACACCGTGCTTCCGTGAATGATGGTTCTGAAAGCTTTTAAAGCCAGAAAGATGGCCAGTAATTCTAACAGGTTGATGTGTCTCGTCTTTTGATGAACAGACCACTTGCCCTTCACAGTTAGGCCATGCAAGTGGGCGCCCCAACCCTCGAGAGATGCGTCGGTGGTGAGGGTAAATTGTGGAGTGTCCGCTAGAAAAGGACGCCCCGCGGAGACATTATCTTCGTGAGTCCACCACAAAAGAGCTCTTTTTAAGCGATGAGTGACACTGACCAAGTCGTTGAAAGTGCCCGAGACCTGAGCCCATTGCTTGTCCAGTTCTTCTTGGACAGGTCTCATCTTCAGGCGGCAGAGAGGGACTAGAGGAATGCAGGACGACAACATCCCTAGGAAAGATTTCAACTGTCGGACAGAAACAAACTCTTTTAGATGGATAGAGGCCGCTAGATCGCGAAGACGTTGTAGTCGTTCGTGCAACACAAAAGCTTTCCCCAGAGTGGTATCCAGAATGGCTCCCAAGAACAATCTGTTCTGAGCTGGGTGCAACTGAGATTTTTCTAAGTTCAGTGTGAGGCCCAGAGACTGGAAAAGGGATCTGCAAAACAGAGTTTGTTTGGATTCTAGTTCGAAAGACTTCGCCTTTAGAAGGCAGTCGTCTAAGTAGGGAAAGATTTGAACTTCCTGAAGGCGAAGGTAAGCCGCCACCGGTGCAAGGACTTTTGTGAACACTCGGGGAGCAGAACGAAGGCCGAATGGCAGGACCTTGAATTGAAAATCTCGTCCGGCCACTCTGAATCTGAGGTTTTTCTGTGTCGTGGTAATATGGGAAGATGAAAATAAGCGTCTTGTAGATCTAGTGTTGTCATGAATTCTCCTTGAGAGAGAAAAGGAAGGACTTCTTGTAGGGACAACATACGGAAAGTTTGTGTCTTTATGTATTTGTTCAGGGCTCGCAAATCCAAAATGGGACGCCATTCTCCCGATTTCTTCTGTACAAGGAAGAACCTAGAGTAGAACCCCCTGCCCTTCTGTAGTTTTGACACCACTTCGATCGCGCCCTTTCTCAATAAAATGTTTAGTTGCTTCAGTAGCTCTTTCAAATGTGCAGGAGGAGGACCTCTTGGTGGAGTATTTGGAGGAATCTTTATAAATTCCAAAGCGTGTCCCATGCGCACAATATCGAGAACCCATTGATCTGTGGTTATTTGCGACCATTTGGAGAAGAAGCGGGAGATTCGACCTCCAAGTTTTGGAGGAGTCCGTGACTGAGGGTAGCGAGAGTCATTGTTTCTTTGAGGAATCCTTTCCTCTGTAGGAAGATTTGCCTCTGTATTGTCTGTAGTTGGAAGAATTTTGCTGCCGATAAGATTGCTGGTTTTGTGAGGAATAGCGGTTTTGTCCTTGCCTGTATTGGTTGGAATTACCACGAAAGGAAGAAGAGGAACCACGACCTCTTGCGCCTCGAAAAGGCTGTTTTTTGAACTGTAAAGATCCTAGAGCACGAGCTGTGTCAGTGTCCTTCTTGATGGCTTGAAGGGCATCGTCTATATGCTGGCCAAAAAGGGACTCTCCGTCGTAAGGCATGTCCAGGATTTTTGTTTGCACCTCTTGACGAAAGGACGTAGCCCGTAACCAGCCCTGACGCCGGAGGACCGCAGCACCAGCCAAAAGACGGAAGCCAGAAGAAGACACATCAATGGCGCAGTCTATGATTTCCGAAGAAATTCTTTCTCCTTCTTGGAGAATCTTCAAAGCCTCCGACCTGGATGATTCAGGAACGAGATTAATCAGAGATGAAATGTCCGACCACATCTGACAATCGTAGCGGCCCAAGATCGCCAAAGAATTGGCCGCTCGAACCGTAGCTGCCGCCAAAGTGGAAATTTTTCCCTATACCATCCAGCCGTCGACCTTCGCGATCTGGAGGTGCCGACAAAGGAGATGAAGGGTTCCTAGATCGGCGTTGGGCTGCCTGAGTAATAATAGAATCAGGCTTTGTTTGTGAAGTCAAACAGGCTGGAGAATTTGGAGGAGCCTTGTATTTTTTGTCTATCCTAGGAAGGATGGCAGGAATCGAATTAGGAGTCTGCATCAATTTAAGGCCTTCTTGCCATATAAAATCAATGATCGGAATGCAGCGGACCTGCTTTTGAGGTTGGTCCTTAAAGTCCTATAAGAAACAATCCTCCTCTCTGGTTGTCATAGGGAGGTGAAATCTTTTCGCTGCTCTTTCCATGAGCAAATGAAAACCACCAATGTCAACTGGGGGAGAATCCAAAGGGGCTGGATCAGCGGGAGAAGGTGTTTGAATCTGATAGTTGTCCCAGTCAGAAAGGAGGGAAGCATCATCCAGCTCACCTTCCTCCTTGTCAGCGTCATCATCTTGTTCCTCGACAATATCTTCCAGTGGGATTGGAGGAACTCCAAGACATTGTTCTCTGGGCACTGATGTAGGTGTGACTACTGTTTCCCTAGGAAAAACAGGTTGTTGAGGTGTCTGTGGCATTGGAGTGGTATGGCCAGACCGCAGAAAACGGCGATTATAATCATCCAGCATGTACTGTAAATTGGAAATCAGACTTCTAGGCAATTGTGCCATTTGAGGTTCCTGGACGTGTGTCATAAGATGAGAAATCATCTTGTTGTAAGTCTTCGTCATCATCGTCCGAGTCCTGACATTTAATTAGAAGTTCTGAAGGACTGCGAGCAGCCCAAAATCTATCATCCTCGTAGTCTTCATTGTCATAAGAAAACAGCACTTCAGGAGGCTGTACAGGTGTTTTAAGTGGTAGCCGTTGTTCGTGGCGGTGAAAATCGACGTTGAACAGCCATCGACGACGAAGGCACCGTCGACGACGTAGTCACCGTCGACGACGTAGTCACCGTCGACGACGAAGCCACCGTCGATGACGAAGCCACCGTCGACGAGGTAATAGTCGACGACAAAGCCAGAGTCTACGACAGAACTACCGTCGACGGCAGAGCCACCGCCGAAGAGGCCACCCTCGTCGACGAAGCACCCGCCGACGACGAAGCTGCCGTCGACGACGAACCACTCTTCGACGACGAAGCACCCCTCGACGACGTTTTCTTCTGCTTGATAGTGGTCGACGACGAAGTTAAGGGTAGCGTCGATGAAATGGGTCTCACCTTAACTGACACCAGCGTCGACGGTGAAGACGCCGACGACATGATCATGGTTGGCTTCATAGACATAGATGCCGAGGTCGTCGACGTAGATGAGACGATGGCAGCTCTCGTCGACGGAGGAAGCGTAGATGAGCTCGTCGACGAGAGAGGCAGTTTCTGAGGTAAAAACTGCGCAGATGGAGTCTTAGACGCCTGAGAATCCGATCTCGGGGGCGTCAATGAAACAGAGAGACTCCTGGGGGGGGAAATCACCCCTCTTGAAGTAGAAGGCTGTGAAGAAATCTTTTCTCCATGCTGTTTCTTCATCACTTTAGGTCTAGGAGAAACCTTTTGAGAGTCACAGGACCTTTTCAGAGAGGGAGCAGTGTGGATGGAAGATACACTCTCCACATCAGAAACAGGATTTTCTGAAGTTTTTAACTTCTGTAGCCACAGGAGACGCCCTTCTCTGTCCTTCAAAGTTTTTTGTGAGAAGGTTCTGCAAATTTTACAGTCTTTTACCTGATGTTCAGGGTATAAACAATAAATGCATTTTTTGTGAGGATCTTCAGAATGAAGTCTCAGTTTACCACAGCTCCCACAAGGTCTGAAGAGGGACTTCTTGGTTGAAGACATCATAAACCCAATCTTCTGTGAAGTATGAGAAGAAAAAACTGAGCAAGCTCAGGGAGACTCCCTTCACACGACGTGCAGTAGAAAATCTGAGGGCCTGAGTCTCTGGGGAGAGGGTTCTAGAGGGTGCGGACGCCTGATTGGCTGGATTTGGCCTAGAACATAATGACAGTGATATGTTATAGAGGTGACAAGTTGTCTATCTGTGAAAACTCTATGGTTTTTTTCTTTCTTTTATGCCTAATGGGCTTGGGTTGTTACTACATTGCTTTGTTATGTACCGTGGGACTCCCACTTCGACGACGGGGAATATTCAAGCATGTGAATCTATGAAAGACACCCCAATACTGGAGAAGCATTAGTAATGCTTGCTTTTGTCACTACTTCTAGTGGGCAAATAGGAGAGATTATAATAATACGTTTCCCCTGACCCAATGGACACTCTTTTCAAAGTAAGAATTTTCTCCATGGGAATGAAGTATACGTCAGCTGTGTAATATAAATTTGATTTGTAGACTATGGGAGTTGTCTGTCCCTCATTCTCAAATATGCACCTGTAGCCTGAGGAATTGGAAACAATTCTACTACCGAAGTTATTTTTGGTATTGGACTGTAAAACATTTAGCTCTCCGACATGTCTGTTTGCAGACCATGTGAGATAGCTGTATTTTTTCTGCCCAATGTGTTTTTTATAAACATGGGAGAAATCAAGGGCTTCACTTGCTCAGCATAATGCAACAAGTCCTCCCAAAGTAAGGAAATTCCATCAAGGCCTGCAACTTCCTAACATATTTGGAGGCTGTAAGGTGGCACACCACTGCATGAAATCCGCTGGCAGACCCCTACTGGACAGTTCATACCAAAGGAAGAACACATTCAAGTAAGATAATTTAGATTTTTCAAAGTTAATCTTGTAACTTGGAGGGGTCAGTACTGTCATTAGCAGATCCAACATAGCCAGGTGTTCCACTAAATGATCATGTATGATTTATACGTCATCTATGTAGGATAGAGCCTTGGGATCTGGTTGTAAGATCCTTACAATGTTTGCGGCAAATAAACCAGGATTATTCTTATAGCCAATAGGTTATCATATTGTTTTCAGGTGTGCACTGTTTTGCCAAAATCCCATTTTACATGTCCAGAGTTAGTTTATATTTTTTTTCCACGCTAGATTAATCATAAATCCTATGCTATGAGCATTTTGTACATCATAAGTATGGGTGTGCAAATTCAAATTCCTACAGTTTAAAAGTATTCTATATGATCCACTAGGTTTTAAAACCGTAAATAGAGGGGTGATGATTCAGAAACTACAAAGTTGAATATGCTACTTACCAGTATGCATCTGTTCTTGGCATGTAGGGCTGCTGACATTCATATCTGTGCATAGATCGCCGCCTAGTGTTGGGTCCGGATGTTTGCACGTTGTTGTCCTGGAAGAGTCTTCGAAGTATCCTGAGATAGGTGACTCCTCCCCTGGACCACAGTGCGCATGGGCATCCTCTCCATCCTCAGATTGTTTTTCGCCATTGTGGCAGTGATGGAGTAGATACAGAAAGTGATGACCATGCTTACAGTAATTCTGAGAGCTGCAGCTGCTACAGGCGCCGGGGAGGAGGGTGGGCGATATGAATGTCAGCAGCCCTACATGCCAAGAACAGATGCATACTGGTAAGTAGCATATTCAGTTCGAGGCATGTGGGCTGCTGAATTCATATCTGTGCATAGAATATATAGCAGTACCCTCTATTAGCGGCGGCCACCAGTGCCAGCTGCAGCGGTCTGAAAAAGAGTTTTGAGAACAGCCTGTCCTACAGCTGCCTGCTGTTTTGATTGCACATCTACACAATAGTGTTTGGTAAATGTATGTGTAGTGGACCAGGTGGCTGCTCTACATATATCATGCAAGGGGATGTTTCCCAGGAAAGCCATGGAGGCCCCTAACTTACGTGTTGAGTGGGCTCGTGGGGGAATCATTAATGTGCGTTTAGCTTTTTGATAGCAAATTTGAATACATTTAACGATCCATCTGGCTATACCTGCTTTGGAGATGGCGTTACCTTTGTGGTGTGGGGCAAAGGCAACGAAAAGTTGTTTTGTTTTCCTGAAGACTTTAGTCCTGTCTATATAGTACATGAGGGCTCTCTTTACATCCAGTGTATGGAGTGCTCTTTCTGCGACAGTTTGTGGGTTTTGAAAGAAAACAGGCAGTTTAATAGTTTGATTCATGTGGAACTGCGATACGTAGTACGACCCTATTGGCGTGAACCTGTATGAATGGCTCTTGAACGGTTAGTGCCTGGAGTTCACTAACTCTCCTCAAAGAGGTGATGGCTACTAGGAAAGCTACTTTCCAGGTGAGGAATTGAATCTCGCATGAGTGCAGAGGTTCGAAGGGTGGACCCATCAGTCTGGTGAGGACCAAGTTGAGGTTCCACATTGGAGCTGGTGGGTGGCTTGGAGGAATTACTCGTTTGAGTCCTTCCAAGAATGCTTTGATGGCAGGCACTCTGAATAAAGAGAGGTGCTGCCTGTTCTGGAGATAGGCTGATATTGCGGTCAAATGGACACGTATTGAGGTGTATGCCAGATTGCATCGGTATAGGTGTAAGAGGTAACAAATTATGTTTTGGATGGATGCGTCTAGCGGGTTAATGTTATTGTTAGTGCAATAAATTACGAACCTTTTCCATTTGGCTGCATAGCAAGCTCTGGTAGTGGGTCTTCTAGCCTCCTTAATGATGTCCATACAGTCAGGTGGCAGGTTCAGGTAGCCAAACTCTAGGACTTCAGGAGCCAGATTGCCAGGTTCAGCTGTTGCGGATCTGGTTGCTGAATCTCGCCATGGTTCTGCGTCAAATGCGCGGGTTTGATCCGCAGCCTTTGATGCGGCACCACGGAAAGTTCGAGAAAGGTGGTGTACCATGGTTGGCGTGCCCATGTTGGAGCAACCAGGACGAGTGTTAGTGAGTGTTGTCTGAGTTTGCGTGCCACCAGCGGTATCAATGGTGCTGGGGGAAAAGCGTACGCAAATCTGCCGGACCAGTTCATCCATATCGCATTGCCCTGCGACTGCGGATGTGGGAACCTGGCGGCAAAGCTTTGGCATTTTGCGTTTTCGCTTGTGGCGAATAGATCTATCTCTGGATGACCCCACTGCTGGAAGTACGGTTGGAGTACTGATGGGTGTAACCCCCACTCGTGCATCTGGTGGCTGTGTCTGCTGAGCAGATCCGCCATCTGGTTGTCCTTGCCGGGGAGGTGTTTCGCCATGAGGAACATGTTCCTCTGAATGGCCCACTTCCACATGCTCTGAGCCAGATGAGACAACTGTGGAGAGTGTGTTCCTCCCTGCTTTTGTATGTAGTACATGGCGGTCATGTTGTCCGTCCGGATCAACACGACTTTGTTGCACAAGTGTACTTTGAATGCTTTCATTGCTAGGAAGATTGCCATCAGTTCTAGAAGGTTGATGTGCATCTTCTTTTGTTGTATTGTCCATAGTCCCTGCACTGTGTAATTGAGTACATGAGCTCCCCCCCATCCCTGGAGAGACGCGTCCGCTGTCAGTATTATTTGTGGAACAGGCTCTTGGAACGGTCGGCCCTTGCAAAGGTTTTGTGGATTCCACCAATGCAGAGAGTTGTATGCCCGACCGCTCACCAACACTAGGTCTTTTAGTTGCCAGTAAGCCTGATTCCATGGACGTGCTAAGCACTCCTGAAGCGGGCGCATATGTAGTCTTGCGTGTGGGACTATGAAGATGCAGGAGGCCATCATGCCTATCAACTGCATGAACACTCGCGCAGGAAGGGAGTGTTGGGGTTTGAACTTGGAAATCAGCAGTTGCATGCTGTTGATCCTCACTAAATTTGGCTGAGCTGTGGCTGCCAGAGTGTCTCTGGTCGCACCTAGGTACTGTTGTACATGTGCGGGTTGGAGATGTGATTTTGTGTAATTTAGTGAGAACCCCAGACTGTGAAGAAGGTGAATGGTGCGGGACATGTGGCTGGCACATTGCTGGGCTGACTTTGCTTGAACAAGCCAGTCGTACAGGTAAGGGTAGACGTGAATGTGTTGCCTCCGTAGATGTGCAGCCACAGTAGCTAGGCACTTTGTGAAGACTCTGGGTGCTGTTGTCACGCCGAAGGGAAGAACCTTGAATTGGTAGTGCTGCCCTTGAACAGTGAACCTGAGATATTTTTTGTGTGAGGGGTGAATGGGTATGTGGAAATACGCATCTTTGAGGTCTAGCGTGGCCAGGAAGTCTCCCTGTTTGAGCAGCGGGAGGACTTGTTGTAGGGTGAGCATGTGGAAATGCTCTGAGAGAATGTAGCGGTTGAGGGGTCTCAGGTCTAGTATAGGTCTGAGTGACCCGTCCTTTTTTGGTATTAAGAAGTACAGGGAGTACACCCCCGTGCCTTGCTCGTGGACGGGTACGACCTCTATTGCGCCTTTTTCCAGCATACTGAGCACTTCCTGCTGTAATAGCGCTAAGTGCTCTGAGGACATAGGACGGTGTTTTGGTGGTATTGTGGGTGGAGTGGAGGTTAATTCTAGGCAGTAACCGTGTTTGATAATATCTTTGACCCACCTGTGGTGATGGTGTTCCACGTGGACAGGAACCTTTGTAGCCTTCCCCCGACAGGTGTTATGTGGTCGGGAGGAAGGTAGAGGGCGTCACTGTTTGTTCTTGGGGGAGGACCTGGTATTGCCGTATCCGCGTCCTCTGCCCTTTGTGCTGGAGCCACGATAACCACCCCGGGTGTTTTTATCGTAGGTACTTTGTGTGTTGCCCTTGTTGTAGGTTTGCTGTGACCCCTGTCCTCTACCTGCTCCTCTATTTCCGGGGCGACGAAAGGAGCCACTCCGAAAGGTTTGCGTTTGGAGAGCCCCCATGGACTTTGCAGTGTCTGTGTCCTTTTTTATTTTTTCTAGGGTGGTGTCAACGTCTGGCCCGAATAAGTAGTCGGGGTTGACCGGCTGATTGAGGATGTTATTTTGAACCTCAGGTTTGAATCCGGAGATTCGTAACCAGGCGTGTCGTCGTAGTATGACGCTGGTGTTTATTGCTCTGGCAGCTGTATCTGCGGCATCCAGTGCACACTTAATGGATGCGTTCGTGAGGAGTTGTCCCTCCCTGATGAGGATCTCTGCTCCCTCTTTGTATTGGTCAGGGAGATGCTAGAGTAGGGTTTCTAATGTGTCATTGTGTGCGCGATCGTAGCGAGCTAGGAGCGCCTGGGTATTGGCAATACGCCATATGTTAGCTGCCTGGGCTGCAACCCGTTTGCCGGAGGTCTCGAGCACCTTGGACTCTTTGTCCGGGGGAGGAGCATCCCCAGTTGTCTGCGAGTGCGCCCGTTTGCGAGCATTTGCGACTACAATGGAATCCAGAGGCAACTGGCCTCTAATGTACGTAGGGTCCCCAGGAGCCGACCTATATTTCTTGTCGATCCTGGGGTTTATTACTCTTGCCCTGGTGGGTTCTTTGAAAATGTCCTTTGCTGGTTTGAGGACACCCTTCAACATGGGTAGAGTTTTGATATTTCTCTCTGAGAATGCGAAAGTATCCATTAGAAAATCGTCCTCGATTGTGTCAGAGTGGAGGTGCACACCATGATTTGCCGCAGCACGTTCAATTAGGGCGTTGAATGCGGCAGTGTCCTCTGTGGGAGACGTTTTTGCGCCATATAGCTGCGTGTCCTGTGTATCCATAGGTGCACCTGTGTCTACAGGGTCATCCCAAGCCTGGTCAGGGTCCTGTTGGCCTTCAGGGTCCATCTCTCTGGGGTAGGGGACGTCGTCACCCATATAGTCCTCCAAAACGTCGGTTTCGGAGTGTGTCGGAGAGAAGGACTGTGGATCTGGGTAGGAGGTATGGAGACGTTCGTAAAGAACTGGTTCCGAATCCGCTGGCAGCTTTTTCTTTAGCGGGATCCGGTAGGAGTCCAAAGCGTGTTCGGAAGATATTCTCCGCTTGTGGAGCATAATTCTGCCGGTGTCGGCATCGATGATGTGGGACGGTGACGTCTCCGGAGGAGAGCGTTCGGCAGGTGTGATCCTAGTGTGGGTGACACGTGTTCTTATTTCAAACATTTTGGGCGCCGTGGATGGCGGCAGGCCAAAGGTGATATGGGGTGGTGCTGGAGAAGCTTTTTGAGCTGTTTTCGGCTCGGGGCCCGACGTGTCCTGGAGGGCTGCCTTTTCTTTGATGCGTTGCAAGGACGCTGCAACTTGTCGCACCTGGAGCGCCGACGGTTCTTTGGCGCCGAGCGGTTCTGTAGAGGCAGGCGTGGGCTTCTTCGGGGCCACGGGGTCATCGAGTCGAGGAGAGGTAGTAGCCGTCGACGGCGTCGATGATTGGGCCTTAGGTGCTGCTTTCGCAGTGGTGTGCGACGCAGCGGCCATTTTGACCTTCGTGGCCGGAGCCGATTGTTTCGGTGCCGGGTGCCGAGGCGGTTTGGCGGTACCGATGGCCTTTTTCCGTGTGTCGGCGCCGACGTCGGCTGCTGCGAGTTCGGCACCGAAGTCCCGTTTGGTGCGGTCGGCGCCGATGGGTTTTGCTGTCGTCGAAGGTGTAGTGGGCTTCGATCCGACCAGTGTCACTTTCAGTTTCGGTTTCTGTGGAACCGACACGACTTTTGGTTTCGGTTTCGATGAAGGGAAACCAGTCGTTTTGGGTACTAATGGCTGTCGCTGAATGTCCGGGGCCGAAGAACTGCGGGATAGGTCTTGGGTAAGGCCCGAAGGCGATCCCTCGACCGGAGCCATAGATTGACGCACTGGGATATCCTCCGTCTGTACGGGTAGGCCTTGCTCGTCACCGGAGCTACTTTCTTCGGCCCCTAAGGCCTCATCGTAGTCTTCTACCTCGGTGTCGTCTTCATCCCTGTGAAAGAGTTGCTCTTCGATGTCTTCCGATCCGGAATTGTGTTCGGAAGCGGGGCTGGAGGGTAGGTTCTCCACGCCTTCCACATCTTCGTCCTCGGCGCTGAAGATGTTGGTCGGGGCCGGTGCCGCTTGCTGCGCTTCAAGTCTCGCTGCTCGTCGATTCCGGAGAGTCTTTTTGGATCGGAATCGGGCACAGGCCATACATGTGGATTCGTCGTGATCCGGTGAAAGGCATTTGTTGCACACCGGGTGGACGTCGACATGGGGATATTTTGCATTGCAAACAGGACACCGCTTGAATGGTGTCCTCGATTCCATCGTCGATGGTGTCGATGTCGATGCGAAAAAGTTGTTTTTGAAGTTAGTAAACTAACAAGTAACTGTCGATACCGATCGGGAACAGTACCGACGCGAACTACAGGCCTTTTGGCCTGAAAAAAGTTTTTCCTAACTTGAGTCAAGATAAGCACATCCGAACCCAATGGCGGAAAAAAACAATCTGAGGATGGAGAGGATGCCCATGCGCACTGTGGTCCAGGGGAGGAGTCACCTATCTCAGGATACTTCGAAGACTCTTTCAGGACAACAACGTGCAAACATCCGGACCCAACACTAGGCGGCGATCTATGCACAGATATGAATTCAGCAGCCCACATGCCTCGAACACTATAATACCTTGATAATGTAGCAGATATAAAATAGCTTTTATGTTGCATTTTGCTTCTGGCTTTAGAGGCTATTTAGCCTGGACTTGGGGCTCACGCCATAAAAGAATGACATGGGGAACTGAATCTTTATCACATCCAGCTCATTTTCTGTGCAATGCTGAAGCTTGCCACTCGGATGCATACATTTTCCTTAGGTTTGCAGCTACTAAGGAGGAAGCACTTAACATCTTTACCTCCTTCCTCGTCTCTCTTAAAAACTGGTGGCCAGTCATCCTCTGCAATAATGTCAAACATCTGATAAATGCAGCTTGAATATCACCTTTACTGTCTGTGTATGTTTATCCCCCTCAACGTATGTTTCTAGAATTTAAACCCTATCTGGATGGTTGACATGACTATTCAGTCTCAACTTGTAAAATTCATCAATCTGTTTCAACATCACATGCTCTGGAGAGTCTGGAGAAATATCATAACTTTTTCTGCATTGTGTAGAAGCACTATTGCCAAAATCCTGCACCTCAGAATTATTCCTACTTTGCAGGGCATGTTTATTAGTTATCCCAGCTACTTTCTTCTTTTGAAAGTGTGTTGTAGAGATGGGATCTTTCTATTCCTTTAAACTAATCTCCGCTTCACGTCCCGATTCACTTTTCGGCCTGATATGCTCGCCCTTCCTGCAGTACTCTGCCCATCCCGTACACCCTTTTAATGTCAGAGATCTGAAAACAGGTAGAACAGTTAACAGTATACTGATACCGATCAGGCTTTTTAATTTCCCTCAACTGTATCTACCCAGGCTGGACTCCTGACTTGATAGTGTCAAAGTCCTTTTCTTTGGTCTCGTTTCCTGCTTCTTTTTCGTCTATGGTGCAGCTTTTCCCTTACCAAAACCTTCAATCTAATATAAAAAGCCAGGGACCCTAAGGTATCAAGGTGAACAGATGTATATGTTTCCGAAATAATCTTCGGTAATTCCCATTCATGATCCTGAACAGGAACGGTTATTCTCTGGTGTATTGCCAGGGCTGCGCCATCTCCATGAATGTCCCTCAGAATGACTGACAAAACTATTTCAAAACTGCCCATTAATTTCATCACCAAGTCAAAAGCTGGTGCAGCTCCATGCTCATTTTATACGTGTTTTAATACATCTGTTAATTACACCAATTGGTGTGTGCCATGCATAGTAGTATTTATGCACTCAAACACACTCCTCCTATTTTTCCACTCTTCTACATGTAGCACCATCCTAAGGGCTTGATTACGATGTCTCGCCCGACACCGTCACGGACTCGGGACCGACCAAGCTCAGGTCGGCGGTCCAGACACCGCTATTACGATGCGACCGCACATGGTGCGGACGCATTCTCCCATTTCCCAATGGGAGCTTGTGTTACGGTCGTAAACAGGCTGTAATACATGCTCCCATGGAGAAATGGGAGATAGTGTTAATCCCTGCAGCCCGTGGCAGGCACCTCAAGGTGCAGGGATTAAACCCCCCCAACCGGAGGTCGCAAGGGAAAGGGGGCCCTTCTAGAAGCCCCCAAACACACTTTCTGACAAGGTTTCCATGTAAGAAAGGCCGGCATGGAAACCCTGCAGGAAACCGTGCATCGTAATTTGGACGGCGTAAACCGCCGTCCATGTGGATTACGTGGCGGTTACGACTGGCCAGTGGGCCATTCAGAACGTGTGTGGACATGCAGTTATGTCGACACATTTTATTATAAAGCACCCTGCCTTAGGACTAGAAGGTCTGCTGTAAGGGTGACTTGCATATATTGCATGCAGTGTTTATTGGCAATGCACACGGGGTGTCTGCATTTCAGGTTTTAACTTTTGCCTGCATGAGTTTGGTGGTGGGTCCCTTAGGGTAGCACAATGCATGCTGCAGACCTTAGAAATCTTCCTTGGTACCCATGCCCTAGGTACCAGAGGCAACACTTACTAGGGACTTACAGGGGTGCCAATTGGGGAATTGCAGATATGGTGTTTAAGAGAAAAAACACTGGTGACCTGATTAGGAGGGACCCATTGCACTTCAGTCAAAATTGCATCAAGATACCAGGCATGGCCATGTCAAAAAGGGGCACTGTCTTACAAAGGTTTTCAACGCCAAGTGGGCAGCCCTCCACTCAAGATTGCGTTCAGACCAGTGGCCTCTCCCAAATGGCAGAACCAACCTAGAAGCGATGCATTGGTCACCACTGCCTGCTCAGGTTGGGGAAGGGAGTGGGGTATGCCAAAGACCCAATTGCAGTCCAGTAACTCTAACTGCCGATCTTTGGCAGCCTCCTCCGAAATCTGGAAATGGTCCGAGAGGTCCCCTTGATGTTAGCCCCAATTAGACTTCAGATCCTACTGCAGAGCCCTCATATGCCTCCTGGCGGGTATGAGCAGCATGATGGAAGCAATCAGTCCCTGCAGCTTTAGAGACAACCTCACTGGAATCCAGAACAGAGTCCTGAAATATCAGGATCATAGCCTGAATGTCCTGGGCTCTCTTTCCCAGGAAAAAGGCACTAAAATAAACTGTGTCCATAATGGGACATATGAAAGGGAGTATCTAAGAAGGAGTCAAGTCCGACTTCAGCATACTGCTATTGAGCCCCAAAGATGACAGGATGTCTGCCGTCATCTGGAAGTGCCTCACAACTGCCTGTGGCAAGCCCGCCGTCGACAGCCAGTCGTTGAGGTAGGGTGAAGGCTGGTACTACTGTCCCACAATGAACTGCAAGTAGTGTGGTGGGCCAGCATAACACAGATATGGTAATAGGCAACCTGCTGGTCCAACACCACTATACAGTCTACAGGGTCAAGAGCAGACAAAGCCGGGGCCTAGGTGAGAACTTCAAATGTTTCCTTCCGAAGCAGGGCGTTGAGAGAGCACAGACCTAGAATAGACCACAAGCCTCCATCCTTCTTGGCCATCAGATAATAGGGAAGAACCACCTTCCACTTCTAGCACAGCCCCTATGGCCAATAGGGCTTGCACTTCCTGCAGCAAAATGGAGAGATGGTCCTCAATCAGTGATTGGGTGGACAGTGGATGGTGCAGCTGGAAAGACAGGAAGAGTAAAGCGTACCCTTCGAGAACAATCTGTAGGATCCACCTGTCTGAAGTAATTGCTTGCCAACCCACATAGTATCAGATTCTGGATTTGCAAAAATGACTTCTAGGATGTGCCCAGCGATGTGTGTGGGTTTGTGGATGATCTGATTTTGGTTCAGTGTGTCTAGGCCAGTGATGATAGTTCTTGGATGGGACATATTGGGTTTATCAAACTAAATGTTTGGGTTACCAAGGATGCATAGGTTGGACTGCAGTGCCATAAGGTTTGAAACCAATAGAAATGAGTTTGGGAATGTTGCATTGCCAGATGGTGGTCTGTAAAGGAGGAAGTTAAAGGAGGAAGTTGGTATATGGTTGCATCTGGTGATGAGGGACTCACAACCTTGTATGGAAAAGTTGTCAGCTTTAATGAGATTTATTGTTCCTTTGAATTGAACAGCTAGTCTGCTTCCTCTTTTGCTTATGTGATTATGTGGGATGGATGGATAGCCTGGAGGAATAGCTTTATGTAATACTGGAGCCATGTCCTCTCTGAACCATGATTCAGTTATGAAGAGTAAGTCTGGTAGAGTGACAGTGAGTAGGTTGTAAATATGGTGTTTGTTTTTATAGAGTGAACAAGCATTTATTAGTAGTAGGCAGTCTAATGATTGTGTTTCGGTGGTGGTGTGACTGTTTTCTAGAAGAGTGGGTAGTAGTCTTTGAAATAGTAGCAGGCGTATTATTAGTGTTGGTATTAACTGTATCACAATGGCAAAAGTATTGTTTGACTATATCGTAATCCTCACTCAGCGGGGATAGACGGCATGTTGTTGGGACGGTGTGTGCAGATGGCGGTTGAGAGAGAGTTGGTGCGCTGCGCTGGTTTTGTAGAGTAGTCGTTTTGTGTAATAGATGTGAAGTTGTGAAGAGTGGTATGTTATTTTGTTTGCACCTGTTTAGTGTGGAAGATGTATGGGTTAGAGGTGGTGGAGGAGCATGTGAGTCATGGTATGTGGCTCTAAATTGAGCAATGGATGAGAGGTCGGTGAATAAGTATTGTTGTGTTGGGGTGTTTGTGGTAGGTGTTGGTGAAGACCAAATGTGGGAGTAAAGTTGATTTAGGATCTGTATTATCTGTGTAGTCATGAGGGCTGTTTCTATTTTGTGACTGAATGCTGTACGAAATTGTGTGAGAGAGATTTTGACGTGCTGATGTGTGTGTTATGTTTTGTTTTTTTGTAAAGGAGTGAGATGAGCTACTGATGTAGTGAATTTGTGTATAGGTGCCTAGGTTGGATTGGGTGTGACACCGGTCAAAGTTGGATCTGTGTCTGACAATTGGGGCCACCTCTTCAGGCAGTGAAGGTCCCATTGGCATTGATGGGGGCCTGGTGTGGTATTGGAGGGAGTAATCTGAGTTGAAGGCAAGATTGGCTCAGAGGAACCAGCTGTTGCCAAGGGCGAATTTGCTGGTGGTATCATAGGTGGAAGGCCTTAGGGCTCCTTGGGGCCTAAAGGCAAGCCAAAGGGAGTCGGCAGGGATCCAAAACCTGGAGCATAGCTGCGCGGAACTCTTCAATCTGGTGTAGTGTGGTTAAAGGCCCTGGAAACTCTAGTTGTGTTTGGTCGACTTCAAGAGTGACTGAAATGGCTAGCGTCACCCACACACTTGCTAAGGGGAGTGTGAGTGGTGCAAATAATTTTTTGTGTTTTTCTTGTGCTTCCCTGAAGACTTGGAGCATCATGGAGACAGGCCTCTAGAGCGGCTCCGTCGAATCTGGGAATGGGAGAGGAACCAGGATTGAGCCTTGGAAACGTAGCGGGACTTGGAGCTAGGAGAAAGGGTTTTCTTATGTTTGACAGCAATGCCTCACATTGCGTGATGGCCTTCGGGTTAATTGATGTGCAGTCACCGCAGGTCTTGAAGTTATGGTTCGACCCCATACACCATAGGGATAACTGATGGGGATCAGTAGCAAAAATCTGTTTGTGACAGTCCCTACAGTGTTTGAAACCTGTTTTAAGCGGGGGGGGGGGGGGGGGGGGGGTAGGGGCACCACTTGCACGCTGATGAATTTCTAATAAATTGATGTGGAAGTTTGGATCCTGCATCTGGTGGCACGGAAAGAAAAACCAACGTCAGTGCCCAGGAGTGGTGCGTTTATAGCCTGCACTTCATTTCCGGAGGGTAACCACATCAATGCAGAATCACACAGAGCCAACTTCCAGCACACAGAGGTACTACGAAAAATGTTTCCAGACCCAGTACGACACCTAGGGGCTATTCAAAGAGTAAGGAATCTGGAGCCAAAAGTCTTTCAGAAGCCACTGATATTTAACCAAGAGAACAATATGTGTTCTCCTAGCTTCTCATATCTTTTAACAAGAACAATTTGCACTACCACTTTCCAGCTATTCAGTGTCATTTGTGTGCAGAAGCTTAGCTAAATGCCAGTTAAAATCACCTATCACAAGCAGTAGTGTCAGGAATATTATTAACGTATTATGTGTCGAGTCTACAGTTTCTTAAAGCACCACAAGCATGGCTACCCTCCTCTATGACCTGGATGGAGCAAATGTTACAAAATGAAGGTCCTACAATTTCATCTGTTTTATTTTTATAAAGATCCAAAACAATAATGTTTAAATTAGCCATCTCTTATATATAAACGTTATTTTGTTATTACAACCAAAGTAGACATCCATAATAGACATTACAAAAGTCATATATTTAAAATGATTAAAAACATAACATACATTTCATTGCTTAATTACATAGTACATCACAACGCCCAAAGTGGTTAGGTCATGCCAGAATATAAAGTGACCTGTGCTTTAGAAGCAGTGCAATTTTGTTTAACAACTATGAACACATAGCAAAATGTGCAATGAATAGAATGAGAGTCTCATCCCATGAATCACATTCAAAAGTAAATCCTAAAAAGCATGTCCAAATTGTAAGCAAATGCTAAAATAGCCATGTCTTTTTGTTGGATTTGATACTTATAAGATTTACATAAAAGCTTTCATAAGGGCAACCCTACATGCTCTTAGAGGCATCTACAGTAAAGCAAGCACAGTTCTCCAGGGGAAGAAGCCCTAAGCCTTCAAGAGTCATTGTGAATATCAATAGATGTCAAAATAAAAATTCTTCTATCTCCCCATTAAATCAAAATTAACCCAAAAGGCTACATTTCATAATAATAGTGTAAGTCTGTGTTCATCCCCAAGCCAAGGGGGGAGCTGGGAATAGCACTGACTAACAAAACTTGGCATCCCTATTATCCAACTCTGGTGCTGCCCCTATGTTCCTTTAAAATTGATGACAAACGTTTGGGCTCCATACCACATTTAGCGGGATACAATTTTTATCTGGCCTTTGATATTCCTCAGGCTCAGCTGAAAAGGACCTCCCTTGACTCTAAATATGTTGGTTTATTATGCAAGTCATTCCTTTGCAATAATGCAAATGGATACAGACACAGGCTAATGAACTTTTATAACCCCGAAAAAACAATTCGGATGTGCCATGCCTTTTGACCCTCATTCAGTCACTAAGAATCTTAAATCCTTTAAATTGAGTCTCTGGAAAAACTGAAAACTGTAACATGGGATAGGTACGGAATAGTTTTAATATATGAACTCTATTCAGCATATCAAAGGAGACTGGTGACATCTACTGAGGTTTTGTAAAATGTTTAGCTGGTCAAAAGCATTTAGAGAAAATTCTGGGGATACAAGTGGCTCAAGATCCCCCCATCCCTATTCGTGATATAAATATAGTTGACCTGACCCAAACTCTAGAGTCTGAGTTGGAATAGGGGACTGCAGGACTGTCATAATAAGTCAATGGTAGATTTTCAAAGCAGTCCGGCATCAAGTTACCATGTCTTGTTACCCTCTTCTCCAGGAAACATTGGGAAAATTGTCTTGGAACTTTGTAGGCCTACATAACACTCCAATTGGAACTCTGCTGCATTTGGATATGCCTCAACATGCACACAGAGTGCTCAACATTGTGAAGTTAACACAATCTGACCAAAAATGACAGCAGCATCTTGAGTTTATTCCGGACAAAGTACTCAGATCCTGTTTTCGGGTTGGCTGTAAGGCTAAAATTCAAAGCGCCCTGTCCTCAACTTTGGCTTGGAGGTGTACCACTTTTGCTTACAGCTTCCACTAAAGAAACTCTAAGCTCAGAGTTTAAACTCTGTGAAGGGCACAAGCATATCTCACTGTATTACTGTGTACGAAGAACAACTCAGGAGGCTGAATTACAAAAGTAAGCATTCTTGCTGCTATTGTATGTACACCTGTATCATCCCTTTTTAAGTTGATGCTCTTGAATCTATTTATTTTTGTCTTTGGCAAGCCTCACAGAACTTCCAGGTCTGAGTTGCTTTCTAACTGGTGAACATGTCCCCGTCACTGAAGACTCAATTACATGGTGTTTTATAGGGTGCAGATGTTGCCTAGCATACTCCAGCCCTTCATGCATTTTAGAACAAATTCCATGCTTGTGCCTCAAGGGTACGTCACTGCATACTCCTGCTTCTCCTTTCTCATGATGCGCAGAGCTTGTCTCACTTGGAGCCCTACAAGTAATATTTCACTATTTAAGATTTCAGTTATTCCCTCCCCTAACATGGAGAGTTAGATGTCAGGATTGTGCTTTTGATTAGGAATGCAGGATGTGGTAGGAATAAAAGATTGGGGGGGGGGGGCGGGAGGGGGGGCAGATGCTTATCATAACTACAAACATTAACAGACTAGAAAAAAGGAGCTTCTCTGGATAGCATTCCGGCCAACCAAGTCTTGGAGCCAGGACACTCGAAACTCCATACTAGTACCAACATATAATATGTAGGAATAGCCACAAAAAACACAGCCATCTGTTTGGTGTAGAGAACATGCCAGTCACCTGTGCCCTGAGCAGCAAGTTCTATGCATTAACAACTGAAAATCTAGCAAGCCCAAAACCTCTTTGTAGCTCTTTGTACTCCAAGAGTAAAATTTGGCGAAATGCAAATAATACTCACTGTATATCCTTTTCTCCCTGCCAGCCTTTAGGCTAATGCTTATGTTCCTTTAGTTTAGAATCAACATCAGTTTTCCCTAGAGTAACAAGTGTGTACCCAAGGGCTCACTGACCAGGAGGCCTTTTATACCAGGAAAGGTTTAGATCGAGAAGCCAATAGAAGCAGAGATTAGGAGTTTCTCGACAAAGGGTCCTATGGGGCAAATACATTTGGTCACAGACTCCCAAAATTGAATGTCTTTCTAGCTCAAACTTTGTTTATGCTCACTACTTAAGGCACGATTTCTACTTCTGCATCTTGACTGGAATTGACCATAAAATGCAAGGAATCAATCTACATAGACTATTGCTATTAGTATATTCACCATTAAACGCCCCCCCCAACCTCGAATCCCACCACAGCAGTGTCAACACCAGCCTCCAAGGGCTACATTTTGGCAGCTTGGAACGCAATCACGTCATAGTAAGCTTACGGCTGGGTTGTGCTTTCGTTGGATCAAAATTGTCCATCCTCTTTTCATTCAGCCATCAAAATGCTGCGAGCTGAATAGAATTACTATTTCATAATGCTGGTAGGCAGAGACGTTTTAAGGCATGGGCAAAATGGGCTCTGGCCCACGGCCCCAGCCTATCAGGGGGGCCCCCTCATAGAGCCAGCTCTTTTCTGTAGTCCTGCCCTGGTGACCTTGAGTAATTCTTAGACAGATTGATTTAAATACCGTTTTCCTTCAATTAATTTTTCAATGTGGGCGATAGGTGAAAGTCTATTACAGACATTTTGCAGAGAAATGTGTTTGTTTCATGCAACATCCATAAAAAAGGTTCTTTCAATATGAACAAGCATTTGCAATGCAATCGGTCTTGCCTTTGGGACCTTATAAGTATTTCGCCATGCAGCAGATTGTCGCACATTACTGCAAAGTAGCCTAGCTATGGACTGTGCGACAGCGATCACTGCCGTTATCACCAGCTTTTGATGTGGAGGGAACTCTGCTCTCACACTTTCAACCTTTGATTCGTAGTTTAAACCATCAGTAGTAAACTAACTACTAGTACCCCAAAAAAATGAAAACCTAGAATCGCAACCAACACTTGTCAAGAACGTTGCATTTTGCCAACAGTTGCTTCTGTATTCTGGAAAGTGACCAACTCAAGGTAGTAAAGCAGCTAATCATAGGGCGGCAACAGCAGTGTACACACAGTGTGCTGAAACTGCATCACGGCAGCGGGCACTCGGAGTTCACAAGCAAACCTGTGGCGTGCGCTCCAGGCCCCACTCACCGATGCCTATGCAATAATATTACACTGGTGATGGTAAACTGTACTAGGGACAGGTACCCTTTACACCATCAAAAAACACCCAAAATCGCACAGGGTAAAAAAACTATTTTTGATTTCCTGGGGCCTCACGCTTTTATTAGGGCAGTGAGACCTGCACAGGAGGAACTGGTTCCTTGCACAAACTAGCTAGAAGGCAGTAAGATGGCTCTGCATCTTACACTCAGATATGGAAGCAACCAGAGAATCACATGTGTGCGACACGACCCGCACAGTCAGCCGTTCAACCTCTTGAGGTCGGTAACCTATTGTGGTTGGTAACTTGAATATAATTATTGAATTATGCGATGTTATGCACAGTTCTATGGAACATTAAAGTGCCACACAAACAAATCATGTTTTCACTCCTAAAACCGACCCAAACTCTAGAGTCTGAGTTGGAATAGGGGACTGCAGGACTGTCATAATAAGTCAATGGTAGATTTTCAAAGCAGTCCGGCATCAAGTTACCATGTCTTGTTACCCTCTTCTCCAGGAAACATTGGGAAAATTGTCTTGGAACTTTGTAGGCCTACATAACACTCCAATTGGAACTCTGCTGCATTTGGATATGCCTCAACATGCACACAGAGTGCTCAACATTGTGAAGTTAACACAATCTGACCAAAAATGACAGCAGCATCTTGAGTTTATTCCGGACAAAGTACTCAGATCCTGTTTTCGGGTTGGCTGTAAGGCTAAAATTCAAAGCGCCCTGTCCTCAACTTTGGCTTGGAGGTGTACCACTTTTGCTTACAGCTTCCACTAAAGAAACTCTAAGCTCAGAGTTTAAACTCTGTGAAGGGCACAAGCATATCTCACTGTATTACTGTGTACGAAGAACAACTCAGGAGGCTGAATTACAAAAGTAAGCATTCTTGCTGCTATTGTATGTACACCTGTATCATCCCTTTTTAAGTTGATGCTCTTGAATCTATTTATTTTTGTCTTTGGCAAGCCTCACAGAACTTCCAGGTCTGAGTTGCTTTCTAACTGGTGAACATGTCCCCGTCACTGAAGACTCAATTACATGGTGTTTTATAGGGTGCAGATGTTGCCTAGCATACTCCAGCCCTTCATGCATTTTAGAACAAATTCCATGCTTGTGCCTCAAGGGTACGTCACTGCATACTCCTGCTTCTCCTTTCTCATGATGCGCAGAGCTTGTCTCACTTGGAGCCCTATAAGTAATATTTCACTATTTAAGATTTCAGTTATTCCCTCCCCTAACATGGAGAGTTAGATGTCAGGATTGTGCTTTTGATTAGGAATGCAGGATGTGGTAGGAATAAAAGATTGGGGGGGGGGGGGCGGGAGGGGGGACAGATGCTTATCATAACTACAAACATTAACAGACTAGAAAAAAGGAGCTTCTCTGGATAGCATTCCGGCCAACCAAGTCTTGGAGCCAGGACACTCGAAACTCCATACTAGTACCAACATATAATATGTAGGAATAGCCACAAAAAACACAGCCATCTGTTTGGTGTAGAGAACATGCCAGTCACCTGTGCCCTGAGCAGCAAGTTCTATGCATTAACAACTGAAAATCTAGCAAGCCCAAAACCTCTTTGTAGCTCTTTGTACTCCAAGAGTAAAATTTGGCGAAATGCAAATAATACTCACTGTATATCCTTTTCTCCCTGCCAGCCTTTAGGCTAATGCTTATGTTCCTTTAGTTTAGAATCAACATCAGTTTTCCCTAGAGTAACAAGTGTGTACCCAAGGGCTCACTGACCAGGAGGCCTTTTATACCAGGAAAGGTTTAGATCGAGAAGCCAATAGAAGCAGAGATTAGGAGTTTCTCGACAAAGGGTCCTATGGGGCAAATACATTTGGTCACAGACTCCCAAAATTGAATGTCTTTCTAGCTCAAACTTTGTTTATGCTCACTACTTAAGGCACGATTTCTACTTCTGCATCTTGACTGGAATTGACCATAAAATGCAAGGAATCAATCTACATAGACTATTGCTATTAGTATATTCACCATTAAACGCCCCCCCCAACCTCGAATCCCACCACAGCAGTGTCAACACCAGCCTCCAAGGGCTACATTTTGGCAGCTTGGAACGCAATCACGTCATAGTAAGCTTACGGCTGGGTTGTGCTTTCGTTGGATCAAAATTGTCCATCCTCTTTTCATTCAGCCATCAAAATGCTGCGAGCTGAATAGAATTACTATTTCATAATGCTGGTAGGCAGAGACGTTTTAAGGCATGGGCAAAATGGGCTCTGGCCCACGGCCCCAGCCTATCAGGGGGGCCCCCTCATAGAGCCAGCTCTTTTCTGTAGTCCTGCCCTGGTGACCTTGAGTAATTCTTAGACAGATTGATTTAAATACCGTTTTCCTTCAATTAATTTTTCAATGTGGGCGATAGGTGAAAGTCTATTACAGACATTTTGCAGAGAAATGTGTTTGTTTCATGCAACATCCATAAAAAAGGTTCTTTCAATATGAACAAGCATTTGCAATGCAATCGGTCTTGCCTTTGGGACCTTATAAGTATTTCGCCATGCAGCAGATTGTCGCACATTACTGCAAAGTAGCCTAGCTATGGACTGTGCGACAGCGATCACTGCCGTTATCACCAGCTTTTGATGTGGAGGGAACTCTGCTCTCACACTTTCAACCTTTGATTCGTAGTTTAAACCATCAGTAGTAAACTAACTACTAGTACCCCAAAAAAATGAAAACCTAGAATCGCAACCAACACTTGTCAAGAACGTTGCATTTTGCCAACAGTTGCTTCTGTATTCTGGAAAGTGACCAACTCAAGGTAGTAAAGCAGCTAATCATAGGGCGGCAACAGCAGTGTACACACAGTGTGCTGAAACTGCATCACGGCAGCGGGCACTCGGAGTTCACAAGCAAACCTGTGGCGTGCGCTCCAGGCCCCACTCACCGATGCCTATGCAATAATATTACACTGGTGATGGTAAACTGTACTAGGGACAGGTACCCTTTACACCATCAAAAAACACCCAAAATCGCACAGGGTAAAAAAACTATTTTTGATTTCCTGGGGCCTCACGCTTTTATTAGGGCAGTGAGACCTGCACAGGAGGAACTGGTTCCTTGCACAAACTAGCTAGAAGGCAGTAAGATGGCTCTGCATCTTACACTCAGATATGGAAGCAACCAGAGAATCACATGTGTGCGACACGACCCGCACAGTCAGCCGTTCAACCTCTTGAGGTCGGTAACCTATTGTGGTTGGTAACTTGAATATAATTATTGAATTATGCGATGTTATGCACAGTTCTATGGAACATTAAAGTGCCACACAAACAAATCATGTTTTCACTCCTAAAACCGGCCTATTCATTCATATGCGCACAGATTGACGCACAGAACACTTGAAAGTTGCTTTGCAAAAGTAACCTAGCAGAGCTGATTGGAACATGACCTGAATGTCATGTTTCAATCTCCTCAGAAATCGTATTCTGTGATTTGCTTTAGAATGCTCGGTTCCTACTATAAAATAAGGACTGTGGTAAAACGTAATTAATTAGACTAGACACCTATGATTTGGCTGTATTCTACCTTACATCCCAATCAATCATAAAATGGATGAAGCCGGATTAACCCCCGCTTTAGTCGGACTCAAAATTAAAACAAGCCCTGGCAGAAAAGGCCAAATCAAATTCATCCTGCAGGAGGCGCAATTAAAATGGACCATTGGGGTATGGGGTGGGGGGGTCTGGGGCAGGGTCCAGGGTCGTGGCAGGCCGAGCGCAGCCAACAAAGCCAGCTGCCGACCGTGAAAATGCTGGAGCGGAGGTATTGTTAGCGCCGGCCTGCTTTCTGTGGAAAGTGTATTACTGTGTGTGGCACTTATTATTACATACTGCACAAGAGTGGGAAGAACCAAAAAAACAAAAACACAGCCTCTACGCTACCATCTCGGGACTTCACGCATTTAAATAAAATGAGCAATACGGGAAAAAAGGGTAGAAATAAAAACCAAATGTGCTAATGATTATACAGCGCTTAAAAAGGCAGAGGTGCATGGAGCGCTGCGGTGCTCTCCACAGTCTCCACGTACCTTCCCTCGTCCCCTTTGTCTGGAAGCTCAGGCTTCTGCCTGCCCTCGGTAAAGCTGCAGCAATCTTTCCTTATCCCAAGTGGCTGCAAGCTGAGGCTCCTGCCTGCCCTCGGTAAAGCGCACCGCAGGACGTGCAAGAGCATTACAGCCTGCTGCTGACATTGACCCTTCTGCCTTCTCACAGCCGCGCTTCCGCTTCCAGGTAACGTCTGTATTGCGCATGTGAGTGTTCAGGACAAGTCAGGCAAAATAGAGTGCAAATGCACTCAGCCAATCCCAGGAGTAAACAAGCATTTACAAATGCAATAGGACTCGTATTTATGCGGGACCTATTGCATTGTAAACAAAAATGCGGCCATCCAAAAAGGCAGGAACGGGAGTGGAGGGAGTTGTGGTGGGCAGAGAAGTCATGGACTGCGGGAGGGAACAGGGGGAGGCAGGGGAACAAAAGAGTTTTTAAAGTAAAGGGGCTGATAGCTATGGAAGGAGAAAAATGACGACATGGTCGTCAGGAGGCGGGACTAAGTTGCCGAAAACCAATCACAATGCAGCATTTAAGATTTCGGCATATCAAAAAGCTAGGTAAAGCTAGGAGGAAAGTGGGCGGAGCTTCCCCTGCTATACTGTATACAGCATCTCTTGACGAGACAGCGCATGCGCTGCCTAGGCGAGACCTAAAAACGGGAGGGTGTCACAGAGATTATTTGTAGTAATATTTGTGAGTTGCTGCTGTGTTACAATATTGAAATCACACGTCACTATCCTTTAATATTATATGCAAACACATTTAAAAATTGCACTTGTGTGCCTGTGCACTGTCAGTGAACTGACCAAAGGGGGTACGAAAGAGCTGAAACTGAATCATAAATTCAAAGCGATTTCAAACAGGGGCCCCCAAAATACGTTTGGCAAAGGGCCTCCCAAATCCTTAAGATGTCCCTGCTGGTAGGGACAACAGAACAAGTGCTTCATTTTAAAGAGGGGAGCAAAAGCTTCAGAAGAACACAGTCATAGTTGTGCAGCATGAAGGCACTCACCTTTACGGGAATTGGTAACCCACTGCACTATTCTCTCTTCTTGCAACAATACCTATGGAATCTGTTCCTTAAATGTAATACGTTTTAAACGTTAAATCGCCCTACTTTCTGTGAGACCTTCAGAAACTGGTAGTCTGATATTTCCTGGGATCTGTTTTTACAAAACTAGATTTGAAATCCTGAACACTGAAAGCAGGGCATTCAAGTGACAATTCTTGTAACAGAAAATAATTGCTAGATATGAATCTTTGCAGAAGTTCAATGTACTGCATTATGTTACTTAACACTTCAACATAAAAAAAAAGGGAAAGAAAAACATCAATTCACATGCAGACATACTCACATAGAACATTGCTATTTCTTCTCTGTCAACAATACCAGTAACATTCATTTCTCCAGTCTTTTCATTGATGATAAAGAGACCATAAGGTGGCTCAGTCACTCCCCTTCCAGTGACTCGATAAGTAATTCGATTCATGGTCAGGATTTGATCAGATTGAATCTGCAAAGGAAAATTGCAGACAGGATGTTTAAGAAAAACAATAGTGGGCAAGTGATTGCTGCCATCAACACAATGTTATTTTTTGGGTTAACTGCACATTATTGAGGATAGCAAAGGTCATGTATTTTAGTACTCCTCAAACAGTGAAGTTTATAATAATAAAACACCTGCATTACTCTACTCCCACGCAAAACACAGCAGCAGCAAAGAACTTACACTATTAAAGCATCTAGAACATACTTTTTCAAACTATAATGCAAGACTATTTCTAAGACTGCACTGTCATGTGGTCACATTAGGCCCGGGCTGAAACACCACCATTTTACATGCTCACATTTAAATTTGATATCTTTTTTAGAACTTTGACATTAGACATACATTTGCTTGTGTGCATGTATAGGATAATATTCTCTGAAATGGTTTTGCTTTCATTCACTCTCCTTCGTAGGCATATTATCGAGAGCCTTGAACATTCTGTACAAGGGCTAAGTTCACTGTGCAAAATGTGATTGTTTCTTATTGTTTGCTCGGCGACAGAGCTATCACAAAAGAATTAACAATAGCAGCCTGACTGAGACTTCGGCATGATTGCATGAGTGGAGTTTATTAAATAAACAACATCACTCCACTGTTCTACAGAGGAGCATTTCGCGGACACTGCCGAGATCACCCCATGCCGGAATTCCATCCTAGCTGTTTCCCATTTACCTCCTGAGTAGGATGGTGCCCAGCCCTACACCAAGACAAACTCCCAGATGAAACCTACCCACAGGTAACTGGGGAGTTAGATGACCCTACAGGGATTCTGGCAAATTCCCCCACCCTAGGCACGCTATGATAGGGAACGATAGGTAGGACCACAAATATAACTGTACTTATATGCAAGCATATAATCTATGTAAAAGCAAGACTGAAATGTTCATATTCTTCACCATTCTTGTGATACTGATTACACTGCTCTGTTTCCTTCTATTAATAATTGCTGCACACGTATTTTACACAAGAATCATATTGTGCATGTCTTGCGGATCTCTTTGGATATGCGTGAGCTACCAAATTAAAGGGTTCTAGATCTCGTTCCACGATTTCCTTAGGGAGTCAGGGTGGTCATGTTCTGTGGTTGCATATTCCACCTGCTACCATACTAGGATAAGGGTATTGTACACTGTGAGCTAGCAGGACTAAGGCCAACATTTCAAGATGGTGTGCGTAGACTCCGTCTCGGGCAGTTTTGACGTTTATATTGTCTACAAACGCACAGTTTTACTGAGAAAGTATGAACCGTCCAACAGCCGTTTACAAATGTTCCTCTAAACATATAACTGCTTTTTTTACATATCAATGTTTTTCTTGATTCTCTTTTTACGGTTTCCTTGACTGGCATTAATCTGGATCCAGAGTACTCTCTATGCAGATATTGTATTTTTCACAAACTGTGTGAGTATTTTACAGTTTGCTTTACTTAAAGTACTTGTATTATGTCATCTTAGTGTATTAGAAGTCGGTCGATGTTTGCAAGATAGTTGTAAACTGTTTATTTGGCAACGGCGGGGGGGGCTGTTTGGCAGGGGTCAGGGGTAGGAGTCATTTATTCACACCACACCAAGCTTAACAGGAGTAGGCGTCTTTACGGGTGTTGCACTGTGGCATTTTTCATGCTCAGACAGCTCTCCTACTGGCTTCTTCGGTTGGAAAGCCACTCTGTGAGCACTGTAGTTCTAAAGCTAAGAAATTTAAAGTAGTTAACAGTATGAGACATGTTTCTGACTAGACGAAAAAAGGGAGTTGCAAGCCACTAAGCAAACAGGAAATGTGCTTAAGGGTTTTTAATCACATTAGTCTTTGGTTGTAGATAAACCTTGGTCTTTTTCGATATACAAACTTATTTTTCTTTATTTTTACAGATTGATAAAAAAAGTACAGAAAAATGTAATGGGTGTGGATGAGCCATCAACTTGAATCTTTGATGTGGTAGAAAAGGCTGCCTCCCAAGATGTGATGAAGGTGCTGTGTGGATAGAATAAAGGTGCTTTCTGTGCACAAATAATTATTCTCGTAGCAAAGTAAATATCTCTATTCTTAAACATATATACAGCGGATTTGGCTGCATAAGAACAAGGTCCAGAAGCAGAGGGACTTTTCATTGGAAAATGGACGATGAAGACTGCTGCAGAGATTGTTGTTTTCATCTCCTTTGAACACCCAACAAACAAGATTGTAAACAAAAATGTTTCATGCAGTTTCTTATTTTACATTTATAGACCATGATTCCTTGGAAGTACAACATTTAAAACGTTATTGTATCTGAATTGTTGAGACATTGAAACAAACCAGCTATCTCTTCACTAAGTAAGTGAGACATCTGAAGTTGTTGTTTACCCAGTATGCATCTGGCTGAGATTCAAGACATGTTTAAAAAGATGTATAAAAACCATTAGTGGATTCATGTCATAATGAATTATATTTCATCACAATAACAATACGTTCGAGGCATATAGAGCTGTGGAGTCATATGCTGTGCATAGATCGCCATCTAGTGTTGGATCCTGATGTTTGAACTTTGTTTTCCTTCGAAGAAGTCTTTCCAGTCACAAGGTAGGTGACTCCTCCTTTCGGTGATAGTGCGAATGGGCATCAACTCCCTTGTTATATTGTTTACCTGCAGAGGGTGATAATGGAGTTAGTAAGAGTAGTAAAAGGAGATGTCCATGAATGCATGTATCCAAGTAAGATGTTACTGCAACAGGTATAGGTACCCAGGGAGGCGGGTGGGTGCATATGACTCTACAGGTCTATATGCCAAGAACAGATGCATATTGAGTAAGAAAACAAGTTACTTACCTGTAACTACAGTTATCCAGTATTGGTATCTTTCATAGATTCACATGCCTGAATCATTCCCCGTCGCCGAGGCGGGAGTCTCGGTAGATAAAAAAGTAGTGCCAAAAAATAATTAGTAGTAGTAGTAGGCCCAAAGAGAAAAGGCCCTAAGGCCTATATCTTAGAAGCCTATCTACCTTGTTATGTAAAATAACCCAAGAATTGGTAGCAACCAATCAGACATCAGCACCCTTCTAGAACCCTCTCAGCAGAGCCAGCTCTCCTCAGATTTTCCTAGCACGAGTGGGAAGCTTATATCCCAAACATAGAGAACTGACTCTGCGGGGAGGAGGGTGGGTGCATGTGAATCTATGAAAGATACCAATACTGGATAACTGTAGTTACAGGTAAGTAACTTGTTTTCTTATCCAGTATTGAGGTATCTTTCATATATTCACATGCCTGAATCAGAGTAGCAAGCAGTATGCCAAGCATACAGTCGTTTGCGGATGGTGGGAGACTATTGCTGATACACTCCCAATTACGCCCGCAACTTGATAAGTAGAAGGCATAAGATGTTTTCTGTTAAAATTCAAACATCTATCTTACATAAAGAAAAGACAATGTAGCTTAAAATATAGCAATTATAAACAGTAAATTGAAGAAACATATATAAATATCTGACCTTAGTTTAACAGATGCTGAAGGACGGCTTGTCCTACCGCTGTATCCTCCTGCAGAGTAGATTGCAGACAGTAGTGCTTCGTGAATGTGTGAACATTCCTCCACGTTGCAGCACGACAAATATTCTCCAAGGATACTCCTGCGAACAATGCAGTAGATGCTGCCATAGTTCTAGTAGAATGCGCCTTGACCTTTCTTTGTAATGGTCTATTGGCTTTATCATGACAAAAATGAATTGTAGAAGCCAACCATCTGGCTATAGTCGCTTTAGTCACAGCAGACCCAAGTGTAGCTTGACCATAAGCTACAAGCAATTGATTGGACCGCCTGATGTCCTTCGTCCTTTGCAAGTAAAATTTCAGACAGCGTTTTATATCCAGTGAATGCAACGCTCGCTCAGCTGGAGTGGCTGGATTTGGGAAGAAAACCTTTAGTTTCACTGGCTCATTTAAGTCGGAACTTTAGGGATGAATCGTGGATCTGTCCTGAGAGTAACAAAGTCTTTGGAGAACTGCAAAAAGGGTTCTGAGATGGTGAACGCTTGAATCTCACTGACTCTTCGAGCCGATGTAAGAGCCAAAAGAATAGCTACCTTCCATGTTAAAAATTTTAGCTCAGCCTTGTGGATAGGTTCAAAAGGCCTTTTCATCAATTGAGCTAGAACTGTGTTCAACTCCCACTCTGGAGGAGGTGCACGAATTGGTGGAAAAACGCGGAATAGCCCCTTCATAAATTGTTTTATTAATGAAGAGGAACAGAGCGAAGGTTTAGAGGTACTCTTCCTGAATCTTGATAGAGCCGCAAGATGAACTTTAATTGATGAAAATGCAAGTCCCGATTTGGCTAGGGATAACAAATAAGGAAGGATTTGCTCTACTGGAGCTTGTAAAGGATGGACATCCTTCCCCTCGCACCAATGACAAAATCGTTTCCACTTCAAACGATAAGTTTTTAAAGTACTTTGTGCGCGAGACTTAGATAGAATCTCACGGCATTCCTGTGAAATGGTTAGATCTTTGTATTCTAGGAAATCAGGAGCCATGCGTGCAAGTGCAGCGACTGTGGATCTGGATGGAGTATTTGACCCCTTTCCCTTGTCAACATCGTCATTGTTGGTATTAGACGGATGGAGCTGTGAGCTAGAAGAAGCAGCTCCTGGAACCAATATTGCCTTGGCCAACGGGGTGCAATCAGGATGAGGCGGCAATGTTCCATCTTCACTTTGCGGATCACTTTCGCAATTAGTGGTATCGGGGGAAAAGCGTACGCACAAAGCCCTGACCATCTCATGGACAGGGCATTTCCTCTTGATCCCTGTTGAGGGAATCTGCTTGCGTAATAGCGGCATTTCTTGTTTTCCCTTGTAGCAAACAAATCCAGTGCCGGTTTGCCCCATGACTGAAAAATTTTGTCTAGTTGCTTCTGCTCTATCTCCCATTCGTGACAGCCTGCCAGGGATCTGCTTAGGTTGTCGGCCAACGTGTTGTGAAGGCCCCTGACGTGCTCCGCTCGTAAGGATATCTTGTGTGTTGTAAGCCATTCCCATAGTTCCTGAGCTTCCTGCGAAAGGGACAGTGACCTCGTTCCTCCCTGTTTGTTGACGTAATACATGCTGGTAGTGTTGTCCGTTCGGACCAGCACTGAGGCCCCTGCAATCCTCGGGAGGAACGCCTGCAGAGTGAGAAAAATGGCGCGAAGCTCCAGTCTGTTGATATGTTGTTGGCGGTATTCCTGGGACCATCGTCCCTGAATCTGTAGATCTTGGAGATGTCCTCCCCACCCCTCCATGGAGGCGTCTGTTGTTACCACGAATTCTGGAGGAGATGTTAGAAAAGAAAGGCCCAAAGTCAGGTTTTCCATCCGTGACCACCAATGCAGAGAGACTCTCATGTGAGGTGTTATCCTGATGGAGTCGTTGAACGACCCCAAGGCCTGTTTCCATTGTAGATGCAACTGTTCCTGCAGAGGTCTCATTCGGAGCCTTGCTAAAGGTACAAGATTTATAGTTGAAGAACACATCCCCAGCAGAGACGCAAACCTCCGGACAGAAACTGACTTTCTTCTTGCGATTGAAAGTGCTAGCTTTTGTAAACGAAGTTGACGTTCCTCTGACAAGAATGCCTTGCATTGTTTGGTGTCCAGCATTGCTCCCAGAAACTGAATTCTCTGTAGAGGGAGCAGTTGAGATTTGCTGTTGTTGAGAGTGAGGCCTAAGTTTGAGAATAGACTTAGGCATGCTGAAACTGCCTCTACGGTAGTCTGCTTCGAAGGGCCTTTGAGCAGCCAGTCGTCCAGGTACGGAAATACCTGTATTCCCTGTGACCTTAGAGTCGCTGCTACTGGTGCAAGACACTTTGTAAAAATTCTTGGAGCAGATTTCAGTCCGAACGGAAGGACTTTGAACTGATAGTGGACGCCAGCCACTACAAATCGCAGGTACTTGCGATGCTTGGGAAGGATAGGAATGTGGAAGTACGCGTCCTCCATGTCCAGAGAAGCCATAAAATCCCCCTTGTTTAGGCAGCTCAACACTTCGGCCAGTGTAACCATCCAAAAACTCTGCTTCTTTAGAAATTTGTTGAGCTTGCGGAGATCCAGAATCGGGCGCCACTCCCCTGACTTTTTCTTTATAAGGAAAAATCGAGAATAGAACCCGGTTCCCTTCTGGGGCGAAGGAACTTTCTCTATTGCGTTCTTGCGGAGCATTATTAAAGCTTCTTTGAACAATAAGTGAAGACGAGGGGGAGGGGGACCCCTGGGCGGGGCAGTAGGGGGTTGTTTTGAGAACTCCAGGGTGTGACCGTTTCTGACTAAGTCGATGACCCAACGATCCGAGGTGATCTCCTCCCAATTGTGTGCAAAAGCTGTTATCTTTGCTCCTACTGGGAGGGAAGGAGGGATGACTGGCGTCCAGCATAACTCATTGCTTCTTGTTGGCGTCGCGACCCTGATTGTTCGATCGCCTTCTTCCTCCCTGACGAGAGAAACTATTCGAGGAAGATTGCCTGTAAGATGATCGTCCATAAGGCTGTCTATATTGATACTGATATTGTCTATTTTGCTGACTTTGATAATTTCCCCTTGAAACAAAGCCTTGACCTCTTGCACCACGGAAAGATCCCCGTTTGTATTGGAGAGCAGTTAGTGACTTAGCTGTATCCGTATCAGTCTTGATTGCTAGGAGGGCCTCGTCTATATGTTTCCCAAACAAGGATTCTCCATAATAGGCCATATCAATTATCTTGGCTTGAACCTCTGGCCTAAAAGATGTTGCTTTAAGCCATCCTTGACGCCTAAGAACTGCTGCCCCTGCAAGCTGCCTAAAGTTGGTATTTGCAATATCAAGAGCACAGTCTATGATCCCTGATGCGGCTCGTTCTCCCTCTTGAAGTATTTTCCTTGCCTCTTGTTGACGATCCTCAGGAATGAGGTCTATAAATTCAGAGAATTCTGACCACATCTGGCGGTCATAGCGACCAAGAATGGCCAAGAAGTTTGCAGCTTTGATAGAAGTTGCCGCCATCGTAGAGAACTTCTTGCCGATCAGATCCAATCTTCGCCCTTCTCTATCCGGCGGCGTCGATATCGGCATAGCCGGATTTTTGGACTTTTGTTGAGCAGCCTGTGATATAACGGAATCTGGTCGGGGATGACCGATGAGACAGGAGGGCGTCTCTGGAGGAGCACGATATTTCTTATCAATACGAGGGAGGACCGCAGGTACAGAAGCAGGTGTTTTCATAATTTTTAACCCCTCATTCCAAATAAAATCGATGATGGGAATTGCTCTGGTAATTTTCCTTTGCTCCTCTTTAAAGTCATGGAGGAAACAATCCGTATGCTCCACAGTGACTGGTAATTGAAACCTGACTGCTGCACGCTGCATTAAATTGTGAAAGCCACCTATATCCTCTGGAGGAGAATCCGATGGTTGTGGAATAGGTGGAGAAGGCATGGGAATAATGTAATCATCCCAAGGATCCAGATTGGTGTCTTTATCCGGTACTTCACCCTCTTCGATATCTTCCTCATCAGTGGAAATGGTATCATGGTGCGATTGTGTACCCGAACCAGCAGGGTGAATCGGCGAATTTGGCATGTCCATGTGCGACTCTTCCGTCGGTTGTATATTAGGAAGAGGTTGTTGTGGAGGAAAGCGTTGGCGGTAATCCGCCAGCATGGCCTGAAGGTCCTGAATCAGTGTAGGCGGGAGATGACTTGATTCTCTACGATCCCAATCCCTTGAGGGATGCCTGTAAACTGGTGCAGCAAGGCCTTCCTGGTAAGCATGCTCATGGTAGTCATCCTCCTCATCCATCTCCTGACACTTAATATGCAACTCCGAGGGGTGCCTAGCGATCCCGAAAGGACCCTCATCATCCTCCTCTTCATAATCATCCCCTTCCGTATATGAGTCCAGGATATGCGAAGGCAGCAAAGGAGAAATATTGCTGTAATCCTGTTTATGAAAAGTTCTTAGCTGAATATGCGTGTACGCAATAGGCGTAACCTGGGTAGTTGGAATCGCTTTAAGGAAACCTCTCGTCGACGGGCTTCCCCTCATAGACGGACTTGTTGTCTTTTGAGGCGTCGACGGGATTGTCATCGTCGTCGTCGACGGGGTCTTCGTCGTCGTCGACGGGGTCTTCGTCGTCGTCGACGGGGTCTTCGTCGTCGTCGACGGGGTCTTCGTCGACGGGGTCTTCGTCGTCGGGGTCTTCGTCGTCGGGGTCTTCGTCGTCGTCGACGTGATTTTCGTCGTCGACGTGATTTTCGTCGTCGACGGGGTTGTCGTCGACGGGGTTGTCGTCGACGGGGTTGTCGTCGACGGGGTTTTCGTCATCGATGTTGTCATTGACGATGCTGACAGAACTTCCTTGAAGCTCGACGTCGACGCAATTGTCGACGGAGTCTTAAACGCCCTAGGAGACATGATAGGTGACGATATCGAAGTAGTGGAGACTGTAGCCGTCGACAGAGGAGCCGCAGAAGTCACAGAGATAGTATAAGATGATCCCACTGACTAAGTCTTAACCTGAGATTTACTCACGGTTTTTGTAGTTATAGACTTCTTGGATCTGTCAGAGTCTTGTGACTTCTGTGAATGGTCAGAAGTTACATGAGAGGCCTTATGATGTTTTCTCCCTTCACTGGAAGAACTATCAATTGATCTAGCTCTCTTGCTAGATGTCGAGGCCATGTCATCCTCCTCAGCCGAGGAAGATTTCAACCATAACAAAACTCTTGCCTCTCTGTCCCTTAAGGTCTTAGGAGGGAAAGTCCGGCAAATTCTACAGTCCTTAGCAACATGCTTAGGATGTAGACAATAAATACACTCCTCATGCTGGTCGTCTACATGGACCCTCTTCTTATCACAGGTCCTGCAGGGTCTAAACAAAGCTTTTTTGTCAGCCATGACTGAAGAAAAGAAGAAACTGAGTAGGCACTCAGGGAGACTCCCTCCCACACGACGTGCGGTGAAAATCTAAGGAGAGCTGGCTCTGCTGAGAGGGTTCTAGAAGGGTGCTGATGTCTGATTAGTTGCTACCAATTCTTGGGTTATTTTACATAACAAGGTAGATAGGCTTCTAAGATATAGGCCTTAGGGCCTTTTCTCTTTGGGCCTACTACTACTACTACTACTAATTATTTTTTGGCACTACTTTTTTATCTACCGAGACTCCCGCCTCGGCGACGGGGAATGATTCAGGCATGTGAATCTATGAAAGATACCCCAATACTGGATAAGTAGCATTTTACGTTCGAGGCAAATGAGCTGTAGATCATATGCTGTGCATAGACTACATAGCAGTTATCTCCCCAAGCGGTGGTTAACCTGTATCTGTTGCAGTGGTTTGAAATAGTGTACGTAAAACTGCCTGGCCCACTCTAGCTTGTTGTCTTGCTACACACTAGAGTTCTGTGAATGTGTGAGGTGTAGACCATGTTGCAACTTTGCATACGTCATCTATCGGTATATTTCTTAAGAATGCCATAGAAGCCCCCAGTTTGCGTGTAGTGTGTGTTCTAGGGGGAACTGTTAACGTTCGTTTTGCTTTTGTATAGCATTTTTTTAATGCACTTGACTATCCACCTTGCAAGTCCTGATTTTGATATGGGATTGTCTCTGTGTGGTGGAGCAAAAGTGACAAAGAGTTGATTTATGTTACGGAAAGGTTTTGTCCTTTTTATGGAAGTGATGCGATAGCCACGAGGAAAGCAGTTTTCCATGTGAGAAATTGCAGTTCACATTTGTGCAATGGCTCAAAGGGTGGACCCATTAGTCTGTGGAGAACAATGTTGAGATTCCATACTGGAGCAGGTGGACGTTTGGGGGAATGACTTGAGTCCCTTCATAAAGGCTTTGATAACAGGCTCTCTAAAAAGAGATTGATGTTGTCTATTCTGGAGGTATGCAGCTATGGCAGCCAGATGAAATCGTATGGAAGTGTACGCTAAATTGGATCATTGTAGATATAACAAATAACAATGTTTTGTACAGAAGCATCGAGCGGGTTGATGTGGCTGTTATTACAGTATATTACAAACCGCTTCCACATTTGCTGCATAGCAGGCTCTTGTAGTAGGACGTTTAGCCTCTTTGATAATATTCATGCAGTCTGGTGGTAAATTAAGATGGCCAAACTCTAAGACTTCTGCAGCCAGATTGCCAGATTGAGTTGACTGGGGTCCGGATGTCTTATGTCTCCTTGGCTCTGTGTGAGAAGATTGGGTGTAAGACGACGTTTTTGGTGAGGAACTAGTGAGAGTTCCAATAGGGTTGTGAACCAAAGTTGCTGTGCCCATGTGGGAGCAACTAGGATTAGGGTCAGGGACGCTTGTTTGAGTTTCTGAACCACTTATGGCATGAATGGGAGAAAAGCGTAAGCAAATATCCCTTACCAATTCATCCATAGCGCATTGCTGTTGGACAATTGGTGTGGATACCTGGACGCAAAGTTTGTGCATTTTGCGTTTTGGTATGTGGCGAACGGGTCTATGTGAGGGACTCCCAAACGGTGAACGTATGAAAGGAGGACCGGACGGTGGAGTTCCCATTCGTGTATTTGCTGTCTCTGCCTGCTGACGAGATCTGCAATCTGGTTATTGACTCCTGGGAGATGTTCCAGTAGGAGATAAAGTTTGTGCTGAATAGCCCACCTCCAGATGTCTTAGGGCAAGCGGGACAGTTGGAGTGTGTCACCCCCTCCCCCTGTTTTTGTATGTAATACATAAATGTCATGTTGTCTGTACGAATTAGGACAGCTTTGCACTCTAGGTGAGTTTGAAACGCCTTGAGTGCTAGGAATATTGCAAGCAGCTCTAGGTGATTGATGTGGAGCAACTTCTGTTGTTGGCTCCACAAGCCGTGCACTGTGCGCTGTTGTAGATGAGCTCTCCAGCCAGTGAGGGACGCGTCCGTTGACAGTACTATCTGTGGGACCGGGTCTATGAACGGCGTCCTTTTGATAATTTTTGTGTGTTCCACCACTGCAGAGAGCAATGAGTACGGCCGCTTACCAACACTAGATAGGTTAATAGACCTTGAGACTGGTTCCACTGTCTAGTTTAGCATTCTTGAAGCGGATGCATGTGCAGTCTGACATGGGGAACGATCATGATGCAGGATGACATAATTCCCAGTAGCTGCATGCAAGTTCGAGCTGGAATCCAATGGTTGGGTTGAAAGCCGATAACTAAAGCCTGAATATTTCAAATTCTGGGTAAGCTGGGAAAAGAGCTTTTTTAGTACCTATTGTGGCTCGTAGGTAGTCCTTTGTATTGATTGGTTGAAGATGTGACTTTGTGATTGTGAACCCTAGTTAATGCAGTAGCCGAATTGTCTTGAAAGTGTGCTGCAGACATTGTTGGTACGTGTTGGCTTTGATGAGCCAATCGTCTAAGTATGGGAAGACGTGGATGCTTTGTCTCCTTAGTTGAGCAGCTACTACCACCAGACACTTTGTGAAGTCTCTGGGGGCAGTGGTGACACGGAATTGGGAGTACCCTGTACCGATAGTGTTGACCCGCTACCACAACCTGAGGAATTTGCGATGAGCAGGGTAAACAGGTATATGAAAGTAGGCATCTTTTAGATCTAGAGTAGATCGAAAGTCGTCTCTCAGTAATAGAGGAAGTACCTGTTTAAGTGTGACCATGTGGAAATAGTCTCACTGAATGTTCCGGTTGAGTTCTCGGAGATCTAAAATTGGTCTAAGAGAGCAGTCTTTTTTTGAGAATCAGGAAATAATAGGAGTATACACCCGACCCGTGATTTTGGGGTGGCACAGGCTCTATAGTCCCTTTTAGAAGTAGAGACTGAACCTCCTGTTTGAGGAGGTATAGATGGTCTGGTGATAGTTTTTGGGGCTTTGGTGGAATATTTGGAGGCGTGTTGATAAATTCCAGGCAGTAAACTGAACGGATAATTTGGATTACCCAATTGTATGTTGTTATTGATTGCCAGATTGGTAGAAAATCTGACAGTCTTCCCCCACAGGTGTTGAGTGGTCGGGGGGGAAAGTGAAGGCAAGCCACTGCTTTGTGTTGGCGGGGGAGTGCACGTGCTTGAACCCCATCCCCTGCCCTTACCGTTGTTACCCATGTAAACTCCCCTGAAATAACCCTTAGATGGAGAGGGTTGGATATTGCCCTTATAGGTGAAGGTGGCTTCTGATGAGGTATTTTTGGAACCTCCTCAGTAAAAAGATCCTCAAAAACAAGCACAACCCTGTGTGGACTGAAGGGCTCCCATAGATTTGGCTACCTCAGTATCTTTCTTCATATTCTCAAGTGAAGAATCTACCGCTGGCCCATGTTCCTTATCGAGAGGGGTATTTTAAATGGAGGTCTGAACCCCAGGTTTAAAACCAGATATATAGAGCCAGGCGTGCCTCCTTAAGAGGACACTAGTGTTTATAGCTCTAGCAGCAGTGTCTGCAGCATCTAGAGAGCATCCTATTTGATTGTTAGCCATAAGTTGCCCTTCATGAACCAGATCTTGTGCTTTTTATTTGTGTTCCGGGGGGTAAATATTGAATCAGTTGTTCCATTTCATCCCAGTGGGCACGGTCGTATTGCGCTAACAGTGCCTGAGTGTTGGAGACGCGCCAGAAATTGGCTGCTTGAGAAGCTACCCTTTTCCCCGAAGCGTCGATCAGCTTTGATTCCTTAACAGGAGGTAGAGCCTCTCCTGTTGTCTGCGAGTTAGAACTTTTTCTTGCATTGGGCACAACCAGGGAGTCTAGTGGTAATTGTCCCCTTATATATACTGGGTCTGATGGTGCTGGCTTGTACTTCTTGTTCACTCTAGGGTTAAGTATATGAGCCCTGATTGGGTCCTTAAAAATGTCATCTACATGTCTGACCATCCCTTTAAGCAGGGGTAGTGTATATGATGACTTATGTGAGGTACTGAGGGTTTCAAAGAGGAAGTCCTCTTCTAATGACTCCTTATGTAGCTGCACCCCATGATAGTTGGCAGCTCTACCCAGTAATTCAATGTAGCCTACACTATCATCTGGTGGAGATGGTTTGGTAGGTTACTGTTACAAATGAAAGAAAGCAAGGTAGTCCATAGATGTGGTCCAAGATCTTAGCTTTATTTCTTAGATAGGATCCACAACAAGCTCAGATTAGGCCTTGATCTTTGTCCAACAATGCCCCACCAGGAGCAGCCTCCCTGCTGCTCAGCCCATCTCACCAACTGATCTTTCCTTCCACTCAAACCCACTCAACATTCCGATGACATCACACAGACTGAGCAGCAAGGCAAGGACAGCAACAGAGAGTAGATGCATTATAAACTTCCTAGATTACAACACATCCCCCCTCATCAAATTAATAAAAATATGAACATGCAAAAACAATGTACCTTAGTGCAAATTGTGAAGATAGTAAAAATGCAAAAACAAGGTACATTATGCAACAAGGCCAAATAAATAAACTGTGCGAAGATAGAAAAACACACATCCCAAAAACAAATGATCTTCAAGTAAAAACTTGAAAAGATTAACATTGCTGACAAACAAATCAAGATGATAAAAAGATAAACAAATCCTACGCGTGCGCTCCCATGACGCACAGACCAACCATTCACACCAAGTAACCTATTAAGGGTACAATCAGACATACGTCTGAGAAGGCTCACATTAGGAGTCTTCTAACGTGCATACTGATAACACGCAGACCAACACCTCACACGAGGTACCACTAACTCAAAGATAAAACCAGACAGTAAAGTCTGAGAAGCCATGACAAAGGTCTTCTAATGTGCGCATACACCACGCACAGGCCAACACTACACACAAGTAACCAACACTCATGGGTAAAACCAGAAAGGTAAGTCCGAGAAGCCCTAGTAAGGATCTTCTTACGTGCGCACCCACAACACACAGATCGAGACCTCACTCAAGGTAACCACAAACACATAGTAAAACCAGACAACCAGACAGGTAAGTCTGAGAAGACTCACATTAAGAATCTTCTGATGTGCGTACTCAAACACACAGACCAACACCTCGCACATGGCAAAGTTAACAAAACATACACTAACAAAACCAGAGACACTATACTCTCTCTCCCTCTTATTCATACAACCACAAAACAAGGACAACCCGCACAATCACCAACTCACATGACTGGAAACACATAACGCCTCCCCTACCTCACCCATTTACGCACTACAGGTAACGGTAGTTGGTACTTCATCGCATACAAAGCACACGTGACAGAAAGACAGAATTAAGGCATTTGAGCACCAACAACAACATAAGGAAAAAAAATGCACAGTCTCAGGAAAACAACAAGCTAAAATAAGGAAAGTAGTCACCGTTGTCAGTAAGCAGCTTAGGTCTGGAACATGTGAGCTACAACCAGGAAAAACAGTACCTTGTACAAGGATTAACCAACAACAGTTCCTCAGAAAATCCAAACTGCCAGAACGTGTTCAAACTCTTCTCCAGAAATAACTGGATCACCAAATGTCCACGAGGAAAGGAGGACTTCACAAAACACCTCAAGATGTAAATCGGAATCCTCGAACTGCTTGGTTGGCAAAAACGTGGTTGGCAAAACGGAAACGTGCATCAGGGAATAGCCAAGGACAACATGGACGCCAACCACAAGATGGCGGCACGTACGGTGACGCCGCGCCGGATGGCTAGCGGTGCGTAGCAGCACACAAGCGTCACTGGGCAGCGGAGAAAGTCGAGGACAGCATTTAGAATTCCCTATGCCAGCGCGCGGCAACAAACTGACGGTAAGGTGCGCGTGTACCATTCAAAATGTCAACGATGTACAGCAACCGTAAATAGTTGTAAACCACAGAATTTACCAAGAAAAACCGAATTCTGATGTACTGTAACAACGCCCGCACCGTGGAAATTCATTCAGTAAAAACACACCTTGGTTCAGGCTCTGTTAAGTTCATAGTCTCCGCCTCTTTGCTTGGTCAACTTAAAAAAAAAAAACCACACGCTGGTTCGTTCGTTCGTTGAGTAAATGTGACACTTCTCTATCCAGTCACACGCCGAATCACTAGCAACTAAAAATTCCCTCCTGCAGTTGCACTCCAAACCTTGATGTGACACGAGCAATCATTACAAAACAATGTACTTCGAGGCAGCCCCTGTCAGCAGGTAGTTGACAACTAAACTCCCACAGCGCCTCGAGTTTCCAGGCCAAACGTATCCACAGATGTCCAGGTTGTATGCTGTCCACATAGAAATGCAGGTCACAAATGCTCTCCCACAGCAGGTTACAGCAGGCCAATACAAAGACAATGTAGCAGGAACTGGCACCTTCAGTTGTGGGCGACCGTTGACAGGGTCACTGGTGGGGCATTAGGGGTGCCAGGTTCCTTCAGATCCAGATATTAACTTACTGAAAATTGATTTCTTCAGTTTTAATAGTCCAAACAGCACGCAGGTTCTTCTAACTCGTCGCCAGTGTTACAAATGAAAGAAAGCAAGGTAGTCCATAGATGTGGTCCAAGATCTTAGCTTTATTTCTTAGATAGGATCCACAACAAGCTCAGATTAGGCCTTGATCTTTGTCCAACAATGCCCCACCAGGAGCAGCCTCCCTGCTGCTCAGCCCATCTCACCAACTGATCTTTCCTTCCACTCAAACCCACTCAACATTCCGATGACATCACACAGACTGAGCAGCAAGGCAAGGACAGCAACAGAGAGTAGATGCATTATAAACTTCCTAGATTACAACAGTTACAGGTCGGGATCCTTGCCTGTGGGCGAATTGGTGTTATAATCGTCCCATGGGTCTTGTATTTGCTGATCATCATCCCTATCCTGATCATCATCCTGGTTGTCGGGTCTATTTGGTGGTGAATGTTCAGGTGAAGTTGGTTGAAGCTGAGGGGAAGGTGGTGATGAAAGAAGAATAGGTGGAGGAAGAGGAGGAGGGGAAGGGTTAGTTCCAACAGATCTCTTCTTTAAAGGGATGTGATATTCTTCTTCTAAATCAGCCCTTTTTTTCCCGCCAGAGTCACTTTAGTGGTGATATGGCCAGTCTGTGGATGGATATACAAAGGTTTTTGTTTCGGATCCAAATGGGGCATCGAAACTGGGCTTTGTAGTTGTTTTCTGCACTTCTGTCTGTTTTGGCACCGAAATTTTCAGTGCCAGAGTCGAAACAGTTGATGTCTTCGGATCCAACGATTTTTTCAGGGCAGAATGGTGGGGGTCATTGCCAGACTTGTGTTTCGACCCCGAAGGTTTGGGCTCCGAACTTGGTTTGGAGGGAGTCTTTTCGGAGTCGGAGGGCTTTTTGGTAGTCTTCGGTGCCGAGCCAGAGGGTGGCGCGTCAGAAGCGTGATCTTGGTGCCGATCAGGGCCCGAGGGCGTGGGTTGGAACGGAGCCTTCTTTTTAATTGAAATTGTCTTGGGAGGAGGTGGGAGCTTTACTCACGGTACGTTGACCATGTGCGATGTCCTCCTCTTGGTCGGATTCGAGATCTGCGATGTCGACCAGCTCCTGGTCCTCTTCTGTTCCCATGGCCTCCCCGGCCTTTTTGTCCGACTGTTGACCCAAGATGTCCGGAATGGAGCTTGTGTGCTGGCTCTGCATGTCGCGACGTCGAACCAGACTGTCGAGAAGTGTTTTCTTGAAGCGGAAAACCAGACGTCGCAGTCTTGTTCTCTGTGTTCGGGGGACAAACACAGGTTACACACTTCGTGTGAGTCGGTGTGCAGGTATTTCATGTGACACCAAGGGAAGAATTTAAAGGGAGTTTGTTCCACCGACTGCAGGTCGACCCGACGTGGGTAGGCCCGAAGGCCTTCCACGAACTTTCTGCTCAAAAGATTACTTTAAGTAATTACGATACGCGATTGAAAACAATATCGTCAAGCGTGAGTATCTTGCGAGCTGAGGGAAACCTGAAGGAACGGTGTCGAACCGGAGCGCAACGATATACATCCGAACGCAATGGTGGGAAAAAATAAATCTAACAATGGAGTCGAGGCCCATGCACACTATCACCGAAAGGAGGAGTCACCTACCTTGTCACTGGAAAGACTTTGTCGAAAAAAAATAAAGTGCAGACATCCGGACCCAACACTAGATGGCGATCTATGCACAGCATACGATCTACAGCTCATATGATTCGAGCATACTGTTATTATTATTATGATGAAATATAATTCATAATGACATGAATCCACTAATGGTTTTTATACATCTTTTGAACATGTTTTGAATCTCAGGTAAAATCCACTCACCCTAGGCTAACTTATGTGAATCACTCAGGGTAGCAAACCACAGCATTGTTTCATTGCCCACTAGTCAACCTCAGATTAGACCCAGCCATGTGCAATTCAGCCTGGGTCCAGCTCCAATAAGGCCATTCCAGCCTGAACTGCCAAGCCAGGTCATCAGTGAAACAGCGAACAAGCAACCCAAGACCGGTTTCTGCCTTGCTATGTCTCTTCAATTAGATGCAGCTTGGTACCAGTGCACAGTGAGCGAAAAAAACATCTAGACATCTCTTTGCCACAAAGTGCCTGACTTAAAAGACCCAACTAGGACAAAACTAGTCTTGGGTTGCTGGTGTTCCAGTTCCGGGATCACCTAGCTTGGCCACGTGTTTGAGAAATATTTTGAGATACAACGGGTTCTTCAGTACTGCAAATAAGGTGAAGAGATAAGATAACGTCACATAAAAAATGATTCAATTTCAGGAGAAATGTGATGTTTCGTTTTTTTGTTCTAAAAAAAGCCATCTGCAGTTTTACAAAGCATAAAGGATATTTTTAGTACAGTAGACTGCATATGCTTCGATCAAATGTTCCACATCCAGATACTGGAGTCAAAATGTTTGGAGTGGCATCAACTTTGTCGGAGACAATACCAGCCATTTGTTTTTTCCACACAGCAGAGATTTAGAATCAGTAAAGATTAGAAAAGAATGCAGCAGAGATTATTCTACTTACCTTTGCAATTGGATTCTTTTTGGAATTGTCCTGCTCTTCATAAATGCTTACAGGAGGTATGATCCATTCACGTTTTTGTCTTGCAAAAACATTGTTCCGGGATAGAGGATTCTTTGCCCTTCTTACAACCTATGAAAACAAAAAAGTTTAAACATTCAAATAATAACCATGACCTTTAAGTAGCATTATGCATTACAGTATCGCAATTTCAATATATCCTTACAGAAAAGCTACTAACAATGTTTATGGAGGAGGAGCCTAGCGCGCAACCAAGATGGCCGCGTAGGTGCGAAGCTCCCGAGGACCTCCGCGACCTCCTGAATTAATCCTGATTATATCCTGTCTTTGACGAGGGGACTGTGTCTGTGTACCCGAGCTGAGGCGGCACCCGTTTTCCGTTTTCGAATCGGACCCCGGACACTGGTGGGAGCACCGATCGAAGATTGCGGCCTTCTCCGCGCCGGCCCCCCGGATTGGAGTTGTGGGGCGATCCGGGGACAAAGCGAACAACAACGGCGGGCAGGGCTGGGCGACTCGCGTACCCCGCGCTTTCACTTTCGCTTTTGCGCCCTCCATGCCCTCCAGCGAGGTAGGGTTGCGGAGCGGGGTGCGGTGGTGTGGCCTTGCCCCTGTGCCCGGCCGACCCGCCGGCTGTGAGTTGTCCTGCGGTGCAGTGGTCAACCCCCCCCCGGAACCTGTGAACTGGTTTATCGGCCCTTTCGAGGAGATTGGCACGACTTCGGGAGTGCGACATGTCCACAAAGCAAGATGGCGACCGGGCCAAGGTGAAATCGACCCGCCGCGGCCCGGCACAGCAGTCAAACAGTATGGACCGCTACACCCTCCAGAAGGGATCCCCAGAGGCACAGCGTACATCCCCCGCGGGCCCGGCTGAGGCGTCTGCTCAACCCGCGGATCTGACCCTCCGGGACGTCATGGGCGCCATTGCCGAAATGAAGGCCTCGGTGGACCAGCGCTTTGATACTCTGGCGCAGAAGATAGACTCGGCCTTGGTGGAGGTGGGCCTGGTGAGAGCCGACTTGTCTAAAACAAATGACCGGGTCGATTCCCTGGCCCACACCACCTTAAGTCTCACTACAGACGTGGCGGCCCTTCAAAAGGAGGTGCACCGGCTTGGCCAGGCGAGCGCCATGATGGACCGTCGATTGGAGGACGCCGAGGGTCGGGCCCGGAGGAACAACGTTCGTATTGTCGGGGTGCCGGAGGGACGGGAGGAGGAGGCGGCGGATTTGTTTGTGGAAGACCTGATCCTCGCCCATCTCCAGCCCCGGGGGCTGAGTAAACTCTTTGCGGTGGAACGTGCTCACAGGGTCCCCGGAGGAAGACCTAAGGTCGGAGCTCCGCCGCGGCCTCTCATTGCCCGGATTTTTAACTTTCGGGACAGAGACGCTATCTTGCAGACTTCAAGGCTACAGGGACCGGTCAAGCTTGATAATATGGATGTGAATTTTTACCCTGACTTTACTCCGACGGTCCAAAAGCAGAGACTGAGTTTTCTCGGAGTTAAACGTCGCCTACGGGACATGAACCTTAAGTACTCAATGCTTTTTCCAGCTAAGCTGAGGGTAGAGGTGGATGGTCGCACGCATTTTTTTGACCGTCCCGAGGCGGCTGGGGACTGGTTGGATACTCTGCCTGGGGATCGGGGCCGGGGGGGTGGGGGGGGTGCGGTTGGCGGGGAGGGCGCACCGGATCAGAACTGAGGGGTGAAAAGTAGGCCTTGCTCTGGACAACATTTTGGTTACCATTCACTGATCGTGTATGTTCCCCTCCTATGGAGGTCGTACGGGGTCCGTTGGGGGCTTTCCCTCCTCCTCTGGGGGACTAGTTAGTTTTTCACCTATGGGGCGACAGGCACACTGCACTTTGGGGGGGCTGTCTGGGCTCATGCAGGGGTGCAGGGAGGGGGGAGTTCTGTTGGGATGGGTGGGTGGGGGTGGAGTGTTGTTTGTTTGCACCGCAAGGCGAACCCTTTACTGTATTGTTGTTTTTGAGATGCTCTTTGGGGGACGATTGATGGCTTCCATGTATGATGGGGGGTAGGGACCTGACTGTGTTATCATGGAACGTTAACGGACTGGGGGATAGGATTAAGCGTGGTGTGGTCCTGCAGTATCTGAAACGAATTTCACCAGATGTGATCTTCCTGCAGGAGACACACCTTATAGGTAATTCCTTTCATGCCATGAATCGGAGAGGCTATCGCTTGGTGGCCCATTCGGGCTTCACCTCGGGCTCACGGGGGGTGGGCATCATGATTAAGAACTCGCTCCCATTGGAGGTTGATGAGGTGCGCCATGATGAGAGGGGACGTTACACTGTCTTGGTGGGTAGAATGGAGGGCAGAGTGGTTGTTTTTGTATCAGTGTACGTTCCGCCGGGGTTGCAATCTACCACGTTTGCGGACCTGGGGCGCCTCCTCCTTGACCTCCCGGATGGGCTTCTGGTAGTTGGGGGGGGACTTCAATGCGGTGGCTTCAGGGTCTATGGATCGTCATCCCCCCAGGGACCTCCCCCGGGCACAGGTGTGGCTGTCCGGCCTCTTAGATACACTAGGATTGGTGGATTGCTGGCGACTAAAACATCCCGCTCAGCTGCAATACACCTTCCACTCGGGTGCCCATGGTAGCCTCTCGCGGCTTGATTATATCCTTGTTCCTGCGGCCTATGCTGGGAGGGTGGGAGAGGTGCGCCATTTGGCGCGGGGTATTTCAGATCACTCCCCACTACTGCTGCATCTGGATGTCTTCCCGAGGGGGGAGGGCAGGGTGGCCCCAATTAATGCCTGGTACCTGCGCGACCCCACTATTCGAGCCGAATTGATCAAATCCTTGCAGCGGTACTTTGAGGAGAATGTGGGGTCTGTCCCTTCTGCCATCTCCCTTTGGGAGGCTTTTAAGGTAGTTCTTAGGGGGGAGGCCCTCTCCTTTATCTCCCATGCCCGGAGGCGCGAGCGGGAGGAGGTAACCCGGGTGGAGGCCGAGATTACTGAACTAGAGGGTGACCTGGGGAGCGGGGTGACGGACGCCACATTGCATGTTCTGCACCTCAAGCAGGCGGCCTATAGGGCCCTCGTCACGGAGGCGGCCAGGGGCCTCAGTAGAGAGCAACAGGGGCGACTGTATGATGTGGGTGACAAGGCTGGTAAATTGATAGCGTGGTTGGATAAAAAGGAGAGAGCGAGTCGTGTGGTTCCGTTGATCGAGAGGATGGATGGTGTATGTGTCACCGAGCCGGACGCCATTGTCTCCTGCTTCGCGGATTATTTCCGCGAGGTATATTCCCCGGTTTCTCCCTGCTCGGAGGAGGATTCCCATGCCCTGCTTCGGGACATCGCGCTGCCCTCCCTTTCGGTGGAGGACAGGGATTCGCTGGACGCTCCTCCCACCTCGGACGAAATTGCCCTTGCTATCCGCTCGGTCGCATCTGGCAAGGCCATGGGCCCCAATGGCATTCCTATCGAGCTGTACAAGCTGCGACCGGATGTGCTGGCGCCCCACCTGCGCGCGATGGTCCTGGCGGCCTGCTCGCGGGGTTCCCTTCCGCCGGACCAGCGTCTGGCCACGATCGTGGTGATCCACAAGGAGGGGAGGCCCCGTGAGCGGGTCACATCCTATAGGCCTATCTCGCTCTTGAATGCGGAGCCCAAAATCCTCGCCAAGGTGCTGGCCAACCGGCTGGTCGGCGTGGTGGGCGACTTGGTCCACCAAGACCAGTCCGGCTTCATACCCCATCGTAACACGGCCCTTAATCTGCGACGCTTGCACGGGGTGCTCGCGCGTGTTCCGTTCGTGCGGGAACCGGCCATCTTGGCGTCCTTGGATGCCACCATGGCGTTTGATACGCTTCAGTGGCCATACATTTGGGCGATGCTGGCGAAGTTTGGCTTCGGACCGGGCTTCATCAGCTGGGTCAAATTGTTGTATTCCGGCCCATTGGCGCAGGTGGTGGTGAATGGACGAGTTTCGGCCCCATTCGCACTGGGACGGGGTACGCGACAGGGCTGCCCCCTGTCGCCTCTCCTGTTTGCACTGGCCCTGGAGCCCCTGGCGGAGTGGCTGCGGTGGCACCCTTCCATCCGTGGTCTCCGTTGGACCCCCGAGCATGAGGACCGTGTGTCCCTCTACGCTGATGATATTCTTCTATATCTTGCCTCCCCGCGTAAATCACTGATCGTCCTAGTTGATGTTTTGCGCTCATTCGGTCGCAACTCAGGCCTCGTCATCAACTGGGCGAAATCTTGTGTATATGTGCTTGCCGGGGAGGCTCCGGTCCTACCACGGGACTGTCCGATCCAGATCGCCTCCCGGGGGTTCGGTACCTGGGTATATATATTACTCTGGACCCGGAGGCCCGCTACGAGCGGAATTTGCTGCCCCCCCTCCAGCGCTTGAAGGAGGACGTGGTGCGTTGGCGGCGTCTGCCGCTTTCGCCGCTTGGCCGAGCGGCCTTGTTTAAAATGATGTCGTTGCCGCGCTTTCTGTACGCTCTCCAGAACACTATGGATTTGGTTCCGGCGCGCTACTTCCGAGAGGTGGAGAGTTTGCAGCGTCGCCTGTTCTGGGACGGGAGGCCACGTATCGCCTTGGCTAAATTGACGCTCCCGTGGTACGATGGGGGGGTTGCCCTCCCGGACATTAAACGGTATTACTGGGCCTCCCAGCTAGCTGCGATTAATCATGGCCTTTACGGGCCCGCCCTGAACCCGGCATTTGAAATGGACAAGATGCTCCTGCCCGGTGGCGACTACAATCGGGCGCTTTACTCTGGCGCGCCGGACCCTCGCCTGACGGGACCGACGCAGGTCATGGTGCGTGTATGGCACGCGGCTAACGCAGCTATGGGGTGGAAGGACCGTTTGACCCGGGCGTCACCGCTATATGCATCGGCGAGGTTGGGCTCCTTGTGGACCTCGAAGGGCTTCGAGAAATGGGACACGATCGGCATCAGCACAGTGGGAGATCTCTGGACGAGGGGGGGATTCAAAACTTTCGAGATGCTGCAGACGGAGTTTCAGTTGCAAGGCAGTGAGTACTTCCGGTACTTACAAGTCCGCCACGCGCTGGGCTCCGTCTTCCCGGATGTCGCGTCCATTCCAGAGTCTTCCCCCCTGGAGGACAGAGTGCTGGATGGCCATGTCCCAGGCAGCACGATCTCCCTCATATACAAAAAACTGATTAACGACCGATCGGGCCTGCTGACTGGCCTCCGCGAGGCCTGGGTTGCCGATGGGCTGGAATTGGACGACGAGGACTGGATGTCCGCGGTGGCTTCTCCGAAGGAGGTGGCCATCCCGGCTCGCCTTCGCTTCGTCCAGCTTAAGATCCTCCACCGGGTCTATGTGACGGGGCCAAGGCTTCTACGTATGGGCTTAGCTGAGGATGGACTGTGTAAGCGTGGCTGTGGTGCTTTGGCAACTTTCTTGCATATTCTGTGGGAATGCCCAAAGGTGGAGCGATTCTGGCGTGGTGTGCATGAGGTCCTGCGAGTGGTTACGCGTGTCGTGCTGTTGCCTGAAGCGAGGAGATGCTTGCTGAATGTGTGGGAGCCAACTGACTACTCGGTTCCGCAGACGCGGTGGGTGACTCTGGGATACATGATCGCTAAGCGTGACATTGCTCAATTGTGGGGATCCCAGAGGCCTCCGGCGGTGTCGGCCTGGAAAGAACACATGGATTGGTGTATGTTTCGTGAAAAGGTGGTGTATGTTGCGAGGGGTAAGCCTGGGGCGTGGGTGAAAATCTGGGGCCCCTGGAACGCCTATCGCGGGGGTATTTGCGAGCCGCCGCTGCTGCCGGCTGCTTCACCAGCTCCGTCCCCCTAGCCGACCCCCTCCCCCAGCCATGGGCACGTGGTTCCCCAGTCCCTGATCTGTTCTCATTCCCCTCTTCAGAGTTTGGCGATTGGTTGGGGTCCCCCACTTAAGGAGCGCGTGCTGTCACTTGGGATTGTGGGTTGCCTTGCGGGTGTGGTTGTTTTTGTGTTGTGTTTTGACAAAAGGAAACCGTATTGTTGGTTCGGAGTTATGTGGCCTGCACTACTGATATCTCCTGATTTATTCTTTTCGCACCGCTAAGAGATTTTTCTGTATGTATGTCATATGCTACTGCTACTCTAGCGGCCGGCCAGAAGGTTGTAGGCCCATACTTGTAACTATTTGAGATTGTAATAAACGGTTTCAAAAAAAAAAAAAAAAAAAACAATGTTTATGAAACCACAACACCTGCCTCCATAGAATTATACTTCACATTGGCTTCGAATTGAAAAGTGGCAACTTGTGCCCCGTAACAGATCCCACCATGGCAGAGTTGGACAAACTGCAAGACTGATACATGTACTCTCAAACGTTAGCCTCCGGTGGCCTTCCCTAACAGAAAACTAACCACGTGGTATGGCTTCCTGTTTATAATTTTTCAGTTACAAAATATTGAAATTCGTTATTTGGCAAGGAAAAGTTAATGTAGTGTACACTGTAAACAAAGGAATAAAACACTTGAAAGTGACCTTCTATATTCTTTCATAACATCAACAAGCTTTGAAATGCTGAAGACTAAATCCTGGCTGAAAGACATCTAAGTGCCCTGCAAATACATTTACTATCTAAAAGTGGCAACTTAAAAATAGTTTCCTTAAACAACTTCCTGCAACCGAGGGCACTGCCTGCATATTTTGGCCAGCACAGTACCACATCCAGTTAAAGGCCATCTTGCCAGTCAACTGGTCAGACCATCAATAGATCCTCCTCAATGCAAATACACTTTTCACTACAAAATACAAACCCTTGACTACAACACTAGAAGATGCCGTCAAAATCCATTAATGGAATCTGCCATAAAGCCTCAACTTAAATCTTACTGAGTTATCACAGAAAACCAAGTGGTTAACAAACACTCCATGCCCCGAAAAGATGTAAAGCTACAGATCACCCAACAACATCCAGTCTACTACTACACATTTTCAGAAACCAAAATTGTCATCATATGGACACTACCTGGTAGAAATCCCCTAAGCCGTGTACCAGATATGTAAAGCCAAAACAGGACTACTATCCTGATACAGTTCTCAAAGAAAAACTGAACAATGTAAGTCAGAACAACCATGACAATGCACAACCAGGAAAATATCATCTAACTTGAATAGTCCTTAAGACTCATCTAGTGTCAAATGTTGTTCATCACCCAACATCTAGTCAGTACGAATTATGATGTTCAGCTGTAGACTGCAATACCACACATCACTGACACCATCTTTATACAATGATTTACAATGAAATCAGACCCTGAGTAGGTATGAGGTTATTTTGGGAATCTATGACAGTCTCCAAATGCATAACTATTATAGACAAATCGCCTTTTTCTAGTGAATAACTCCTAAAAGTTTTAGTTGAATGAAGAATTAATTAATTAAGGCCTGCCTGAGCTTGACATTCCCTGAGGCAGCCACAAAGTTATTGACTGAGTGGATCACCCACTCCAGAAGTAAATATGTGAACTATTAATACGGTCTGCAACTTCGTGCTGAACTGTGCAAAAATCCTAGATCCTAGCAGAACAGATTTCATCCTTAATTTGCGTAAAATAAACGTGTTGTTCTTTAACCCACTTGAACATGCACACTTTCCTCAGTTTTCACAGCAAAGTTTTCAATAAATTTCGAATAAATCTCAATAAGACCCATGAAGGACCTCAATTGAACTTTGTATTTGAGATGAAGGGGATCTGATAGCATCGAAAAAATCTTTTAGATCTCACCCAATCACCCGAAATAGTGTGTCCTTGTCTAAAGTAAGGCCCACCTCAAGCGGTCTGTCTAAAGTCTGTTTTAGAACTTGATTGTGCCATTCAACTGTTATATCATCTTGAAAATTGATGGTGTTGGACAAATCCTTGATAACCTCAGCCATTATCTGCTGGAAGACACTTGCTGCCGATGACATTCCAAACCGCTTTAGCGTAAATTGAAATGTTCTTTGCATAGTATTAAACACTGTTAAATTCTTAGGGTATTCATATAAACAAATCTGATGGCATGCACTCTTTAAATCCTATTTTGAAAACAAAGATGTCACCACTTGACAAAAAGATCAATTATTTAATGTTGAGTAAGGGAATATTATCAGTGACATATTCTCAAGTCCACAAACAATCTCAAACGGCCATCAGCCTTCTTAGTAATCACACCCAGCGAAACCTAACTTGAAATTTTCACTGTTTCTATAATTCTCTCATTTACCATAGAACCAAACATTTTTAACCTCCTCCCAGCTACTATAGGGACCTTCGTTAACTTGTGTTGAACTGGCACAGCCCCAGGCTAGACAATTATTTTATGTACATATTCATTTAGTAGCCCAGGTTTCTTCCCTGAACACCCCTTTCGTACCACCAAGCATGTCATCAACACTCAATTCATCCTCCATCACTTCTCGTTTGGAAGCCATCGGACGATACTTAGCTGGTCATCTACTTTGACCAAGATGCAGACAAAGTGAAGGATCATACTGTAGAACCCGTGGCTTGTCCTAAACCGTTTGCAAAGGATACTAACATTCCGCGAACAACCCAGGAGCAAAGATTCCCTACAGAATTAAAACCATCAGACACAGGAATGGGTTCATAAAAAACAACATATACAAGAGGGCCTAGACAATGCGTTAACACCCCAGAAAAGTCACTGCACCTTCCTCTAGAGGCAACCCCATATGTCATTGTTCTAAAAATGTATATAATTCAGAAGACAAATTGCAAAACCTACGATTTTCTTAAAAATCAAGTGACACATTGGATTGCTGCAAAAACAAATGTTGGTATTAATATTTTGCAACGTAATGTAATAATGCTGAGGAGAGTGAATTTGGTGGGTAGCTCTAGAAAAGATTGTCCAGGTGACTATCGTAGTACATTTTTGCAGTAGGGAATTGGTAGGGGACCTGATTGAGGTCCTGCTGAACAGCCCCACATCTTCAAATCACAACAAAAATGATCATATAACGGCCGTTCCATTAGGTTTCTTTTATAGACCTAGACTCAGAAATCCAAATCCCCCTGAGGTTTATAAAGAAGTACCAACTGTTCCAACTTATAATAGATATGAACCCCTTAGAGGTTGTAGTGATATAGATTGATTCAGTGTGAACGTGGGCAGGCTTTTTAAGAGTAAAATGGATCATATCCCTACTGCTGATATTCAGGATGGGGAGCAATATGCACAAACTTATAGGGATGTAAACTCTGTATTTGTAGACAACACAGGGGACTCGACAATAATTGCAACCCCCTGAAGATCTGGACGAAGAAGTAGTAAGTATACCAAGTCATGAGTCCCTTAATATAATGTCATGGAATGTTGCAGGAATTAAAAAATAAAGTTAAATGATCAAGAATGGCAAAAAATATTAGAGGGTAGTTCAGTGGTCATGATCCAGGAAACCTGGTTTACTGAATTTTTTTATTGATGGTTTTCAGGTTATATGCAAAAATGCAATCCCATCCAAGATGGGGAGACTCACCCCTGATTTTAAAGAAAGTTGATAATAAGTCACAGTATTATCAACAGATTTATTTATATTCGGAGGAGAAACAGCCTATAGTTTTGATTAATTTGTATAATAACAGCTTTGATGGTACTAGATCTAGAATTATTAAGGCATTAGAAAAACACTTGGATCATTTTCTAAATGAACTAGGAGGGGACTATTTACTGATATGGATGGGTGATTTTAATATTGAAACTTGTGATATTGTATCAGGTATGCAATGTGGACTCTATGATTGTGTCGGGGAAAGTTTTCAACACTTTAAGCATGATACATATGGGGAAGCAATTAATTATCTTACCCATAGTATAATCTAATGGTTTTGGACCTGGAAAACTCGGAAGGAGAAACATCCATATATACTTATGTGGGGGCAAGATCATCTTCATGTATTGATCACTTTATTGTGTCAGCTAAATGTATGTGCTTGATAGAAAAATATGCAATCCGCCCAAGCTTCTTTAGTGACCACCATCTACTTATCCTCACACTAAGGCTTTGTCTGACTCAGCAACCAAGGGGCAAGGTATCAGATACAGACATTAAGGTAAAGGGAGCTAATGGGGTCAGCATTAAATGGTCCGGGGCAAATCCAACAACTTTTATGGATCAACTAAGAGTAAATAAACAAAAAGATATTGATAGCTGTATGGACAGCTCCTTAATAGATCAATCAATAATAAGTGCTTTTAACAATATCATGGTAAAAATTAGTGAGGACCGAACAGTCCCCAACGGAAAAAACCCACCCAGGATAATAATCCTAGATGGTTTAATCGGGAATGCACCAGGCTGAATAGGGAATTGAAAATAGCATTAAAGGTAAAACCAAGACACAGTGAAAAAATTAGCATCCTGAGTAAAGAATATAAAAGTACTCTAAACAAAAGAAAAAATGAGATCCGTGAGGATGCTTGGGAGAATTTAGTACAGGCTGCAGAGACAAGAAATGCAACATTATTCTGGAGGACAATTGACCACCCCTATTCTAAAGAAAACTCAACAGCAAAAATCGAACATGCAGTCCCCCCTGAAGACTGGATCGTGCATTTTTAGTGAAACTTTAACCCTGATGCTGTTCTAGTGACGACCGTAAAGAACATAAATTTGATTGTAGTAGACCCAGTACACACACCGGTAATTACACCGGGGGAGATTAAAACAGCCCTACAAAAAAGTAGTAATGGAAAAGCAGCAGGCCCGGATGGTTTACCTATAGATTTATTTAAATGTAAAACTGACTTTTGGACCCCCATCTTAGTAAATGTTTTTAATGCTGCTCTAGGGGGGGGTATTGCCAGTCTCCTAGGTGGAAAGTATTATTGTTCCCATATTTAAAAAAGGGGACGGGGGAAGGCAAACTGTTACCGACCCATATCCCTCCTAGATTGCACCTCCAAATTGATGGGGAGAATACTGTTGGGAAGACTAGAAAAATGGGCTGATGAAAATAACATCCTCTCTGATGCACAGTACTGGTTTAGGAGGGGTATGGGTACAGTGGAACAGTGCCTAAACCTTGAGTTATTAATAGGAAAGTATACTATAGCTAAGGATGGAGTGCTACACCGATGCTTCGTAGACCTCACAAGTGCGTTTGACCATGTCAATCACGTCAAATTGTGGGAAACCTTGAAAGAGCTGGGAGGCCCCATAGAAAGCATAATATATCTATCCCAGATCTACGCCCTACTGTCCTCTAGACTACGGTACACGCCAAGGATGTGTGTTGGCACCCCTCCTTTTCTCACTATACATTAATAACGTGGATACTTTTATACAAAAACAAAATGCAGATGCCCCTAAAATTGGAACACGCATAACTCCACTACTACTCTACGCAGAGGACGCGGTGTTGCTGTCGAGGACAGCAAATGGGCTACAACTCTTAATAGAAAAATGATAAATATATGACTGATAGAAATCGCCAGTTAAACCTTAGTGAAACCTTTGTCATGACATGTAGTAACAACAAACTGAAGCATAAAACACATCACGCGGGAGGAACGGAGATAAGTAGAGTTCCAACTTTCTGTTATTTGGGTCTACTTTTTAACAGAAAAGGTACCTGGGATACTCATATTAAATCGTGTGAACTAAAAATGTTAAGAGTTGTTGAGAGTATTTTCAGATTCTCAGCTAAGCTAGGAAATAAGACCATCAGGGAAATTCTTACTTTATATAGAAGTAAATGTGTGACAGGAACCTACTATGGGGCAGCCATATGGGGGAGGACGAACTTTGCACCCTTACAAATTAAAGAAAATACATTCCTAAAGAGAGAGTTGGCAGTTCCAAAGTCAACTGCTAACTTTATAGTGTATAAAGAGCTGTCTGTACCATACATAAGCGATTTATTAATGCAATGGGGCTCATATTTTGGAGAGGACTCTGGGTGAAAGAAGAAACCAAGTTGACGAAGGACCTAATAAGAGACTGTCTGTCTCTGGACAAAGGCAAAAACATTCCGTGGATAGAATATATTCAACCTTCTAGCATATTGTAAGATAGATTTTGATAAGGCAAAGCCCAAGCTTATTCAGAATGTTAGTAAATGTGATTTAAAGTTCAGATATGCTACCAAAAAGGAACATGATCGAATGGAAAATATAAGTCACAAACAAAGTGTTATCAATTATTGTGAAATCCCCTCAATACTGGGAACTCAAAAATATATGTCTCTTGTAAGTAGGACCCAATATAGATTCTACTCAACACGACTTAGACTTGGTACTTTGCACTATATAGTAGGGTTTCCAAATAGGGAAAAGTGGTTGTATAAATTCCCTGATAGCCCATGTGATTGAAAAACTCCACAGACTACTTTGCATTTTTTACTGTTTTGTAATTTCTATACTGAGATCAGGAAAAAAAATTAAAATAATTATTCTTGACTAATAGAATTCATCAGTGCAAATATGCTTTTTTCCACGTATGTAAACTTGAAAATGTAAAAACAATGTATTCTGTAATTTCTTTTATACAAAGGGCAATTAAGATTAGAAAAGATCTGTCTTATCTAGAGGCCTTATTATATGAAGATTTTAATGATTGAATTTAATGAAATTTTTATAAATGTATATTATGTATTCATCTGATTACATAGAATTTTAAGAATGTGATATTTTATCTGATTAGGAGGAAGACAGGAATTATTGATATTTGTAACATTGTAAAGTGTTGGGATTCTATTTTATTCTTATTTTTAATTGATTAGTGTATTTGTAGAATGCTTTTATGGATGTAAAATTACTCCGAATAAAGCGGACTTGACACTAATCAACTAATAGGTTCTTTAATCATGTTGCGAAATTGAAATTCACAGATAATTCCCAGAGCCTTGGTACAAATTCACCAATGGCCTACCTTAATTTTGGTGGTTGCATATAAAACGTATATGTTATCATTACCAGATTTACTTCCTTAGAAAGCCTGCACTCCAATCTAAGTTGGATTCCTTCTACAGGTATCCTTTGGCAAACCTGCAATCCGCAACTTCAGAAATAGGTTTAACAAGCATTTGAAAAGCAATAGGTCTCGCATTACTGAAAATTTGAGCTAATGGCGTTGCAAATAATAATTCAACGCCAATTGCTCAAACTTTCAGTAATGCGAGACCTATTGCTTTGCAAATGCATTACAAAGCAAGTCTGCAGGTGCAGCAGATTTGGGCATAAGCAGAAAGGTGAGCTCTTACACTGAAAGGTCAATGGGTGATGTCATCTAATAAAATATGCATCAGGCTATGAAAAATAGTTAGGCCTGCGATAATCGAAAGGGTTGTATAGCAGCTGCTCTCGGTTCGTTTAAAATGTACTGTCAGCCTCGGCCAGGGACCGCTCTCCCCACCAGAGTCTAGCAGCTGTCTCCGGCAGGCATGGAGGCATGCACAACAGGAGGCAGGGATTCTGCAGCTGCCCCGCTGCACAGTAGCGCCACATCTGCAGTCTGTCACTCATCGCTGTTTCACCCACCCTACAGGGAGGATAGCTACCAGGAGCTACTTAATCCGGCCACAAACAAAATTTGCTGTTAAATTAAGGACGCACAAGCATGTTGATCTGGAAGAAGGGAGTTGGCGAGGGAAAGAAAGACAGTAGGAACACAACCACATTGAGTGGTAATGGCGAGGGGAGGGGCATGAATCTCAAACAGGCAAGAAAACAAGAGTCAAACGTATTAAACTACAGGCAGAATTGTTCTGGGACGGTAATGTGAGATTGCAAGCCAGCCACCCAAGGGATAATGGTTTGTGGGGGTGGAGGGAACACAGGATGTCATGCGCTCCTCCCTGAAAAAAGAAAGGCTCAGCCAATATTGTTGCTGATTAGGAGCGGTGTGCAGTGGTGCTTAAAAAAAAAAACAATTATAAAGATGTTTAACTAGAGTTGAGTGAGCGGCATGATCGCCATTTTTTAAGATTACGTGTGGCGTTGCGCAGTACTATTTTTGCAGAGGGTGCCTGCAACAATCTTAAACCTCCCGCACGTGTTGTTGATAAGTTGAAAGCGGGCGCCATGCTGAAATCTAAAGCGAAGCACGGGGGATGTCAGCAGGAGGTGGCGGCAATGAGGAGCAGAAAGTCAGCAGAGAGTGGAAAAGTGCCAGTGTGTGCAATAGGAGAAAATCATTTAAGAAAATAGTGCTCACAGACTGTAAACATACTGAGCAACAACACATGAAAGAGGGCCAGCCCTCATGGGAGGTCAAAAAAGCAGAAAAGGCGGTTCTAGGGAGGGACTTCTAATCCCATTCACAAATCCAAAGCAACCATATACAAAGGACAGTAACAGGAGCAAATTGAAAATATGGGTGGAGCTTCAAGTCCATATCTTAATACAACAGGTCTTGAAGAGATCGAGCAGCGCTGCCTAGGAGAGACCTAAAAATGTAATGCCCTTCACTTCCAAGGGTGCTTAATAGAAGAGCTTTCTTCCTTTCAGGTCTAAATTCTTGGCCATCAAATGCTAATAAATAATTGTCCAACATATCGATCCAATCGACCATTGAATAAGCAGAGGAGGATTAAAGCGAAGCCGAGCGAGAATCCCTTAAAATATTTTGCAGATAGGCCATTGTTACAAATTCCTTTAAATTATTTTAATATGGAGAACTGCAATAATCTAGCAAATTCAATGTTCGAGTCATTTTTTTTATTTATTTCATCATTTAGTTTTTCATACTATAGGAAAGATCTTCCATGTTTGGGCAAGTTATTTTGTTTCAGCGTTTTCTTTCACCTAGCAATAGGTGCTTTTCTCTAATACGAGTTGTGCATGCATCCAGGTAGCACAGAGCAAACAGGGAAGAAGCGCTGAACAATGTAAGGTGTTGATTTATTTTCCCTATCTGGAGGGGACACGGTGATCTGCTTGAGATCCAAAAGACTTGTGTGATGCTGCATTCTGAATAAGCAGAGTGACTGGAGTGTGCTGTGTGCAAGGAGGGCTCGAGCAGCACCTGTGAGCGCAGTGCAGACTCGCGCCTGGTACCTTAAACTGCCCAACCATTCATGAACTAGTGCACCCCAGCCTTAACGGCACCACCAGCCCAGCCTCTGTGACCCGGGTTAGAGAAAGAGGCACTTAGGCTCAAGCAGAAGTGCACAAAGCAGTTCATAAAAACAGAGATTAAAGTCGCCAAACTGGCAGACGAGGATCTGTCGAGTGCACTATAATATGATGGGTCCGCACAGCCTCTCTTATGCTGTGAGGCTTGCAAGCTGGTCTTTAAAATTCAGTGAATAACTCCTCAATACCAAGTTATACTTGAATGAAAATGTATTAATACCAAGTCAAAGGTGAATGAAGATTTATTAATTACAGTCTGCCTGAGTGTGATGTCCCCCGAGGCAGACAAAGCAACTGACCGAGCAGAACACCCACTTCAAGAGTAAACAAGAGAACACTCTAAACATGCAATTCTACAATATAGCCTTAAATCCCACCATAGCGGGCTAAACCGGCCTTTAAAGGCCCGCTCCTTTCAAATAACAAAAACACGAAGCCTCCAAATGTGCCGCTTTCCTAGGAAACCATGACCTGCACCATAGCGTCTGGACAGTGACAAATTGAGGGTGACATCCAAGACTATCGGAGTGATGAATTTGCCACCATAATTACTGTCCCATTTGGCAATACAGGTCCGATCCTGTTCAAAATCCAAACACCCTTGTTAGAAGGGCTAGCCCCAGGGAAGGACAGAATATGTGCCTGACCACCCTGCGCCCACCCTTCCGGGAGAAATAGCCGAGCACCGGTCGGAGACCCCCTTCAGGACTGGGTCTCACACCTAGGATCGTACACGCTGCTTCAGCACCAGGTAACATGGAGACATCACACCGTAGATTCTGGAATACGTATGCTTTATCTAGCAATATCAGGATCTTTATGATTCGCAGGAGTATGTACAAGTAGAGCAAGGGCTCACAAAGTCTCGGTTGGGGTTGGGGTAGCGGGACAGTCTTAGGATCTAGGTCAATGCGGAGCGTATCCGGCGCACAGCTCTCAATCCTCGAGCCGGGGAATACGAGATGATCTTTGGGGTCCAGCCGGACCGGAATGTCTCTTGAGTGTGTCCGCTCTGCAGGACTCGAGTCCGGGTGTCGGAGGTCGGACAATCTTCCAGGAGCCGCGAGTCACTCAGCAGGCTCAGAGTTCTCTCGGGTGCAAGGTGAGCCGCGACCACGTCAGCAGGGCTCGGATGTCGTTAGGCAGAAGTCCGTCTCTGCCACGTAGAGCCGCGACGCTGTCTGCAGGGCTCACCAAGGTTCCAAGAATTCCGTAGGATGTTGTGGGGATGTTCTTCAGCCGCGACCACGTCAGCAGGGCTCGTTCGTTCCAGGATTCAACTGCCGAGGGTCCCAGGGCGCCCCTTGTTATAGGTCGACTCCTCTTTGATGTCCGGAGTCCTCATGGGCAGGGGTCTTAGCGCCTGGGGGTAGTTTGTTGGGGGTTCCTGCCACGCGGCCCTTTGATCCTTTCAAAACGGGGTCGGGAGGGATCCCAGACACGCAGCAGGCGTGGAGCCAGCCCTCAGGGTGGCCGGAGGGCGATCAAAACCATCTCTGTGGAGGAGGCCAGGTGTGAATGAAAACTACTCCTCCCTCTCCTGCTCACCAGGAGCTCTCTCTCCCCCCAGCCGGCATGGCGCGACTAGGCCGGGGTTGCGCTTGGGTCGAGGCGGCCATCGGGGGTGCTGGGCCGGGTACTGGAGACCGCGAGGCCGAGGGAATGGGAAGGGTGCCTGGTGTCGGGACGATGGAGGGGAGGGCAGGGGTAACCCCGGGTTCCGGGACGGGGAGGCTACGCTAGTCAGTGTAGTGTGGGGTGTAGGGGGTAGCCTGGTGTCGCTACGGGTCTGAATGGGCCACGCCACGAGGCCGGGTCCAACACGCGTCCCCCCCAGCTGAAGGCCGGAGAGAACTACCCATCTTCTTTGGGGTTCTCTTCGCTGAGGCAGAAGAATCTGGAGAGGCCGTCAGCATTGGCGTGGTCGTTGCCAGGGCGATGCTCTACTGTTAAGTCCATCCCCTGGAGGGAGATGGACCAGCGTAGCAATTTGGGGTTCTCCCCTCGCATCTGCATGAGCCACCGTAAGGGTCGATGATCCGTCTGGACTCGGAAGTGGGTTCCGAAGAGCTAGGGTCGCAGTTTCTTTAGAGCCCAGACTACGGCGAACGCCTCGCGTTCAATGGTGCTCCATCATTGCTCTCGGGGCAGTAACCTTCGGCTAATGAAGGCCACGGGCTGATCTACGCCCTACTCATTGAGCTGGGAGAGGACGGCTCCGATGCCATGCTCGGAAGCATCCGTTTGGACCACAAACTCTTTGGAGTAATCGGGGGCTTGGAGCACAGGGGCTGTACACATGGCGAGTTTCAGGGCGTCGAACGCCTCCTGGCAGGCAGGGGTCCACTGTACCTTTTTAGGTTGTCTTTTGGACGTGAGCTCCGTGAGGTCCTACGAGGCTGCCGTAACCTTGAATGAACCTCCGGTAGTAACCAGTGAGGCCCAGGAAGGCTCGAACTTCGGTTTGGGTGGTTGGTGGTTCCCAGGCCAGGATGGCGTCAATCTTAGGTTGGAGAGGGGCGATCTGCCCGCTGCCGACCTGGTGCCCCAGGTAGACCACCGATCCTTGCCCAATCTGGCATTTGCTGGCCTTCACTGTGAGGCCGGCTTGGCGCAGGGCCCCCCCCCCCCCAAGACCCTCCGGAGGTGCTGGAGGGGCTCACCCCATTCGGAGCTGAATACCGCAATATCGTCCAGATAGGCGGCGCTAAATTCTTCCAGCCCGGCCAGGACCCTATTCACCAGTCGCTGAAAGGTGGCCGGAGCATTTTTCATCCCGAATGGCATCACTCGGAAGCGATAGTGCCCATCCGGGGTGGAGAAGGCGGACCGCTCCTTGGCGCCCTCCGTGAGTGCAATCTGCCAGTATCCGCAGGTCAAATCGAAGGTGCTGAGAAACTGAGCAGACCCAAGGCGGTCAATGAGCTCATCTGCGCGGGGGAGAGGGTGAGCGTCTGTGCGGGTGACCGCATTGAGCCCCCGGTAGTCCATGCAGAGCCGTCGTTCGGGGGCAACACCAGGGGCAGCTGCTTTCGGGACCAGTACCACGGGGCTGGCCCAAGGACTGTCTGTGGGCTCGATCACCCCGAGAGATAGCATCTTCGATACTTCTGCCTGGATGCAGGCCCGGACTCGGTCGGGGACACGGTAGGCTTGGTGCCGTACCGGTGGGCTGTCGTCTGTGGCCACGTCGTGGACGCACCAGTCGGTGACCTTGGGGACGAGGGAGAACAGTTCGGAGAACTGGCCCAAGAGCCGGCGGTAGTCTTCGTGTTGTCGGGGTGTGAGGGAGGGGGAAAGGATCACCCCCTCCACGGAGCCGTCTTTTTCTTTGGCCCGCAGGAGGTCGGGAAGAGGCTCCGTTTCCTCTTCCACCCCGTCGTCTGTGGCCAGGAGCAAGCTCAACTCCGTCCGCACGAAGTGAGGCTTGAGGCGGTTTACGTGGAGGACCCGAAGGGGGTTCCGAGGGGACTGGACGTCCACCACGTAGGTCACCTGACTTTTCCGTTCGACCACCTTGAAGGGCCCGGTCCATTTGTCTTGGAGGGCGCACGGCTTCACAGGGGCCATCACCCAGACCTGCTGCCCGGGCTGGAACTCGACCAGCGTGGCGTTCTGGTCGTACCAGCGCTTCACTTCTTCCTGACTCTCCTCGAGGTTGGCCTCGGCCAGCTCTTGGAACTTCAGAGTCTGGTTCCTGAGAGTCAACAGGTACCGGAACACGTCCTGTGGGGGGTTCCGGGGTGCCGTCTCCCATCCCGCTTTGACCAAGCTCAGGGGGCCTCGGACTGGGTGCCCATACAGCAACTCAAATGGACTGAACCCCAAGGACTTCTGGGGGACTTCCCGGTAGGCGAACAGGAGGCAGGGGAGGAGGACGTCCCACTTACGCCGCAGGGGCTCCTCGAGACCCATGATCATTCCCTTCAGGGTCCTGTTAAACAGCTCCACTAGACCATTGCCTTGGGGATGGTAAGGGGTAGTGAATTTATACGAGACTCCACAATGTTGCCACAGGGATGTCATATTTGGAGATAAAATTGGTACCTCGGTCGCTCACGACCTCTCGGGGGAACCCTACCCGGGAGCAGATCCCCATTAAGGCCCGGCCCACCACGGGGGCCGTGACTGTGCGGAGGGGGATGGCCTCCGGGTATCGAGTGGCATGGTCCACTAGGACGAGGATAAAGCGGTGACCCTGGGCGGTCTTGGGATCCAGGGGCCCCACAATGTTAATTCCGACCCGCTCAAAGGGGGTACTGACGACTGGGAAGGGTTGGAGGGGGGGGGGACTTACGCTTCCCTCCACTTTTAACACTGGCTTGGCACGTGGGGCAGGACTTGCAGTGGGCCTCTACGTGGGCTCGCATTTTTGGCCAATAAAAGTGCGTTACTAGGCGATGGTAGGTCTTGTCCTGGCCCAAGTGGCCGGCCAGGGGTACATCATGGGCCAAGCCCAGGAGGAAGTCTCGGAAGCGTAGGGGTACCACCAGGACACGGGCTGACCCTAGCTCGGCAGCCCGCTGCTCGCTATACAGGAGGTCATTCTCCCAATACAATAAGTGGGTTCCCGTTTGGTCGCCCGCGGCTTGGGCGGCGGCCTGCTGCCGGGGTCCGACCAGGCAACTCCTCTCGGGAGGGGCCCCCTTCGTGGTGCCACTGGGCCAACTCGGGCAGATCACCTAACTCCGTGATCCGCGCGTGGTCGGGCTGAACGGACTCGTCGTCGCCGGGGGGCTCTTCTCCTGGGGATAGGGGGTGAGGTTCAACAGGATCATCTCCGGGTTGGGCCACGGAGGGGGTGCTGGGGGTTTCGTCCTCGACCCCCCCCACAGGGGGGTAGTCGGGCCACCATGGATCGGGTGGTTGCGCACACCCATTCTGGTAGACCCATCATCCCGAGGTGGGTCTTGCGCTCGACCTGTCTCCAGGGGGAACTTTCCAGGTCGTTTCCTAGGAGGCAGTCCACGGGTTGTGCTGTTCGGACAGCCACCCGCAAGGTTCTGGTTACTCCCCCCCCCCCCCCATTCCAATGGTACCAGGGCCACCTTACACAGACTCTCAGTGTTGTCGGAAGCTATCACAGGGCAAAAGACATTGGGGATGATCTGGTCCGCTTGGACTAAGTGGCTGAGGACACCAGTGATGCTCGCCCCAGTGTCGCGAAGGGCCTCCACTGGGTGGCCGTTGACCTTTACAATCTGGCGGTACTTCTTGGTGTTTGCAGGTAGGGGGGCCCCGGGAATCATATCTTGATCTCCTAGAGAGACTAGGGCCATGGCTGCAGGTTCCCATCCCTCGGGGTCCCTCAGACTCCTCCCCTAGGGTCACGGTGGCCATGTGTCCGGTTGGGGGAGTTGTCGTGGGGGGCTTCTGGGCCATGGGGCACTGAGGGTCGCTGGCGTAATGCCCTAGCCGTTGACAGCGAAAACATGTGATATTCACCCGGGGCCCTTGTCTGCCGGGGGTGGCAGCACTGCCTGGCGGAGGAGCTGGGAACCCCGGGTGTGGGTTCCTCGGGGGGGCTACGCGGGGGCCCGGATGGGAACTCCCTCGGATTCCCTTGATTCCCCCCCCCTCTCTGACGGGGAGGTCCTTGCTGGCTGCGGGTGTGGTCTCCTACGGGGTACCGGGGGACCCGGGTATTTACCCAGCGATCTGCTTCGACGGCCGGCTTCCTCGGGTCTGTGAGTTTGCTGTCGAGCAGGTGCTGGCGTAGTTCTACAAAACAGTTGGTGGACAAGTGTTCCCAGGCAATGAGGTCGGTCAATTCTTCGAAGGTGGACACTTTGCTGCCCTTGATCCATCCTTCCAGCGCTCGGCTGTAAAAGTTTACGTATTCCACCCAGGTGGTGCCTGGGATCTTTCGGCAGTCCTGGAACCGCTGCCGATACATTTCGGGGGTGAGGCCGTATTTCGTGAGGAGGGCCTCCTTCATGTGGCTGTAGGATGTTTGCATGGAGGCCGGTAGATCGAGGAGGGTGTCTCGTCCTTTGCTCAGGAATCGCCCCCACAACCCGGCCCCCCAGTCCTTCTGCGGAACGCGGTGAGAGGTCATGGCTACCTCGTAGGCTTTGAACCACTGCTGAATGTCATCATTCCGATAGTACTCTTTGACCACGTCCTTAGGGATGTGGACTTTTGGTTCCCCCAGGGGTGCGGGTTCTTGGCCCCCCCCCCCCCCCGAGGGTAGAGTTCCCTCGCTCCGTGCTCTGAACTCTATTTCCTTCAAGCTGCGCTCGTGCTCCAGCCGAAGTTTCTTTTCCTCGTGTTCCCGTTGTAACTTCTTTTCCTCTAGCTCTCCTTGTACTCGGAGTTGTTCTACCGCTAGCTTTTTTTCGGCTAGCCTTATCTCGCCCTCTATTTTCAGTTTGGCCATTTCTAGTTCATGACTTCGGTCCCTTTCTCGGTCTGTGGCTTCTTCCGGGGACCAGCCCCCACCCGCTGTGTTGCCTTCCGCTTGGGGGTTACTGCTTGTCCTCAGGAAGCTCCTGCGCTCGTCCGGCCGCTCTGTCTCCTCACCGAGTTCGTCCAGTCGGGGAAGGGAGGCCCCGGACTCCACCCAGGCTTTCAGGGCTTGTTGCATGTCTTCCTTGGTGTTTAGACCAGTGGTAGCGATCTTCCGTTGTTTGCAAAATTGTTTCAGCTCCTTGTGTGTATATTCTTCTAACCGCTGTACACAAAACGTAGCGCTCGCGTCGGTTTCCGTGGTGCTCATGGTGGCTTCTTCTGTCGTCTTTGTTCGGTAGTGCATCAGCCGTTCGTTATACGATCTCTAGATTGCAGGCTCGGATCCCGTCGCTTGCCACCAGTGTTAGAAGGGCTAGCCCCAGGGAAGGACAGAATATGTGCCTGACCACCCTGCGCCCACCCTTCCGGGAGAAATAGCCGAGCACCGGTCGGAGACCCCCTTCAGGACTGGGTCTCACACCTAGGATCGTACACGCTGCTTCAGCACCAGGTAACACGGAGACACCACACCGTAGATTCTGGAATACGTATGCTTTATCTAGCAATATCAGGATCTTTATGATCCACAGGAGTATGTACAAGTAGAGCAAGGGCTCACAAAGTCTCGGTTGGGGTAGGGGTAGTGGGACAGTCTTAGGATCTGGGTCAATGCGGAGCGTATCCGGCGCACAGCTCTCAATCCTCGAGCCGGGGAATACGAGATGATCTTTGGGGTCAAGCCGGACCGGAATGTCTCTTGAGTGTGTCCGCTCTGCAGGACTCGAGTCCGGTTGTCGGAGGTCGGACAATCTTCCAGGAGCCGCGAGTCACTCAGCAGGCTCAGAGTTCTCTCAGGTGCAAGGTGAGCCGCGACCACGTCAGCAGGGCTCGGATGTCGTTAGGCAGAAGTCCGTCTCTGCCAGGTAGAGCCGCGACGCGGTCTGCAGGGCTCACCAAGGTTCCAAGAATTCCGTAGGATGTTGTGGGGATGTTCTTCAGCCGCGACCACGTCAGCAGGGCTCGTTCGTTCCAGGATTCAACTGCCGAGGGTCCCAGGGCGCCCCTTGTTATAGTTCGACTCCTCTTTGATGTCCGGAGTCCTCACGGGCAGGGGTCTTAGCGCCTGGGGGTCGTTTGTTGGGGGTTCCTGCCACGCGGCCCTTTGATCCTTTCAAAGCGGGGTCGGGAGGGATCCCAGACATGCAGCAGGCGTGGAGCCAGCCCTCAGGGTGGCCGGAGGGCGATCGAAACCATCTCTGGCCAGGTGTGAATGAAAACTACTCCTCCCTTTCCTGCTCACCAGGAGCTCTCTCTCCCCCCAGCCGGCATGGCGCGACTTGGCCGGGGTTGCACTTGGGTCGAGGCGGCCATCGGGGGTGCTGGGCCGGGTACTGGAGGCCGCGAGGCCGAGGGAATGGGAAGGGTGCCTGGTGTCGGGACGATGGAGGGGAGGACAGGGGTAACCCCGGGTTCCGGGTCAGGGAGGCTACGCTAGTCAGTGTAGTGTGGGGTGTAGAGGGTAGCCTGGTGTCGCTACCGGTCTGAATGGGCCACGCCACGAGGCCGGGTCCAACAACCCTCAACTGAGACCAAGTCAAGAACGAAATGTGCTGGATCAGGGATATTGAGCGTATATCTGTGCAACTACTAAAGGAGAAGATCAAGGCTCCGCAAAAAAATAGAAAGCTTAAGTAAGAGTGCCTCGGAATAACCCAGGGCACAATTATCACACTATGATAAGCTAATATTTTAAAACAAAGTGTCTCACCGACCATTTTTAAAAAAAAAAACCTGCATCATGAGACTTTAAAATTTTAAAAGGAAAGCTCTAAGTGGAATTAAAAGATAGAGAAAAAAAATAACTCCATTTCAATTTTTTGATATCTCTTAAAAGCATTTTGCACATGAAGCGAAATTCTCAAAATTCTATTAAATTTACAAAAAAACATGCCCCAAAAACTTTTAAACTGTTACAAGATTCCTTAGCCCAATAAACAACCAGAAAAATTCAAAAGAATTCAGACACTGAATAAAAAAAAAAAATCATCTCTATTAGACAGGAACGTGTATTCCTTGATCGCCTGCATTCACTAATCCTAGTGAGGAATTCTTCAGACTATTAGACTAACTACTGGCCCGGGTTTGTTCATAATCTCCATGATGTGCGTAATCACATCTGAAAAGGACCAGTAACAAATGCCTTCAACTAACACTAGCAGAAAAATGCATTCTAAAGTTTTTCTTTTCTGCTTGTGGTCACATTTTGTGCAGAACCTTTAAAGCAGGGGTCTCCAACCTTTTGTGTAATAAGAACTACTTTTCTTCAATTGAAATCATCATAAGCTACTATTATTAGTAGTGTTGTAATAATTACCACATCAGACAAGATAACATTAGTTACCACAATATGAAAGTTTACCAGCAGTGACCACCTTACTACATCAGGCAAAGTTGCCAGTAGTAAAGTAAAAAATCTTTGACTCATTGCCTCTATGTAGGTTATACATGCCAACCACACTGCATTGGCCCTATTACAAAGGTAATAATATCCGTAATAAGTCTTCCCACATAATTTATCACTTAAAAATCAGTGACAAACATTTTGGAAATTCAACCATTTTTCTCAAAACATCAGCTTATGAATTCTGGAAGCACACACATTTTCATCTTAAATAGACAATTTTGGCCTGCACATATGTATTCAGCCAAACAAAAAGTTCCCAATTTATTAGGCTTTGATGTACACAGGAGAGCTACTTGTGGGTTGTTGGAGAGCTACCAGTAGCTCACGAGCTACTTGTTGGAGAAGCCTGCTTTAAATGTACAACACTGTAGGGCCCAGCAGAAGCACGACAAGTAGATAGACTAAGAATTGTGAAGATATGCGGAGTTGCGACCTGTCTGCCTAAACCAAAAGGTAACATGTTTCATCTTGTTTTGTTTTATGCTTTGATGTACTTGGCGCAGACACGCACTGGTAAAGACCTATTGATTTTTTTCCATTTGTCAAGTGTCTGAACTAGAAATGCAATTTATATTTCTGTATGATATCAACGCTGTAATACATAAAAGGCTGTTACCAACGACGTTTTATTAAAACGTGCGACAACGCAAATAGAAAAAACATTTATTCAATTACGTTTAAAAAAATAGTCAAAGGTAATTGAAAGCAAGTATCAGCAAAGACCTACTCAAAGTCAAGAACCATAGTACACTTCTATGGAAGTTTAAAAGAACCAATCAGTAAAACAAAAAAAGGGTGGGGGCGAATTTAAAGAAAAGCATTGATTAATTTTGGTTAGATTCGATTTTAAGGCTGGAGGCAACATTGTTACATGTGTGCCCCTAACAACAGTCAGGTTGCCACCTTCCCACAAACTGAACATATGTACACAATATCTTACCTGCCAATGAAGTCCGAATCCAAACTCGAAACACACCTGGTGAAAACAAACAGCAATTACTTTAAAGTAAGTAAATGCATTAAACGTCAACTTCTAATCAAGAGGAAAGTTATTATTTTCGACATGACAAACCTCCTGAAGACATTATTGCAGAACATTAACAAGCATTTGATGCATCGCATGTAAACAGAAACAAATCACTAAGTATGATGAACAAAATGGAGATGTGAGATCTAATAGTATAAACTCGGGCTTTAAGGTTTTAGGTTTCACTGCGAAATTCATAAGGCTGAGTTCTTACAAAGTTTACTTGGTTGTTAGAATGGTCGTAGTTTCAGTGATGTATTTGAGAGAGGGTGCAATTAAATTCAGATGAAAAAAAATAATAAATGAAGCCACTTTTTTTTTTTTTTTAAATCTACACGCTTCCGTCTTAAAAATTGTATGAATAAACTAATTCCGTGGTAAATAAATGGCAGTTAAAATGTACACAAGTAGCTCATCAAACTCTTGCCTTGTGTTGCTCAATGCGGAGATCAAAAACACATTAGATAACAGCCCTGGGTTATTTAAGAGTATGATGCTGATGGAGCAAGGTTTCGTAAAGAAGACACTTGCTCGGATGCAATCCTCTCAAATAACGTATAATACCGTAATCAATTTGTTTGTAAATACTAATATGCTTGCCTATGTGTATTACTAACAAGTAACCCAAGTGTCACTAAAAATGGCCAACAAAAAGCAGGAACTTCACTGCGCATGCGTCTATTGCATCTACATAGTATGACGTTTTCTATGCTTGGAGGTAAAACCTTCGCAGCTGCGCAATAGTTTCTAAAATGTTCGCTTGTAACTCACATGTTAATGCGCATGCTTTGCTTAAACTAAACCTTGCAAGTTCTACTAAATTGCTAATGCGACAGATATATAGAAGTAAATGGGATTAGAGTAGTGATAAGTGGTATACAGTGAATTCATTTTTTTGTATTCTAACATGTCTTTCCCTGATTTTATTATTAGTTTGTATTTGGGCCACAGAGGGTGACTGAAATCCCTACCCCACCTGACCCGTGTGCACGCGCACTAAACCCTGCCCGGAACTATGATGACACCATTGAAACCCAGCCAAGGTCAAGCTGGCAAAAATCCCTTGGGAACTTAACCCATCGACCTGGACAGAGGAAGCAAATTTGAACAAATTATATACAATGTATTGATCATAATGTGAAATGTGGATGGGAATAAAGCTTTGGGAAAGTAAATTAAGGAGGGACACCTTGAACAATGAACCTAAAGTAAAATATTACATTTAGCATGGTGTCATAAACTCACCTCCTTACCTTGTCCAATCAGAAATAGGGGATTTCACGATATTGAAACATTTGGGGGTGGTACATGAACACAGAATAGTATAATTGAGGAAGGTTAGTTAGTTAGATGTCACAGACCAGACACTGATGCTGCCACAGACTCTGTCAGAGACGCTGTCTCAGACCCTGCAGATGCCAGAGACCCTGCTCTCGAGACCGAAAAGCTGATTGATAATCCAATCATCTAGAAGGGGAGTCACGGAAGAAAATCGAGGAGAGTAGTGCCAGAGAAGGGTGTGACGCTGGCATTGCACTTTAAAGACGTCACCTTCCCGGCTCTGAACCGGTCCTGATCCTTCGTCTCCCACCCGTCCTGGAGGACTCCACCTGACTCATCTTCAAGGAGTTGGGTTCATCTAACATCTTAGGTAAATATAATTCTGTGAAATCTGTCCTTGTACCTGCTCTCTGTTTTTTTCCCTCTTCAGGTACTGTCATCACGATATTTTAATGAGACTTGTATTGAACTAAACTTGATTTCTTTCCTGAATGATGTTAACATGTCTTTGATCGTTTGACTCACAAAATTTTGATTAGATAAAACTTTAAAACTCATTGAGTCAGTGGTTATTGGAGAAAACTCTAAATGTTATTTATTAGATTAATTGACCAGAGGAAATTTATTGACAAGGAGATTGGATTGGTAAGATTTGGGTAAAGATAACAAAATCTTGCAGGTAAAACAAAATTTACTCTGGCGGTACTACTAGCTTATTTGTATGAATGTTTAAGGGCCCATGTGAGTATATGGTGTGTGAGTAACCCAAGCTGGTAATCCGCTGGATCAGTTTTTCTTCGTAGCACAGTTATGGTTTAGAGTTCTAGTTAGTTAGGTAGAAAATATTGTGGATTGAATTATTGATTTTATGTATTAACCAAACCCGTTTGTATTCTGTTTTATGTTGTCTGAAAATTCCTGGGAATATTGAATAGTGGGTGGCGAATAGAAGCCACACTGCAGTGAGGTTACTTGTCTGGATCAAGAAGGTGCTGAAAGTTATGCAGGACTAGAAGCACTGATTTAGGGATTATTTTCTTTTGTATAAAAGTCGGAGTAATTGGTAGCAAAAGTGTTCGCTGGTGAAACTTTGGTCTTATTTCACCTAGAAAGGGTAATACTGAAGGAGTAGCAGGTTCTCTGATGCTTGAGTGAAGAGTAAGAGGAAAAAGTTTTACTCTTAGTGTGTGAAGAATAAGCGGAAAGGTTTTACTCGCTGCAAAAGAAATAGACTATTCTTTGAAGGATCAGGCAAAGTAGCAAATGTTTCGATGTTAATTAATGCAAATTGCATGTAAATTGAAGAAAATAAGTTTTTGCATTACCTTGTAAAGGAGGGGTCAGTTGCGAGTGCTGCACTGACGTTACAGAAGGCTGTGCTGGGATTGGTTGGAACAGCGGGCGTGTGACCGACGCGAAGAATTGTAAAGGAGGGGTCAGTAGTAAGGAGTGATACTGACGTCACAGAGAGCTACGCTAATATTGGCTAAACACGTAGCAGAACAGAATCTGATTGGTGAGAAGAATAAGAAGCCGCGCTGGTATTGGTCAGTTGTTAAAGTAAAAGTGAACATTTGATTAGTTGAAAAATAGAAGCCGTAATAATAATTGATAGTAGGTCTTGCATGTAGAGACACGATCCTACTTTGATAGGGAAACGTCCAGACAGAATGTACTTCGGATTTGCCCACAAAAAGTACAGAAAAGGAAGATCTCGAAAAATGTACGGACAGAAAAGGAAAATGTCATTTATGCAGAAAATTAAAAATTATTTTAAAAAGGATAAACCCACTTAAACTAGAGAAGGGATTCTTATTCCTCCCCCGAAAACGCCCGCATCTTACATGATGATAGAGAGAGGCTATCATACCTGTGTATGGTTAGAAAATTGGATAGAATATACAAGAGATGATGGAATACTAGCTTTTCCAGAGTTTGGAACATTTAATGGAAGCATCCTACATAACTTAAGTACTAGACTGAACGAATTAGAACCCAGACCCAGATTAACACAGTATGAGGCACTAGAAGAATGGGAGACTGAAGCATTTGAGCGCGATAGATCAAGAAGTGACAGAAACTTGAGCAGATTTTATCCCAAATTTCCACGGGAAACCAGAGATAGGCAGATGTACAGTGGAGGCAAGCCATGGTAACAGAAGGATTATATCCTGTATTGATAGCTGAGGAATTGCAGGAGGAAAATGCACAGAGAAAACAAAGCACTTAACAATGGCAGGTAGTGGAGACTCAGAAGATGATTATTTAGAAGATACAAGTCCTCCGCCTTATCATGAAAGATCTAATAGAACTACCCAGAGTGCCCCAATTCTAGATATACCTTTAGTTCCACAGGTAGTACATGAAAAAAACAATGGAGAGGGTACTACAAGAAAGAGAAAGGGAAGCGATAAATAAGAATAAAAGTGAATTACCCAGTTAAACACGCATCCTGAAGCTTTGACTATACCACTGACCATAGGTCCTGTTGTCCCAATGTATGGGGATAAATCAAATTGTCCTAAAACACCCGTCATGACTACTCTCATTATTGAACCTAGAAAACTTAATAATTGATGACCAAGCCAGTGAATGGGAGTCAGTGATTTCATTAATGGACTTGCCGATAAGAGGGCAAAAGAATGACACACCCAGAAGAGTTACACCAGGTTGCTCGAAAGAAGTATGAATAGAGACAGCCACAGGGACAAAGAGTGCCACAATAGTAACCCCAGAAGAAATAGAAAAATGGGCATAAGAAATAGAAAAAACAAACCTACCACCGAAAATATTCATTTTCAAATTAAGAGTTGAATTAGAAGAAATGGCAGCTGGGAATGTAGGACTGGATAGGTTAAACACCTATAGTGAGGAAGAATTGCTGTTCATTTGCAGAAGCATAACCCGAAACACAAAAATATTTCATGGAAAATTGACAAATTTGGCCTCTGAAATGGGAATAGAGATAGGGAGATCCAAGGTGTTGCAGAAACCCTATAGAGCAGATTTTTCTTATAAGATTTGGAAAACATGAATGTCAAGAAGAAAATTGCAGATTAAGGAGTTGATAACGATATTACAAAAATGGGGAGATTTAGACAGATGGAAAGTTAGATGGACAAAGAACAAGCATTGAAAATGCAATAGGTCTCGCCTTTGAATAAGTTAAAGCCATTTGCTTTGCTAATGGTATTATATAGCAAAGCAAATGGCTTTACCTTAATAAAAGCGAGACCTATTGCATTTTCAATGCTTGTTTTTCAGTGTTATCGATCCCCGAGTAACTGCAGGGTGTGCGGCTTACTACTTACTGTTTACCCGCCTTCACTCGTCGCAGCATTTGCACTCCTGCTGTATAACAGCTGCCACCCGGGGACCCGCAAGGCAGGGCTCGTGCCTCGCCTCCTCCGGGAATTCCAGTCACGCGAGTTTCACTGCAACAGGAAACTCATTGGCACGAGGGTGGGAAAATGTACCCTTTTGCATTACGGGCTTCCACGTGGGGGTGGGAGCCGTTTCCTGAAATTCATGTTTTGGCTTCGCCCTGCCCGCAGGTGAGTGTAAGCCTAATGAATTGAGTTCTGTGTCGGTGGGCGGCTGCAGAGCGTCCGGGTGAAGCAAAGCAACAGTCAGCCCTTGTAGCAAGCGTGCCTACCTGACCCGCATGTTCCGCAGTCACCATGCCTCCACGAAAGGAACCGGTAGTTTGTACGCTCATCTGTCCAAAAGCTAGTTTATTTTTTGTAAAAGTACATAACTTCATGAAGAGAAGCAAATAAGTTTTTAGGTGCCTGAACATGAGCACCTGTGCACTCTTGAATCCAAGCACGCACGGCCGGTCGCGGTCTCAGGACTGCAGAAGCCTGCTAACTGTGCGCCGCTCACGATCCTATGACAAGGAGTCCTGCTGCAGTAGAGAGGGGCAGGGGGAGTGAGCGCGGCAGCATAGTGAACGCGCGAGGGGGGGGGGAGTGAGCCCGGCAGCGTGGGAACGCGCTATTTAGAACAAGATAGCGTCGGACTGTCCACAGTCTTGTACGGACACGCGCATGCTGTCTGCTTTGGACAGATGGCGAGAGCAACCATCTTTGTCCATGCACACACGTGCACGTATGCCCATATGGCAACACATCCTGAGCCCTCTTGGTGCATCTGTCCCAGCACGCCACCGCCACTCCGAGAAGTACACCCATGTTTTTGATCTTTTTGAAGAGATTAAGCATTCTAGCAAGCAGGGTTGCCCCGGGTGGTACGAGCCGGCAGTGTTAACGTCTCCAGCCCCCTACCATCTAACCAGCCACTAAAGCTGTGCCACCTAATAATATGCCCTCAAAATCTGGGGCTCCCAGCCCTCCTCCCGCCAAGGGCATTCGCAGCGTCTACAAAGAGACCCTGTTGCGCTGACCGTCCCACATTAAATCCCTCAATAGTGAATCAAGGGTCTTAAACCAACTCCTCGGGTTCACCACTGGGAGGTTAACAAAAAAAAATTACAAGTCTTGGTAACCCCACCATCTTAGAATGCGCCGATCTGACCATCACTGTTAGCTTGAGGGAGCGCCGATATACCTGTATTCCCAGGTATTTAAAGGAGCCCGGGGTCCACTCTAAGTCTACTGGGAAGTCTAGCGGCCTGCTAAGATCAGGCCTCAGTGAGAATATACATGTTTTTTGGTATTTACGAGCAGTCCCGACAGCTCCGGGAACTCCTCTAGTATATGCATCACTATCGGGATCGTGCGAGAGCCATTACATAAATAGACCAAGATGTAGTCTGCATATAGCGAGACTATATGCTCAGTCCCGACCAGCACTATTCCAAGGTCCCCATTCTCCTGCCTAAGGAGCTCTGCCAGCGGCTCCATTGACAAGGTAAAGAGCAGTCACAACAAAGGGCACCCCTGCCTCGTTCCTCTGTAGATAGAGTATTGGGTAGACACTGTGCCACCAGTTCGCACTCTATCCCTGGGGCACGCATATAAAAGGCGGACCCATTTCAGTCATTCATCTCCCAACCCCATCCGCTCCATCACTGCTAATAAAAAGACGCACCGCAAGGAGTCAAAAGCCTTTTCCAGGTCTACAGCCATCACAACCGCATCAGGGAACGTCTCTAAACCTTGATGGTACATCACATGATATAGCCTCCTTAAATTATTGGATGTTGAACGTGAGGGGATAAACCCGTTTCGGTCCATGTGGACGAGTCTCTGCATCGTGGCAGCAGCCAGACCGCGAGCACCTTGCGGAGTATTTTAAAATCAAAGTTCAACATTGACAGCAGCCTAAAATCTGTTGTGCTCGCCACTTCCCCCTTGATTTTCAGCAAAGGGATCACCAGCGCCTCCTGGACCGATGGTGGAAAATGACCTTCTTTGAACGCCACCGCGTACATTTGCACCAGTCTCGGGGCCAAGCTATCTACGAAGGCAATATAGAATTCAGCCGGAAGGCCGTCCGGCCAGGGTGTTTTCCCTGCGCCATTGCTTTGATGGCAGATCTAATTTCTTGTAAGGCAACTGGCAACTTCACATTTTCCCTAGCAGCCTTGCCCAGGCCTCGCAAACTAATCCCTCCAGGTACCCAGTTAGCCTGTCCCTCTGTACTTCCACCAGTTTCCCGTATAGCCTATCTTAATAGTCTCTAAACGTGTTGTTGATTCGTTTCAGGAGTAGAACACCTGTCCACTAGGATCCAGGATGCTAGGAATCGGGGTTCCTCAGCCCTCTGTCCTAATCAAACAAGCCAATAGTTTCCCAGCTCTGCCACCCTCCACATGCTGCAGTTCGCCCGGGAATCCAGCATCCCTAGCCTATCCCTTGTAGTGTTATAAATGGTCTTCACGTCTTCCAAAGGTCTGAGTGTCAACCCTCGCTCCGGACTCTCCATCTAGTGATAAAATCTTGGCCTCCAGGGATTCGAGTTCCTGGTTGATTTCTTTCCTAGCTCACACCGTCTGTCCCATGCATTGCCCCGACTACCACCTTAAAGGCGTCCCATTCTATCAAAGCAAAGCTAGCCGTCCCTCGATTCTTCTCAAAGTATGTCGTTATAGCCCCGGAGAGTGTTTGTCTAAAGCTGTCGTCATCAAGTTGGGATCTAACCGCCACAGCGTTATGGGGCCCTCTCGGGGATGGGGGTGAATCGCATCAGTAGTGGGCTATGGTCCGATATGGATCTCCCCAAATACTCCGCCTCAGTCAACATCGGACCAACCTGTCTGAGCAGAGGAACATATCTAATCTAGTGTGCAGGTCATAAAGGGGGGAATAGTAGGAGTATTCTCTCTTCTGTGAGTTGTGTATTCTCCAGACATCCAGCAGCTCCCGCCCCGCAATCCAGGCCCTTGGTCATTACAGCCGCTATTGTGTCCCTTAAAGGGAGAGTGGATCTGTCCATGCTTATATCACTTTTACAGCAGTTTAGAAAAGCGAGCCAGGAAAGCTACTTGGTACTGACTTGGTGCAAAAACACTCCCCAACGTCACCTCTTTAGCCTTCAGCTTGCTTTTTACAATCACATACCTCCCATCAGGGTCCATTATTGTACGAGAAGCTTGAAACTGTACCCCGGGTCTGATCCACACAAGCACCCCCTTGCAAATGCAGAGTACCCAGTCGCGTACAATTGCCCTCGCCTTCTACGCCGCAGTCGAACAATCTCTGATTCGGTAATGTGAGCCTCCTGCAACATCACCATGTGCGTGCCTCTGCGCTCTATGGAATTAAGGATACTATACCGTTTTGAGGGAGAACCCATACCCCTAATACTTCAGGTCTGGAGTTTAAACTCCTCAGCCTGACCATGATTTCGGGCCATTACTTATAACTAACATCATTCTTCCCCTCCCCCCCGCCCCCCCACCCCAGGCACCCCCCCCATCAATGGCTGCAGTGGACCCCATGATGTGGAACGAACCCAACTGTGAAACTCCCCATCCCGTGAGCGGAATGACAACGGTTAGCTGCCCAACTTACAACAAAATATCACTCCTAGCAGAACGCAGCCTTTTCCTCCAGTGGCTGTATCTTCTGGTGAGAGGTGGAAAAGAAAAAAGGAGTCCAGCAGTTCAAAGATGGCGGAAGACCTATCTGGCCCCGCTTGTAGCACGGGGGCAATCCCCCTTCCACTACATTCAACAAGGTCCAATATTCAGTCATGGTGCCGCCGTATTGAACCACCCTGGTTGTACGTCATCTTTAAGCAATGTCATCTGCCATGCGCTGGGTCAGTTTTGGCAGCTCGATATCGTTTCCAGAACTGTCCCCAGAGTTGGACGAGCAGCTTGCCCGGTCAGAAGAAGACACCCTGACCTCGTCCTGCCCCTCGGGTGACATCAGCCGTGCAATGGCTTGCAGCGCAGCAGCTCTTTCCTGTTGTGTCGGAGAGGTGCAGTGCCCTTGTCTTCTTGGGGCGACGCTGCAGACCCCTAGCCCACGCTTCTCACCTCTCGCAGCCGGCACCTTTCCCATATGCCTCCAACCAGGTCAAGGCATCTTCTGGTGTGTTGCAGAAGTGAATAGTGGGGTCTACTATAACACGGAGCATCGCCAACACATCAAGGAGCACTGCAGCCCTGCTTCCCGGAGGGCTTCATTGACTGCTATGTAGGATGCTCTCTGTGCCTGTACTCTGGTGGTAAAGTCTGGAAAGATGGAAACGTACTGTTATCCAATGTGTATGGGCCATGGGATCTTGACTGTTGCAATATGGCATCCCTGTCACTATAATGGAGGAGCCTGGGCGCCACCGGTCGCGGAGGCCACCCCGGGGCTCGTCCCGGCACTCTGCGCACCCTCTCCAGCGCAAAAAAAATAGATTTAGTGCGGCAGCCGGTATCACCTTCTTAAGTCGCTTTGAAGAAAGACACCATGTCTGACGCTTGCTCTCCGGGATCCCAACTACTCGGGACGTTATTGCTCCCATTTCTTCCTTCGGCATCTTCCGCTCTCTGCTCAAGCTCAGTCACTCTTGAGGTAAGCTCATCCAAACGAACTGAACCCTGCTTATAGTTCGGTGCTAGCTCCGTAAGAGTTCTCGGCTTCCGTGACCCTGTTGGCTAGTTTAGTGATCTGCCCGCAGGAGTCCCAGCCCGACCGACACAGCCCCTATATCTTGCTGTAGTGCCGTTTTGGTGTCGGAGATCGCTGCCAGTATCTTATCCAAGTGGAGATGTAAAGAGAGGTCTTTATCTGCAGTAGTTCATTTATCATGTCCGCTGTGCTGGGGCAAGGTTCCCGGGTGCTGGGTTGGGCGTTTCCATTTTTGGTCTACTGGCACACCATTTCACTCACCGGGTATCTGGCTCCAGCGTCGCCCCACCAACAGGCGGCCTCCCACTTGGACCCTGCATGAGATTTTAGCACCTTCAGTGATCCGGGCGCAAGCTGCCTACACCTTTCCAAGCTCCCCAGGAGACCCAGAGCTCCGCACTAGGAAGAGACCGGCAGAGTGTACTCCCGTCACCCCCAGTGCCACCTCAATCCAAATGCAAACAGGGTGGTAGCATCTACTTCAGGAGCCCGGGGAACAATACCAATAGTACAGCCTGCGGCTCCATGCACCCTGTGAATCCAGGCCGAGGGACCCTCGTGAGGGCTAGAATCTCCTGGTTCTCAAGTTCAGCTGCCCTGGGCCTCCGGGCACCAACCTGCGTCGCTGCCTTATTCAATCAGGCATCTCAACTCCCACGGGCCCTCCTTCTCCGATTGCATCACCGGGCCGTGAGACGTCCAGGCATGGGTCGTCTCGTCATGCATCTTGCCTCCAGGGGCCTGTCTACAGAGGCAAAGTCCCAGCCCAGAATAAAGCAGCCAGTCTCCGACCTTCGGGTTCGCTTATCTGTTCCCTCGCCAGCTCCCACATCAGTATCAGGACACCCAACCCCTTTCTTGAAGTTTCTTTTCTTTTCAGGGCCTCGCTATTTGTAGGCTCTAGACGACCGGTGCTGCGCTGCTGTGTTTTAGGCCACCGATCGCTATCCTCACCTCCGGCATCGAGTCCGACCCTTCTACTCTTCCCCACTGTTGAGTGGGAGCCAGCCCGTCTGAGGCCGCACTCGCTCCGCCTCCACAGATCCGCTCGTCCGTGACCTAGGCCCACTCGGGGTGTAGGCCGCGACAGGTTGGTGTTCTCGGCCGCTCTAAACCCAGGCGGTTCTCTTCTCCTCAGTGACAGACAGGCCATCACTCTCACCGCTGTGATCTCGCTACTTTGCAATGTTGCCGGACTACGCTGGTTCGTGAGTCAGAGGCCCCACTCCTGCAATGGCCTTAGTCTCTCCGGCCCCAGTCCAACACAGGCGATCTTCAGTCGCCAGTTCCACAGCTCTCCGAGCCTTAGTTATGGGTTTTTCGGATGGCGGGAAGCAGCCCGTCCATTTGTTTGCCGAATGCCGGACAGTAGGGATGCCACCCCTCCAATTTCAGCAAGATTAGTATGGGACCACGACGGAGCCTCGCAATTATGCGGCCGCCATGATCGTGGTCCAAGCCACGCTCTCCAGCCAGTTGACTGACTTCAATCATTAATCACAAACAATCTTGAGTTATGTGCTCAAAGATCACTCCCAATCATTCCTGACCATTTAAGGAGGTCATTTGTTTGCTGAATCTTCTTCTATTTCATTCTCGCCACTATCTTGATGTGCTATTTGTCCTCATGATGACAGTGAAATTTATGGTGAATTGGAGGCCGAGCTCCTACCCTTTGAAGGAATTCCCCTCATATGGATGGGGAATTTAAATTGTGTCCTGGACAGCCAGGTGTAGACATCTGGAAGAACATACACTCTGCTATACACCATCTCACAGGGCTTATATCCACCTAGATTGCTTCCAAATGACAGATCGTTGAACGTCCAAGAAGTGAAATACCAAAAGCATTTCTTATCAAATCACGCCCCTTGCTGACAGAATGTGGTTTGAGGATATGCATAACAGGCCTCCCGCTGACGAGGTCACAGCCAGAGTCACTGGGTGACACTGAAAATTAGGAAGACACCAACTGGAACTCTGCGGGTGATAGTTACGGGTGAAAGCCTCAGTTCGACCAATGGTACTAGGAAACCAGCATTTACAATGCAATGGTCTCGGCATTGTTAAAGTTGGAGCTATTGGCATTGCTCATGACATTTTTGTTTATGTTTTTGTTTTTAAAACATTTAAAGAAACGGCATTGTTATTTACAATGTCAATAGCTTAATCTCTCTCAAATGTGAGACCTATTGCATTTGCACCCACACACAGAGCCACACACACAAAGCCACCCACACACACAGAGCAACCCACACACAAATAGAGCCACCCACACAGAGCCTTAGATGTTCGGAACCCCGAATCCGAAAAAGACGGGGCTTGAATTGACAGACAAAGCTCTTCTCCAATTGCTGACCAGCATTTAAGAGGCCAGCCAATGGAGAAGAGGGGCGGGTTCAAGCACCACTGCTGGACAACATAAAATCTCGCCAGCGAGACTGCGCAAGCGCAGCCTTCGCTAGCCGAGACCTAAAAAGGGGCAGAGTTACCAGGAGACGCATGCTTCAGAAATTATGGGTTCCGGTCCTGAGCATTTATGTTTACAAACCAGTGCATTCTGGGAGTTGTGGTTTTGATGTCAGTTGAAGCATCACCTGAAGACAAATATTTGGTTATTTTTTTAAAAAAAAGGTAAATACTGGCAAAACGCAGTCCCTGTGACCTTGAATCACATGGCAGCCGTAAACATGAGCGCATGTCATGATTTTAGGGGCCACCAGCACGCAAGTTTGTTCACTTTCATTTCCATTTGTTTAGCATTTTGTGCTAAATTAGAGCCCTTTCTTCCTCTTTTTATTTGCAGTTTTAATATAGCTCGAACTCAACCAGAAGGTATGGGAGCGCTTTAAACGAGCACCACCTACATTACACATTCATTTTAGGTAGGCACGGGGAGATTAAGGGATTTGCCCAAAATCACAGGGTGTTGAGAACTTGAGATGACACTGAGACTAGAACCTGATTTAACGAGCTTTTCAATCGGAGTGGCAATGTCGTTGCGCTATCACCTAAATTGTTGATCGTTCTCGGTTAATTAGGATGGTAAAGTATTAAAATCTCGGCTGGGTGTTATGAAGTCTGCTCTGTATTTTTTGTGACTGTCTTGTGACCTCTCTAGCATTTAGTTTGGAAGTTGTTGGCTAATCTATTAGTGTAAATTCTCAGTAACCCGGCATTTCCTGCACGTTGCTCCTGTTGTGCCGCCTGCCATCTAGCAGGTGGAGACACAGCCCCTCCAAATACACTGGGAGAAAAGTCAGGCTGGAACGAGACAGTGATGTGTTGGGCCAGCTGGGAGAAAAAGCATCGGGTAAAATAAAAAAAAAGAGAAAACACCGAACAAAGAAAGAAGGGAGGAAACTAGGAAACACAGCAATTTTGGGAGCAGCCAAGTGAAGGAAGGAGCCCCCCCAAGAGAGGCTGTAAGACATCCTGGAAGGAAGACTGCAGAGCGGGGGTACGAGCAGGAGGGGGTAGGAGTCTTAGCGCCTGGCTGGGGAGCACCAGACCCCCTGGAAGCAGACTGCCCCTTTCAACATCTGCGCCGTTTGCGTTGGAAGTGGCCCTGCGTGCATGTACTGCGGGGTCAAGGGTACGCAGTGATTTGTGGGCGCGGTGCTGCCCCCCCCCCCGTGCACGGACTGCTGGGAAGTAGCGGATCCCGGAGTGAGGGGGCGGAGAGGCGGGAGCCACGGAGGCCGGCGGGAGAACCCCGGGGGAGATGGGGTGAGTGCGAGCGCTGGGGGTGCAGCGCAAGAAGTGCCGGTGTTAGAGAAGCTCCATGCTGCATGGGGGCCGGGGGGGGGGGGGGCTCATGTGCTCGGCTTAAAAAGTGCCGGTGGCCAGAGCCCCGGCGGAGGTGGGGTGCCTGTGCCAGATGTAAGAGGACTGGGGGGGGGGGGTCGCATGGGGTCCAAGAGTGCCCAATCTGTTCAGTTTAAGTGCCAGGGAGCAGAGTACATCCCAGCAAGAGACACAAACAAGCGCAGCCTTCGCTAGCCGAGACCTAAATAAACACGAGAACGTCCCTGTACAAAAAAAAAAAAAAACACGCCCACCAGTGTAAAAGGGATGGGGCTTAAAAAAGAGAAAGAAGCGAAAAAACACACCCCCAAATCCGGAAAAGACGGGGCTTGAATTGACAGACAAAGCTCTTCTCCAATGGCTGACCAGCATTTAAGAGGCCAGCCAGTGGAGAAGAGGGGCGGGTTCAAGCCCCACTACTGGAAAACATAAAAACTCGCCAGCGAGACTGCGCAAGCGCAGCCTTCGCTAGCTGAGACCTAAAAAGCTGGAGAGTGAGCTGGGAGAGGAAATCCTTACTAAATTACAACAGCAAATCGGTGGAACGGGAGGCGCAGGGCCGGGTGGCGACCACCTGATACAGACTGGATTGTCACGTGCAAAGAGATTACAGACAACGGCTGCGCAGGGAGGAAGAAAGGTCGGTAAGCATGCTGGCCTTGTTGCTCAAACGCAAAAGGCCCCTACCATCAGTTCTCTCTTAATCGGTCCGGGGGCAGAATAGCAGTGGGGCAAGCAGCAATAAAATCCCTACTGCTAGACCACCTGGCGGAGGTCTACGTTCAGCCGGCGGGCAACGGGGCACATGAAGTGGCATTTTTCATATACGAGGTCGAGATCCCCATCTGATGCAGGCCCAGACAGATGGCCTAGATGCTGATATACAGCTAGGAGAGCCGAAGGAGGCTCTTCGGGACATGGCCTGCAGTAAGTGCCTGGGACCCTATGGTCCCCCATTGAGTGTTTTCAGGCATACTCCACATCCTTACCCTGCTGGAGACCGTCCATGAAGCACGAACCAATGGTGTCTTACCAGCCCATATGCAGGAGGCCCTAATAATCATGCTCTTAAAACCTGGCAAGGGCCCAACGGCCCCCGACTCATGCCGGCCAGTGTCCATGCTAAAGGTGGACGCCAAGCTTCTTGCCAAAGTACTGGCAATATGTTTGGGCCGTGTGCTCACACATCTGGAGCACGGGTATCAGTGCAGCTATATGCCAGGAAGAGGCACCCACATGAACCTGCAGAGACAGTCACACGTGACGCATGAAACCCAGGACAAGGGGGTGGCGCTGGTTGCCTTAGTTTTCGAAAAGGTGTTTGATACCCTATCCAGGGAACATCTATGAGAAGTCGTGAGGCGGATGGGTATGGGCATGGCTTTTCTGGCATGGGTCCAACTTCAATATCAGGCACCCAGAATGAGGGTGCGCACCATAGAAATAGTGTAGGACGCATTCAACATTGAGAGGGGAACTAGGCAAGGATGCCCACTGTCCCTGTTCCTTTTCGTGATCGCAATATAGAGCAATTGGAGATACTGAGGGGCTGGGTAGGCAAGTGGGTGACGTGACACATTGTGTCAATGTATGCGGATTACAGCCCGATATAAGTGACATGTCCAGGTCGCTCTCTGCCTCACCGCCTGCAGCGTATTGCTAACTTTGTGAGGGAGGGGGGGTGTCGGGCCTTTCATGTTAAATCACCACAAGCCAGTGCTTTTCCACCGGACGTCCTTGGCTGACAGAGCGGAGTCTAGTCTCCAAGCTAGATTGGTTTGTTGTGGGAGATGTAACAGTTAGGGTTTTGGAAGGCCATGTGGTCTCTGTACAGTTTTGTGCGGGGTGTCAATAAATAAAATGTTATCACTACCCCGATGCCTCTATGCAGAACTCGTCCTACCGAACTCTTTATTTAGGAGGCTGGATAGATTATTGGTGTCCCAGGCATCAACGGGTAAAAAAAGTGGAGCCCGGGTCTGGCTAGAGATCCTAAAGCTGGACATGACTGAGGATGGACTGGGCATCCTGGAACTTAAGTTATACTACATGGCAGAGTTACTCCAACATGTGGCATTGTGGTGAGATGACGACCCCAATTGGGAAAAGTAGTTACTGAAGGTGGAGACTGTTGCAGACACCTCCCCAGGTTGCCTATGAGAGGCTGAAGATCACCGGCGGGTACTCCCTTTATAGTCTGATAGGTTACACAAGCCTAGGAAGAGACAGTCGCTCACGTTCTGAAACAGGCGTCCTATGCTAAGTTGCTTCCCATTTGATGGCTGTGCTCATTACTCGGCATCCAAAATTCTAAGCATGTTACACGCTGGATGGAAGGCAGATGTCAAAGAGCAGGAGTCCAATTTCTAAAATATACTTTGACAATGAAGGAGGCAGGAGAGCATTAGAGCTTAGGTCAAATTTCAACAATACGCCAGTAGTATGTCCCGCATGACCAGCGAGCTGTGGGCGACCTTCCAAGCTGAACCTAGAGAATCAAACGTTCTGAGGGTGCTGTTGGACCCTGCATCCCCCAAGGTTATCATCTCTCGGCTATATACTGCCCTAAAAACATCCACGTGGGATAGATGGGACGGGTATCTGGAAGGCTCCCCCTCAGACGGAGAGTGGAGGCATGCCCAGTCACAGGAAGTGGCCAGCAAAGCCAGGTTTAAACTGGCACCATTTTTTTTTACTTACACAGAGCGTACCTGACGAAGCACCACCTACATAGTGTGTACCCAACACGCTCTGCTGGGTGAACGAGATGCAGGGTTTCCCCAGCTGGCTTTGCCCGCATTACATGGACGTGCCAGAGAATTGGACTGTTTCGGAAGGAAATAGTGTGGAAACTCCAGAGGGTGACTAGTATAAAGGCTGAACTAACAACACTGCTTACTGGGACTGTTGCCACTCCCAAAAAAGGGTAGCAAGACGCGATACAAGTTTGCCCAGATGGGACTGCTACTTGCCAGAAGGCCTACTGCAATTCACTGGACGAGCCCAGCCCCACTTGTAGGGAATAAGTGGAAGGCTGATTTATTGGACTAGGCAGTAGCCGAGGAATGTCAGCTCTGGAGAATCAGCACGGAAGAGAATGAGGAAAGAGATACCTAGAGCTCTGGGGCAAAATGGTAGATCTTCTGGGCACCAATGGTAAAGAAGTGGAATAAAGTTCTACCCAGACTCTCCACTGCCCGCAGACACGATGGGCCCCAGGACGGCTGGGTCTCCATTGCCACCCGCTGACCCAAAGGCATTCCGGCACCCCCCTGCATCAGCCAACTGACTAACTATTGAGTAGACCTGTGGTCGCCCTCTTCACTCTCCTGCCCCTGGGCCCTATGGCTAGACAGTCGGTCTGTTATGGGCGTATATGTGGTAATATGAGTGTGAATGTGTGATGCGTCCATGTTTTTTTTGCGCTTGCCCCACCACCCCTCACAAAGTCAGCTAGCCTCTCTGTAGGGGACACATCCACATTTCATAAAAAGAAAGACTTTGCTGCTGCTGGCTACCATGCCGTAACCGGGAACCTTTTGCTCGCATGATTTCGAGCTGGGTTCAGACTTGATTTAACCTCACTGTGAGATGAATACCCGGGCAATACTACTACATACCATAAGGACCTCTTGTGAATACTCTACATTACTATTCAAGCCTTGATGAAGTTCCTTATGCACAAGAAACAAAACGCCTTGGCTGAGTGACTATTTCAACTCAAGTTTGAATAAAGAAGATTGATGGACTAAATGCATTATCCTGACTACATTACTGGTGCACCTTCCATTCTAAAGTATCTCCTATGAGTTGGTAGCTTCACCCTTTTTTCAAGGAGATGCCCTCGGCCCCAATGCTAGGAAGGAAAATGAGCCCCGTATCCTTCATTTAAAAAAAAAAAATAGTCAATTCTGATCCGGTGGGCACCTCAGAACCAAGGACCCAAGATGCTGCTCCACCTGCTTCACTAAAGATAACTACTGCCTTGCGAAGCGGGCTGTCTCCTCCGCACTTCATTAAAAACATGGGCTCCCATCTTGCCAACCCATCACTGGTGTCTCTCCAATACTCAAAGTAAGGCGTCTCCACTGTTTCAAGTTTCCCATCTCCTGATCCATTGCTACGAGGTCAAAAACAAGTGTGTACTGGTCCCTAATGCAAGTAAGGGAAGAATAGCCAAGTAGCAATAATTGGGGTTTAGAAAGCACCTCATAACGCTACGCTGTGGTGTGCCACTGCACCTGTAGCACCAATGATACTTACAGTTCTGCGAAGCAGGCTATCTTCTCTGCCCACTCCACTGGTCCATCACTTTTAGATCGGAGGCACAAAGAAGCCTTTCTGCTCCTTTTTGTTAGAGGAAAAAGGCCCACACACCTCCCATTACCTCTCTACTTGGACTCTGTACTGTACACAGCATGTGTGACCCTGGACCTAATACTAGGGCCCCGACTTCCTTTTTTCCTACTAAGACCATCATAACTGGGGTGCACTGGCCTCTCACACCTGTAGCCTCTGTGTTGGAACTCAAACTGCACTACTGGCCCTTAAAAACAAATGAAAATACCCCCATATATCACCCCCCCCCGTTCCGTAGGGGCATCTCTCTGAGAGAGTAGTCTCTGTCCATCTGTAAACAAAGCAAGCATTAGCAAAGCCAAAATATCTCACCTATGTGAGAGCTATTGACTTTGCCAATGTCTTTTAGCCATGTTGTACAGTAGTATGGCTGCAGTTCAGCAAGCCTAAACGTTAATGGCACGGCGTAGAGCAGAGTGGCATAGAGGAGAGTAGGGTGGCATAGAGGAAAATTAAGTGGAGCAAAGTGGCAAACAGCAGAGTGAACGGGTATCTGAGCTGATAGAGCACACGGCTACTCAGAGGGTCTTGCCGCTGCAAGGAGAAACCAATCGCGGAATAAGATCAGAGCGAACTAAACAAACTAAGAATCGCTGTGTGGAGCAAGGAGATAAAGACCCGGGTGGCAGGTCCTACTTTGTGAGGCCAGGAGGGGATTGCGCTTAATAGAAGTAGCACAAGCCTGCTAGACACTAGTAAACAGTCTGAAAGAGCCGGAAACTGAGTCCCATACACCGTCACCCCCTCTTCCTTTACAACATCAAGCTTATATGGGTAGACTGCAAAACAAATTTCCCATCCATTCTCAATCCGACCACTGCAGGCCAGTTGTGAGAAGTCCCAAAACCCACAGAGTTCTGGGAAAACATATGGAGTAATGACTAATCACCCAGTACCACGTGACTCTTCGGGGTTTTTGGGGTGCGACTTATTGGGGGGAGGGGAGTTGAAGGATGTTGAGACTTTTATAATAGATTTTGAATCTCTTATTTCTTAATTGGCAATGTTTTTATATGATTATTACCATTGGATGATTGCAAACTTAAATTGTAATGGTAAAGTATTGATAATGATAAACTTTTTGATAAAATCTGTTTAAAAAAATAATAAAATCAAGAGCGAACTAGTGGGTTTTTAACATTATACAATATCATTTAAGTGTTTCTCACCTTCCCAAAAACAAGAGCAACTTATTTCGCGATCAGCGTCGCCCTTCCCTATTGTCCACTCCCCCACCCCCCAATCGCCCTCAATGAAAGAAAACACTCTGCCTGTCCAATCAGAGACAGGAGCCATGAGCTTGACTAGACAGCATTGGTAAGACAGGCATGTAAGCCACAGATTGTATATCCTCTGTGAAGACTACTGATTAGGTTAGCCATCAGCTGCTCCTGACACAAGTTATTGTGTCTTGATGAAACACTCATGGGAGTGGGCATGTTACAGTTACTATTAACCCAAAACCAGATACTCAGAAGAGCATACAGATTGCTTCTTCAGAGAACACACCAAAAAAAAAATCACGGGGGCTCAGCTAAACTGCCCTGGGTTGAGATACATTTGCACACTTTTCAAAGTTGGAGAATAATTGCCTGTCATTTCCACAAAACACTATGCCAGAAACTGTGAGGTGTTGTCACTGACATTTTTACAGCTAGAAAAGGGCAAGCTACAACTCACTTTGGGAAATCACACATTTACTAAATCAGACTTCAGTTGAGATGATAAACAACTAGACTTCAACTTGACAGCTGAGATGTATACAACATAAGAGTCTCCAGCGGTTGATATGTCAGGCTAGGTAAAACCTGAATCCTGGTAGGCTATCAATTAATTACTATGCAGCTCTGTCATTTTAAAAGTCCTTCAAAAGGGCCTATACAGACATGGCATCACCCACATCACACCAAAAATAGCAAAAGAGATCCACAAGACAAAGTGTGGCAGGCCTGTATCCTGTCATTCGGCATTGAGGCAGATCTCGCATAAAGAGAGCATGCACATTTTAGGACTGTTACGCCTGCTGGGAACCTCTGGCACTGTTCTGTGCCATCACGTGATCATCACCAAGCTTTATGGTGAAGGAACCTGTTGATGCTCATCAAGCTACTCTAGCGGAAAATGTACTCTGTAGTGTCATTACAGGAAATGCAGGCGATGGGCTCCCATCACCACAGGTGCCATGGTAGTATGGACTGCGAGGGTTTTGGAGAGGATTTCTGCCAGGGCCTGATCCACAGTAGTCCAACCCAGCCAGGATGAGAACCATAGCAAAAGAATCTTCACCAGAAGGGAACCTGTGCAGTCTCACCTTTGACACCTCTGGGGTCCAATCCACATCTAGGATCTGAGGGAAAAAACAAAAAAGGGTGGCCCTCTATCCAAGAGAACAGACACAGTGGACCATTATTCCTACTGATAGTATGTGATGTTTTTTTTTCTCTTTGTTTCTTTACTGGTATACAACAAACCAATAGAGGTCATGTGGAAACTTTAGGGGTAGCATACGTTCATAGGAAACAGCAACATTCTAAGCCCCGGCTTTGATCACTGGCTTATCCAATAAATACTGCAGGGCTACTGTATGGAGTATAAGCTTCACACTAGGCAAACGTGTACTACAAGCACTCTTTCAATAAAGTGTACACTTTTTGCCCATGAAAAGCTTGTAGAAAGGAAGTTCAATATGGGAGAGCGCCTAAGCCAGTCTTTCAGTGGTGCTTCTAAAATATGTGCCGCCAGACCCTAAATAGGACTGTTTTCTCGAAAGAGGACTATGTGAGATCCTACAAAAAAAATCACTGATCAAAATGAAATCGGATCATTTGTCTGCAGGGAACATTAACTCGCTGAGCCACCGTGCCTGTTCGAAGGAGTTGTGTTTGATGACAAAACTGTGCAGTGATTTCTCAATATCAGCAAATGTAATAAATTGTAGAATTATTTTGCCTCAGTTTCCAAATGTGTGTTTTTATTGTGCAGAAGAGGGGAATGAGACACTATCGAAAAGTAGACCATATACATTTTGATAATTCCCTGCAAAAAATATTCTTATCCATTCATACAGTGAAGAAACTAAACACTGCATGCAAAAGTGTCCCAGATACCATGGCAAAACAGTCAACCCATAAGAACAAAGCCAATGTCTGTTGTCAGCCTAAGAAATGTCTTCACTTCAGAACTTTTAAAGTAGTTTTCTCTAATTGAGATATACAGGATGACGACTTTCTTTAGTGAACTACTTTAAAACTTGACATGGACGACTTTAGAGGCTCGAGAGATGCACCAACAGTCAAAAGCACCTGGTACAGAATAAGCTTTATCAGCACATTTGCAGTAGTATCAGTACAATATTTACAAGCTAGAACAACGATCCAGGTGAAGCAGTTAATACCACCAGGTTTCTATACCTTGGTAAGATGTGATCAAGAGTAGGCCTCTTATGCTTAGCATAAAATCCAATACATGCGCATCCAGTTCTTTATTGTATTAATGCACAAGATTAAAAAGGTTAACTAAACAAGCATTGGCATAACCAATAGGTCTTGCTTTTGGGACCTTATAAGTATTTAGTTATGCAGCACAATATCCTTGGTGCAACAACATTAACTGTTGCATGGTTAAACACTTATGAGGTCCCAAAGGCGAGACCTATTGGCTATGCCAATGCATTTTTCTTTTTTTGAAGGACAAGCAGTGCTATCAGGCTCCGGCTGCCACTTAGATGGAGAGAGAGAGGAAAGAGAGAGAGGAAAGAGAGAGAGGAAAGAGAGAGAGGAAAGAGAGAGAGACAGAGAGGGGTGGGTAGAGAGAGAGGTAGAGAGAGAGAGAGAGAGAGAGGTAGAGAGAGAGAGAGAGAGGTAGAGAGAGAGAGAGAGAGAGAGAGGTAGAGAGAGAGGTAGAGAGAGAGTAGAGAGAGGTAGAGAGAGAGGTAGAGAGAGAGGTAGAGAGAGAGGTAGAGAGAGAGGTAGAGAGAGAGGTAGAGAGAGAGGTAGAGAGAGAGGTAGAGAGAGAGGTAGAGAGAGAGGTAGAGAGAGAGGTAGAGAGAGAGAGGTAGAGAGAGAGAGGTAGAGAGAGAGAGGGGGAGAGAGAGAGGGCGAGAGAGGTAGAGAGAGAGGTAGAGAGAGAGAGGTAGAGAGAGAGAGAGAGAGAGGTAGAGAGAGAGAGAGGTGGAGAGAGAGAGAGAGGTAGAGAGAGAGGTAGAGAGAGAGAGAGAGAGAGAGAGAGAGAGAGAGAGAGAGAGAGAGAGAGAGAGAGAGAGAGAGCGCTTCAGTTACGAATTCTGCTTGGATCAGTAATAAAAAGTTATTAAACAAGCATTAAAAATGCAATACGTCTCACCTTTCATTAAGTTAAAGCTATTCGCTATGCTATACAATACCATTAGCAAAGCAAATGGCTTTAACTTAATCATAGGCGAGACCTATTGCATTTTCAATGCCTGTTGAACAGTGAGGCTGAGGCAACAGGATGGACAGAGAACTGGGGACAGGGCAGAAGCAGTGATGGGGCAGAAGTAGTGACAGGGCACAGTAGTGGCAAGGCAGAAATAACATGAATATCTATTTTTTCACTGAATGGCTCATTGAAAAACAGCCTGAATATAACAAATAAAATTTGACTTTTGCAGCAAATTAACCCAAAAGTCAGACACTTCTTGGTAGCAACAGTACATAGTGAAGTAAGCTGGAGACGCGTAGGGGCAGGAACCAGGCACCCTTGGTTGGCGCAGTGGTACTTACCTTAGCCCTAAGTCCATATACATAGATATCGTCTATTAAAAATCGCACATTCGCCTTGGGGTTCTTGGCGCTGTAACAGGTGGTACTGCTGTGACGGAGGGTGCCCCCCTCCCCAAACCTCTGAGGTGACACAACTGGAACAAGTGTCTGGAAACACGTAGAATTTTCGGCTGCGCAGATAGTTCAAGCGTCTCTGTGGGACCCATCTGTGTATAAAGAAATGCTGAAATGAAGCAGCACTGGCTTTAAAGCCCATTTTCCTTTCAGTCCCCGGTGCCATATCTCATCCTCTTCCCGGGTATCCAGCAACACTTGACGCATGCTGTAGAATGCTTCTGATAAGGCCTGTAGGAAGATGGCAGCCATGAACATGAAAGGATGCCTGCATACAATAGGGCAACCTGTCCGGTCCCATTCAAGGAGGCCGGACAGACAGAAGGACAATACAGATCTGCAAGGGGCAGGCCCCCAATACACACGCTGTACAAGGTGCACACACCCACATACAGATACGCACACTTATGCAGAAAAGCATACACAAACACACACAGATAAAGAGGATTACATACACACAAACATGGATTCAGGAAGCACATACACAGAGCAGAGAAGCCCACACACACAGAGCAGAGAAGGCCACACACACAGAGCAGAGAAGGCCACACACACACATTGGTACATGGAAGCACACACAGTGATACAGGTAAGCATTAGGCCTGGGCGGTAAATTTCGTTCCGCTCGCGGAATTTGCGATATTTTGACATTTTCGCATTCCGCGGAGAGCGCGAAAATGTCAAAACTTTCGCAACCTGCCACGAAACCGAAGTATTTTTCTTGTTCGCACTTTAAAAATGCATTTTCGCGCGCGTGGTCGCGACTTACCGGGTTCCTGCGTTCACCGACTAGTTGTCCTATTCGTTCGCGCGCGCCACAAGATGTTGGATTGTTGGCAGCCTGTCGCGCTATATTCACGATCGCAAACAGGAAATAAGCATCGCGAGCAAGATGGCTGCGCACATTAGCGACCGCATGGGCAAGTTGGATATATTTCCCCGCGAGCACGCAAAAACACATCGCGAACGGGCGGGAAAAGCAATCTTCGCGAAAGTTCCGCATGCTTGAGGAGATTTTGCGTAATTTCGCGATAAATTGCGAAAGTCAGTTTCGCAAATTCCGCCCACCCTTAGTAAGCATATACATGCGCAATTTACAGAAGTGCGCACACGCAAACAAAGACACTGATAAATGGAAGCACAAAAACATGCACCGATACAATTAGGCACACACAGATTGAGGGAAGCACAATCAATAACACAATTCCACTTACGTATACAAAGCATAGAAACTATATTACATTGAAGCACACATAAAATCATATATGCAAATGGCCTGTGCCAGAAACAAACACTCGTACACGAAAGCACACATGCATAAAAACACACACACACAAACACTGCACTACGATTTCACCCAGGCTTACTTACAAATCACAAATTCATTTGCACACCCCCTCAACCCCCCTCTCTCTCTCCCAACCTTACACACATACACGTGTTCTCGTACTTGCCACTGTACAGCGCAGCATAATCACTACTGTGATATGAAAAATACAGACCAGTTTATTACAAATATGAAAAGTACACCTGCTTTCACCAAGTATCAAAAGGGCACGATGACCCCCAAAAAAATTACTGGGCTCTAGTCGACTTATTTCTAATTTGCTTACACGAAAACTTTTGATTCCTTAATACATTACACAATTATTGTTACAGAATGTTTAAAAAAACACTTCCATTGTAATATGAGAATATATTGCTTATTTTTGGCATGTGCAATTATTTTTACTGTTTGGTATCACAGGTTGAAAGACACAAATGGGTAGTAATAGATAAATCTGTTGGGTGTTAACGTGGTGAAGCTTGTTTGTGACGATATTGATGCATATCTTTTACTATAGTTACACCTGAGGAAAGGTATCTATGCCCGAAATGTATTGGGTTTCATCTGCTGTCCTATGAGGAACAGTGAATTGCAGAGTGTTTGAGGAAAGCACCCATTGAAACATAAGAGAAAAATTGTGCAAAAAATTGTGAATACAAATGGAATACTAATGGACAAAAAAATAGAGCCAAGGTTTGAGAAAAGGAAGAAGACGGCTGAATCTGTTTGACTGTGGATTTACTGGGCTGTGCCTCCTGGCGCTTCAGGAGCCAGACGCGGATGGAGTTAAAAGGGAAACCATAAAGTTGCAGTGAATGGATGCATTCTCGTAATTTAAAAAAGTTGACGGGAAATGTTTAAAAATGCGGAATGAGAATAACATAACAGGTCTATCTGTAAAGCATACTTTTAGCCCTTGGGGCATCTGGGTATAGGAAAGGAGCGGTTTATTGTATTCCAGCTCATCTGTACTCATTTAATTTTATTTATCTATAATGATGAAAGGTTGAGTTGATCCGCCGGGATTTTAACCTATGGTCAGGAGTGCAAAAAGCCCTGTGGTGTGGATGCAGTAGCTCACTGAGAAACTAAACGCGGCTAAAATGAATAATAATAAAGAATAAACATTATGTGTGAAGTAGAAATCAACCATCAATCCCACTCCTTACTCCTCTACAATCCTCCATAATACAAACCCCATGATTGAATACATGAGTAGTTTCTAGGCGCTACCAAATGGCACAGCGCACGTCTGTCAGAGGTTGAAATATCCCGACTACCCACATCTGGGTCGCATATTTTTTTGCTCAGACTCCACAATTCAGGCATAACACAAAACACAGATCTGAAAAAGAAATCGTTCACACACAACCATAAACGCAGAGCTCCTAACCAAACCACTCTTCTCACCGGTCACCCAAAATCAGCCAGTTGTAAACTGTAATGAGCTTGTTTCAGCACCAATATTACTGCTATATGTTGTGTCTGTCCTTGGGACAGTGTGTGCCTTTAAGAAGGGAAAACTGCCCCAGTGGGGGAGCAACTGCTTGGGGTTACGTCAGTTTATTTCGTGCTCAGCGTGTGCGCTGCTCCCCTCCATGTTGTTTGCACTGAGTTGACTCGCTGATAAGGAGGGGGGATGAAATGCATACACGAGTCAGAGGCCCAGGAAGGAGTGTCCTGTCTCTCGCCGAAGAGCACACCAACGTCCGGCGGAACGCAACGTGGTCCTGCCTCATTAACAAAACAGGCAACACGTAGCCCAGCGGAATGAGCAGGGGCTTTGAGTGGCGCTTTGATGTGCAAGACGTTGCTCTGCATATTTAATAAAATCACGCTCAACGAACAAAAGGGTAAATTCCATCTGCAGGTGTCATTGTGCTACTCAAAAAGAAGCCGCAGGTGTGCTGATCCAACACGCTAGCTACAAAAGCAATTCATTTAAAAAAGTTTGTTTACATACGCATTCATGCAAGGATGAGATGCGAGTGGAGTTGGGGCGGGCAAGCAGCGACCTGGGAGGGAACAGGAAATGCAGCGTGTGGGAGGTGGTAGGGGGCGGCACCGCCAGCCTAGTCAAAAGAAACAAGCGATCGCATGGGGATCTCTTATCTTTATGGGGCCATGTGTTGAAACACATGGCCCCATTAAGAGAAGAAACCTTTTACTTCAGCCGGAAAGCAGATGAGTCCGTCCAAGTGGGCCAGCCGAAAAATGGAAAAGTCTACGTCACTAAGTGCTCTTTCCCAATGGCTGCCCACCGTTTAGCATAAACGGTGACGCCGGCAAATGGGAAAGAGGGGCGGGGCTTGAAGCCCTTTACAGAATTCCCTCTAAATCATTAAATCTCACCAGCGAGACTGCGCATGAGCGCAGCCCACGCCAGCCGAGACCTAAAAAGGGGGTGAGCCGCATCATTTTGTAGTTGCGGCATGCATGCATGCATGCATGCATGCATGATGTGCACACCTACCAAATGGTGCAGGCGGCTGCCTTAAATTTTATTTTGCTTGTTTTATTTTAGCCATTCTGCGCAGCATCTGGGATGCTCTGCAGCATGGCTAACAACCATTGGCAAAATCAATGTCACAAAAGACAGAAGTATTGGTTTTGCAAATGTTTGTTACTGTACCTTTCTGTTTAGAATTATGCCTAAAGTGGTGCAACAACATGGTGATCCTAACCTGAACCTGTAAAGCATATGCCAAAGAATATTAGTTAAGCCTCTCATTAAATGCTGCACAACATGTTTCCCTTTGGTGCAGTGAGTGGGCTTTTTTCTGTAAGGAGAAACCAAACACCCCTTCCATGTTTCTGAAAACAAGAGAAGCGACGACAAGACATGCAGCGCCTAGAGAATGTTGACATTTTTACTATAACATAAGCCCTGCTCTGCAGGGAGCCGACTAATGACTGATGTATACTGTTTCAGTGGAAGACAATAACACACCCACCCCCTGAGGACAGAGTAGCATGCTTCCCCCAGCACAAAGGGGGCTTCCAGTCACAAATGCGGCACAATTGCACGAATTATTTGTCAAGAACACAGCTTCAATAGAGAAATGAATCACTGAACGACATTTAGCAACTAAATAGGGGATGACGAACAGCAACACAGAACCTCCTTAAAAGCATTACTGACTTCTATTTTTATAGACATCCATCTCGGGCAGACCACTGTTAAACAAATGTACTATAGTGTTAAAAAATATTATAGAAAAAAACATTAAAATCTTTTGACATATGTATGTAATACAGTCAACCTCGTGGTGAATTTCATATTGAAATGTGTGACAGTTACAAGATGCCTTGCGGTATTTCATCGCTTCATTTAATTGTCCAGTGTCTATATGGTATTAAGCAACTAAAGAGTGCATTGAAGTCATAAGGAGACACTAGAGCTAAATAAAACAAGAGTCAATAAATAAATACAGAAGGAATGGCACAGAGTGGGTTAAGCATGCATTACATTTTGGGTATACAGCTAGGCACTGATTCAGAAGCCTCAGCTTTCACATAGCCCCAATTTGAAGCAAACTTAGTCACTGATTCTTTTTCATAAATCGCCTTAAAAGGATAAAGTGCAAAATGAGATATTCTAGCTCCCACCTTTTCTAAACACGGGAATCCCTCTTACTTGGGCCCAACGTTTGCTGCAATGAATATATGCAAGGATACTAGAATGAGTTGTCCCTCTGTAACGAAGTTAGTGGCGGGCAAAAAAAAGATTCAAGAAACTTTCAAAGACTGACAGTTAATTCTTCGTCACACACACGTTTGCGAGTAAGCATCGGACTATTTTTGCTCCACTGGAAATGTCAGTGGAAACTGAGAAAAAAAAATGTCTACTATTTCAATATTTCTCAGATTTGGGAAGATTTCAGCACTTTCAGTAGAAGTGATTCAAGAGTTTTCTTTCCATACTGGACCTGATTTGAATACGGCACTGTCTACATAACTTTCTGTGCTTTGAAGCGTTTGTAAATTTAACCTTTTAGTGCACAAGTAAAGTTTAAAAATAAATTAACTTTCAAATATTGAGCATTCAAGGATGGAGCTCCTTTAAATGAAAATCTCCTGCAGTTAAGTCAAATCCTCAATGTTTCCAAAGGCAGCGTGGCCCCATTAGCGCTGCTTTCTTGAAAAGATATCAACGCAATCAATATGTACGGCGAGAGAACAAAGCACAACAGCATTCCCAATAAGCCAAGCTTTTTTGTACAAAATCGACCTTTGTTGCCAAACATCTGAGATATAGACGGCGGAAACCAAAACAAGAGAGACTTTTCAATGAACTGTTAAGCAGTTTTTTTTAAACAAAAGGCAGGGCGGGAGACTGCTCGGCTCGGATTCCCACACCCCAGCATGTATGGATTATGTCTTCTCATCTTGGGTAATGGAGACTCTTAGCACACAATATTCTTCCCAGATCAGGTTCCATTTAACCAATGAGCAGCACAGGAAAAGGAGAAAGAGCGCCACCTGCAGGCAAGCTGCGCACCTATAGCCACCTCGGAAAACACGCAGAGCACACAGTAAACCTTCTCAGAGACATTGACTCTGGTGAGAGGTAATTGCTGCTAGGTCCCGCTCGGGCCATATGAAAGGGCTTTTGCAAATTTTGTGCACAGTACTTAGAAACCAGCTTTGCCATGTGCCCCTAAAATGTGATTGGTCACCACTCAGAAAAACCTCACTCATTTCACTAGAGTTTTTCACAATATTTGTAGAGCAGCATACAACCGCCTCAAAGGCAAATTACAACAAGAAGCACAAGCAAAAAGTGGAAGCGAGTGGTGCACGCGCGCGATGGGAAAAGTCATACAACCGCGTCGAAGGCAAATTACAACAAGAAGCATGAGCAAAAAGTGGACGCAAGTGGTGCGCGCGCAGGGAGTGAGTGGGAGTAGGGAGGGGGTAGGGAAGGGGATTCACGCACTGTAAGGCTTAATGAGCCATTACAGAAAGCCAGATGGCAGCTGTTCATGTCGCGCACGCTTGTGCGTAACAGCAAGCTGGTGGTCGGCAAAAGCCTGTGGGTAGCACTTTGAAAACCCAGTTACTAAATGTCTCGCCAGAGCAGCGCATACGCTGGCTCAGGGGAGACCTAAAAACAGGGAACCACTTGAAGACATCTCAAACGGAATGTGACCATTAAAGAATGGAAAGTAGGACTGACCGCTCCAATCCTACTGGGCGCCAGATTAGTTATGCCACCGTGTTAAAATTCAGGTTGCCGAGAACACATCATTCCTCAAAACCACTAGGAAAATGCAGCCAGCGACTGTTAAAAAGGAACTAAGAACGGAAGCTTCAAGTGTGAAGCTAAAACATGGACTGGCTGGCTTATAGTATTAAGTCATTGGATTTCTCGATTGATATACACACGTTGCAGAGGCTACACACGATTGACTCAGCTGCAGCCCTACTGGACTTTAACAGGCCACTGTCTTTCGGGAGACCCCTGCAATCAACCACTAAGTTTTAAGAAAGGAAAACACATTCAGCGGTGAACTCAGTTCATTTATTAAAGAACAGAGATGGTAAAAAGCAGCTCCAAGTCTGACACAGAGTTCCAGCGAGAGGCTGCAGTAAGATAGGGGGAAGATGTGGGCACCTTGCGCGTCCGCCTTTGACTTATCTAAACAGCCGTCCTACTGGCTCTCTGGTTATCTTAATCTCTGGGAGGTGGGTAGGTGCATTCATAAAAACAAGCATTTGCAATGCAATAGGTCTCGCATTTATGCGAGTTTGAGCTATTGAAATTACAACTAACAATCCCTTGTATTTTTGTTTTAGTTTTAAAAACATGAATAAAAAGGCATGGTCATTTACAATGCCCTTAGCTTAAATTTGGACAACTGCGAGACCTATTGCATTGCAAAGGCTTGTTTGGCAAGGGCATTAAATGGAGGTGGACGGGGAGACAATTCCCTGATTCATGAATTCGTGGCTAAGTTAAGCATTCCACATTGATATGGGGCTGCCATAAAGAATTGTGACGTTCCACAGGGCGGTGTGAGACAGGTCTGGTTTGCTTTGAAGTTGGATCACTAGCCCCGGAAAAAAGTGCATCTAACCCTGAACACTAAAAATAACTGAAAACAAGCAAAGGGCACTTAAATGGTTTTTTTAGTTCTCGCCTGAGCCAGCGCATGCGCTGCGAGACCTTTAGTAAGCGGGCTTCAAAAAGCCGACCACAGCTTTTTGTGTGGCCTAGAGCGTGCGGTTACGCGCACAGTTACGAGCGCAGGCGCCATCTGGCTTTCCCGTCTCCTCATGGCTCATTAAGTGCATCGCTGGCGGGCACCCTTCCAGCCCGCGAATGCCATCACTTTCACGGGCATGTGGCCAGTGTTTGTTTTTATTTCCTTTTAGCGCGCGCACCTCCTCGCTCGCACCTCTGACCGTCATCGATTCTATCCTTCCGATGCCTGTCACTCCGTCTGAGCACACTCACTGAGAGTAATGGGCATCCGCTTTTAAGCAATGTTTGTTTTATTTGCAGACTGCTTTGGTGTTAAAATAAAAAAAGAACATTGTCATTGTATATGTGGCAACATGCTCCATAATTTGTATTTTCTTGTCCCATAATTTTGCCATTCTTGCCACACAATAGGTTTTTTAAATGCCGCAAACTTTATGTGGGGCCCTTATCACACTTTTGGGCACAATCAAAAGGGGGATGTTACGGAGACAATAATTTCTGGACGTGGTCGCCGATCGCAACCTGCAGGCCAAAACTATAATTTGTGTGCTGTAACCATATGTAATCGCCACAAGAAAGATCTGAATGGTGTCTGTTGATAGGGTTGAACGTGTGATTTTAAGGAGTTCTGCCTACAAAAGGTATTTCATGTTGTTGTTTCCAAACATCCTCTCTTCATTCTTCCTTGGTTTAGGTCACCCTTCCATGTTCCATTCTTTCATTCCTTCTTACATGTTCTCTCCCTCGTTTTCTAACACTCTTCTCTGTGGCCACCGTGTTTTATCCTGCTCTCTCAGTCACCATCTCTCTTCCACCATAGACCTACCACCCCATCTTCTCTGTTTCATCCCTTTCTTTATCGGGGTATCTTTTCTTTTTCTTTGATGCTCTCCCGAACTATTTTCTGTCCCTGTCGACCCAATCTACCGCTCTTACACACACTCACATGAAGCGCCTTTTCTCACCCTCTAATGCTCCCTTAACATCTCTTTCTCTCCCCTCTTAGACCCCTTGTTCTCGCTGGTCTTTTTCATTCCAGACTCTCTTCCCTTGCTCACGGGCTCTCCCCACTTTGCCTCCCCTCACTCTCCCAGAATCTCCGCTCCATACGTGAACGAGCCAGGAAATCATACATCGTCTCACTAGCTCCTCCTTTTCTCATTGCTTTCTCTATCTTCTCAACCTCAGCTCTCTTCATACTTTGCCCCGTCCCCACCTTTTGTCTTTTTCATTCCAGTTTCCCGCCCATCTGTCCCCCTCTACATCTCCTGCTCATCAATCTTCTGAACCAGTCTTCTCCCTGGTCCCGTTTCTACTTTGTGCTTTCTTCGCTCCCTTTTCTCCCTCACTTCACCATCTTTCTTGGACCCTCATCTTCTTCTCTTTCCCTTTCTTATTTTTAAATCTGCATTGTCCTTTTCCATCACTCACTCCCTTACGTTGCCGCCTACCTCTCTCCCACTTTATAGGTCTACCCTCTTCCTTTCGTCACACCTTTTTTCCCCTTTATGGCCCATCTCTTTATCCCGCCCGTCTTTCAAATTCTTCCATATTTTTACTTTTTTACATTACCTTCCCGTGCTCCCATCATTCTCCCTTCATATATTCCTTATTGTCTTGCACACTCTCCAGCCCCCTCTGCCCTTACCAATCCCACCTCTCTTTCCTCTCTCTTCGCACCTAGTCATGACACTTCTCGCCCACCTACTCCATCTTCAATGACGCCACTTCATTTCAAGAACCTCTGATGTTTCTAAACCCACCTTTCCCTGAGTCCACTCCTCACCCAACCCCCCTAGCTCTCCACACTCTTACTTCACTTCCTGTCACTCTCTCCCTCCTGCTCCTTCTCGCCTTCCTCTGACTCTCCATCTGTCTTGTTCTCTGCCTGCCCCGCCCTCTCCAGCCTCTTTAACAGTCAAAAGTCTTCTTTCTCCCCCCCTGCCTCGCTCTTGAACCCCCACCCCCCAGCCCTTCTCACTCACACAGATATCTAAGCCTCAGAAATCCATTTCTGGGGAACATTGGTAAATTGTAATTGCATTTATATAACACTTTCTACTCCTGACAAGGTGCTGAAGCGCTTTACCCTGGGTAGCATGCTGCTACCGAACCAAAGGTTAGTGGCTAGTCATGTTATTGGTTATTGGGATTAGTTTAGTGACTCAAGCAACTATTCCATGCATTCACTAGAATTTCCTTGGTGTAGATGAAATAAACAGCAGTTGGGTGTTAACATTAGTGGGGTGGGAAGTTGTTGAGGTATGTGAGTTGATGCAAATGTTTATTGGGATTCTTCATGCTGATGTTTGGTGGGATTAATAAAATACAGATGAATGCAGAGATTTTGAACCCTTTCCATGTTACAAGCAATAGGCAGTTCTCGGGCACAGCCTCCTTGTCCTAGCCTCATCGCAGCCCTGGGCCCTTTGTGCAGCAAACCACTCACTGGTGTTATTTGAAGACCTAACCTTTCCATCAAATAGAAAACAAGCATTGGCATAGCCAACAGGTCTCGCCTTTGGGACCTTATAAGTGTTTAGCCATGCAACAGTTGATAATGTTGCACCAAGGATATTGTGCTGCATAACTAAATACTTATAAGGTCCCAAAAGCGAGACCTATTGGCTATGCCAATGCTTGTTTAAAATGGCACAACAAACGCAAGTATTTGTTTACCTTGCAGTTCACTCCCACGCGTGACTTCCAAAAAAGGGCTGCTCCCCGGTAGAGACTGGCCACTGCTCTTCTAGTTACGGATTATAACCTTTGCTCTGGTTTATGAAGAGTTAAACAGTCAGCATTCTGTGAACCTTCCATGAGTGCACGTTGTCACTGTCCGTGTCCCCATCAGTGTAGCGCTGGTGACACATAGCAACAGGGATGGGGGGGCGGGTAGGCAATAAAATACAGGTAAAAGCTGAGGGAGCGAGCGTTCTCATATGTGAGGATCAACTGTTCAAAATAAATTTAAAAAAACAAGAAGCGGGGAGTAATGCGCACAGGGGGCGTCCAGCGCTCTCTTGTGAGAAGTACATGGGGAGTGCACTAGTAATGCACACAAGGGGCGTCCAGCGCTTTCTTGTGAGAGGTACATCAAGGAGTGCACTAGTAATGTGCTCTTGTGACAAGCACATCTCTGGAGGGGAAACATTAAGAATAACAGCTGGGGTCGGAGTGGAGGGGCGAAGCACAGCCGGGGATGGGTGGAGGTACTCCTGTGGGGAACACAGCTGGAGTGGGCGGTGGTGGTGATATGCACAGCTGGATGTGGGTGGAGGTACTCCCTACTCCAATGAGCAGTACATCAGGATGGAGGTGGGCGAGAAACACGTTGGGATTGATGGAGGCATAGCGGGTGAGAGGTGGTGATGCTCTAGCAAGGATTGCCTTAGTGGAGCCGTCCCCTACCTACACAAAATACTTTAAGCGCTGTGATGCCATAACTATGGCAGTAAACGCAAAACAAATGCCAATACCCAACTCTAGAAAGCAGAAACAAGGAGGGGGCTCCAGTGCGAAGCCAAGCTGCGTTACTCCGAGATGTGTTTGTAACCTCTGGGGTCACTGGGATAGACAGTACTATAGCCCGGCAGAAGCTCTGTCCTGGAGGTGTGGCGGCAGAGCAACAACCCCAAGTACTGGCACCGACAAGAGAACATGGTTGGGACGGGTAGAATAGAGAGGGTAGTGTACTGTTAGGTTGGGTGGGCTAGGAGCCAGGTGTCCAGAGGGAGGAAACGGGCTATGTTTGGATGCAGCGGCAGAGCCCTGGGTGCGAAGGAAGGTAAGAGGCTGGAACAGCAAAGCCGGGTGGGTGGAGGGAGTAAGTGGTTCGAACAATGGGCGCAAAGCCTAGAGCGTGCATGTGTGTGTTTGTGATGGGGGTTCAGGGTTACAGGCATCAGAGTTGGGTATGCACAGACGTACAGTGAGGCTACAGTGTGCCGAGCCAGGTGTACACAGGCAGGGGAGGGGTTTAAGGCTACAGTGTGCGGAGCCGAAAGTGCACAGGGAGGGAATCAAAGGCTACAGACTGCGGAGCAGAGAGAGCACAAGCAGGGGAGGAGTTAAGGAAGTGTGCGCGCCTTGAAAAGGAAATAGCCAAGTTGGAGGGGGACCTGGAGCTGGGTGTTACGAATGAGAAGTTGCACGTTCTCAGTCTCAAGCAGCTTGACTATAGAGCGTTGGTTACCGATGCCGCCAAAGTGATGAGTAGAGAGCAACAAGGGCGCTTATACGATGTGGGGGATAAGGCTGGAAAATTGATTGCATGGTTGGAAAAGAAAAAGAGAGCGAGTCGAGTGGTACCGGTTATTGAGAGAGCGGATGGCGTGCGTGTGACTGACCCTGTGGAAATTGTTGAATGTTTCGCGGCTTATTTCCGCGAAGTATATTCTCCAGTCTCGGATTGCCTTGAGGATGACTCCCATCTATTGTTGAGAGATATTGCGTTGCCGTCTTTGTCAGAGGAGGATAGGGTACTGATGGATGCGACGTTGCCGCCTGATGAGATTGCTTTGGCCATTCGCTCGGTCGCTTCCGGCAAGGCCATGGGTCCTAATGGCCTTCCCATCGAACTGTATAAACTGCGTCCGGACAAGATGGCGCCTCATCTCTGCGCAATGTTTCTTGAAGCACGTGACATGGGCTCCCTCCCCTATGATCAGCGTCTTGCTACAATAGTCGTGATTCACAAGGAGGGGAAGTCGCGGGATCGATGTATTTCTTATAGACCCATCTCACTGTTAAACGCTGAGCCCAAAATTCTGGCTAAGGTTTTAGCTAATCGTCTGGTTAGGGTCGTTGGCGACTTGATCCATCCGGACCAGTCCGGTTTCATACCTCACCGTAACACGGCTCTGAACCTGAGGCGTCTTCATGGAGTGCTCGCCAGAGCGGCGTACATACGCGAGCCGGCCGTTTTGGCATCCTTGGATGCCACAATGGCGTTCGATACTCTAGAATGGCCGTATCTTTGGGCGGCGCTCGCGAAATTTGGTTTTGGCCCCGGGTTTATCAGTTGGGTAAAGTTGTTGTATGAGGAACCGTGGGCTCAGGTGGTAGTGAATGGCAGAGTGTCGACACCCTTTGCGTTGGGAAGAGGCACGCGGCAGGGTTGTCCGTTGTCGCCCCTCCTCTTCGCACTTGCCTTGGAACCTCTGGCTGCCTGGTTACGATGGGAGCCCTCATTGCGAGGCATTAGGTGGACGCCTGAATTTGAGGACCGCATCTCTCTTTATGCGGATGACATTCTCCTGTACCTCACATCTCCCCGGCAGTCTTTAATTGTATTAGTTGATGTTCTAAACTCATTTGGTCGTAACTCCGGCTTGGTCATTAACTGGGCTAAGTCATGAGTCTACGTTCTCTCAGGTGATGCTCCTCTCCTTCCGCGTGGCTGCCCTATCCAGATTTCGCAGTCGGGGTTTAATACTTGGGAGTCTTCATAACATTAGACCCTGTGGCCTGTTATGAGCGGAACTTACTCCCCCCACTCCAACGACTAAAGGCCGACGTCTCGGGTTGGCGACGGCTTCCGCTTTCACCGCTCGGACGTGCGGCGTTGTTTAAAATGATGTCGCTACCACGATTCCTGTATGCACTACAAAACACACTCGACGTCATACCGGCCCGCTATTTCCGTGAGGTGGAGAGTTTGCAGCAGCAGTTGTTTTGGGACGGGCGATCGCGAATCGCTCTCACAAAATTGACACTCCCTTGGTATGATGGGGGTATTGCACTCCCCGATATCAAGCGATACTATTGGGCATCCCAATTGGCGGCGGTGAACCACGGGATGTACGGACCGGCCCTGAACCCGGCGTTTGAGATGGATAAAATGCTATTGCCTGGTGGGGATTACAATAGAGCACTCTATTCGAAGTCTCCTGGTGTGCAGTGGACAGGCCCAACAAAGATAGCGGTACGTGTGTGGCATGCTGCGAATGCTGCGATGGGATGGAAGGACCGCCTGACTCGAGCGACTCTGCTGTGTGCTTCAGAAAGGCTGGGCTGTTTGTGGAAAACTAAAGGATTTGAGAAATGGGATATGATCGGCATATGTAAGGCGAGTGATTTTTGGGTGAAAGGGAAGTTTAAAACGTTTGAAATGCTGAAAGCGGAATATAAGCTGAACGATAGGGAGTACTTCCAGTATGCTCAGGTCCGCCATGCGTTGTGCTCGGTTTTCCCTGATGCTACTGCTATCCCGGAAAATTCCCCACTGGAGGACAGGGTGCTCGATGGCTACGTGCCTGACAGCACAATCTCCTTGATTTATAAAAAGCTTATAAACGAACGGGCGGACCTGTTGACCCACTTGAGGGAGGTCTGGGTAGCTGACGGTTTGGAATTAGATGACGAGGACTGGGTATCGGCAGTAGCCTCCCCGAGGGAGGTGGCAATTCCGGCCCGCCTTCGGTTCGTACAACTAAAGATACTCCATAGAGTGCATGTCACTGGACCCCGCCTGATGCGCATGGGTTTTTCCGTGGATGGATTGTGTAAGCGTGGCTGTGGTTTGCTGGGTACTTTCCTTCACGTCCTATGGGAATGCCCTGAGGTGGCTCGCTTTTGGAGTCGGGTGCATGCGGTAATGGAAGAGGTCACTCATGTTGCTCTGTTTCCAGAAGCTAGGAGGTGTCTGCTGAACGTGTGGGAGCCAAATGATTATAATGTGGCACAGACGCAGTGGGCGACTTTGGGGAATATGGTGGCAAAACGCAACATCGCACAGTTATGGGGTTCTCAGAGGTCACCCACGGTCTCGGTGTGGAAGGAGAATATGGACTGGTGCATGTTTAGAGAAAAGACAGTGTATGTAGCGAGAGGCAAGCCTAGGAAATGGACTAGGGTATGGGGTCCGTGGAATTCTTATCGCGGAGACATCTGCACCCCTCCTCTGGCAATAGTATTCAATCAATCAAACAATCGCATTTATAAAGCGCGCTACTCACCCATCAAGGGTCTCAAGGCGCTGGGAGGGGGGGGGGGGGGGGTCAATGCTCGAAGAGCCAGGTCTTGAGCTGCCTTCTGAAGGAGAGGTGGTCAGGTATGGCGCGAAGGTGGCTGGGCAGAGAGTTCCAGGTCTTCGCTGCTAGAAAAGAGAAGGATCTTCCTCCGGCTTGGATGTTCCTTTGTCCCCCTAGCTGAACATTCCTAATCTGCTATGTTATGCGTATGTTACAGTTTGACTTTTCCTTTGCTCCCAGGCCCCCCCTCCCTCCTCTGCCACAGATCATTCATGATTGGAATTTCCTGCCCCGGGGAGCACATCCTGATACTTACAATGCCTATTGCCTTGTTTGTGTGTAATGTTCATAAGTTTTAAATTGAAAGATGAAACCGCATTTAATATTGTTACTCGACTACAGCCGCTGCCTTCACTCGGAGTGCTGATGGACTGACGGGATCTTTGATTGACAAGTCTGTACAACGGTGAAATGACACATCTCGTACTAATTAGCGGCCGGCCCAAGTGGATTTGGTCCCATGTCTGTAACTCTTTGAAGTCCAATAAAGGTTTCTTTAAACAAAAAAAACAAAAACAAAAAAAAAAAAAAAAAGTGTGGTGCCGGGAATGCATAAGCGGGAGAGGGGCTTAAACTATAGACTACGGATCCGGGTTTGCACAGGGCGGTAAGAGGGTAGAACTAAGGGTGGCAGAGCTGGGTGTGCATTGATTTGAATTCCGTGTGTGCACACATCGGTAAAGGTTAGGTGTGTACAAGGAGGTAAGGGGATAGGACTGTAGGCAGCAGAGCCTAGTGTCCACTGGGAGTGGAGGGATTAGGGCTTCAGACAGAGGAAAGCGACGATTTCAGGAACGCTCAGGGACTGGCAGTGAACGACGGGTGGCAGAGCAGGGCGGTAAGGGGTACAACTAAGGGGGGGGCAGAGCTGGGTGTGAGCAGGGTTGTAAGGGGTACAACCAAATGTGGCAGAGCCGAGGAGTGTGTGCAGGGTGGTAGAGAGGGTAAAGCCAGGTGTCCGCAGGCGGTAAGGGTGTCACTGACTGGTGGCTAGGTATGCAATGCACGAGTAGCCTGGTCGCCGAGAAGCCCTTACCTGCTTTGTGCAGCTGTGTCTGCAGCCCCTCCGGTCAACCCCAGCCGGGCTGCTTATTCTGTCCCACAGAAGATCCCCGGGAGCTCTCTTGCATGATTCCCGGGGCTGCAGCAATGCTTTGACTGCAGAGGGATCTTCCCCGGTCCGGAGAGCCTCGGTCTTTGGCACTCCAGTGACTCATCCCTTGACCCTGGAGCAGTGAATTCATCCTGCACAGGGTCGCCTGCCATCTGGAACTCACAGCCTACAGTTAGCAGGGTCTGCCGAAGAGCACCATTGCACCACGACCACAACAATTTGAAACCCGGCTCTGCCCGATGACATCACACGGGACCGAGGGCGTCTGCTTTTTTTTCTTTTAAGTAAACAATTCTTTATTTATGTTCTAATTCGAATCACATTTGATCCAGAGGGACATTTTTTTTCAAAAGCTGCGAAGTACGGCCTTATTGCGGTGACATCCAACACCGCGGGGTGAAAGACGGAGGTTCCCTGCTCAAAGGCCAATGTAGACTGTGCATTGTCTAGTCCCTACTGTGTGAGGCGCCATGGAGTGGAGCTACGCCGCGAAGAGGCTGACCACATGGAGAAACTGCGGCCCACCCGCACCACTAAGAAGGCAAGAGGAGTGGCCCAGGCGAGAGCGGAGATGAGCCGGGAGAGAGGCTGCATGTGGCGGAAGGTGCATGGAGGAGCTCTGGCTGGCCAGCAGCACGGAGAAGCCCTGGGGTGGCCGAGGCCCAAGCGAGGGCAGAGGTGAGCCGAGAGAGGTCACCTATGACCGAAAGTGAGCGAGAGTGAAGCGGGCAGCACCACAAGGCCGGAGGCTTGGAAACGCCGAGAGCAAAAGAGGCGGACATGCACGTGCACATCTCTGGTCCAGGCAGGCTCGGCGAGCAAGAGACAGGGAAGGAACCAACATACCTCCCTTCAAATCTAAAGCGCGCATTTTTGATGCGCTCCAATTAGAAGCATGGGTGAAGCTTCCACCCTCGCTTCGCAAGCTAAACCGCCGACAATAGATCTCGCCAGGAGCGGGCAGTGCATGCGCTGCGTCGCTAGGCGAGACCAAAAAAGGGAGGAGTTTGTGAAGGTAAAGGTTCTTGGTGTTGGAAAGGGATAAGGCTTTCCACTCTGTGGTAGCACTACATGCAAAGTGAGGGACCTCCATGAAGATTTATAAGGGAGTGGGAGGTGAAAGAAGTGCTTGAGCCACTTCATAACAGTTTGTTAAGGATGTTTTTCAATTATATTATCTTTTACTGAATGAAAATAAGAGTAGTCAACACACAACGCTTTGTCCTGTACCTGGGTGGAGACCCCATAGAGTCAGTTATTAGGAAGGGAGTTTTATCTCCTCTGTTAGTCGATATCTGGATGCCTCCACTCTCTCCTTCCTAGCATTAAATGTAACAGTGATTATACCATAGGCAGCATCAGGAAATTATTCCCTTGCACACACTGAGGAGGCATAGAATAGTTTAAAGTAGTTCATGTCTTCTTAGCAGAAAAATCCCTGCCATAGCATGCTGTAACCTTTCTCTTAGACACAGCAGAGGTAGCGGTTTTATGTAGTTCCCACAATGCAAAACAGGCACAGTACAAACAGCATCAATAAACGTTTAACTCAGAGAGGGCAGGTATACTATAGGCAGCTGAAAGCCACGTTTGGGGGAATGGGCTGGATATTGTGCCCTGGAGATAGGGTGGGAGAAAGGTCTGTTATGTCAGGGCAGGGGACCTATCCCGTAGCCGTTCTGGCCTCAACACTGTATGTAGGAGGGTGGAGCATGGGCATCAGAGTGTTGGGACCTGTAACCTGCTTCTGTTCATCTTTGCCACGCCCAAAAATTACTCTGTTATCGCTCAGAGGTCATCTGCTGGTCATCTAGTCCATAAAACATCTACTAGCCCATAAGAGTCATTCATTCTGCACAGAGAAGATTGGCTGGTCCCTGGAGGACCCCAGAGACCCTCATCCAGCCTTAACAAATCCTCTGTCAAACCTAAGAGATAACAAGCTATATCTTAGTCAAGCTAGTAGTTGGCCACCCTAGGTGACCCTTTATCAGTCCAGCGACATACTCAGTTGCTCTTAAATAGTCCTGGGGACCCAACAATCGGCTATAAGAAATCGTCAACAGGCACCCATATCATCCACTGCCCCCAAGTTATCCTCAATTAACCTTCAGATTTGACTGGGCAGGGGCTCAGAAGCTATAAAGCCACTACTACTGGGTCTCTACCTTCCCACAAATTCCCTCAACTTCCATTCATCTCATTACGTTACCCTCTGCTGGCCATTAGCCATAAGAGAGACTCTTATCTAACTCTGGGAAATCCTAAAGCTGCTCATATATTTCATCAGCCAGCCATCAGACACCCTAAGCTGTACCTCAGAGACAATCGGCCAGTCTCCAAGCCCTTGTCTAATAATCTGTAGAACCTATCACCCAGCATTTTAGAGCAACTTAAATGTCCATCAGACTACGAATAATTCCTATCAGACATCCGCAAAACATTACCTAGCCATAAAACCCTCACCTTGAGCCCTAAAGAGAACTGCATTCCTTTTCTGTGGCTCTGATGGCTCTTCAGACATCCCCACTACCCCTGTTAAATGGTAGCGGCAGTTTCAGTCGATAACCTTCCAAGTATTTGCCCGGCGATAATCGCCTCTCATACCACTCGATAATTTACCAATAAAAGAGGCAGGCGCCGGAGACTGGAAGGCAGGAAACAAGGTTTTATTCCGTCGGAGCAGAACACATCAGATCAGACAGCAAGGTATCGTCACGAGGTGCTCTAACTGCATCTCTGAGACCTGGTCTCTTATACACTGGTTTATTGCTTTATTACACATAGTACATTCTTGAGATTCTTTTGAAGTACGGGGGAATATCCCCTGGAGCCCCGGTTCAGATCCGATCCCACACATAGATACAGTAGAAGTTCCCACCCTACCCGCAGTGGGAGATGGCTATCGCGCAGCAGGGAATTCCGCTAATTCCCGGGGTGTGTGCAACTGGCCGGGTCTCAGGGGGTAGGGGCTTTGATCTACTGTAATCCCTTTGATGTGGGGTGTTTCCCTTACAGTAGGGGCAGTAAACTGCATCCGCAGGGCTAGGTGATGGCCTGGGACCAGTTCAGACAATGGGGCGCAGAGGAAGGGGGTTTATCAAAGGAGAGGCATGACCATGTATGGGTTGTCGGTTGGAAGTGGTTCCGTAGCAGGGTCGCGCAGAGGGAGAGGGTTTATGGCCTGTATGAGAGAGCGGGGGTGGCCGGCGCGCGGGGGATGCTTGCAGCGCCAGGGGAAAGCGCTGGCGGTCGAGGGTGAGCGGGGAGAGAGAGTGGGGTGCCTAAAATGGCGGCCGTGCATTCGCTGTGCGTGGCGCTGGGGAGAGGCAAGATGGCGCAGATGATGTTCAGTTTGCACGCTAAATTTCCACACCCCTAGAGGCCATTTCCAGGCAATCGCCGTCTGCCATCAGGTTTAAAGCCTGCTGAACCCTCACTCTCCTGCCCCATGTGAAAAAGTAGGCACTTCACTAATCTGCAGCTTCTTAAGTACTACTCTGCTTCAAGGAAAATACAGACTTTAAGCCCTACCCATGGCAGATGAACTTGCCTTCTTGTAGAAATTATGTTATGTGGAACTCGTTACCACAGTGCTGCAATTTAACAATGATGTTAGCTGTGTGTTACCTGCGGGCCACAGGCATGAATCCTAGTAAGAGTTCAATGGATATGTGTGGTAATTATTATTAATAAATTGAATTTATAAGGCGCACGGCTACCCTGAGGTTTCCCGGCGCCATCGAACACAGTGTGAAAGAAAGAAATAACATCTACTGTTTTTTTTTTTGGGGGGGGTTTTAAACTTAGTTTATTGGTTTTCTGAATATTACAACTTCCGCTGACATTAATATACATCAGACCAGATCACTATCGATACATTCGGCAAAGAAGCACAGAAATAATAAACATTGAGACAAATAACTGAGTTACCAGTGGCCTAATCCAGAACAACAATGTCCCAAGTTCACTGCCGCGGAATGTCCATAATCTTCAACATTGTCTACCGGTGTCTCATTAAATATGCAATAACTCCGAATGTAAAAAAATTCCCCCTCCCCACTCCCATCTCCTGAACGATCCCTCATCATACCCTCCCCCCCTCTGCCGGGTCAACATAACTCGTGGTCCATGCTTCGACATACTCATGCGGGGCCGCCTTCTGTCTCCCTCCCCCGTCCTGGGGTCCCCCCCTCCCCGAAAGACACCTCAGCAACACTGGATATAGTAACTTGGGAGGCCTGTCATGCTTTCTTCTGCACCATTGCTCCCCATGCCAAGAGCACCTCAGGCAGCTTGCCATCCTTCCTGGTACTCCGTATATGCCCCTCCTCAGCTAGGGCCCACTCCTCTAAATCGGACCTCCACTTTGCCAATGGCGGTCCCTGCTGTGTTAACCAGTGGATGGCTATACGCCTCTTGGCAATAACTAGCCCCAGGATCAGGAACCGCCTGCTTATCTTGCGTTTTGGGTCCCGCGGAATCAAGCCTAGGAGACATGTGCGGGGTTCCAATGCAATAGTCCATCCGGTTATCCAGGTCAGATCGCCAAGAACCGCCCCCCCCCATGTCTGGATTGATGGACACGTCCAAACCATATGCACAAAATCTGCTGGATCATAGCGACATCTAGGGCAGTGGGGGTCCCTGGCGCCATCAATGGCGTGCAACCTTCTAGGGGAGAGGTACGTCATATGTATTATGTTGTACTGAATTTGCTTAAAACGATTGCTCACTGACACCTTCCGCACACTCATGTATCCTTTCCCAGTATCGGGTCATGACCTCCTGAGGACACACCTGCTGCCATTTTTCTTCTATTTTTGGGGGTCCGTTCTTTTTATCGTCCCGTAACGCCCTATAGAGGTGAGTGACACATTTTCGCCCTCCCGCCATGGCGATCATAGTAACCAGAGTCCGGGTGTGCCTCGGGCCTCCGGAAACGTAGGCCATAATTGTCGTGCCGTTGGCGCTATTTTTGCATATTGCAGAAACTGCCCTGCCCCCAACTCAAAGGCAGTCACAGCCTCCTGATAAGTGATACATTTTCCTTCCGGGTACAGGTCTGACAACATCAGGCAGCCCCCCGTCTGCCATGCCTCCGTCGACATCACCTGGTCAATCTGTGCAAAGGGCGGCAGCTGCCATAGGTCCGCCTCCGGGGCAAAAGGTCTGTCCTGTATGATTTTACGAACCACTCGGTTCCAAATTGCAGCCCCAAGCCGCACCAGAGGCGAACCGGGTGCCGCCGGCCCCCCTGCCTGCCATAACAATGCCACGAGCTGTCGGTCCCCATACGTTCCCGCCAGCAGGGACCTCTCCCAAGAGGGGTCCGCATCCAACCAGGCTATGGCGTGTTGCAATTGCGATGCAAAGTAGTAAAGTTCCAAGTCAGGGATCTCTAGACCCCCTGTACCCCAACTACGATTCAGGATTTCTAAACTAACCCTGCATCTCTTCCCATTCCATAATAGTTGGACCAACAGTGAATCGAGTTCCAAAGACTGTGTGGAATTTCAAAAAAGGTGCCTTGCATGGTATTGAGACAACGGGACAGGACTACCATCTTTATGAGTGCAATCTTAACCATAAGTGAGAGGTTAAGAGAGTTCCAAAAGGTAATACTACCCTGCAACCCACGGATTATCCTTCCCATATTGCGCTGATAAAACCCGTCTCGGACCTATCGACCCACATCCCCAGGTATCGGACCGTGTCCTCCGCCCATGGAAGTTCCAGCACCGGTCGTTGGTCCTCCCCCCAATTAATCTCTGTGTCAATCGCGTAAAGCTGTGACTTTGTTCTATTAATGTAGAGCCCAGAGGCTTCAGCAAATTGGGCCAACGCTGATATCAATGTCGGCAGTGATTGGGTCGGCTGACTCAGGTATATTAAAGTGTCATTGGCGTACAGTGACACCACATGCTCCAAATTCCCCACCCGCACTCCTTGTCCTACAAGTATCCTGCGCAGGTGACACGCCAAGGGCTCCAGTGCCAGGGCAAATAGCAATAGGGAAAGCGGACAACCTTGCCGCGTACCCAGTGCTATAGGAAATGCGTCGACACGTACCGACCCGTACGAACCCGCGCCATCGGCCGAGCATATAGTAACTTAATCTAGTTTACAAACCCCTCCCCCAAGCCCATTTTTAGCAGAACCTGCCAGAGGTAATCCCACCTGATCAAATCGAATGCCTGTTCGATATCAAGAAACACCAAGGTGTTCTGTTGGGCCCGTCCTTCCACAGATTGCATAATGTGGGCCAGGCAGCGGATATTCCGCAGTGTATTTCTGCCCGGTATAAAGCCGGACTGGTCATGTACGAGCCGCCGAAGGTAAGGGAGGAGCCGAGTCGCCAATACCTGACTAATAATCTTAAGGTCGAACAACAGCGGCCTGTGGTGACTGGGTGGAGTCGGTCCACCGGAGTGGAGCTCCCTTCGGCCTGCATTTTGCTGCGGCCGCTCCCCCCTGCTGAACGTTGCGGACTGAGGACATGCCCGGGTGTGCAATTCTCGGACTCCGTGGCGTTTGCCCCTGCCTTTGATGGTGAGCTGCCCAGACGCCGTCCCTGGCTCGCCCTGATCCTTGCGGGCTGCTCCCGGCTTTTCGCGGGAGCTGGTCCGTGGCGGAGACGACTGTTGCCCGTGACCGCGCAACGGCTGAATCTGTGCCTGCCCCAGGATCCCTGTCTTCAGCGACGTGGACCTTGAGGAGTTGTTCCCGGGGTCCTGGCCCAACTACGAGTCGGGCCTTCCCAGCGGCCATTTTGTCGCGATGCAGCCTACCATCCTGTCCGCTGGGACGCAACGAGACTGGGGGTGTGTGACTTTCGGGAGTGTGGCGGAGCGATCGGAGGGAGCTGCTCTGGGATACGGCGACCTCCTGGAGGCCCTTGGTGCCCTTCATTACTCCTTGGCTCATGGCGCCGGGGTCCTGGAGGGGAAGCTAGATGTTGTGGTAACAGCGTTGGGACAGTGGCGGCATGCTGGTCCACAGGTACACAGTGGCTTTCCACACTGCACACAAGAGGAAGATGTTGCGGCCCCCCCCGCGATTAGTGTACAGCCGTACACTCCGGACAATATGCTACCGTGTGGTCGGCTAACTGTGGACTTGATTTGTTCCGGAGGTATCGGACCTGAGCGGAAGATGGTGGCCTTGTCCCGTGTGCGGTCTCCGGCGGCCCAGGGACAATTCCAGCAACGTGTGTCTCATTTGGCTGATTCAGCCTGTCTGGACCTTGTGTGCAGTGCAGATCCTGGGGCGACACTGGAAAAGACGCCCCTCCATGAAGCGGTCTGTGCGGATGCTCAGAGACTTCCACCCCATCTGTGTGCGGCGCTTCCCGACTGTTTTTGGACACTCCTGTACCTTGGGACATCGGACATGGTGCTGGGTCGAGGGACAGACATGGGCAGAATCGCAAAAAGCGGTCAAGGCTGAGGCTGATCCTTCGGGGGTGGTCACCTAGTAGACAGGCGGACTCATGGTTGCGCGCTCTCGTGGTTATTCGCATGGTTGGTGTATAATGCTCCCCATTCCCCCCCCCTTTTTTTTTTTTGATATGGTCGATTTGGTGCTGCTAATCGTTTGCTGGGGGGAGACTTCACCGTGCGGGAGGGAGAAGCCGGGGGTATGTTTTTAAGGCCCTCCTCCAGTTTATTATATCCTTTCCGCCCCCCCGTCTGGGGGGGCTCTTTCTCACTCTCTTTTTCCCTGTCTCTTCTATATTTCGGGTCTAGTTCCAGGGCGACAGGCACACTGCTGGGGGGTGGGGCCATACTCATTCGCAGAGGTGCAGGGTGGGGGGATGGGGGAGGGGACGCTTTAGTCTTTATCTCTTTTTCCATGGCCTCCGTTTTCTTTTCTGTTTCTTTTTGCTTTCTTTTTCTGGGATCAGTGCGATACACCACCCTGATTGTGAATCGTTTGCTCTTCATGTGTGCCACAGTTTCCGGGGGGTTCGCTGGGCTTGAGGTATGGGGACCTGTAGGCGCAACTATCTTTGATATTTCTCCTCATCCGTACTTTCCCGCGCCTGCGCCATTGATTTAATGTAGTGCTGCTTATTGGTTACGTCTCTTATCCTTGCCCCTTCTCGCTGTTGGGAAATTGTTTGGCACCTGATCCTACTGTTTTGTCTTATCATAAAATGGAAAACCCTTTCTCTCCTGGTGTCCTACCTGCGCGGCTCATTGGCCGGACTATATTGGATTGAAGACTTTGCTCTCCGAGGTGCCGCCTGTGTTGACATTTGCTATTATTATCCTGGTTACTTAGCGGCCGGCCCCGGGGGGTTGTAGGCCCATACGTGTAAATGATTGAAACATTAATAAAGGTTTTTCAAAAAAAAAAAAAAAATAAATAAATAAATAATCTTAAGGTCAACATTCAACATAGAGATGGGCCTATAGGAGCCGGGGAGGAGGGGGGGTCCTTCCCAGGTTTAGGGATCATCACAATCAATGCTTCCCGCAGGGAGTCTGGGAGTGTAACACGTTTCTCGGCCTTCACTGTGATCTCTAGTAGTTTGGGGACCAGTAGGCCGCCAAATTCCTTATAGAGCTCGGCAGGTATGCCGTCCATTCCCGGGGACTTTGCAGTTTTTAGGTGGGCGATAGCTGCCCGTAGTTCTTCCCCACTAAAGGAGGCCCCCAAGGCTTCCTGACTGTCCGCGTCTACACTGGGCAGTTCCTCCTCAACCAAGTAGGCCTCCACCGCCTCAAAGGCCGATGGGGACTGTGTGTCGGAGTATATTTTACGTAAGTGGGCCACGAATATGTTATTTATTTCATGTTGGGCATACACCATCTGTCCCATATCATTTTTTAGTGCCAAGATCGGGTGAGGCTGGGTCTCCGCCCGAATTAGGCGCGCCAGCAGCCGTCCAGCCTTATCTCCTTCCGTGTACCATCGACTCCTACTCGCAGTTCTAGCATATTTGCCTAGCGAGTCCCATAAGTCTCCTATCCGCCGCCTCACGTCGTCCCCTTCAGCCGACCTCTTACTATTCGTGGGGAGTTCCTTTTCCAACACCTCCAATCGTTCCTCCTGCCGCCGCAGATCACGCTCCAATACTGTTTTGACCCCTACCTCCGTCGACCGACAGATCCCCCGAACCACCACGTTCATTGCATCCCATTCTGTCGCCCTGGTGCTGGCGGAGCCCCAGTTGAGCTCCATATACTCCGTCAGCCCCGTCAATATGGCGTCTTTATAAACCGGGTCGCCTAAAGCTTCAATATTGAGCCTCCATAATGGTACCCTAGATCTTGGTCGGGCCAGCGAGTACGCAATCAGGAGCGGGGAATGATCCGCCAGATAGCGGGCTAAGTATTGCGTTTCCGTTACCCGATAGGTCGCAGTCTTTTGAATGAAAAAGTAGTCCAATCTGCTAAAGGTATTGGCAGCAGGTATGTGGCACGAGTACACTCTACGGCTAGGGTTATGATGGCGCCACAAGTCCAGTAGGCCATAATTAAGAAGCATTTGGTTCATCGCTTCTCGGACTCGGGGCTTAGCATCCAGTTCTGGGGGGAATCTATCAAGCTCCCCATCTAGGGCACAATTAAAGGCCCCTGCCACCACCAATTCTGTGTCAGGGTCCAGATCCAACAGTCCCAGTACCCGGCTTAAAAACCCACCATCGGGGGCGTGGCCAACCGCCGACGGGAATAGCCGCTCGGTAGTTTTACTGCAGAGCGCCACTCCCCAACTATCCGTGATAACTTCGCCCCTGCTGGCCCAATTCCTGCCCTGATGCCGCCGTAATACATCTGTGGTGCTCGGCTGCTGCCCGTATAATTTTGAGCTGGATCGGCGACGTTGCCCCACGGGAGCTCCGAAGACCACGGCCTCGCAAGTGACCCTGCCCGCGGGAGTGCGGTGCTGTGCCGATCGGGCACCGCGCGGGACCGCGGCTGAGGCCTACAGTGACGGGGGCCTTGGGCGATGCACTGGTGGAGCTCCTGGTCGGAGCTAGCCTCGCCGGAACCCTGCGGTGACAGAGGAGACCGTCCCTGGCAGTCCGTGGGTGACGGGGGGCCAGGTAGATGCTGCGGTGGCCCCCGCTGTGAATGAAAGTGCGATACCTTGAAGACACGGGTGTGGAGACCCGAGGCGGCCTCGCTAACTGTGTGCGATCTGCGGAGCAGCCTAACGATGGCCAGCGTCCAGGGGGAGCAAACAGAGCCCCCTGGCCTATTTGACCACAGCATGCAGTGAAGCCTAGCTGGGGAGGTGCTTTATGGTAGATCGCCATTAACTTACTAAGACTTGCCTGCAAGCTGAAGAGGTGATAGTGGTGACCCCCTGTGGTACCGATTGAAGCTGTTGATACAGAGCCAGAAGGAGGGGGACTGGAGGGGGCCCCTGGACTGCACTGCGCATAAAGACTACTCGAGGCCGCGGCTGCGGCCTGGTTTTGCCAGTGAGCGGCGGTTTGGGGCCGGAAGCCTCCGGCGCGCCGGAAGCCTGTTCCGCTTTCTCCTGCGGCATCCCGGGTGACCCTGAGACTCCAGGGGACCCCCGGGGCTGATGGTGGCGAGAGTGAGGAGGCGCCGGAGCGGCGCTCGGGGCCCGGTACTTAGGTTGTAGTACCGAAGGCGGAGGGAGGGCGAACGTGAACGGGGTCCAACTAGTTGCTATTGGCCGCTCCTGGAGGTGCTGAAAGCTTGGTCCATGCGGATGTCCCCAGAGGAGGCCCGGTAGGTGCAGACGGGCGCCCGGCCGCTTTGGGGGGGGACGAACACTGAACATTGAAGGCTGCTGCTAGGGCCCTGCCGGGAGAAGAGTGACCAGTCTGCTACTCTGACGTTACCTGAACGGCACGTTGCAGGGGTCTTTCCCGGAGGCTGGAGGTCCCGCTATGGAGAGACTGACGGCGAATCCGGCGCGATTGGCACGCTAGTCCCGATCGGTGGGGACGATCCTCGGCTCCTCTGCCCCGGTGGCCCGAACCAGGCTGTTGGATACGAACCGGTGGGGGTGAAGGTATCCGGAAGGGACCCGGCGCTGCCACGGTGCTGGGTGACCACAACGAGCGGGGACCGACTGCTGGTGGTGAGTGGATGACTACTTATGCTAGCCGGGTTGGCACTGAACGCTGACGCCTGGCTTCCCTGAGGGGGCAATGAAGGCTGGGTTGTTGCAATACTGAAGAGGCGAATCGAACGCACAGTGGACAGAAGCCGGTCACATCCTAGACCCACTGCTGGGTGCCTGGACTCTGGTGGGGGGTCCCTACGGCTGGGGTGCAGCCAGCGAAAGCCAACAGGCCGGGTGGACGTCTCCACAGCAGGCGGCGGGGAATAGCGGCTGCGCCCTGCCCACCAGGCAGATACTGCGCCCATCTAGGGTCCCCTTCACCACTACAAACCTCCCAGCCTGAAAGGGGACTCCTGGCGCCACCCATATTAGCGCTCCCCGGGCAACCCCCCCCCCCCCCCCCCCACCCCAGGGAAGATGTAGCAAAAAACTGACCCCTCCACCTTCATTGGACGAATTTAAGTCTCCCCATAGGTGGGTTTCCTGGAGTAGAGCTATACTGACCCCATACCGCCTGAGGTATGATGCCACCCGGATCCATTTCACCCTGTTATTGAGCCCCCGAACGTTCCAAGTAATCAGTTTGAAATTCTGTTTATCCCCCGCCATGAATGAACAATTGTTGCTATCTCCGTCCCCCGCGCCTGCGGTGCGTAGAACCCCCATTAATATCATAGTGTGCCCCCGCCCGAGGAGTAAATCGTCGATCCCCTGTATGCCAACATAGACCAGACCTTTTTACCAGGCCTTCCGCTTCTGTTCCCCAGCCACAGCGGGCTGGTCTAGTAGGGTACCCCGGCAGCAACCCCAACAAACCCCCAACTGAAAAACCCAACTCCCCCCACCCACAGGCGGTAGCCCGTCATTCTCACAGCCATTCCTGGTTTGAGGACTCCGACCCCGCCCCAAAGCTCCACCCTCCCACAGAAAACCCCTATTAGCGTATTAGAACAATTACCACACTTACACCCCCAAGTCCGTTGAAACCTCCCTCCCTCCTTTGCCTCTGTGAATCAGCCGACTGCCTGGCACCGTGCTGCCCTGCCTAACCAAGGTCTAGCCAGGCCGCCTCGGCACTCCACAGCCGGCAAACCTAACCAGCATGTAGGCGAACTAGTGTATTCTCCTCCAACAATTATTAATTCCCCCCCCCCTCCCTCAAGTTTAGAGGGCGCAATGCCCGGGCACCAGCGTCTCACAGTAAAGTCAAGCGCCCAGCGGGCCAAACCCGGTACTCACAGTGTCTCTGATGGTCCATCACTCAGTCTCAGCAGCAGGGTCTTCCCTCACCCATTTCCAGAGCCTACCACCTCCGGGCCGGTGGCACCCTCCAGATCCGACTGTGTTTCCTGCACCAGACAGAGTGGGGAAAACTGGTTCTGCGTCGGGATCACCACTCTCGCCGTACGAAGCGTGCCATCTGGTCCCACCACAATACGTCCCTCGTCCGCCCGCTCTCGGTCTCGTCGTCGTCGCCCTTCTTCACTACGTTGCTGGTTCCTCTGTCGATTACTCCGGCGTCTCTGCTCTTGCCATCCTTGCTTTGGTCCAGACCGGCCAGTCCCAGCGAATCCATCCAATCTGCTGCCTCCGACGGGGTACCATCTGCGTACTGTATCCAGAGCCTAGCGGGGAACATATGCTATATTTAATATTATGGTTTCGCATCCGTCTTTTGCAGGTCTTGCACCTTTTTAGTATAGTCGGGGTAAATGTGAATGTCTTGGCCTTCAAACCGAGGTGGGCCTTTGGTACGAATATGCTGCAAAATCATGTCCCGATCTCTGAAGTTGAACAGCCGGGCAATCAAGGCTCTTGGCGGGGAGCCCGGTTTTGGTGGTGGCCCCAGCGATCTATGTGCCTTTTCCACCGCAAACATCTTGGAGAGCCTCAGCTGGGGGAACGCTCTGCCAATCCAGTCTACCAAAAAGAGGTCAGCTGCCGGCCCCTCCGCCTTTTCAGGAAATCCCATAAAGCGGAGATTGTTCCGCCGAGAGCGTCCTTCAGCGTCTTCCGCCCTGTCCTCTAGTCGGGCCGTATGATCCTGGAGTGCCGTGACCGTCTCCCGCAACTGTCTAACCTCTGACTGCAGAGTACTCAGGTCTCCCTCCGTAGTGGTGACCCTGTCTGTCACCTTCCTGAGATCCAGGCGTAGGTGATTAATGTCCATGGCCATCCCATCCATTTAGGTTTCCAATGCCACCCTGGAGTCTCGAATCGCTGCCAATATATCTTCTTTATCTCGAGCGGCCGAATCTTGATGGGCCCCTTGCTCCATATCCGCACGAAGGCGATCCGTCGTTGTCGGCCCCGGGACCGTGTATTGCACAATTTTATTCGTCTGGGCGCATCTCAGGGGACGGTCCTTCCCCATCGTCCGCAAGGCCGTCGCAAGGGATGACGCTGTGTCCCCTCCGTTTAGACGAACCCGGGAAGGGGTGTCCCTCCAACAATCCACCTCCCCACTGGGGATTCAGTGTCGTCCACGCCAAGCAGGCCACCCGACCTTCGCTCGGAGATGTTACCAGGCCTTCCGCTTCTGTTCCCCAGCCACAGCGGGCTGGTCTAGTAGGGTACCCCGGGTCCGAACCCTGTACACGTCACTCGAGGGGGGGACCCCTCACCTCCTGGGGTGCAACCCCTGGCCTCCGGCACTATGCACCACCGCTCAGCCCCCACGGCGTCGTCCAATCCGGCTTCCAATTCCCCCGCTGGGGTGGAGGTGGCCTCGCCTCGCCTTTTTTCTGCTATCCGGGCTTATCTCCGGCCTCACTGTTCAGGAATGCCAGCTTCCGGGGGACAAGTCGGTCACCGGGCACGCGACCCCCACAGACGGGCGCAAGACGCAGCCCTCAGATATCTAAGGCTCACAGCCGGGCCCCCAGGCAGTCCCCACGCGGTTTCCAGGCCAACCACCAGGCAGGCCGCAGAGCCGCAGCCCCGCGTAGATGTCCCCGCCGGCCCGCGAGGCTCCGCCTCCTCCTGCTCGCGTTAGTTTTCCTCCGTCTCCGGGGGCTGCATTGCAGGCACCGCCGCGTAACCAGAGGCCCGGGGGGCGGATCCGACTCTCAGTGGGGCTCCGCAGGATATCGGGTGGGCCAGTCTCTGAGTACTTTCTGCACCGGGCATGCGCGCCCGTCCGGGTCTCACCACTTCAAGGGGCCCGGGGATCCACCACCGTCACCCACCTCCGGGTTTGCCACCAACAGGCCCCCACTCACTGCGGCAGGGATCGTGGTTCCGTGCGGGACCCCTACGCGGGTCTCCGCCTCGGGGCCTGTGAGGGATGGCTCACTGAGAGGTCCTCGATCCCCAGACACGGGTCGGCGCGGCCATCTTGCATCCCGGTAGGCCGGAGCGTCTCCAGGATTTCAGAGGCGATTTCCCCCACTGTGGACCACCTCCTCACCCCCAATCAGGGACCCTCGGGGCAGGGGGGGCCCCGACTTCCACTGCATCGAGAATTATAATAAGTTTGCCAGGATTACTATCGGAGTTTTTCATACGGGGCAGGAGCTCCGCAGAGATGCGACTAGCTGGCCATGCCATCAGGCCACGCCCCAACATCTACTGGTTAAAAAGTTTTTAGGCCCTTCTGGAAATTTTTATAACTGGTTTCGTGCCGAGTGGCACGGGTAGCGAATTCCACAATGAGGGGGACAGATAAGAGAAGGACCGGCCACCCATACGTGTCAGTTTGAACCTGGGAACAAGAAACTTGGCCTGAGAAGAGGATCGAAGCAGGCGTGTTGGAAGATATGAATGGGCTAAGGCACTCAAATATTGAGGTGCAGTGCCCAGCTTGATCTTATGCATATAACATAGGTTGTTGCAGTGATCCTTGTGTAACCTCCCAGTCACATGTTTTAGTTCTTGGAAATAGTTCAGGGGGGCAGACAACTCAAAGTGAACTCATAGCCATAATTTTGACCTTGCAGGGCTTCATGGTTTGGATGCGGATACAATGAATGCAACCGAGTGAGATGATGATATCATTAAGTGACACAAAAACATTCCTAAAACAATTCATTCAGGTTCATGTGCTATGTAATTTGGTGATATTCAATTAATTATACATATATACTCTACGGCAATATAAATTACATATTGAAGAAACATGCTTCTTTCCATGATTATAATCAAGGCATGCTACATGACTTGCCTTTTCTTCTGGTTCCCCTGGTATTACACACATTTTCTTTTTTTCTTTTAAATTATACAAGGCTTTGTTAGGGAGCTGAAGTCAATCTGTTTCATCCTTAACAAGCTTGTGAAGTGACAAGGCAAACACTCTATATTCCCTCCTCTGTGGAGTTGGGTTGCTTAGTGTAAATCTCCAGCTGAGTTGCCTTTGACGTCAGACACCCTTATCCTTGGACTCAGAGAGATAGCTGAGATGGCATCTCTATTCTTTTGACAATCTCGTCTTTGGTGACTTTCTGCTGTAGGTCTTGAGCCCACCCTGCTTGGCATCCGCTTACAGAATATCCATGTATAAAGATTCCATGTCAAGTCTTATTTACCTATATTCTTCCTGGTTAATGCCACAGTTACTAATTTCAGTGCTGAATAAGTGGAGTTATTAGGCGTATGGGCATGAACACCACACTCGCAACAATAAATGGAGGCTGTATGTCCATCCAGGGCAGCATACCTACAGGCACCTCTTCTGTTAAAAGCCCATTCTCCCATTTGGAAACTTGAAAGGCATGCAATTAGAAACAAGCACTGGCATAGCCAATAGGTCTCGCTTTTGGGACCTTATAAGTATTTAGTTATGCAGCACAATATCCTTGGGGCAACAACATCAACTGTTGCATGGCTAAACACTTATAAGGAACCAAAGGCGAGACCTATTGGCTATGCCAATGCTTGTTTTCTATTTGATGGAAAGGTTTAGGTCTTCAAACACCACCAGTGAGTGGTTTGCTGCACAAAGGGCCCAGGGCTGCGATGAGCCTAGGACAAGGATGCTGAGCCGGAGAACTGCCTATTGCTTGTAACATGGAAAGGTTTCAAAACCTCTGCATTCATCTGTATTTTATTAATCCCACCAAACATCAGCATGAAGAATCCCAATAAACATATACATCAACTCACATACCTCAACCACTCCCCCACCCCACTAATGTTAACACCCAACTGTTATTTATTTCATCTACCCCGAGGAAATTCTAGTGAATTCATGGAATGTTGCTTGAGTCACTAAACTAATCCCAACAACCAATAACATGTCTAGTCACTAACCTTGGATTCGGCAGCCGCATGCTACCCAGTGTAAAGCGCTTCAGCACCTCGTCTCAGGGGTAGTAAGTGTTATATAAATGCAATTACAATTCACCAAGGTTCCCCAGAAATGGATTTCTGAGGCTTAGATATCTGTTTGAGTGAGAAGGGCTGGGGGAGTGGGGGTTCAAGAGCGAGAGAGGGGGGGGGAGAAAGAGAAGGCTTTGACTGTTGAAGAGAGGCTAAAGAGGGCGGGGCAGGCAGAGAACAAGACAGATGGAGAGTCAGAGGAAGGCGAGAAGGAGCGGGAGAGAGTGACAGGAAGTGAAGTAAGAGTGTGGAGAGTGAGGGGGGTTGGGTGAGGGAGTGGGCTGAGGGAAAGGTGTGTTTAGGAACATCAAAGGTTCTTGAAATGAAGTGACGTCATTGAAGATGGAGTAGGTGGGCGAGAAGTGTCATGGCGAGGTGGGAAGAGAGATGAAAGGTGGGATTGGTAAGGGCAGAGAAGGCTGGAGAGTGTGCAAGACAATAAGGAATTTATGAAGGGGGAATGATGGGAGCACGAGATGGTAATGTAAAAAAGGAAAAATATGGAAGAATATGAAAGACTGGCGGGATAAAGAGATGGGCTATAAAGGGGAAGAAAGGTGTGACGAAAGGAGCGGTCAGACATATAAAGTGGGAGAGAGGTAGGCGACAACGTAAGGGAGTGAGTGATGGAAAAGGACAATGCAGATATAAAAATAGGAAAGGGAAAGAGGAGAAGATGAGGGTCCGAGAAGATGGTGAAGTGAGGGAGAAAAGGAGGCGAAGAAAGCACAAAGTAGAAACGGGACCAGGGAGAAGACAGGTTCAGAAGAGTGAGGAGCAGGAGATGTAGAGGGGGACGGAGTGGCGGGAAACTGGAATGAAAAAGACAAAAGGTGGAGACGGGGCAAAGTATGAAGAGAGCGGAGGTTGAGAAGATAGGGAAAGCAATGAGAAAAGGAGGAGCTAGTGAGATCATGTATGATGTCCTGGCTCGTTCACATATGGAGCAGAGATTCTGGGAGAGTGAGGGGAGGAAAAGTGGGGAGAGCCCGTGAGCAAGGGAAGAGAGTCTGGAATGAAAAAGACCAGCGATAACAAGTGGTCTAAGAGGGGAGAGAAAGATGTCAAGGGAGCAGGAGAGGGTGAGAAAAGGCGCTTTATGCGAGTGTGTGAAAGAGCGGTAGGTTGGGTCGACAGAGACAGAAAACACTTCGGGAGAGCATCAAAGAAAAAGAAGATACCCCAATAAAGAAAGGGATGATACAGAGAATATAGGATGGTAGGTCTAAGGGGGAAGAGAGATGGTGACAGAGAGCAGGATAGAAAATGAGAAAGGGGAACGACAGGCTGGAAATTAAGAAACACGGTGGCGACGGAGAAGAGTGTTAGAAAGCGAGGGAGTGAACATGTAAGAAGGAACGGAACATGGAAGGGTGACATAAACCAGGGAAGAATGAAGAGCGGATGTTTGGAAACAATAACAGGAAATACCTTTTGTAGGCAGAACTCCTTAAAATCACACGTTCAACCCTATCATCAGACGCCATTTAGATCTTTCTTGTGGCGATTACATGTGATTACAGCACACAAATTATAGTTTTGTCCTGCAGGTGGCGATAGGCGACCACGTCCAGAAATTAGTTGGGGGATGGTAACTTTTCTCCATAACATCCCCCTTTTGAGTGTGCCCAAAAGTGTGATAAGGGCCCCACACAAACTTTGCAGCACTTAAAAAACAGTGTGGCAAGAATGGCAAAATTATGGGACAAGAAGATACAAATCATGGAGCATGTTGCCACATATGCAATGACAATGTTCTTTTATATTTTAACACCAAAGCAATCGGCAAATAAAACAAGCTTTGCTTAAAAGCGGATGCCCATTACTCTCAGCGAGTGTGCTCAGACGGAGTGACAGGCGCTGGAAGGACGGTAGCAAAGACGGGCAGAGGTGCGAGCGAGGAGGCACGCGCGCTAAAAGGAAATAAAAACAAGCATTGGCCGCGCACCAATGAAAGCAAGGATATGAGTTCCGAAATAAAATGACAGTGGTAAGCAACGGGCGGAATGCATTAAGCTTTCATTATGTCTTTGCATCCATACTGCTGTGTAGTTTGGTAGCCATCGACCTAATGAGCCAGGAGGCGCTACTGTGTGTGGATACTTCTGGGAACCTGCTTCTCATTGCCTAATTGAAGTAAGGAAGCGGAGGAATGATGGGAAGGTAAGTAGAGTTTTTTGATCATAAAAAGGTCCCAAGAGACAGCGGTAGTGCTGGTGTGAAAATGAATGTGTGCTAACTGAACTCCATGTATGCATAAACAACAGAAATGTCTTGTGGAGAACACGCGCGAGTTAACAGAAGAGTGCTTTGAAATGTAACAATATAAAGTCCCTACTAAAAGGACACTATGCAAATAATGGCTAATTGCAACAATTGTGTCTTTTCAACTTGCAAAAACGTGTTGGGTGAAACAAAACTGACCATCTTAATAACATTTGCGGTGAATAAAAATTGGTTGAACGAACACTTACAATTCCATAAATTCACGTCTGTAATCCAGATTTCAGTCCATCTATTTCTGCATGCAATCCTAATGGCCAAAGTTGAAGTGCTCTGTACAAGAACTATCAACTACTGCTCAATGTCTTGAGGCAGCGTCCTGGCTTTGTGCCAGCCAACACAAATTACATACACTAATGGCGAGGAAAAACAAGCGCACGCGCCTCACGCTGAAGGTTTTAAAAAAAAAGCGTGCAGCGGGAGAGAAAGGCGGGGGGTGCACCCGCGAGTGGTGTGCGCGCGCGCTAGAGAGAGCAGTCTGCTCTTTTTCAAAGCACATACTCGTGCTTGTGGTGCACCTCTGTGCACTCCCGCAAGGCGTATGCCACCACAAGCACAAGTATGTGCTTTGAAAAAGAGATGCACGACGGCTAAAGGTCTCCTATGCAGCGCATGCGTGCTGCGAAGGCGAGACCTAAAAAAGCGCAATGTACGGAGCATCAGGTAGGGCGAGTGGGAGAGAGACAAAAGTAGGACCTCAATCAATTTGGGAGCAGCAGACGGGCACTTATTAAGTAATAAATCTGTGCTTGATCCGTGCTCTACAGCATGGGACAGAAGCGAGGTTTGCTCTGCATTGGCCAATTAGGAGGCTGCAAAGAACAGCAAAACTGAAAGCAACAAATGATAAGCATCAGGAGGGCTTCAAGCCCTTTTTGCAAACAATAGTGTCTCACAAGCGAGAGCATGCTAATGCAGGCTTGACCCTAAAAAACGAGCTCCCACATCCCTTTAACACTATGCACTGATCTGGTTTATATGCGGTTACCTGAAATTGAAAAAAAATAGCAAAATAGTTATAGAATATTTTGTTCTATTTAGTCACATCTTTGGCGCGGCTACTCCGACCACTGACCTTGCTGCTTAAGGGCAATCAAGCACAGAATAGTGATCATCACTGTGTAGTTATAGTTAGGTCAGAATTTTCATAGGAAGAACTTTTCTTTTGCTATGCTGATAATTATGCTGCCATTTCGTAAACCTGCATTTAACTTTCCAAACCAGTTCACCCACCTCAGACCATTGCTGGAAAGTTTCAGGGCAATCCATTTAGTAAGGGAGCAAGAAAAAACAAGCATTGGCATAGTAAAGCGGTCTTGCTTATGCAAGAACTATTGGCTTTGCAAATACATTTTAGTCATTTTGTTCACCATACTGGCTGCTGTTCAGCATGGCTAAAAGTTAGTGGCATAGAGTATCACAGTGTGAAGTGGCAAAGAGTAGCGTGTAGTGCCATATAGTGGAATGGCAAGGACTTGAGTAGAGTGCCATAGAGTATTTTGTATTGGCGTGACATAGAATTGAGTGGAGCCGACTGGCATAGAGTGACCATAGGTAGGGCCACTGGAAGTATGCTTTTGTGCGGGTGTGAAATTTTTCACATAAAGATAGGCTTTACCACATTTGGCACATAATCCACCATCTGCTGCAGAATCTGTAGATTTTAACAAACAATTTTGTTTCTAGCTCAACTGGTTCAAAAGTTACTAAAAATGCAGCGACGCGTGTTGCTGCACAGAGGAAGGCCCCTTTACAAAGGTTGACTACTTACATTTTTTTCCCATTTTTGCTTTATTTGGATGTTAAACTTGTATTAATGAGGTGAAACCAATTCTGTGGAAATTACAAAATAATGAAGTAATACTGTAGTGGAGGCGGAACTAGAGGTACACACATTGCTATGTTAGCATAAGCGTCTTAGACATTAAAACGCCATCTTGCCACTTTTGCACACGACACTGTAGATAGATGTAATTATATGAAAACTGCTTGCTTTTTCTTCACATGAGAACGGTCTGTTGTTCACATCCCTAGACGTGCACCGTGACCTTGGTCTGAACATTGTGTGCAGAAACAGTCAGGGCCAACAAAGAATGTATGTTTTTGAATTCAGGTTGATCGGCCCACGCTCTAGCCATAACACACACACAGCTGCAAATATCTGAAACTCCAGCACCTTTGATATTGCAGTTTGCATGCATGAGATACACATTCTGGAGAAGAACTTTTCCAGACACAGAGCAAAGCTGATCCTGTGATGTGATTCACCTAAGCTGTTACTTACGGTATGGGGTTCCCCATTCAAACCTAGAGACCTTCTATTAGTCTAATAATACTAGCTTACTAGCGAAGGGAGGGTGGTTGTATTCCACTATCATTTGTAATATGGTTTCTCCCTTCATTTTCTATGGTATTGTAACAATGCTGATGGTTTTATTTTTAATCATTTGTCTGCTTATGTTAGCCAAAGTACTGCATCTTAGGACACGTAGTTTATAAAATAAACATTTTAAACTTTACTGTGTCTCTGAGTACTCTTGTTGTGGACTGATATCAGAATAATAACGAACAGGTGTTTCTGATTCCCACCATTCCTGAGAGTACTGTAAGTCGCTTGTTCTGGGTTGTCTAATCATTGGTAGCTTTGAGATGATACGGAGAACGAATGAGACACTGATGCTAGTCGGATAGGGGTTCTGGGTACTGAGGTGAGTTTTTGGTACAACGCAATTCACTGAGGTCCTGGTTTCCTGCGCATAGTTCTGTGCATGAGCAGAATCCCTGCAACAATACTATCACAAATTGTGCTGCATTATGCTGCATAATTTAGCGCTCCCGTGCCACAAAATTCTAGTGGCCCTGACTGCAGTGGTGGAGAGTGCAACAGCATAGAATTCGGATGCATACAGTGCATTGTCGTAGAATGTAGTGGCACAGGGTATTGCACAGTAGAGTGCAGTGGCGCAGAGTAGAGTGGTATAGAGTGCAGTGGCTTAGAACGTATGCAAAGTAGAATATAGTGCCATTGGGCGAAGTGATGCACAGTAAAGAGTGCAGTGTTGCAGAGTACAGTGCCATAGAGTACAGTGGTGCAGAGTGGCGTAAAGTGCAGTGGAGTGCAACAGATGTGTGTGAGTAGAGTGGCAGAGAGGGCAGTGGCATGGTGCAGAGTGAAGTGGCGTGGTGCAGAGTGAAGTGGCGTGGTGCAGAGTGAAGTGGCATGGTGCAGAGTGAAGTGGCATGGTGCAGAGTAGAGAGCTGCAGAGAAGAGATCAGTGGTGTAGGGCTGGGTGGACTGCTGTAGAGTGCATTGTCGTAGAGTATAGTGACGTAGAGTGCAGATGCATAGAATTTAGCAGTGTACAATGGAGAGTAATAGATTTGAGTGGCATGCAGTGGAGTATGCATGTTGCCCTTCAATTGAAAATGACCAATACACTTGCACAGACATACAGTTTATCTAATGAAACTACAGTTTACAAATACTTGCACAGTTCTTTTAATGGTTGTGGTGTGCTAGAAAAACACCCTTTCCTACCCCTGGTATCCAGCAAGAAGGTTCCATAAATCCTCTCACTTTGAAGTCAAAGAAAGAAGAGTCAACTCCAAGCTCCCAAGAAAGACGGATCCTGACGTTTGCCCTCTATCTTTGAATGCAAGGCAAACGTGACAAGATAAGAACAAGATTTACAGGCCTGTTTGCAGAAAGGAGCACTCGTGGAAGAATACAAGGGGAGGTAGTGTGAAAAGGCTTTGCTCCTTGGGAGGGACGAACTCACTCTGGCAGCCTAAAAAACAAAGCCAGCAAGTTGAAAGCCAGAAAATGTGAGTCACAAACCTTTAAGCTACTGGTAAGCAACGGTTGGTAAAGCATACCTAGGGAAGATTTCCCAACGTCCCCAAAATGTATTTAGCCAGGTGTCTGGTAGGCTTGGACCAAAAACAAAAACAACAAGCATTAAAAATGCAATAGGTCTCGCCTTTCATTAAGTTAAAGCCATTTGCTTTGCTATACAATACTATTAGCAAAGCAAATGGCTTTAACTTAATCAAAGGCGAGACCTATTGCATTTTCAAAGCTTGTCTTAAAAATGCAGCCTATTTATTTTATCACATCAAACTCTCTCTTTCATGCAAATGCCCTTAGTTAATCTCTTGAATACCGGATCCAGCTAGAGTGATGCTATAAAAATGTTAATATTCAGTATTGAAGTCCCTTTTTGGAACTACATAATTTACCGTTTAATTCACTAACGTGGGTGAAAACAGATTTTATCCCAAACACGCATTCTTCTCTACCTCATTTAGTAACATGCTGAAACTGTGTTAACCAAAACCCCGATTTTAATTTGTGCACACTCCATGTTAAAATGAATGGTTGGGATGTATTAGTTATAGCATTTGGTTTGCTGTGGTTTAAGATCCCACCACACACCCCGAAACATGGCACCCGCACACGATGCAGCCCACCCGGCACGTTGTGCTATCTATTTATAGTGGGAACTTGCATACCCAGGGCAGTTCCTGCTGCCACGAGACACGCAAACGATCCAATACATCATGACAAGGTGAGGAGAAAAACTGGCACACTCCATGAGGACTTTTAGAGCTCACAGCGTCTTCAGCATTTGGGCAGGGCCATTCTTTCACAGTCCAGGTGAGGCCGTAAACTTTTGAAGACAAGTCACATTCTATAGACTGAACGTACCCAGGGACATGTTGATCTCCTTCATAGTTGCGGACCCATCATCGCTCCGTTTCATTACCTCGCTGCAATGACGGAATAAGCTGATGAGGTTTTTAATTGTACATTCATTTTTAACAAAGGGAGATGAAATGATTTGCCCAGAATCACAGAAAGTTACGCCCAAGCCAAGACTAGAACAGAGTTCCGAAGGCGGCAACTGTGCCCGCAAAGCCACATTCTCGCCATTTTTCACAACCTATGCACAATGTACGTGCTGAAGCGCTACAGTGACACCTATCTTCTGTAACCAAGCGGACACTAAAACACTTATTGTAATGTTATTTGTGCACTGTGAGAAGTTGGCCTGATGTATGATGTCACTAGTTATAGTGTACACCTTATATCAGTCCAAATACCCTTATGGTGATTGGTTGTAAAGTCAACCTTATAGACCAGCTATCCTAGTGGTAGCATGGACAAGAGCAGTCTTAGGCTAAACTCTGAATGGCATGTGAAGCCAGCTGTGATACCATATATAATCCCTTGAATACCAAATGAAAGGACACCACAACAGATATGAATGAATGAATGAAATAGATTTTATCACGCGCAACTTAGCCCAATGGGCGTCAAGGCGCCTAAATCAAAATACTACAACTCGCAGATCAGAACCAGCAGTATCTCATTGATAAGCCATAGTGAAAAACCACGTCTTCAGAGCCTTTTTAAACAAGTCAATTGAGGGAAGGGTTTTAACCTCAATTGGAAGAGCGTTCCAGAGCTTGGGGGCGACTACAGAAAAAGCTCTCGCTCCCCATCTGGCTAGTCTTGTACGAGGCACTACCAATTGAGATAGCCCTGCCGACCGAAGTGATCTGGAAGGGATATAACGAATCAGCAGAGATCCCAATGCATCGTTAGAGCCAGCCATAAGGGCTCTGTAAGCAAGACAAAGAACCTTGAATGAAATTCTGTACTGAACAGGGAGCCAGTGAAGCTTTTTTCTAGCCGTCGTGGCTGAGGACGCCAAGGGAAGGGCTAGGACAAAACGTGCAGCGGCATTCTGCACGATTTGCAGTCGCTGTATAAGGCCCTTGTTGGACTCCACATACAGGGAGTTACAATAGTCGAGCCTAGAGCCAACAAGGGCAACTGCAACCTGCATGCGTGCCTGGGGAGAGAGATAGTCACGGATCCTATTCAGGATCCTGATAACCCCCCAACATGTAGCTATTGTCCTATTCACTTGAGGGATCATAGAGAGTGAGGTGTCAAAGATCACACCCAGATTCCTGGCTGATTGGGAGGGGGTGGGGCAAACACCAAGAGATGTAGGCCACCAATCACTCGACCAAACATCATGGTCTTTCCCAAAGATCAAAACCTCCGTTTTGTCGCCATTTAGCTTTAGTGAGTTGATGATCATCCAGTCTGCAACAAGTTGCATGCAAGACCTAAAGCCAATGGCAGATGTATGAGCGGAGGAATGAGCCAGAGACACCATGATCTGGGTGTCGTCTGCATAGGAGACCACCTCCATCCCCTGAGATTTTACTAGTCGGGCAAGGGGGGCCACATAGATATTAAACAAGGTCGGACTAAGAGCCGACCCCTGTGGCACCCCACATTGCAATGACTTTGCAGGGGAGAGAAAGTCTCCGAGCTTCACTCTCTGTTCTCTCCCAAGAAGGAAGGAGTTGAGAAGATCCAAAGCCTGCCCAGTGATCCCCGCCTCCCTTAGCCGAGATGTTAAAATGGCAGGAGACAGGGTATCGAATGCAGCTGTAAGGTCCAAGAGGACCAAGATCGTAGTATGGCCGCCATCCACTTTACGACGGATAGTATCGACTACTACAGTAAGTGCGGATTCAGTGCTGTGATGTTTTCTAAATCCGTGCTGTGTGTAGTCGAGATATTCACTGGTCTGAAGGAAAGTGGAAAGATGGAGATTAAGATGAGCTTCCAATATTTTTGCAGAGGCAGGAAGCAAAGAGATGGGCCTAAAGTTTTTAAGGAGGCCGGGATCTAAAGAGGGTTTCTTTAGAAGAGGCTTTACAATAGCCTTCTTCCAGATTGAAGGAAATAAACCCTGAGTGATGGCCCTGTTCATAACTCCCAGCATAAGCGGAACAATGCTGTTTCTGCATTCCTTCAATGATTTTAGCGGAAGCGGATCCATAGGGGAGGAAGATTTTATCTTGTCAAGAAGAAGGTTAAGTCCTTCTAACGACAGTAGTGGAAACTGCCTAAGAAATTTAGAAGGTCCTTCATCCAAACTGTCCAGCTTAGCTATAGCGGGAGGAATGCCCTTGTCTAGAGAGCGGCATTGGGCTTCCAAAGCAACATGTATATCCGAGATTTTCCTAAAGAAAAAGTCAGAGATATTATTGCAAAGATCCTGGGAGCTGACTACAGGATCAGGGAGTTGGAGAGAGCAGAGTGAGTCCGCAATTTTAAAAAGTTCACTAGATGAAGTAAGGGAGCTCGTAAGATTAGAAAAATATTCTTTCTTCTAACCTAAAACTCTCCGTTTATATTCTCGTAGAACAGATTTATATGTCTCACGATCATTCGGGTCCCAAGACTTCCTCCAGCATCTCTCGCTACGCCTACATTTCTGTCTCAGAAGTCTCAAGTGTTCAGAGAACCAGGGTGCAGTAGGTTTCTGTCGCGCTACATATCGGAGGGAGGTAGGAGCAAGCTCATCCACTACTTTGATGATAGAATCCGTGAGTTCTTGAGCTGCCTCATCAGCATCTTTCAAGGAAAAAGATTCTGATATCCCAATATGAGAGCCCACAGTATCATCCGTGATATTTCTAAGATTTCTCCTAGGGATAAATCGAGAGTTGAAACGCTTAGCTGAGGACAAGGAGGAAAACTCGAATTTGAGTGGAACAGCAAAGTGATCCGTCCAAATCAGAGGCAGAGGCAGTCCAACAGATAGCCTAAGATCGCTAGAAAATACCCCATCCAGGGTATGGCCAGCTATATGAGTGGGGCTGCTCACCAGTTGAGACAAATCACAAGCCCCAAGTGACTCTAGTAGTGTTGAAGTATCCTTAGAGTTGACTTCCTCAAGGTGGAAGTTGAAATCACCCAAAACGGAAAGATCCGTTCTCCCAAAGTAGGGTTCCAAAATTCGGAGCAAATCAGAAGGAAAGCTGGCCCTAGGGCCGGGGGGTCGATATAGAAGAATCCCAGTAAAGGAGACGGATGGAGTGCAATGAATGCAAAAATATAGTGCCTCAAAACAATCCCCGGGCAAGGATATGGATTTAACAGAGCATGATAAGGAAGATTTGAAAAGAACAGCAATTCCTCCGCTTCTACGCAGTTGTCTATCCTGCCTCAATAGTGAGTAGCCATCAGGGATGGCCAGCAGTAGGTCATGGCCAGAAGTATCTGAAGCCCAAGTCTCTGTGATGAAAACCCAGTCAGGCTGTCTTTCCACTACAAATTCATGAAAGAGAACATTATGCTTAATCAACGATCTAGCGTTGAGTAAGAAGCCAGTTTTAAGCTGCAGAACCGGCAAACATCCAGAGTAAGAATGGGATCTGGTAATAGTAGGGGTAGGACAGCAAAAGGAAACCTTGCAGATCCGGCATCGCTGAGAATGCAAAATACCTTCAGGAGAGAAGCGGTGAGCGCATCGCTGCGCTATAGGTCTGTAGGTCAGGAGTTCCGAGATGGAGTAGTGTCTATACGCCGCATTAGATGAAGAGCTACAATCCGCCGAGTCCAGCCCGCCCTGCAGCACGTCCTCAGCGCGGACGGGCGCAGACGGGCTGAACTCAGGCGTAACTCCGGCGGAAGTCAGGCGATGACGCTGCGCGATGACGCTGCGCGAGGACATGGCTGCTAGTTATACAGGTGGAGCCTCCTAAACGAGGACTAGACCAGGATCTCTCTCACCCCTCACCCAATATGGCCGCCAACGAGACAGTGGCGAGGGACCCGCGAAATGCGGTGGAATCAAATTACAATGCAAGTGAGAGTGACTGCGTGCAGGTAAGCGAGGCCAGCACAGTTAAAAACAGGGTAAATAAGGGCTAACAAAACCACAAACCCAAATAGCGAAAACGGGATATTTTAAAAACAAAGCCAGAGCTAAGCAGTGAGAAAGCGCTGCAATGAAATGCGCGAGAGCCAAAAATAATATATATAAAAAGATATATATATAAAATAAAGTGTATTTATTCTAAGCAAACCATCAGCACTCTTTATGAGATTAGAGGCAAGTACAACACAGTCTTATTTAAGCATACATTAAGTCACACAGGTAAGTAATACAGTTAGGCCCTAGGGGCCACGCAAACCATATACTAAGTAAGTGGTATAAGAACCACTGTCACGGAAATAGAATAGGCCTAGGCCTAGGGAATCGCTGGGGCTACACTACACTAGCGTTAGTTAGGAAGTGGGAGGCCCACGGGATTCGTGTGCAGAGTGGAAACACTCACGCGTAATGCGTAAAAGTCAATAGCAATAGTACAGTTTAGAAAACGGTAGATTTAGGACACTTCCGGAGTAGCTAGGAAGTTGAGACTTGAAAACTAGACACTAGGATAGTCACTATCCTGATGAGCACCGGAGTACCCAAGTTACCTAGCCCACAGGCTGCGGGTGCATAGGGGTGAAGATGCGTCGTTTTCGTCGTCGACTCCTATGGATGCCTGAAGAAAGATGCTGACAGGCAGTCAGGGGAGAGTGTCCGGTGGATCCCAAGGCTGGGATCAAGAGGAGAAGAAACCTGCAAGCAGAAGGGACAGAGTCAAGGTCACTAGCCAGTGACCACGTGGAACCAGGAAGGAACCAGGTGATGTCGTGAAGATTGCAGGTGAAGGTGAAGCTTGTCGCTGCAGCCAGGAGGACCAGGAAGCGTCGAGGACGACCAGGACCAGGAGGCGAGCTGTCCCACGAAGGCTCTTGCTGTCGGCGGCGTCGAAGTTGGACTAGGACTCACCAAGCCTTGGCAAGCGGAACCCACGAAGAACAAAGGACTTGCTTCTGGTGCAGACCAGGAAGGTCTGGGGTGCTTCTTCTTTGCAGAGAAGCGGGAGCCAGTCTGGAGGAGCCAAACCAGCGCAGAAGATTTCAGGGTGCGTCGTCACGAAGGCCACTAGCCAGCGGGCAAGCAACCGGACAGACGCGGCAAGCAGGAAAATGCTGAAGGGCCCCACGCAGGACTCGTGGAGTGTGGGGGGCTGATCTTCGGTGCAGATGCTGCTTGGGGTTGGGGCTTCTCAATCCCCGGTGCACAACTTCGAGGGTACCTCAGAAGCTGCGCTGTAAGTTACTAGCCACTTTTTCCAGGTAGCCGGTCCCACGTCGCTCGTCGCCTCCACGGATCTCAGCTCTGCTGCAGATGTGGATGAGGGTCGGAGAAGTCTGGAAGTCAAGGCTCTGGTCGGACTCTGCAGTCGGTTCCTCGTAGAACGTTTCACAAAGCAAAGGGTAGTCTCTTGATGGTGCCTGTTTGCACAGGGTAGCCACTCCTTGGCCACAAGGGAGATTCTTCAGTCTTCTTCTTTCGTCGAATGTCGAAGGTCCAGAGTTTCTGTTCAGTTTTGCAGGTTCAGGATAATCTAAAGTCTTGAGGCCCAACTTCCACTCTTATACTAATCTGGGGGGCTGGGATACCTGCTAGGTCACGCCTTATGGGTGGGACCTGGGAGGGGGTGGTTACACCCACTTCCCTTTGTCCAGTTTCGCGCCAGAGCTGGGGCTGGAGTGCCCCAGCGCCGGTTTGAACTGGACTATGCAAGGAACACCTTGTGTGCCCCAGGCATGTCTCATTCCTTTCAGCCCACCCTGCCCCAATACACTAAAGGCTGTCTGGGGAGGTGCTAGCACCTCCCCAAGCAGGAAACCTATTGTCCAGGCCTCCCTGGCTGGGATCACTCCCAGCTGCAGGAGGTCAGACTTGTGTCGTGGCAGCAGCATCCATTTTGTGATGCTGAGGCTTTGGTCAGAGGCTAACAGTTGAAGGATGATTTTAACATGTCTTTCCCTCTAGAAGGGGGGAATAATATCCCCATGTCCAGAAATGGCATGGGGGTATTATTCCACAGTGTTAGACACCTTACACGACATGTTTCGATAAAGCCAAACCATAGTTACCATAACCGTTTAAGATTATAAGGCACTTTAAGAGTATATGGTAGGCTATATCATAGAACAGCTATAAGGACAAGGTTCCGAAAGCTGCAGACAGGCTCAGCTCATGCTAGAGCACCATCTCACATGTTACCAAGCACTCTGCCTCCAGGATTGTCAAGGCCTGCCATAGGAGTGACTGATAGGTACACATGTGTCTATATGTAAGTTAGGTATAGGAATACTACACCTAAGCAAGGGGTGATTACACGACCTTGCCCCAGCTGAGTGATCAGCCAGTTGTGTCAAAATGGAAGGCCAGGCCAGGGGTGGCATAATACATGCTGCAGCCCCTGGTAGGCCTAGGGTACACCTATGCCCTGGGTACCTAGGGTACACTGTACAGGGGCCAATAAGGTGATCCTATCCAAATGGGTTATGCACCTAAAGCACATAGTATTAATTTAGAGAGAGAACAGCAGGGCTGTGGGTCTGATTAGCAGGCCCACAGCCACATCTAAGTCGAAAACCAGTAAAGCAAAAGCAAAAAGTGGGGGTGAACATAGAAAGCAGACCCTACTCTCCTACATGCACCAGCACAGTTAGTGTACTGGCCGCACGTGCCGAACCTTCCGTTTAGAAGCAGCTTGCATTAGGGGCAAAAAAACAACACGAGGTGGGAAACAATAAAAAAACAAGCTAGATAGGAGCGATACACCGTATGCAGCTCCTTAAACTGAAATAATGGAGTGGAGAACTTGGAATGCGGAACATCTGTGTAGTGAAGAGATAGCTCGCCGCGCCGCGATGCTATTGGCACAGTTGCAACTTCGTCACGGAAAACCAAGATGGCGTCGGCCTGTCCAGATGGGCCGTCTGAAAAATGGACAGGTCGGGAACAAAGAAGCCTAATTTCCAATCACGCGCCAGCGTTTAACAAACGCTGACGCAAACCAATGGAAAAGAGGGGCGGAGCTCCAAATCCCCTTCCGAAACTGTATTGATTACAAAAGGCCCTCGCATGGCGAGAGCAGCGCCTGCACGCTGCCAACGCCAGGCGAGACATAAAAAGGGGTGGGGGGTCCTCAAAGCATTGATTTCCCACATTAATTCCTGTGGGAAATTTTGGGATGCAATGAAGAAAAAATAGAATTACACTAAATTTGGCAGAAAGTTGAACTGTAACTCAAAGTGTGCTTTTCATTATTTGGTGTATATTTGTTCAGCCATTTGAGAATATTATGTTTTAAGAGGTACTCAGCGCTAAAAAAAACTGGCTAAAAAGTTAATTATACCTGGATTGTTGATGTTCAGACCGGCCCCTTTAAAGCAGACTAATCAATCCAGATTGGCATGCCACAGCCTGAACAATATATTTAGCAGCCATTATGGGATTTAGGGACATGGTCCATCTGTACTGAAAATGTATGGGAAAAAAAGATATAAGAAGGTAGAAAGAACACATTCTAACACTAAGGGGCATGGGGGCATCCTTCCACCTTGACTGGCTAGCCACATGGACAACATGCTGTGGCAGCCAATTTAAAACTCAAGGACGTGGTCCCAATTCAAGTGCATTTAAAGAAAGCCTGTTTTTGAGGGTGCAAAAAGGAGCACCTATAAAAGGGTGATAACTGATTCTCACAATATGATCATTTGCTGTTGGTACCATACTAATTTTAGGGATTGCGATTGGTTCAAAAGGTGATTTTTCCTTGTACAAAATGCTGATCTTATGCAGAGGTTTCATGAACCATATGTGAGAGAAAACTGTTTTGTCTCATGATTTTCTCATAGAGGTTAAAGAGACTGTTCCATAAGCTAAAATGAAGGCCTTTTTACTGTAAGTTCAAAAACTCTTCCTCTGCCATTTGAGAATAAAATCTGCCATTACTTCCAACAGCAGCAGCAGACTATCAGTCGACTTGCAAGTGTTCTACTACAGTTTCCCACAGTGCTCTAATGCACACTAAGAGCGCTAACATTCTATATTTATGACGAGGGTTGCACAACTGAAACCACCTTGATGGATCCAAAACTGCAAACCCTAAAGAAGTTTCTTTTGAAATAAACAAAATGAGGGGTTCTTACAGAAATTAAGCTTAGAGCTCTAGAAAGCTAAAATGAGGACATCTTCTGTGAGTTCTCAAATTTCTTGATCAGCCAGGTCGGGAAAAACAGCCTAACATACAGACTGAAACATGTACTTTTAGCAGACAAACAGCAGCCTATCAGTGAACCTCCTAGTGATCAACTGCAGCTTTACCACAAAGTTCTAATTAGCAGCTGGAGTACTAACGTTTTGTAATCAAGACAAACAAGTGAGGTACTCCTGAATGCATGAAGAGCAGTCCGAAGTAAATGAGCATTGGGGGTATTGATGCAAGCATGAAACCACGGGGATAAAAATATGAGGGGAGGTGTGGGATGATTTTAATAATTTGAGGCATAATGTATTTTAAAAGGGGCTACGAAAAGACAGACATCTGCATAAATATAGCATCCCCTTCCAACACTATTTTACACAGCCTACCCATCTTCTCTTAGTTTTTTTTTATATGAAAAAATGAAGTTCAGTGATAAAACCAATGGTTGGGGTGACGTTATAGTAAGGTGGTGTAAAAAAAGCTCAAACTAATGATTGAATAACAAAACACCTCTGAAATTCACCAGTTATAGTTTACTGAGCTAACTATACCTTACGTCCCTGTCATGCACTGCATATGGCCTTACATATTACTTCAGTCATGGTATAATAATGACCTCATATTACATTAGTGATAAGATCATAGTCATACACAGCATAGTTACTGAGTGTACATGTGCGGGTCGATAACATGGAAACAGTGTAAGCCCTGCAAACAAACGAATCTAGCAATACTACTGGCTTAGCTCTCCCTTTGAATGTCCTGCCTTACTTGCCTCTAATGCCCAGGCAGGGTGAGGCGATGTCAGGTATTGAAAAAAAATAATCTTCCAGGATTTGCTGCTAAGGCAGCTGGGGTGAGCAGCAGGACATTACATGTTTTTTATTATTTTGTTTTTTTTAATGAATATTAACTGTGGAAGCAAGGGAGAGGTAGGTTGAGTGTCAGAATACAAGTATGTTTGCCATTGTTAGTGTGATGTTGTGAAAGAGGAGATCTAAGGCAGTCAAAGACAATGCATCAAATTAGTATGCTATGGCATGTTCAAAACAGTGTATGAACAAGAAAACTGTAAATGGGATAGACTTCAATGCTAAAAAGTTTGATGTTTAAAGGTTTAAAGCAGCCTCATCAGCAACTAAAGCTTTGCTACCTTTGCGTAGGATTTCATTTGAAACCTCTCAATGGAGAACAACCACATTATAGTTTCCAATCCATATAGAATACTAGAAATCTTTACAATGTATCAGTTAATTGAAAAATCTATAATGCAGTTACATACCATGCAAGAGAAGTCATCAGTATTGAAAACTATAGAGAAGCTTCAGTACAACCCACAAGTGTCTAAGTGTTTCCCAGATGTAGTCCATGTACCTTGGGCAATAGCCCATCCCACCAAATGCATGTTCAGTAATGGTGGCCAAGCTACAGAATGAATGCAAAGAACCAAACCAGTGAAACATCTTGGCTTTAAGAGCCAAAACAAGCCAAACTGGCAATAACAATTCTGTCTCGCATTCTTACTCTATTGGCTTTGACTTCCTCTCTCTTGCCATCTTAAGTTTTCCATGTCTTTTACTCTCTTATCTATTTCTCCACTTTCTTTGCTCCCTCCCTTTCTCCACCCTCCATCTCTCCACTTAGCCCTTTCACATACCCAACTACCTCTCTCGTTCATGGCTTCTCCTGCTGTTATTCTTTTTCACATTTCCTCTTCCCATCATGCTAACGCAGTTATCAACCCTTTGCTCTTATAACTTCGACTCAGTTCACTATTGCCTCAAGATTCCCACAGGGCCTCAAGCCGAGGTGGAGCCAGATTTAAGCCTTCAGTGACTCACCCAAGGCTAATGTTCAACTCATCATGTGATATTGTTAAATGTATGTATTTGTGGGTAAATCATGCAGTGCAGCCCTAGACCCAAGCAGCAGCGGAGGGCTTAACAAGGTACATTTAGTACAGTGGTAGTAGCATGTCCACTACAAGATGCTAAATACAGAACAGCATGGGGTGAGTAGTTTACCGTTCAGACCAATCAACCTTGTAATGTGGTGTGAAGTAGGGGGATAGGACACGAAATAGTGACAGAAAACAGCCTACTGTACATTTGTATTTTTACATTAAACCAGTGTTCGAATTACGTTAAAGTATGGGAACTGTGATGCTGTGCGAGAAGGATCGGCTGGGTGAGTGAGCGAGTATAGCCGCGAGGTCAAAGGCATGGCTAAAAAAAACATATATATGCTGTCACTTTCTTCTATATCTTTCACTTTCAGGTAACTACATATAAAATAGGCCCAGCTTAAATGAAAAATAAATGCAAGTTAAGTTAATCAGTGGGAAATGCATAATCGTACATCATGAAACCTATTAGTTAAGGTCTGTGTCTGTAACAAGGAGCCACATAAGTGAATTCTGGTTGTTGCACTGGAGAATACTTGTGTATATTGAGTATAGTGTGTATGTTTAGTACTATGAAGTCACAGTGTGACAGACAGCACTATGAATATGCAAGTCATTATTTTCAACTTGCATTACACACAGGAGATCAAAGGCTGCTAAAAAAAATTGCAAAAAGAAGATAAAGTGCTTCCAAAATGTAGATTTTAATAACCTAGAGCGTACTTAGTGCAATTTTTTTATGGCGGTCCTTTAAAAGCGCACAGTTCACTGCTCAGCTGGTAACTTCCTTGCAACCACTGAAAAATCTGTGTCATCATCAGGAAGCGTTAAGGAATTCCATCAATTAAAGCCAATACCGGCTTACAAGCATCCTTTACATTTGCAGATTAACCAGTTGTGTACATTTACATTTCTTTCACACAAGCAGGTACCTTGGCAGGAAGTCTGGTTTAATGTCTGCCCCTCCCTCGGTTTCACTGGGAGGTTCCCTGTATTACACTTTTGCTGTCTTGGAAGGCTGTCTTTCACACAAAGTTGGGGGCACTGTTTTTCTTAAATTAAAAAAGTATGGGCACGTCAAGCCCCTCAGATCCCGTACCACTTCAACTTCTGTAAACACTTACAGTTTCGTGCAGGTTTGAAGCATGTAACAATATTTCATTGGCTTACCAAATAACTCATCACAAAAGGCATTCAAAATAGTAAACATAGGCACAGAACATGTTTATCAAAGTATGAGATGACCAAGTCGAATTCTAAAAGCATCTCGGTCACATTCAACTGTAGCTTAGTAAAAAGTAATTTGCAAGAGCATCATAACAAACTGTATGTTACGCAGTAAGCACAGCTCTTGTATAAAAGTTGATAAATTATTCTTACCAATTGGAAAGCAAAGGGCGATTAAAATAACGCATTGAACTAGAAGCAGTAATGGTATTCAAGAGTTATTTTCAGTTTTATACAGTGCGATCTTGACACAAAAGAACTTACAGCGCTTTACATGGACACCGAATTACACATACGTGGTCGAATTCTTCTTTATTTTCTTTTAGGCAAGGTAGATTAAGCGATTTGCATACAATCACAAGGTGTTATGGAGACGTCAGGACTCGAACCTAGTTCTCTTGTTCCAAAATCAGCACCTCTGTCCCTTGGGCCACACCTCACAAATAAATAGCCCTACCAACCGCCGCAACAGAAACAGCTTTCTGATTCAATAACGTTTTTTTTCCCAGTCTGCGCCATAACCGAAGAGGAGGAATTCTGCAAACCATCCCCAATTGAAAGAGTGACTGTCAGTTACAAAGGTGTGACTGGCCTCCAGAAAAACTGTTCAAGTCCACACACCCACTAGCCTGAAGCAACACGCAGTTCTGAAGAGAAGGGTTGAAATGCATTAATATATTTAATTATCGTGTTTACACCATAAACAAACAGGAAGTGCAATTACAATTTAATATAACTGTAAAGATCAAAGTAACAATTTAGTAACAGACATTTCTCAATATGTCTACGATCCACACACCCAAAATTTCCCTCGAACAGCCTTTCCACAAAGATCGGCCCTGCGGATTGATGTTGAACAAACGTGTTACCAAACAACACTAAATTAGTAGAATGAAACAAAAAAAACAACATTCCACAGTGTAGGGAACTGTTAAAGTGATGTTAAAACAAGGAATGTATACGAGGGTGAGTCTGCTTTGAAAACGAGAGTGAGGGTCGTACAGACTCAGCAACAGACCCCAAAAGCGGAATCGTGGGGAAACATTTTTTTTCTCCACACCGAAAAACTCCTCCCTGGAAACAAGACACCAAACTCAGACCAGGGAAGAGACCGGAATTGAGGCAGCCTTTTAACACCGGTGGCATAAACACTCACCAACAGCAGGAACAGAGCGGGCAGCCCGGCCATGGCAGCAGTCGTATAGCTCAGGGGAGCGGCCTCTCCGGTCTCTGTACGCCGAATTCCACAGCAGCTATACAGAGGCTCTTCAAAGATCCCACACGGGAGTAAAATGGAGCCAGCCGCACTCAGCCTGAGCCGCCAGGGAGGGGGAGGGAGCGGCCGTTCCAGAGGGTGGGGCGGGGCCAGCGCCGGAACCCTAGCCTCACCTGCGACATGACGTCACGCGCTCCAGGGTGCAGGTAAAGGGATACCCCACAGCTTGCGAGTCACCAGCCATTCCTCGCCCCGTGACGCATTGCCTATTCCTTCCTGAACCCATCTCGGGAGCAGGTGATCAGTAACGACCCTAGAAATAGGGGTCGCTGCTGAAAGCAGTAATTCTTGAAGGTACGAAAGCAATTTAAGGGAAACCTTGTCTGTCCACAAGCGAAAAGAAGTAAGTCACAGTGCTCGAGTTCGCCACCAACCGCTATAGATTATTAATAGTGATGGCACTCCCCCATCCCCAGCCTTTCCCCGCCGTTGGCGGCACTGAGAGATGAGAGGCGTCAAGACTCAAACTAATGCCCACGGTTTTGGAAGATACGAACTTTATTTTAATGGTGTTACATAACATAGGATTAATGTATTCAAATATATCTTTACAAAAAATAAAGTCTGATAATTTTTGGAGAAACTGTTTTAAGCCCAGCTAGTGTCGTATGTATAAACATTTAACGCCGATTTCCATTAGTTTTGAGAAAGGCGACCCTCTTCTCTGGCACTAGATAAACTAACCACCCCAGGCATACAGCGTTACCATAGAAGTCAGGCATTATCGGTACGCAAAGTGGAAAAGCAGAAGACAGACCTCCTTCTATCTAAACATTCTGCATCTGGGACATCCTTGTCTACATCTGTACTGCTCCGCCCTCAAACTACCCCACCCACATAATAGAATGTTACTTAATGTTCCTCATTGTTAACAAACTTGAATTGTACCCCTCTGTAGTATCTGGCTGGATACAGTCTAGTGTTCCATTGTGCCTGTAACCCACACTGAACACCCACCCACCACAGGCGTCACCAGTCAGGTGACCCTGACAATAAAAGGGGCCGAGCGCACGTGCTCGTGGCCAGTTCTACCGTACCAGTCATCCGGAGTCTGCGTCTCTCATTTGTATGCATGAGGGCCTGAGGGCCCAATCACCACATTGGCGACGAGGGGGCTGTGCCCTGGCGAGCAGCAGCCCAGCAAAAATGAAAGGAGGGGTGAGAGCTGCCTGCGTGTCAACCCCAGCAGGCACAGACAGTGCCTGATCACCTGCGGGCGTGCGAAGAGCCCCGGCGGGAAGCGAGGTGTCTGAGAGCCCACCTCACACCTCATAGGCCTGAGTTAATCTGCCCCCCTGCATGGAAGAGCCCTGGGGGAGAAGAGCAAGCCGAGCGGAGCCCACCCGCATCGGCCGCGGCACCGTGACCCCGCAACACGACGAAGTCGGGTGCCCACCACGACCCCGTTAAGCCTGCCGAGGTGCCCGTGGTGAAGCGCACGCCAAACGGAGCCCACCCGCATCGGCTGCGACCCCCGCGAGACGCCTGTACCACGCGGTGCCCACCCGCGGAAAGAAGCCGGCCCGCCGGCCGAGAGGAGCCCCGCGACGGGGAACACGGTAAAGACTAGGAGGTCGGGTGCCTACCCCGACCCCGGTGGTGCCTGCCGCCGAATACACCCCCTGGGACGACTGTTCGCCCGACGCGCTGCGGAGCCCACCCGCATGGCCGCGTTGAAGTGCCCCGAGTGGCGAGGGAAGTGTAAGCCGAGCGGGAGCCCACCCCGCAAGTGAGGAAGCGGACGGGAGGTCACCCTGCCGCGATGTGGAAGTGGGCAGAAGCAACACGAAGGTAAAAGCGGAGCCCACCCGCAGCACAACACGCCGGGTCTACTCCTTTCCCCACCCCGCCCGCGCAGCAGGAGAAGTGTGCGAGGCTGCCGCGGGAGGGAGGGAGATATGCCCAGGAACTGTATGCGGCCAGCGCCGCTTGCGAGAATAACTAAATAAAAGCCGAAGCTGTGAGGAGCTCAGCGAGTGCACCCCTACCCCCTCCCTGCCGCGCGTGGACTGCAGGAAGCTGCCGCGGGCAGGGAGGGCGAAAGGAAAAGTGAAGCACGGCCGCCGCCGGCCATGCAGGGTCATGCCCCACCTCACAGGACCCCCAGCAGCGCCCACAAGAGAGGCAAGCGGCCAGCGCCGCCAAAAGTGACCTGCAACTGAGTGCGCGTCGGCACTGACTGCCACCATGCCCCAGAAAGCCGCCAAAAGTGACCTGCAACTGAGTGCGCGTCGGCACTGACTGCCACCATGCCCCAGAAGTCCCAAATGTGCTGGCAAGCACAGCGTGGTGAGTGAGTTAGTCTCCCCCAACTCGTACACACACAACACAATGCCTGGACCTGTGCAGCACTGTCAATGCCTGTGGCCCCCCTGCCTCTACAATAAAGAAAAGTAAAGAGACTTACCTGCTGTCCAGCCACGGTCCTGCCCTCCACTGCTCTGCCATAGCTCCAGCCCGTCTCCACAGCCTACCAAAGCCTGGAAGAGAACAAGGAAGAACAGGTTTGCAGCAGAGAAGGTTGCTGCTGAAGGAAGTAAAGAGCAAACCCTGCACTGCCATCTAGTGGCCGGAGAGCAGCATTGCACCAGCTGCAGGAAAGGAATAGAGAGGCACGGGGAAGAGGCAGCAAGGCATGTACCGTAAGGGCAGACTGATGCACAATGGTGAGTGCACGGGGACGCGACGGGAGCGCACAGGAATGCGCCAGAAGCGCAGGAACGCGAAAGAAGTGCAAGGAAGAAGAGACAGTGTGGCACTGGGATGCCGCGCCATCCCCCAGCAAGACAAGGAGAAAGAAGAATGGTGTCAAGCCACATCCACCCCAGCAAGGACTGCGCTGTCGCCGCATCAAGTGGAGCGAACCCTCGAGCGAACTAAAGGACTCAGCGCAGATGTACCCCGGACGCGGAAGGTACATAGCAGCGCCTAGGAAGAGGAACCCACTGACGAAGATGCGCGCAGCAAGTATCCGACACTGGCGGGCTAAGGATGAAGAAGTACACCCAGTGGCGCCAAGAAGCCACCACATCAAGAAATCACACAGCGCAAAGAGCAACGCGACTCTGAAGATGTACCGCGACGGTACGAAGAGAAGCATGCACCAGCACTCGACAATTCAGCAAACACAGGGAGTCACACGACGTGACGCACCTCGTGAAGCCGGCCACCCAAGATGGTCGCGCGAAGGTTGCCGGCCACCCAAGATGGTCGCGCGAAGGTTGCCGGCCACCCAAGATGGTCGCGCGAAGGTTGCCGGCCACCCAAGATGGTCGCGCGAAGGTTGCCGGCCACCCAAGATGGTCGCGCGAAGGTTGCCGGCCACCCAAGATGGTCGCGCGAATGTTGCAGACCACCCAAGATGGTCGCAAGGAGGACGAAGCCGACCACCAAGATGGTCGCAAGGAGGACAAAGCCAACCACCAAGATGGTCGCAAGGAGGACGACGCCGATCACGAGATGGTCGCAAGGAAGACGTAGACCTACAAGAGGTCGGAGAGTGCACTGACCTGCCAAGAGGTCAGATCTGGAGAGAAGAGGAAGTCCGAAGGGACGTTAGTGAAGAGGACCCCAGGAGAGGTTCACAAAGAGGACCAGGAGGAGTAGGACAAGAGGTCCAGTAACATCACTTAACATCAGAAGCAACTACGAGACAGAAGGTCGCGATGATCAGTCCAGTCACAGAGTGAAAGGAAGACAGTGTCCCAGTGGCGGGACAAGACCAGAGGGAAACGCGTAGAGTGCACGCTACACGAAGAAGCCTGGTAAGGACGAGCAATAAGGCAGGAAGACTGGATCACGTCGCAATGGAAGGAGAAGGAGAACACCCGAAGAGGAAAGGAGAAGAGCACAGAGGTGTGCGTGAGAGATCAACACACACACCAGAAGGAGAACACCCGAAGAGGAAAGGAAAAGAGCACATAGGTGTGCGTGACAGATCAACACACACACCAGAAGGAGTACCCGAAGAGGGGAGTGAGAAGGTGCATGGCCAGCCGGACTCAGTACCTGGGAAAACCATCAGCACCACTGGGAGTATGCGTCGATGCGCAAACCCGCAGGTCACCCGGGGACGACAGAAGCGAGCAGGCCGGTCCGTTGGTAACAACCACCTCTGGGAAGTCACGGAAACAGGACCGTGGACATCCAAGGGGCAGAGGCCTCAGGGACACCGGTGGCAGCGGATCCCCAAGACGAGAGATGGACTGTTGAAGCTGGCTCTGAAGCTCCTGGGAGAACAAAGGCAGAGCGCGAAGGACCAAGTGCCAACAGCACCCTTTCAGGCGGAACTTCGGACACGGAAAGAGGACCCGTAGCGACTCCCCCAACGCGAGTGGAGCCACAAGGCGGCGGTCCACCGGTCCAGTGGAAACCTGGCAACAAAGGGCCTCCGGGTCGTCCAGTGAGAGGGGACACTCACGAGAGAGGGGTATCCGTGAGAGGGATATCCTGCAACGGTGAGTCCTGGAAGAAGACAACTACTCAACTACTAGTCGGAGGAAACACCTCTACCAGGGCGCCCAGCGGAAAATAGAACAAACAGTGGTCCACCACCATTCCACCCACACTTCCACCGATGGCGGTACTAGAAAGAGATGGTGAGGCGCACTTCCACGATGTAAGTCCAAAAGAACACATCCGCAGAGCACTCAGACATCGTGCCAAGGAGACAGAGTGGTCCCGGCTGTCAGAACACCCTCGCCGGCAGTTGACCATCAGCCAAGAGACTACGTGGAAGTCATGATCGCCAATTTATGTTTTGTTTGGAACTTGTGTTTTCTCCCACAGGTTCGGACTTCATTTTAGTTTAACATTCATTAAAGTTTGGGAGGGATGTAGTATCTGGCTGGATACAGTCTAGTGTTCCATTGTGCCTGTAACCCACACTGAACACCCACCCACCACAGGCGTCACCAGTCAGGTGACCCTGACAATAAAAGGGGCCGAGCGCACGTGCTCGTGGCCAGTTCTACCGTACCAGTCATCCGGAGTCTGCGTCTCTCATTTGTATGCATGAGGGCCTGAGGGCCCAATCACCACACCCTCCACTTGAATTCTACCCTTCCGCAATAACCTGTTGCGAACACTACCACCTACATACACACAAGATCGCTGACTTACTTGCACATTTTATTTTTTACAAATGACGTACTATTCTCAAATTCACACAGAAAATACATTTTGGGGAATACGGGATGCAGCACAAAATACTGACACCAGAATAGCGTGAAAAAGGCCGCTTTTTATTGAAACGGGTGCACATCACAATTATAAACCTGGGGCTACGCCTACAAAACTACCACCCCACTATGCAAGATAGTTACCTTTTGTTAACTAGCCCCACCCCTCAGCAATTGGGACCTTTAACCTCCCCTGCATGTCTACAGCAGCAGTTAACCCGTAACTAACCTAACTGCCTATTGAACCTTAAACTTCCTACCTAGTCCAAGCATGATCTTGCCTACCCGTTCCCTTTCGTGCTGTCAACAACAATAAACTTGGCTAAACTGAGCCAACTTGTCTTCCCAGCTATGCACCTGCCTCAAAGCAACAACCAAGCATTTCCCTATTTCCCCTGCACACCTGTTCCAACCCAAAGCCGCCAAGGACATAAACTACAAACAAAATTAAAATCCCCAAATAGCTGAATTTTAGGACTGGGAGGGAGCGCAAAAGTTCTCTGCTACCTACTACCAGCCACTGGGTTACCACAATGAAATGGTGGCTGGTATCCAAAATGAATATATGACGCTACATCGTGGTGTTTACACCGCGATGCCTTTACAACGCAGGCATTACAACGCAAGTCATTACGACGTGCGCTGGAGGGCACTGGATTTAGGAATATTATGATTTACTATTCCAACTCCAGTCTACGTACAGTAGGGAAGGTGTTGGAATAGTAAATCATACTATTCCTTAGGTTAGAGCACCATCCAGTGCAAGTCATTGTAATGACTTGCATTGTAATACCCACGTTGTAAAGGTATTGCTTTGTAAACACCGCAATGTATACGATGATTCACATCCTAAATGGCCCTTTTTTATATCTGGGCTGCATGGTAGCCCAAATGAAAGCCCAACCAGTACAAAATTTTGGAGCAGTCGTTTGGATTGATCCATTCCCAAAATTATCCCGTGGGGCAGACCTCCCTTTGGTCGAATGCCCCCCAAATCCCCATTGGGAACTACAGGAGGTAGCACAAACCACTGACACCAGAATAGTGGGAAAAAGGCAGCTTTTTATTAAAACAGGTGCTCATCATAATTATAAACCTGGGCATGCGGCATACAAAACTACCACCTCACTATACAAGATAGTTACCTATGTTAATTACCCCCACCCCTAAAAATCCCTCCCCCACAAAGCTCAAACCTGCAATTCTGTACCTCCTCATGGGATGATCCTCAGCAATTGGGACCTTTAACCTCCCCTGCATTTCTACAACAAATATTAACCTGTGACTAACCTAACTACCAAATAAACCTTAAACTTCCTACCTAGTCCAGGCATGGCCTTGTCTACCCGTTCCCTTTCAGCATGGATTGCCACTGTCAACAACAATTATACTTTGCTGAACCATGCCAACTTGTCTGCCAACCGCCACCCAGAAAATCCTCTAACAACGTTTCTGCCACCCCCCCCAAACCCTGTATGAACTTAGCACACATCAAAAACCTTAGCCAGGGCCTCCTGAACCTGAAGCAGATCCAATTGCATTCCCATGTAAGATAGATGAACGCCATTGCTTCTAAAAAACTCCACTGGAGACCGCCGGGCCTGTAACCAAACCTGAAAACAACAAAAACATGCATAAGAAAACAACATTGGCTTAGCAATCCTCTTCCTGTGTCTGTTAAAAATAACTTTCTTGTGTGCCAGCAGGTCCCCCCACAGCACCACAACGACCACCAGCAGGAAGAATTACAAAAATATGATACTTCGCCCTCCCCACTTCCATTCCACAGGGTAGTGTTCTGCACACCACTTCCTGTCCCTGTACTGCCCAAATCCTACCCCTCCTGCCACACCCTAGTAGCTTTGCACGTCCTAAACCAACTCTGCTTCTACCACTAAGGGCACCCCATTAAAGGATTCCAGCAAAGAAGGCCACATTCTCAAATCCTCCCTGGTCCCTGCTGATAATCGAACATGATGATGCAGCAAAGTAGCCCCAGTCTCCTACAGAATATCCTCTCAGCTCTCACCATCCGCCATGCAAACTTTAGATGGCCTAGCAGTACTTGCACTTCTCTCACCGTAACCTTGCGCTTGCCTAGCATTGCGCTCCAGTAGTGAGAGCATAGTCAACTTTTTCTCCTCTGGTAAGCGAGCCTCCACTGCTACTGAGTCAATCTCGATGCTCAAAAATGACAGTACCGTGCTGCGTCCAACTGTCTTTTCCGGCGCCAGGGGCACGCCGAGGTCATCCATGAGCTCCTAGAAACTTCCAACATGTGCTGGCACTCTGTGGAACCGGACCAACCCACAAAGAAAACATCATTTAGGTAATGAGTCACCTGCGTATGTCTCGATCTTGAAGCAAAGGCCCACTGAAGGAACGTTCTGAAATGCTCAAAAAGAGCACAGGATATGGAGCGTCCCATAGGCAGCTCCTTATCCACATATTACTGGCCTTCAAATTGAATGCCCAGTCAACAGCTTGTTTGGCATCCTCCTCATTCTCGTAGAATGCCAACCAAAATTCCAAACTATATAACTTAATGGACGTACAAGGTTTTTGCTCCAGATCCCTGTCCCTCCGATCACCCCTGAACCAGGAGCCTGGTAATTCTGCTGGTTCCCTGTGTACCCTGACTGCTGTTGCGACTGTCCCATGGCGGAGTGGACTGACCTGCCATTCCATAACAATTGATGAGGGGGTTGTCAGGCATCCATGTTAATTGGGGGAAGTCACAGGTTTTTCCACTCACACCAGCGGTGACTAGATTTCCATTGGATTTTCCACTGGACTGGTGTGACGCTGACGTGCGTTACCTTGGAATACAGGTCACCAGGGATAAGGAGGAAACTATAAGGGCAAATTATGGTACGGCTATTACACGACTCAGTGCCAACATTACACGGTGGATCTCCTTGCCGCTGTCGTTAGCGGGAAGAGCGTACCTCATAAAGATGGTTATACTCCCGCAATTTCTTTATCTGTTTCTTAATGTCCCGTACCACCCTGGGCGGCATTTTTTTCAGTCATTACGTTCTGAACTGATCGGACTATTTTGGGGAGGGAAGCAACCGAGGCTTAAATGGTCGACTTTAACGCGAGCTTATGAGCAAGGGGGGGTTTGATGTACCTGACTTTGACCTTTATTTTCTAAGCGCGCAGGCACATTATGCCTATTACTGGATATATCCCCCTCGATACATGCCACAGATAGCTGTAGAAGACTGGTTGGCAGACCCTATACCACTGAATGGTCTGATATATGGAAATGTGCGTGCACGCACGACACCACCCACTACAATTACAGGTACGGTGGATGCATGGCACCGGATAGTATCTATGTTGGCCCTGCCCTTTCTGTATTCCCCACGGCTCCCTTTGACTTATCACCCTAGTCTATCATTGTTGCAAGAAAGGGTGTTTTTTAGGGTTGTGCCAACGAGTCCACATTCACGTGTGGGGAGATTTGTTTGACTCTGGAAAGTTTCGTTCTCTTGAGCAATTTTTACAGAATACACCTCATACGCCTTTAGATGTGTTCCTTTATGTGCGTCTACGGCAGGGAATACAAACAATTATTCCTGACTTCCCGCAGGAGCCCTTGAGTCTCCCTCCGCTGCATCAGATGCTGGGATCCACTGATGGGAAACATCTAGTATCAGTCCTATACACCAGCATACGGTCACACAGGGAGGGAATTCACAGTCCATCTCGTGTGCAGTGGGGAGAGGATTTAGGGCAAGAAATCACTGATGACCAGTGGAGATATTGCTGCCTCCAAACTGCACATATCTCGGCAAGCTGTGGGCTTTGAGTGCTACATTATAAATATATGCATCGCTTATACTATACGCCGCTCAAGAAATACACATTTAAGCTGGCAGACACTGATAGATGTGAACGATGCAAACAGGCAGGTGCAGGGTTCTTACATCTAGCGTGGTTATGCCCCGCAATACAAGAATACTGGGGGAAGGTGTTTGTGGCGCTTGAAAAGATGACGGGTAGATTAATAGAACGGGACCCTTTGCTTGCACTCCTAGGATACACGGCAAGGATGCCTGTGGCCCATAGGAAGTTCCTTGCTGTTAGCCAAGCGACGAGTAGCGTGTCGATGGGGAAGGGGCAGAGCCCCGAAATTCAAAGAATGGTTGGCGGATCTAACATATTGCCAAGAACAGAATACCATCTATGCTGAGACAGTACCGCATACCTCCAGACCTAGAGATGTATGGGGGCCTCTCCGGGGATATCTAGTATCACAAATTTCTGCAGATGCGCATCCTACTCCAATTACAGTCCCTTGAGTTACAGTGGATGAGCTTCGGAAACATATGATCCGTCCAGGTTGTCGGTCTGGGGCGGGGGTCCGATCAGGTAGCCTCATATGCGCCTTGGGTTGCCAACAGAAGATATATCTATCGGTCCTTGGGTCTTCACAACTGGTACAATCCTATTGATCTTTGTATAATGATGTGCTCCTTTGTAATTGGTGTGTCCCCCTGGTGGTACTGTGAAACTAAAGGGTTTGTTCATCACCTATGTAATAGTTGCGGCACCAGACTGAGGAGATTATTGTGATTCACTGTACATTGCATTGGTATACATTGTTGTACCTTATGTTAAAATTACAAATAAAGGTAAAAAAAAAACAATTGATGAGGGGGTGCTTGCCTGCACACTTAGAGCACTCATGACAGAACTTGCAATAGTCCAGGGAGCAGATGCCTTTAATAAAATCCCAACATGCCCCAGTCTGCCCCCCTTGACTTTTCCATGCGCTCCCACCCCTCCTCGGGTGGGTTGGCCCTGAAAGGGCCAATATACTGTAGATAGGCAGCTGGCGGTAAAGATGGTCTTACCAAACTTGGATTGCCCTATAGTGTGGTGCAAAGATCAGTATCTACCTCACCCCAATGCACTTCTTGATCTACAGGAATGGGCACCCTGACCTCATTATCGTATTGTGCCCAGGCACAACCCCCATAATTAATCTGTGCCTTCCTGATCGTGTCCATGAAATTAAAAATTGCCACACACCTCTCTGGGTCCTTCTCACAGTACACACTTGGGTAAATATAAAAAAAACACCTTCCAATTCTCAATCGTGAGCGGCCCCTTAGGGCACTTGGCTAGCTCATGTCTCTCCTCTTTTGAGTCCTCCTTAGTCCTCAGCTCCCTGTGCTGCAGCATCAGCATCTCCACATACTCCCTGTTCCAGATATTTCCTTTGTTGCCAATATAGGGTGGGCCCCAGTGGTTTGGAAGCCCCCATGTAGGGAAGTTTCTGTAGCTCTGTGCTTTGTTTTCCCTCACTCTTCCCCGCTGCCTCCTCCTCTATGCCTCCCACACTGCCCCATCTACTCCCTTTCCCACCCCTTGTTCCTTCATCCCCTGTGTATTGCGCACCGTACTCACCTTGGTACCTGACGTACTCTCCTTAACCTCCTGCTCCTCAACCTTCTTCCCTTCAATTACCTGATCGTCCATACCTATCCCCTGTCAAAATACGGCGCTTTTTGCAGCCGCAGCATTTCCCCAACCTGCAAGTCCATTGCATCCACACCCACTGACACCACAGCGGCTTCTGTGCACTCTCTCCTGCCTTTATTATGGGAGCCAGGGTTGGTGCCCGTTCCAGAGCCCACCGTTTTGCTGCCTGTTGCTTTCTGGGTAGAAGACCTTGACTGTCGTTCCTACATTGTCCATCCGATTGACCGGGCTCAAAAGCAGAACGATGGAGGAGGAAATCTCCTCATGTGGCTCTAGGAACCCTGCAGCACCGACCCCCCCAGTCCCAGTCACTGGCTGTGACCTTGTAGGCGATGCAGGTCACTTGGGCCCAGCATCAGCCCCATGGCTTTGTGTGCTTGGCCAGCTCGCCTGAGGTTACAGCAGCCCCGCTTACTTACCTCTTCTACCTGCCCAGCTAGGGTCCGGCGAGGTGGCGAACATGCCCAAACCGCTGCCTCGAGCCCCGCTGATGCTCTCCTTGCCGGCTGACCACCAGCCGCCCCGACAGCCACCACAAGATCCGTGCACCCGGCCTCTTCCAGGAGCCATAGCTCCTGGGCAATTTTTTCCCCCGCAGACCACATGGGAGCCAATATAACAACAGGACAGCCGATCAATGAGAAGACAAATCACCTACCTCGCACCTAACTAAGCGCCAAAAACTCTCTGCTACCTACTACCAACAGGCAGGTTACCACAATGAAATGGTGGCAAGTGTCCAAAATGGCCCCGTTTTAAACCTGGGCTACATCGTAGCCCAATGATAGCCCAACCAGACCAAAATATCAGAGCAGTCGTTTGGACTGCTCCAGTCCCCAAATTATCCCGGGGCAGACCTCCCTGTGGTCGGCTGCCCCCCAAATCCTTATTCGTATTATTCAGCATGTTACACAGTACATTTTCACTCCGACGGGACCGTAGCGTATTATTTAGCTCACTCTTTTAGAAGTTGCAAAGGTAAGCGTTCTTGTATAGGGAAGTGTGGGGAATTGTAGGGTAACTGCTGAAAGCGAGGGTCACTGGTAGCCTCTTTTAAACTTCAAGCTCCAATTTACATATCTATAAATCCACCTCACACAAAATTTCTGTTGACAGTTTAGATATTGTCCTCTGTGTTCTACTGTCAATTTTAGTGCCACAACAGTAATAGGAGGGAAATATACTCTGCAGTGGAATACCAAAAAAGTGGTGGAATGGGAATACAGCCCTGGGACCATACTCTGTACTTGTTGATATTCTGTGCTGACAGGCCAATATTTTCTTTTAGATAGCCTGGGCAAAATAACTGGACGTGTTTTGCTTTACAGCTGCAGAGAGCTGGGTTGACAAAGAGACTATCCTCACAGAAGTACAAGATGTCTTCTGCAAAGGAATAGAGATCCTCGCTCAGACAATTTTGCTACATATGGTCTATGTTAAATGCACCAAAACAAAGAAAGTCCCTCAACGTCTGCCTTTTATTGACCAAATGTCGGCCTTCAGTTTATTTACTAGGTCTAAATTATGGCATAGATTAGCAAGGTTGGGGATCGACAAGGCCTTGCTGCAGGTGATGGAAGGCCTACTTAAGTAAACAAATGCTTTAATTAATTAAAGTACATCTGAGAAATGTTGCAATACCTTTTCCGTTCTCTCAGGCGTGCACCAAGGGTGTGTCTTAGTCCCTCTTTATATAGCCTCCAAAATAATGTTGATAAACACTTAGGTAAAAGCAACCCTGAAGTACATAAGCTGCAATAAGAAGATACAAGTACTCCTCTTTGTAGGTGATGCTGTTGTGTTTACACAGACACAAAATGCTGTGTGCAGCTTATTTCAGGAATTTGAAAATTACTAGAAATACAAAGACCTGATTATTAATTCTGCCAGAACCAAGCCTATATTAATGACAGCTCCTCTGAGAAGGCACCCGAAGTAAATGGTCAACAACGTCAGTCATGCCTGTGAGCGTACGATTCTTGGGAGTGTGGCGGCGAGATCACAGAGAGCTGAGCTGGGGTACGGCGACCTCCTCGAGGCTCTTGGTACTCTTCACTCCTCCTTGGTTCATGGTTTCGTGATCTTGGGGAGTAAGCTCGATGGTGTTGCGTCGGAGTTGGGGCAGTGGCGGCCCGCCTGTCCGCACGAACACAGAGTCTACCCACACTGCGCGCAGGAGGACGCTGTGGCGGCCCCCCCTGAGGTTAGTACACGACTGGACGCCCCGGCCAGTATGCTACAGTGTGTTCGACCTTCTGAGGGCCTGATCTGTCCCGGAGGCGTTGGACCTGAGTGGGATGTGGTGGCCTCATCCCGTGCATGCCCTCCTGCGACCCAGAGACAACTCCAGCAACTAATGTCTGTTTTGGCTGCTTCTGCCTTCCTGAGCCTTGCGTGCAGTGCAGACCCTAGGGCAGCACTGGGAAGCCTGTTTCCTCACGCGGCGGACTGTGTTGATGCTCAGAGACTTCCACCCCACCTGTGTGCGTCGCTTCTCTGTCATTGTTGGACATTCCTCTGCCTAGGAACATTGGGTATGGTGCTGGGTCGAGGGGTTGGCATGGGCAGAATTCCACAGAGTGGTCAGGGATGAGGCTGGCCCCTCGGGGGTGGTCGCCTAGTGGACGGGCGGGCTTGGGGTGGTGTGCTCTCCTGACATGGCTACTGGCACAATAGGTGCATAATGCTCCCCATTGTGGTTTGAGAAGATTGTTTTTGTGCTGTTCCTTGTTCACTTTAGGGGAACCTTACCGTGCGGGAGGGAGAAGCCGGGGGTCTGTGATGAAGGCCCTCCTCCAGTTTATAAATGCTTTCTCAACCCCCCCGTCTGGTGGGGGTCCTTTCCTACTTCTTTTTCCCTATTCTCCTACATTTCGGGTCTGGTTCCAGGGCGACAGGCACACTGCTGGGGGGGGGGGCCGTACTCATCTGCAGAGGTGCAGGGTGGGGGGTTGGGGGAGGGGACTCTGTATTCCTTCATCTTTTTCCATGGCCTCCTTTTTCTTCTCTGATTCTTTTTGTCTTTCTTTTTCTGGGATCAGCGTGATAATGCCTTGTTGCCGTTCCATGTGTTCACAACTTCCGGGGTGTTCTTGGGGAGCTCTGGCGGGGGACTGCGGGCGCAGCTGTAGACTATGTTTTTCTCCATCCTGATGTTCTTGTATTTGCGCCATTGACCGAATAGATTGCTGTAAATCGCTAACGTTCATTACTCTGCATATCCGTGATCGTTGTTTTAAAATTGCTTGTCACCTGATCCTTCTGCCTTGTTTCATCATAAAATGAACACCTCTTTCTCCTGGTGCCCTACTTACGCTGTCCACAGTATAAGCAGTACGATTTTGCTCCCCGAAGTGCTGCCGGTGTTTATACTTGTCGTTCTTGCTCTGATTGCTTAGCGGCCGGCCCTGGGGGGTTGTAGGCCCATACTTGTTCTTCTTGAACTGTCAATAAAGGTTTTCAAAAAAAAAAAAAAAAAAAACAACGTCAGTCATTCTGCAACTTCAATTATCTTGACATACACTTTAATCACAAAATAGACTTCATGCTTACTTGGAAAAGTCCATGATTGTACTAAAACAAACAACTAATTGTGTATTGCAAAGTAAACAAAAAATTGGGAGTCAATCTCTTAGTGTGATACTGCAGGGTTCCCAGTCATGCTGCATTAGCTGCAGCAGTCTATTGCTGCTGAACTGTGGGGTTACAATAAGACCAGGGATTTACAAATAATGAAATATGGATTTCTAAGGTCTTTACGAATGCTGGGTCCTGGAACCCAATTAGTTTCCCTGTAAACCTATTTCCAGCATCACTACACTGAGTCTCGTGCTGTATTGGCTATGACTTGATGGCTTGGTAAATGATGCAGCTGGTTTTGTAGATGGTGCGGTCTGACAAAAGGAGTCTATGGAGTTCCATCAGGATGGGGGTAACATGTAGGCCTGGGCGGAGTTCGTGGAACTCAGCGAAGTGACCAAAAAACTCTGCCGCGCTACTCGGAGTTTCGCAAGCAACAGAGTGCGCTAGGTCGCGCCAGCCACGTAGATTTTTAGCACCAGGTGTTTATCCTTTACTGGAAAATCAGCACGAACAGCACCATGCACAGCGTAAGAGGGTGCTGCTACTTTTTGCTGATCAAGTAGATGTTCTACTGGAGCTGCAGCTTCCTCAACGCAGATAGAATATTTCTCAACGTGAGCGGTAGCGACCGCCCGCATTGAGAAATCTCGGCAGAAGGGGGTCTGGAGTAAGATTTACTTGCTCACCCGTGACAACTTAACACTGGCAAGAGCGAGTGATGAGAACTCTGCTATGCAAAGTTTTTCGCAACTCCATGCACTGTGCGGAGTGGGAAAATCTCAGTGAGCGGAGCAGAATTTCACGCCCAGCCTAGTAATATGAACATATTTTCTCATGCCCTAAAGGAGATGTGCTGCAGTATGTTAGATACCCGTAATAGGTGCCCTTGTGTTGTCTGCAAGGCCATGGAGCAGGGCGTTACCGCCATCTAGATCAGAGAGTGCAAGGACTCAGTGCTGAAGTCGCTTTCTGAAGTGAATGGTTTCATTTTATTTAGAAGTGAGAACTGGTACCAGACCATATTTTTATTTTTTGTCACTGTGTTCCTTGAGGATGGTGTTGGAGTTTGGGTGAATCCAAGAGGCATGGCATTCAGTTAAAGTTGGCCTTCAAAGCTGTCATTGTTCATGTCATTGATCTGGGTTTGTACTGTTTCTTAGCAAATAGTAGGAATTGTATCTTGGTTGGGTTGAGCATCAGTTAGGCCCTGGACATCCAGGTCTGGATGATGTTCAAACTATGTTTGAGGAGTTGGATGTCTGAAGCAGAGAACACTTTAAATTAAAGTTGTTCATCATCAGCATGTTGGTGAATCTTGATGCTTTGATTTGTGAGTAGATCACCAAGCGGTTTCATGTAGAAATTAATTAAGACAAGTGACGTTATGGAACCCAAGGCAACTCCACATGTCCTAGGGAGTTGTTGGCACCCAGAAGTACCCTTGTGGACAGGCTGGTGTTCAATTGAAAGGTAGGAGGAGAACCAGTAGGTGACATTGCCAGTGAATCCCATTTGAGACTCTTGAGTGCTTATGAGGGTTGCATGGTCGACTGTGTCAACAGCAGCTGAAAGATCCAGCAGTATCAGGAGGCAGGAGATATCTTCATCTCTGGTCAGGAAGGCATTGTCTGCAATGTGTAAAATAATGGACTTCATGCTGTAACGTGATTTGTAGCCAGAGTGGTAGTCTTAATGTTATTTTGAAATTGGAAATTGGTCTACCATTTCAATGATTTTGCAGATGGGTTGTCAGTGAGTAATGGACTAGTAGTTGGCAAGGTCATCAGGGTCTATTGTAATATTATTTAGGAGTAGGGGGATCTTGCCTGACTTCAGAGCTTCTGGAAAGATGCCTTGAGTGAGGTAGGCTTTGACAGTGGTAAGCAGGGTTGAGAGGGCTTACCCATAGACAGCTTTAATTTAACAAAGGAAGAGAGTAGGATATCCTCTTCAGAAGATGTGGCTTTGATGGAGTTGAGTATATTGGCGAGATCTCCAAGAGATAGGACTTGAAAGAATGACCAATGCAGTATTCTACGGGAAGTTATGGATGTAAGAAATGAAGCCAGCTTGGGGTTGTTGATGCGCTTTCAGATCTGTGTTTTTCACTGAAGAAAAGGTGGGAGGCATTACACTTTTCTGTGGAGTGAGGAATAGGTGGGTCCAGCAGGAGCTGCACATCACTATCTGGAAACCAACCCTCCTGGAACATTCATCACTATATTCTGTTTTCTAATTCTTAGTGATTTTTACTTCTTCTAACTCAAGCACACTCTTAGGGCCCGATTCCGATGCGGTTAGGAAGGCCTCCTAACAGCATTGGCTCCGTTCCAATTGGATCAGGAATCTGTCTTTCCGACCGAGGGCCCGATTCTGATGCGGTTTGGAAAGCTTCCTGACTGTATGGGCTTGGGAATTGTTTCCAACCAAATCGGATCGGGAGAGTCCACCCGACCGAGTAGGATGCAACCGGATGCTTCCAGATACGATTTGGTTGGACTTCCATTGACTTCAATGGGAGCCTTTGTTCCAATCAAATGTATAGGCTCCCATTGAAGAAAGGGATGGCTGGGGAAAATCGGCATCCCCTGGTGCCTGCCACACTGTGCATGGCTGGTAAGGGCAGACCCTTGGATACTCCCACAGGCCCAATTGGGAAGGCTAAGGGTGCAGGGGGGCCCACTACGGGCCCCCAAAGCCTGATTCCGACTGCTGATTCGAGTCGGATGCCACGATACGGAAAGGCTGTCCAAATCCAGCATTGTACTCGGTCGTTCAGAAACGCGGAACGTAGAGACGTACGATTCTTTTCTGTACGGCTCGGTCATTCCAAATGCCCTCGGGTTCAGATTGGGATATTCCTAACTCCTAACTCGCATCATACTCGGTCGGTCAGAAACCTTTCTGAGTCGGTCCGAAAGACATGTTCCAGATCCTATTTGGATGGAGCAAATGCCGTTGGGAGGCCTTCCAAACTGCATCGGAATCAGGCCCAGAATCGGAAAGGTTTACGACTGACCAAGTGTGATGCGAGTTAGGCGTTAGGAATATCCCAATCCTAACCAGACAGCATTTGGAATGACCAAGCCGTACGAGCAGAATCGTATGTCTCTACGGGCCGTGTTTTTTTAATGACTGATTACGATGCTGGATTCAAACAGCCTTCCCGAATCATGCCGTCCGACTCAAATCGGCAGTTGGAATCAGACTTTGGGGGCCTGTAGTGGGCCCTCCTGCATCTGCAGCCTTCCCAATCCGGCCTGTGGGGGTACCCTTGGGTCCCCCTTACAAGCCATGCACAGTGTGGTAGGCACCAGGGGATGCCCGCCACAGGGTGCCTGATTTTCCCCAGCCACCCCTTTCTTCACGTGAGCCTATGCATTCGGTCGGAACATAGGCTCCCATTGAAGTCAAGGGGAGTCCAACCAAATCGTATCTGGAAGCATCCGGATGCATCGTACTCTGTCGGTTGGACTCTCCCGATCCGAGTCAGTTGGAAATCATTCCCAAACCGATTCGGTAGGGATGATTTCCTAACTGCATTGGAATCGGGCTCTTAGTTGGAGTGATATTCTTTTCTCATTATGATCCCTTGTTCTGCCAAGTGTGTGCAATTTTAGAGTTTTTTTTTACTGTTTTGCTCAGTTTAATTCCCCATTGTTAATCAGGATAAGGATGATAGAATGCAAAATTAACAGATCAGGAAGATGAATTTTCACTATCCCGTGTAACAGACAAATGACATTCAAGTGTTCAGGTTCTTATTTTCCAACTCATGACAACACCACACCCCTGAACGTTTTGGAGACACATCTGTTAGATGCTCCTTTTCCCTACCTGAGTGGAGGAGATGTTAACACTGTTGAATTAAGATCTGGATATATCCACTAAATGTAAATGTGTGTCTCCTCCAAAAGTTTGGAACTTCTGGTGCAAGATGGCTGGAAGTCAGAAGGAGTATATCTATTACAGTAAGAAATAGGGAGGTTTTTGCAGACTAGCAGTGACAGCCAGTGCAAGTAAGGGCGGTGGGGTAGGGTGGGGGGGGAGAGTCGACAGACAACAAGGGAATTATTATTTTTTTTTAAAGAAAACCATTTACCTTGGTGATGCGGCGAGCACAAGGTAAGTAGGTTCCTTTTTTAATTTTGTATTTTCCCACGTCGTCGTCTGTCGACTCCCCCACCCACCACTGCCCACCGCCTCACCTCTCTTACCTGCACCAGCAATCTTTGATTAAAGCAGTAATAAATAAATAAATCCACATTTGTAAAGCGCGAGCAATCACCCGTAAGGGTCTCTAGGCGCTGGGGGCCATCGGGAAGAACTCTGACAAATGATAACTCTAAAACACCTCTCAACGTGTCCGCAAGCGCCGGGACACCCCCGTTGGGGTTAGCTGAGCTCTATACAAGAATAGAAATAAAAATATGCAAGCTATTGCCCAGAGTCACATGGTGCTGGGCGAATCTGCCACTGGGGATCGAAACGTGATCCCCAGATTCCGGAATCAGTCGCCCTGGCCGCGGCGCCACACCTCTTCCCAGTAAAAAATGTAAGTCATATTCCTGCTCACTAGTTAGACTATTCTGCTGTAACCTTGTGTTCAGAGTTTCCAGTATTCAAACTACAGTAAAGATGGACTTTGAATAGAACACTGCTTTTAGACACACATGTAATATATAACTTACTTGATAGGAGCCAATAATGTTTCTTTAACTGAACATGGGTTCAACTTACAATATTATGCTATGGGAGACATATAAAGTTTACATTGGCAAGATTATTAGTAAGATTGCATCAAATTACAAGAAGAACACTCAGGAGAAAGCGAGTTAAAGCAAGAAATGAGTGTGAAAGAAAAATGTAATCACAAATTTTAACAACTCCACAGACAGTAGCTGGCCTAAGCCAAGATATGAAAAATGCCCAGAATAAATTCAAAGCTAATTTGTAAAGGAACATTCAGAAATGCTGGAAAGCTAGCAAACTGCCACATTTTGAATATGGAAATACGTTTGTGGCAATTCTAGCATGGAAGACAAAAGTAGATATGACTAGGAACTTTATCAACTCATTAATAGATGAAGATACTGGTAAAGAAATAACTAAGCCGGAGATTTAGGAGTTCAAATGTTTAAAACATATAGTACATTATATAAGGAAAACATTATCCCAGATCCAAATAAGATAAAACTGTGGTTGGCAGATAGACAATTACCAGCACTCTTGGCAGAAATTATAATTCAAATAAAGAGAGTGAGGAATGGGAAAGTGACAGGGTTGAATGGCATACTAAGTAAATTGTACAACAAATTACAAGATTTTAAACATTGTTCCTACAAGTATCCATCCAGATCAAAAAGGCTTCACTCCGTGTACACAGCTTCATGACTTGACACTCCTTCTAATAGGCTCAATAGATGTGGCAGTGCATATTACAACCCCCTAGCAATTGCCACTTTATATGCAGCCAAGGCCTTCAATATGGTAAACTGGATATACATTTGGGACGTTTTAACATACATTTTGTCTAAGTAGGGAATTCGTGAACATGATAAACGCTTTATATAAGTCTTCTCATGCACAAATTCTATTAAATGGTGTGTTAACAGATACATTTCACATTGCAAGAGGGACTAAGCAAGGGTGCTCACTATCTCTACTAATAAGATTCAGTTTCTATATTACTTAATTTCATCCTCTTTACCTTTCTTAAGGATATTATTTTAAACATTCAGGGGAAGATCAGCAAATTATGTCTGAGCATTAGAAGGCATAAGACTAACTTGGAAGAAGCTTAAAAGGAAGTTTAGAAGGAGGCGTCTAGCACTGTTGAACCTCCACCTCAGGGTTATGCTTTTCAGTTAAAAAACAGCTGAAGGCTATTGATCCACGCTGATAATTCCCTGAGAAGGAGAATATTCGATACAGCACTGAGGCACCTAAGACTAGAGAAATCCCCACACAAATTTAGGGCTCTTGATACTTTTTTTTAAAGTGAGCATGAAAGTTTTGTGAGGCAGCGTAAACCTGTGGCTAAAATTAAGAAGAATATAAGGCTTCCACTATTACACGCATCTATTCCCAATATTAGATTCACCGGGTACGCCATCATATTTAAAAGATAAGCTTAGCTCTTATTTGAGGAATGCTTTCATAGGTACCTGGGACAGCCTGCGAGACAAGATATACCTCATGAACTGGGACACATTCTTAGACGCAAAGGAATGTAGTGTATCCTGGTTTAAATATCTACAGCTGTACTCCGATTACCTCAGGTGTAGAGCCAATATTAGAGATGTTCAAAATTAGAAGTGAAACAGATCTACTTAGCAGTCACTATTCATTACCTTGTGCACTTAACATTATTGCTAACAAAGTGGATTACTTGCTGATAGAAGAACGACTAATGTAAAATGTTTTCAATCTTTTTAAATAGTTGAATGTCATGGGAGTGGAAATAAACGTGGCCATAGATCTGTATTTAGAGAAAATGCACAAATAAACAGTATTTTACTCATGTTTTATAACTGTGCAAAAGTCAAATCTAGGTTATTACCACAGTTTACTGAAAGTGACATGTAAAACCATTATTTACAGCCCCACCGATTGATGGCACAATTGCTTTATACCTGCAATATTGTGCCTCAATATAATTTTATCTTACTGCACAGATTTAACCTATTGCATCCTGGTTTTGACTAAGTACATTTTTTAAAACAAATACATGAAAAAAATGCCAGTGTATAAACTATTTGCGCAGATACACATATTGTAATATGCTAATTCTTACCATTGTTGAGGAGGAGAATGGCATTTTGACCCACAAAAAGCTGTGCTTCTAATGAATCGTGTTATATTGATTGGGCAACCCAATATACTCTTGAGGGCTTGGGTAACAAAATATTGTCAGGTATAAGTGCCTGCAAGGGATTTTGTTTCAAAATAGTAAAGCAAAATATATAAAAATCAATTAGTCCAAACTCGTGGCCACAAATATACGAATTTTATAAATCAATTGAAAAGATCAAAAGTGAATACATCAAAAAATTAAAGAATTAAAATGAATATGAGTGATGGGCGCAGTGCATCAATGGGAAAAGTGAAGAGAACTTTAAAATTGGTTAGCAAGAGAAAAAAGTTGTATTCATTATCCTTGTTTCTGGACTAATGCAGTTATTATTTCAGAACTGCATTTACACTGATTTTAATTTGGATATCAAGAGATAATGAATAAAACTTTTTTCTCTTGCTCACCAATTTTAAAGTTCACTTCACTTTTCACATTGATGCACTGTGCCCATTCCTCATATTCATTTTAATTCTTCACATCTGTTGGACTTAAGGAAATTCTAGCAATGCTACCTACATTCCTTTGAACACATCCCTGAGCTCCTCCCTCTGAGTGAGGGGTTTGTAGCCCTTGGCTGCACTAGGTTTTGCAACCAGGAGGAGATCCCAGATGATGAAGCATGTCACTTCGGTGAGTGATGGGAATCCATCCTTTATAAAGGATTTTCCTTTTTAAGGGTTGTTTGTCTCCGCTTGTGTCTAGGGTCTGCTTAGGCTCGCTAGACCTGTGGATATTTTGTTGTGTCTATATTTACTCTTGGGGAATGTATCCATGCTTGGTCTTTAAACGTTCCCTTAGACCTGCGGTTCCCAATCTGTGCGCCGCGGCACCCTGGTGCGCCATCAAAACGAGCCAGGGGCGCCACGAGCACTAATGGGAATTCAGTGCTTTGAATTCCTTAGGCTGTGTATGGGACCCACGCTGCACTGCAGAGGCCTCGGTTATGCCCCTGAAGTTTTTCTCACGTTTCACAATTCAGGCATCTCAGGGAATCACACGACGAACAGCAAAGAAATCTTGTTGCGGAGGGTTATTTCCCTTATGAGTAGACGCTTCCTTTTAACGTTGCAACTAACCTATATGACGTAAGACATAATGTTGCGTGCATGTCGCAGTAGAGGTACGCAGTAGCCAGTTGTGTGTCCGATGGGAGCTATCGTTCTTTGAATTAACCAATACAAGGCTCCCTATGGGGGCTCCGATAGATATGGAGCTGAAAAAGGTAACATGCACTTATATAACGCAGTATATTAATTACATATTCGAACGGCCGAAAGTATATTCATTCCTATGTGCCAAGACCGTAGCTTTGTTCCAGGCACAAGATAGCTTGTATGTACTTTATACCGGAACTGAGAGGAGCTGCCTGCGTATTATAACCCATACTCCAGTTTGCCAGAAACCCAGTGATGAAGGACACAGCCCATATTTTTCACTAAGCCCCACCTCCCCCATCTTTCAATCAAGAAGCATCTCCTTTGTCTCTTGGGTCTGTATGTATATCGACCAATGTCCCTCCATTCCCTGTGGTTGTGCCTGAAAGAAGGACCTAACACTGATGGAGCCATTCATCGGTGACAGCCTCCGGTTTCGTACAGCTCTGAACTCATGCATGGACCCACTCTCAGCTACTCACACTCACGTATTTTGGACAGTGTGGCACTGCCTCGCAGTTTGGCAGCTCAGCCCCACTGCCTTACAGCTGCGCTGTAATGCTTAATTAAAGGATAGACATACCTATGTTGCTAGCATCTCTGCAACCGACTCTGTTTCAGAACACTGGGGCGAGCAGGTATCCCAGACACACTTTACTTTATCTTTGTCCGAAGATCAGCACTCTGGGTCACACGTGTCCCTGTTCCCATTCTTGAACAAGAGACCTTGGTAGAGTAATTTTACCGGTGGACATTAACTGAGAAGGAAACCACATTCCCCAGTTTACAAACAGAACTGAAGCGTTTTCAATATGCTTTACTACGAAGGCATGGTTGTTGCTGATTTATCTTATGCAACTAACAACCATTGACAAAGCCAATAGTACTGGCTTGCTGTAAGTGCAATGTTGCTTACTGTATTATATATCTGGATGTAATAAAAGTAGTAGCAAATTACCAGTGGAGCAGCGTGCTAAGCATAAATTCAGTTTACTTGCTTTTAAACCACGCCCTTAATTACATCGGCCACGACCCTTTCAGAGACCCTCCAGTTTTTTAATCCCATTTAAAGTCCTGCTTATAAATGATCCTTTATAGACGGGCCATACGCTGAGTCAAGGTATTGTCGCAGCCACCTTTGACCTCCCAACTACCTGCAACATGACCAGGCGCTCACTTATACAGACACTCAATGCACCCTTCACCCAACACACAGAGAACGCTGGTGCTGGTGGGGTAATCGCTCCTGGATGTATGCCTGCACGGTTCTCTATGTTGGCTGTGCGAGAGCACTTTGAAATACTGGCCATGATTAGGCACATGTTCCCTGCAATGTGCCCATAACCCCCAGGCTTTTCATGATTTGATTTTTGAGCATCCAGGGATAAGTTATCTTCACCTTGAAAGCAACATGGTTTACGCTCTGGGGCTCCAGAAGCGAAATGTACTTGACAAAGTTCTCGTTGTCTAACACTGTTTGCCTGGTAGCAGCGGTGTGCACTGTTGCATGAGATGACAAGCACTGTACATGCCTCTTCCCAATATCTGTGCCTAGATAAATCTCACTCTGGAGTTCTCACCTTTCCATCCCACTATTCCTGTGGCATTTGATTGTCCAGACAGTCGTGGATAGCAGCACAGCAGCTGTCACAGGCTGTTGCAAGGACTTTTCAAATACCAATGTCAGTCTCGCCGAATCAAACAAAAAACACATATAAAAGATCAAACAACATTTTTGTAATTCCGATACCGAGCACAAATCCATCAGTCAATCTATCCAACCTACCCTCCCTTTCAGACACTATGACTAATAGGATGACATCTATGATTATAATACCTTCAGGCTTCATCTCAATTATTTTTAAGGAG